>NC_141795.1:2697598-3397598 GCF_054643075.1 Acanthaster planci | reverse complement strand
ATCGATAGGCGGTAGACAACCGTGTGACCTGCAGAAGCAACAACAGAAAAAAACAAGAAAGAAGTATAAGGCTCCTTGCAAACTACTTTGGATGCTGGCCTCTAAGGATGGGAATTTATGTTTAAATGTGTAAACGTCCCACCTGAAATATCAAGGTGTCAATGAAAACTTTACATGTAAATACAAAAAACTGTGCACAATGTAAATACATGTACATGTAGCTGACACAAAGTTTGGGTGATAAATTCATGATATTTGATATGACCGAGCAGTAGAGTGTTCTGAAAATTGGATTACAGTTTACAGGCATCGTTTATGATAAAAATGAATGCCAGATTGCATCATTCCAAACGTCAAACCTCTAAAAGGGGCAGTTCTATTTAAACGTTTGGGAAAATCTGTAAATGGATGAGGAACTTTTTCCGTTTAAATGTGTAAGCATCCCACCCATACTGGCCTCACTTTGGGACAGTTTAATCTGAGACTTACAAAACACAACGGTTGCTGTAACGCTGACTTTATATAGAGCTAAAAAAATACTGAGTGTGCAGTTCCTGCAGTACTTTTTAGCATAAAGGGCCAAACAAAAGAATAGTTGTGCTTCCTATTACATTAAGAAAAAAAGTTAGGTTGGGTACATTTAGGTGAGTGGTGTTTTTTTATTCAAAAATTTTTGGTAAAAAATCTAGAGTGGGAAATTAGTATTTAGTACTGTTTGGTGTCCTGTTTGGTGACATGTAAATTTTGACCTGGCCGTTGTGTTACGTCGGTAGAAAAATCTGCGCTTACGCAAGGAAGAAAAATTAGGAAAATCCGGCCTGTCAATGGCCAATAAGTGGAAAATGAAATTCAGCATACTCAACAAACAAGCTTGGTTTCACACCCCTGAAATAAGCATGAGGGTTGGCAACAGTGTTTTTTAATTTTCAGTTCTTTTCCTATCAAAGGATTTAGGGTTGGCGCGCTTTGCTAGGTTGGGGAGGGTAACGGGAAGCACAACTATTATTTTTTTGGGCCTGATACGTACTTCAGCTAAAATAATGTATATTCTGCCGTCCTCCTTTCCAAAATCCAGACCTAGGCAGAAAAAATCTTTGTTTTGCAACTGCACTGCAGATGGTATACATATTGGATATTTACATATAGGTACACATGAAGCCACTTTCCATTTGTTGACCTGTGCTGCCTGCAACACTTAAGGTTCCTGTAACCAAGACTTTGAGCCCAGTGTGAGCAGCGTCACGCTGCCAGGAATTACATAGCAAAACCGAACATCTGTCCACAGCATGAGCTAACACTCAACAGGCACGCCAGGCATGCACTGCATCTACACATGTATTTCTGAAATCTGACGTTTTAATCCTCTAGTGGTATGAGACCCAGTGAGCAAAGCTAAACACTATGGAGAACCAGCCACAACTGAGTTGCTAGGTTAAGGCTTGGCATACTACAAGCTCTAATGGAACTTGGAAGGCCCAGGTCTGGTTGCAATCATTTCCCACATGGGCTGCCTGAATCCTACCAAATCCACAATTGTAAAGGAAACCAGAAAATGGTTCAACAATATACGTACATGTATACATGTACTTCAAACTTTGAAAAGGAATCAAGCCCCATGTTAAGTATTCCCGGCTGGGGCTCTAGCTTCCTTCAATCCATTTTGGAGGATTTGGGACAGTCAGGGTTAAATTAAAGAAAGCCACTACATGTCAAGGTGTTTGAGGCCTCTTGGAAGAGCTGCAGTTCTATGGTAAAGAAATGGCCTTTATGCATTAAAATGCTGACAGGCCTCTCAAACTAACATGAGCTACGGTAAGCTGCTGTATGGAATGTCTCAAACACACCAAGATGAAATACAAAAGGCTCACGCCAAATCCAAATAAAGCCTCCGAAATGCATTTCACACATCTTCATATCTCCCTTCTCAGCTCCGCAGGGATGAAAGCTTAAAAATTCAACAACAACCAAAAAAAAAAAAAGGGAAAGAAGCACATTTGCACTCATTCAGAAAGTTGAAATGAGATCACATCCCCCAACCACATTTGGGGAGAGACGATGATAGAATCTGTCGAGCGAACTGCCGCAGACGAGCGAGGCTCAGGATGTGTGCCTCGAGGTGCTGTCTGACTCACCCCCTCCTCCTATGAGTAAGGGATTAACGGTGTCAGTTTGGGAGAACTACTCGCCTACTGAAAAAGGAAGGGGGAAGGGGGGTGGTTGTAATTGTGCTAAATAATTCATCTACTGGTTGATTGCTGACGCTCAGATCCCAGTGATAAGACATTTACTTGATTCGAGTGGTGTCACGAACACTCTTCATAAAGTGCAGGCTCATTGATCGAATCTAGCCTAATGGAAAAAAGGGCAAACAGTGTGGTATTAATTCCAACCAATGTTTACAGCACTCCAGCTCCACATACGCTCGTCATTCATTGGTAAGACCTTACACGTAGGAGTGTTTTGGACAACAAGACTGGACAAAAATAAACCCATGACACTGAAGCGTGCACGAATGCATCCATGTCCAAATGTAATAGGAGAGGAGAAACTGGCAGTCACAGCTGCTCATGAATATTATTAGCACATGGGTCATTCTATAAATTAGGGGTCCAACTGTTTTCATGTCCCTGTCACATCTGACATATGATATTTTAAGATCAGAACACATTCCCTACAACTACCGGAACTGACGAATTAATGCGAATTACCTGCCAAACAAATACATACTGAAATCAATTTCAGTGATATTTCCATGTCAAATTGCATAGGTCAGGTGTAACAGGGGAACAAAAATGGCACATTTTTGGACCCCCCAATTTATAGATTGACCCACATTCTCACGGTCGGACATCCAGGAACTTCTATACATTATTGAATAGCATGAAGGGTAAATTTGCCCCTTTGCCGTGTGTTTTAAGTCAGTGGTGACGTCACGTCGACCGCGAGAATGTACATATAAATACATTGCTATGTACCAGGTTCCATACAATCTTCATTGCTTGTGTTTGGTTTAAAACTTCATTGATACATATGTGTACATTTACATGTACATGCAGCATAATGCACAATGTTAAATACAGCAAGACTGGTTGAAAGAGCTCTCCTCTGGCTCCTACATGTATATCCTCTCCCCTCGCCCACTCCATAAACCATTTAGAGATTGAACCAGAAATTGGCTGGGCTAGGATTATTGCTAGAGGAGGTGAAGGTGTTAAATTCTATTACGCCGCGACTTATTTTGTCCTTTTTTGGGGGAGGGGTTCTTCTTGCCAATTGGGGGCCATTGCTCATCTCCCCGGGCTCCCCCCCCCCGGGCTGAAAGCGAGGATGAGGAGGATCAAGTGAGCTCACAAAATGCAGATGGACACATTTAATAACACAAAATTCTGGTTACTCTTAAGGTTTTTATCCCATCGCCCCGGTGGGGAAAAAATTGGGTTAATGACGGGCGAGGACTGTGCCAATCCATTTTTTCTTAATGGGAAATCGGCAAAGAAGTAATGAAGATGCCATGTGGAAAGACATTACGCTCCATTCGGCTGACGTACAGTATTTCTGAATGTGACACCGATGACACATGTATGAAACCCAATATGGCAGCCTTTGGTCTGGTAGGAAGATCGGAGGCCTACAAATGGTTCTGAGGTCAGAGGTGAAACTGAAGCTGTTTAGATTAAAAACAGCTCTACGAGAACAGCTCTATGAGAACAAGGCCGTTAGCAACACCAGCGTCTCCAAAATGTGTAGATCCCACAAAATGAGTTTCACTATGTTGAGTTTGCATTAGAAAGAACAAACTAGACGCTTGTTTTGATGTATGTACATGTATGCTACCACTGAGTTTGGACACTACCTGGGTGAAAGCCGGTGAGGGTCCTTCTTGATTTACACCGAACAAGATTGTTTTAAAGGACTTTAACTCATAAAAGGTTCTGCCAACCTCTAACTCATATTGATTGGCCGGGTCACAGATGTCCAAGTGCTGCACACAAAAATGAACAGCACATACGTGAACTGGCTGCTTGCTGCCACCTACAAATGAAAAGTAGACCATCCCAGCAGTACGTACGCAGACTTATCGTGTCAGGCAGGCCCCTCCCCCTTGTCTCACTTCCTCCTCCCCCTCCCTTACACACTGTAAACAAAAAAGGCTGAACACCAGCACTAAGTAAACGCCGACAATAACACCGCCAACATTCTGCAGTCCAACAAAAGGCCCAGCCCATGACAACAAGGGTGCTAGGTTATCTACCGCAGGCCACTTGTCCACAGTGTATCTTTCAATTCTCCCTAGATAAGTGGCAGCCATTTGCATGTGAATGAAGACAGAGCAAGCAGTTCTCCTATCCTGAGCTGTCTCCATCCGCATTGACCGCTTGTGAAAATCAAAGTGTGTCAATTCTGCCCAATTTCATTCTTCTTTCTCTCACCCTTTTTTCTTCAATGGTGCCAGGTGCTTTGGGCTCCCCCCCCTTGCCGGTCGATCAAGGTCAAACCTTCTCTTCCAATCCCCATCCTTTTCATGCTTTTGTCGTGGTCGGCATAACAACTGACGATTTGACGGTAAGGCTGTACAGCACTTGACAGACCCAAGCAGCCGTGCCAAGTGATGCACCTAATCAGGAGCCAGACTAAAACCTGATCATTGAAAGCTTTCATTTTTTGAAGCAACAAATACTTAAATAAATAATTAAAAAGGTATAATAACCCCCCCCCAAAAAAAGCCATCAATACTTTTGATTTCCTAGATGTATTTCACATAAATAGGTACACAGCTGGGGCCAATTTCATAGAGCTGCTTAAGCACTGGATTTGTTTGAGCGCAAAAAAACCTTGCTTAATAAACAAAGGTTACCAGCTCAAAATCTATGTGATTGTCATGCTAACCAAAAGACAGGTGAATACCATTCCAAACCAATATATACAAGTACATCACATGGAGTTGTTGCCGGTAACCTGATTTGTCAAGCAAGGTTTTTTCACGCTTAAGCAAATTTTGTGCTCAAGCAGCTCTAGGAAAATGAAATTGGCCCCACCTCAAAATTTGTTAGAAATTTCCTTTGCCACTCTATATTACAGATTCTATGTACAAGAGAATCAAAACGAAGCAGGGTTCTAGCCGTGGTGGGCGGCGCCAGGCGGCACCACCTGGTACTGCAAATTCCCCTCCCCCCACTCAGGGTTGAAAATGGTTTTGCCACCCAGCACGGATTTTCCAAAAAAATGAACTAAAATATTACTGAAAATTTAAATGTACCAATTGGATCGTATTTCAAGCATCAGAAAGCATTAAAAACTGTGCTCACTATGCTTTGTAATCCAAAACTTTACCTGGCACTAAAATGGTCCTAGCTAGAACACTGGAACAAAGTACAAGCAAACTAAATCTTTTCTTTCATACAAAAATGAAAGGCAATCGCTGTGTGACAATAATCTCATATTACTTCCACTTTTCCAGTTTACGGCAAGGGCAATAGTGGAAACACTACTGCGAAAAAAACAGGTGTAGATTCCAATCAGGATCCAGCCCTGTGTACCCCTACAAGGCACAATGCAAAGACCATGTATTCCGTGTACACGTACACATGGTACAATGTATGTACTTGTAATCATTACTGTACCTTTGGGGCTTAAGGTTATACATATGGATAACCAATATAACACTTCCAACACTACACGCAGACATACACTGTACTGTACACACTGGTAATTCTGGGCTGCTCATTCTTACACGATGTCAAACAGATACAGCATGTTCAAGGAAACACGCCATGGATTTTTCTTTGACTCGCTCTTTATGCGTCTTCATATTCTTTTTAAACGTAGGAAACCTGTTCGAAACCTTTTTGAAGTTCAGTGTATATATTCACAAAAGGCACAAATTACCAATGTTACACATTTATGTGGAGTGCATACTGTGGTTCCCAGATGCCAGGTAGAGATGTGTGCGCCTCTCTTCACGTTAATCAGACAGTCCCACCAACAATGTCACAATTTGAAGATACACTTGCTTGGAGCACAGAGGCAGCTAGAAGTACGACTCCAGCATTCTTGCAAGTCAGGCCAGGGGTTCAAGCAGGGAGAATCTGCCTGCAGCCTTGACATCAGCCTGGAGCCTGGCTGATTGAATTATGATAAGCAGAGACCAGAAGGCTCCTTCTGCAGTAGGCCGGAGCAAGACCAAGGTGATAACATTCCACCATTTCACACGCACCCCACAAATAATGCACAGAACAACTGGTACAACCATGGCAAGCCAGGCATCTGATTTCGTCTATTCTCACCCAGAGTTGTAAATGAGTTCTGCCTGAGTACCGAGTTGACTGCCAGAAACATGTATTACCACAGTTTGGTGATATTATTAGAGAGACTTTGGGAGACTGAATCTTGAATCAACTCGTATTGGTATTCCAAAGACAAAGAATTTGTTGAGTACAGAACTCAACGAGTACACTGAGTACAATGTATGAGTACTGTCAGTTTTACTGTCTCAGACATTTAATTAAAACTAAATACACTAAATCTGAAGTATCAAATGCCACAAGTTTATTTTTCTCTAACCCTGATTTTCTAATTTGCATAGTAATGAAAGAACTAATGCCAGGTCCTTATTTGGTACATATGGTACAGTGAAGGACTTGCCCAGAACTGGACTAAAAATGAATGCCCTCAATTTTCCACACTAAAAACTGCAAACAGTTCCAAACTGAAGACGTAGCATACATGTACCCCACAGCTTGAGTGAGCTGTGTGCAACATTGTGTGCACTATGGACAAAACTGCAAGCGAAAAGGCAGAATTTGACAGGCTTTGAAGGGCCTGGGATAGAAAACAAGTCCTGTTTACAAGTTACAACCCAATTACATGTACCGTGGCTTCAGGAGCTTTGATAAGTGATATCCCTACCACTATTATGAATTAAATAGAAAACGTATTCTGTGCTAACATGGTGTGCCCAATCTAATCTCTTTACATCATCTCATAGGACTTTCAGACATGTACATGTGGGAAAAATGCAAACACAAAATGTCCCAGTCTGGCTCCCGGCAGACTACAACCAAATCACAAGGGCTCTGCCGCCAACAAATCATGAATGATTTCTATTCACCCAGTCAAAGTGCCTTGTTTTTTTCTGCATCACTAATCTCAAATTTCCAGACAAAAACCTCATTTCAACTTTGAGCATAAAAGTCTTATTTCAAAACCTGAAGATCGAGGAGAGGAGAAGAAAACCGAGAAAGGAGAAAAGAGAAAAAAAAATTGTGTGATAACAATTTTCCTGGCCAAAGTCCCCAGAGAAGTAGCCTGAGGTCAGCTGGTTGCACATGGAATCCCCCGCCAAGTGATGTGCATGACTTAAAGCGAGAGGTGATGAGAGATGGGCGATATAGCCAGGGGATTACTGGGGACCGGCAGTCGCTTGCTTGCTAACTGGCTGGCTGGCTGGGAGCAGAGCTAACTGGCACAGGGAACATGTGTGACCCGGCCTAACAAAAAAATTGAGTCGCACGTCGCCAAAGCCACTTTTGAGTCAAAGGCCTTTGAAAGCATCTCGCTCAATGCATATCAATAGGAATACTCCAAATGTATTTTCCCACTTTAAAAACGGCCCTAAGGCTAGTTTTTGAGATCTCATGTGCGCACAGTATGGGTTTGTTTGCACCTGACTGGATTTAAGCAATGAACCACTTACATGCATTCCGTTACATTCATGTACTGCATTAACTACACGCTGGGAATAGGGGGCCAGTGGACCTCTCGGAATAACCCCCCAAATGATACCTTGCCTCCCACCAAAGCTCCAGTGGTATAAACACAATTCCATTTTGAAGCAAATCAGCAACAAACTGTGCACTGTAAAGAATGTCAGTGGTTCCCAATCCCTGCTGAACCACCACATTTGCCCGTGTTCATTTTGCAAACAAAGACAAAAAACAAATGGTGTTTCAGGGGTGTACATGTACCTGAAAACCAGTGTACCCAATTTCCACAGTTGAAACTACCTGAAAGAGGCCACCAATGCAAACGTACCATCCTTCCAAACTCTAGATACATAACACATACTGGTACCGGGAGGCCTCAAGACACGTAGACAGACAACTGATCACCTCCATCCCTAACTTTCCCAGTGATTCCTCACTCTCTGGAATCAACAGCCCCAAATTTACCCCTCCCCCAATCTCCAAGGCCAGGGGTTCAAGGATGCCTCAAGGCGGTGACCACTGGCCAAAAGATGACAACATGGTGATAGGGGACGGAGATTTAGGGGACGGAGATTTGGGGGACCAGGCAAGCTGGGGGGGAGGGACGGGAGCCCAACTGTCCAGTTGGTCCCTACTGAGCAGATGTGTTTATAACTGCGCACCACGGGTCAAGTTGGACAGCTGATGCATTTATAAGCTTAGCTGCAGTGTCCATGTACATGCACACTGGCATTTCAAGCAGTTGGCCCTACCACTGTTGATTTTTCTTTCTCTGACTCAAATCACCCAACAGAGGGCCTTCAAAGACTGCAGGATCCACAGAAGGTGCAGTGTGCAGATCCGTGCACCATAGGTGCACAGAACGATGTCAGAGTACACGTACATGTGTACACGCATATTCCAGAAAATAAAAACTTCCAGCAGTTTCCCCCACAAGTAGTGCACATTACAGAGCTCCCCCCTCCCCTCTCCCACAGGAGAAAAGCAGGGGGAGCTGGAATGCAGATGGGGTTTGTGAATGTTTCGGATGATGGATTGGTCCTGTCATACACGCACTTGCAATTCTGCTTAACTTGTACATCCGGACGGAGGAACAATGATTCCTTCAACCTCAAGTACATGTAAGTTGTAACATACACTGTACAAGCAGAAGAATAAAAACCAATAACACGTACATGTAGCAGAAACCACCTGGGACAGAGATAAAGATTAAATCCAAACAAAGGACTGGCAGTTAAGGATGAGGAAAAAAACTAACATGAGTCACGTAGGCATACATCTACGGTAGGCCAATAAACATGCCTACATGTACATGTTCACGTTTGTTACTGGTAGCTCAAAGGGTATAGGACTGCCACGTATGGGTAACAAAGGGAAGCCAGTTAGCATAGCGCGGTTCTTTCCTTGCTTGGCACCAATGGGGCCCGGGTTCGAGTCCCAGCTCGGCCCGGGCTTTAAGTGCATTTGGTTTCCAGTCCATAGTCACTCTCACAGGTTTTTTCCGGGCACTCCGATATCCTTTTGCCTCTAAAACTGGGCCTTCTTCCTAACTCCGTAATGTGATGCTGAGTAACAAAGGTTTTGCATAAATGCATAGTAATTGGCGCAAATGGCCTTTGTAGCTGAAAGCACCTCAAAAACAACAACAACACGTGGCTAACTGTGCACTTTCATTTAGCAAAGTGCAGACTCCCTACAAGTAGAAGCGCAATTCCAGAAATGAGGGGTCCAAAATTATGACATTTTTGTGTCCCTGTTAAATCTGACCTTTGTAATTTGACAAGGAAATATCACCGGAATTGATTTCAAACTATTACTGTTTGTTTAACAGGTAATTTGCATTAATTCATCACTCTTAGAAATTAGAAAGTGTGCTCAGAACTTATAAAGTCATATGTCAGATGTGACGGGGACGAGAAAAAAAGGACCCCTAATTTCTCGAATCACCCATAATCGGCTTGTGCTGTGTGACTAAATAATTCATTGCATTTGTTTGCTGGTTCCTCATTCTAAATTCACCATCTGTTAGGCCATTACACCTGCATGTACTGTTTATGTACGTGCAGGTGCATTCATACCTTCTTTTTGGTATGCATGTACATGTACATGTATGTTGCTTGAGACCAGCCGATGTTGTTAAATATACGTGTACCTTGGACATCCGGTACACTCCAGCCAGCTCACCGTAAAAGCTCTTGATGGTTTTAGCTTCCTCTTCCCACCACCGAATGAAGCCTTTGGCACAAATACATATTTAATATAGGAGCCTATCTGGTACATGTCCATAAAACACATGGAAATAAGAGACATCTACAGGTCTTTAATCTGCATTTGGACACCAACCTGTAGAAGCCGGTGTTACTGAAACCTGTTTTGTCTATAATTGATAGCAAACTTAATGATTAATACATGTAAGTGCGTACAGACATTTTGTAACATGTATGGGCTATATAAAAACTGACTATTATTATTAACTTTAAATTCCGTCCCTGTATTTTGCTTCCAGAGAAATGCTCACACCACCAAATCATCAGCATGCACACCCAAGCCTGACTTCTTGACACTGTCAAAAGTCCTTAACACTTGCTGGCCACACGTGGCCGTGTTTATGCCGAAAGGTTGCGCTCTGCCACCACGTGCACAGTGCTGTTGATAAACGTCTAGCCTCGCCAAGACAGATAAATTACGGACCATTTTTTTTTCCTTTCTCCCGCAAATGCGAATGTTTAGCATTTCTGAGGGAATGAGTTTGTTGGGCTCTCCCTGTCTTCAATGAGTTTGTTTCCGACAAGTACAAGTAGGCCTACATGAAATGTGCCTGAACACGTGCTTGATAGAAGAGCAGGGGTCCAATTATGTACGTACTGGTATATACATGTAGTACTGAATAAGATTAAGCAAATTTAAAACTAGCTTTTAGATAAGGACAGCTTTTGATCAGTTTTACTCAGATTCCATGGAAAAACGGTGAATGATATTCAGAATGTAGCAAATGACAATCTTTCTGGGTTGTCAGCTCCCTTCCATGACATTACACACTTTGTGTGTGTGTGAAGCAACTGCATCGTTGAGGCCAGTGAGTGCTTTGTTTCCTACAGACCAAGGTCACTGCCTCAGGCCACGGACAATTTCCTCTGGTCTTGGAGGCATTTCATCTCAGTCACAGCCAAAAGTCACTCTAGCAGCTCATGGTGCAACTGTTTCCTCTTTTCAGGTGCAAGGTCAGCTGACCAGTGACAACAGATGAGCTCTTTGTGTCAGGGCTTCTTTGTAATGCCAGAGCCGCAGATGAACATCACCAATGGTCAGCCGGGATCGGATGGCTGGACAGCCCCACGGTTGGCTGATCAACTGAGGGATCAGCTGTTGGGCAGGTGCCCTTGACTCGCTAAAGCAGCTCAAGGGAAGGCTGACCAGTAGAGAGAAAGGAGACCGTTAGTCTCCTCTGACTGATGGTCAAGTCATCAGTGGGCAATGAGGACCATCATTGAAGGCCCTTCGAGCAGACTTGTGGATGTTAGGCAGCCAACAAGACTCAGGTTGTGACCCGGTATTGAATCCCATCCAGGCTGAAATGTAGACTCAGTTTTCAATCTCCACCTACATGTAAATCCATGGGTTTTCCAAAGAATAGCTTCCTTCACCCAGAAAATTCTGTTTCATTTTTGCTCTCTAGGTCAGGAGTAGTGCTTGTAATTTTTTTTGGAATCCATAGTTTCATCAAAAGAGTAAGGATTACAACACACTGCAAATGTACAGACACTTTACTGCTGCATCTCGGCCCAAACTCCATGGGTATTGATGCAACAAACCCTCCTGAATCCTCCAAAATCTTCCACTGCACAGGAAACCAGTGGCACACTCCTTGTGATGCAACTATCGCGGAAAATCAAGCCCTGGATGATGTGCAAGTAGCTGGGCTGTGCCCTTCTCAATCCTGTTCCCAAAATCTCCTGGCAGACTTGGTGCATTAGAAGGAAAAGATCTAATGAATTTGACTCCGGACTACCGCAGAAAAGCTGGTTCATACCCCAGGTGAACACAAAAGCGCAGCAAATTTCATGTCGCAAAACACTTGCAGCTTAAGTCACTCCTGTTAAAACACGTTCAAGCAACACAAATATTTGGAAGGACATTACAATGTTGTGTTAGCTTTCACACCAAGTTCGAACCAGCCAATAGCTGCCAACTTCCCCCCCCTCCCACTTACGTTATGGCTCCTTCGTGGATGATTCCATCCTCCCCGGTTTGTATCTGTGAGAAGCACCAGCCACCCGGTCGGAGGACGCATGTGTTGTTGGGAGCATCTTCAGGACAGTGCTCACTACAATAACACTTCATCCCTTCCTCGGCTAGTACTGTACAAATGACACGGGAAAAAAAGAGAAGAAAATTAGGACTGAAAGTGAACAATCAGGGCTGAAAGAAGTCTTTCAAGCAACCAATCAGCAAGCTTTAACGCATGTGCACAGACTTCTTGGCGGTAGGCCTACCAAGTCATGTACGCAATTCCATGTATGTACTGTACATACAATACATGTATATGCAGTAATTGAGTTCATGTCTATGTAATTCTATTGTGTCAGGTCATGTAAATACATTGTATTACATTCACATGTACAGTAAGCGAACAGGTATTTACAAAACCTGATGCTACAAGTGAACTTGTGCAAGTGGGTCCATGTATACACGTGTGGGTCCACGTACGCAAACACGTGAATACATGTATGTACATGTACTTTGTTATTTAACAACCTCCACTGAAAAAAAAAAAAACTCCATTTGTAGGACACCAGTTAGTTTTCTCTAAAATAACTTCCAGTCATCGCACAAATGGCCACAAAATTAATTTACATTCAGTCAGCTCTAGAGAGTTCCACTTGAAAGGAAAACAGAACATCATTGCAGGTACCTGTAGCTTTGACTTTTTTTTTTACAGAAAATAGCTTGTAGGTATGGGTAATGTTGTCATATGATCACAAAATGCAGGAAAAAACTCTACTCAGACTGTACATTTTAATATCCTAGCTGTCCAAAAGTATCCTCAAAAGGCAATCAAGCGTAAAAACAAAAGAAATTACCAACATGATTAGAAAAGCATAGTGCAATCCCAAGGTCAAACTTGACTACCACTTGTCTATAGGTGTGGGCATGTGCATGTACATGTCCAAGAGCCAACATGTACATGTGCAACAGGAGATAAGCACATGGATTGTAACTTGTAAAAGAATTCAAACAGAAATATTTTAAACTTACACTAGCAAGTACATGTACATGTAATGTCAGGTTTCTGAGAAATACAGACAAAACGAAGCCTACACATTGAAATCAAAGCCCTAGTTTTGCAAAACAAATCAGTTTCTTTAAGTTTTGCCTATAATTTATGTCTGGTCATGACAGGACAACCTCTGTTTTTTAACTTGACCACCTCAAGTTAACAACCTACAGTGTAAACACAACCTGATAACCCAGCACTGGCAGAAACAACAGCACCATGATTTGATAACCTCCCTGATGGTGGCAACCTGTGTATCAAGTATCCTGTGACAATAATCTGGCAAGGCCTTGACTGAGGGGGGGGGAGAGAAGGCAGGGAGTCATCACAGGGGATTCAGGTAGGTGTCTGGAATTGCAGCTTGCTGCAGTTGTCTTGTCAGTGTCTTTTGCAAACCTTGTTACATGTAGGTACCAGTATACGTAAGTGGCTGTGATCAGGCTATGTGTCATGTGACCAGGCTATGTACAGTAGATCATGTGACCTTTCGAAGACACCAGCTCTAATACACGTAATAATATCATAAAAGGGAAAAAGGACTTATGGAACTGAGCATGCTTTTAAACATCTCGACAGATACTGGCGAGTCCCAGCATGTAACCGTACATTGTACATGTACGCAAAGATGCAGCAGTAATGTACACATCATTCACATAAAACTGAACATTATAATCAGGGGTGTGAGTGGCAACTTAAAATTAAAGCTGAAAACCGCTAGCAAAAAAGCTGAAATGTAAGAAGTCCCCGTATCTTTGTACCCAGGAGGTGCACAAAAAAGCTGAAATGCAGGGTCAAAATCTGATCCAAAAAGAAAAGCTGAAATCAGCTCAAAAGCTGAATTTCACACCTCTGATAAAGCCAAAAAGTGGGCTTTATATGGTAATACATGTACATGTACAGGGAGTGTTCACTATTTACAAGAAGTCCATAGCATGCACAGAAACACACAAACAGTGTTCAACTTTTCTATTAGGTATTTGACAGGTTTTGTTTATCTTGGCCTGTGGAATGTGGTCTAACCATGGTCTGACCCAGTATAAACCAACTATTGCCAATGGCTACTCACCCAGTGCATGTGATAAGGCTGGCTCAGAGCCATGGTACTAGCTAACAAGAAAAGAATGCAGGGAGGGAGTGCATTATTCTACCATCGGCCACACACATCCCAGGCCCTGCATTCAATGCCCTCCAGGAATACATGAGCTGGTTACATTCTCTCTCCAAATCACTGGGTCCCTTGCCCCATGGTGGTATAACACCAAACGATATTTAAGGCTTGGACTGAATCACCGAATGGAATCACTTCTGTACTCAGAACTGGACTCTCGGCGGCGTATACATGTACTGTACATGTACCTTTGTGACGTGGAATTAGTTGATTTTCTTGCATCTTTTATCCATAATACTGAGCTTCTGAAAATGGTACCATCAACTGGACTTGATTGCCAAACCACTGCTTCAGTAGTTCACGCCTAATGGGAACTACTACTGAAGCATCATGGGAACTATTAAACATGTGTAGAGTGAATACATGCAGTTTATATACACGTACATGTACCTCGATAAAACACATTGCTCTGAACTGACCCTGGAGGGAATGACAAGTCCGCAAATGTCCGGATGACGTCAAAGCATGCCAGGAATGAAGCACGATGACAAGAAGTCAAGACCCACTGAACATGTGAACGTATACGCGCACAATATGCAGTTGCACTGTAATTTTGGGTCTGCTTCAAATCCCTCACAAGTGAACAAACCAGTGTTATGAAAGCAGTGGAGTACAGTAAGGAATGCTTTGTCCCAAGTTCATCTCAAACAGCTTGAGACTGGATTGCAGACGGGATGCGGACTGACTGACTTGTGATTGACTTGCGACGCCAACCAAACGTTCAATGGTTTTTCAACTGAAAACCTCCACTCATGTTGATGTACAACGTACACGTACATGTACAGTAAATGTACACTGACAGAAAATCCTGAAAAAAATCAACCGCTGCGCACATTTTTTTATCCTTTAATCCTCCTTGTTGACTTGAGGAAGACTGACGGTATTTATAGGCTTCTTTTTTTATTCAAGTTGACGTTTTGAAAGTGATCATGTGCTTGTCATGGAAAAAGGAACCATTCTGAACATTAATGTTTTGCAATGGCGGCTATCGATACCATAAGAAAAAGTGTAAAAAGTACATACATGTTTGTACATGAAGAGAAGGCTTGGGGTAACACCTTGTGGATAGATCTCTTTTGGAAGAGGTATGGTTCCGATAAAAACTGTTGAGTGTGAACTCGAGTGTGAGTTCACAGTCACACTCGGTTCTTACGTGTGCGAGTTCACACTCACACTTGGTTCTAATGAGTGTGAGTTCACAGTCACACTCACACTCAGTTCTTATGAGCGTGAGTTCACAGTCACACTCACACTCGGTCACAGTCACACTCAACGGTTCTTGTAACAAGGGTTGGGTTTTAAGGCATGCATGTAGGTCTACAGATGTACTGTACGTAGCCTTGGTTAATCAATACATGTAGCAACAGGTGAACTGTAAACAGGCTACCTCTGGACAGTGTGCCATTGTAACTTGAAGGTATCGTTCAGTCACCTTTTGCAGGAATGATAAAAGTTCAGTTGAAATCACAAAGACAAAAATCTCTTGAATGCAGCGGTGCAGCGTTTGTTATCACACGCTGCAAGGCTTAGTCAACTCTGTTTCTTTTCTTGTATTGCCTTTTCTTCTTTTTTCTCTCCCTTCCACATTAATTTCCAGGCGGTGAAATTGAACTGTCTGCTTGTATCAAGTAGCAAATCACTCAAGGAACTACTGGGCCTCAGCGCAAACAACGGCACTCTCTTGTTTAACACGGCCGGCCCATGCTGGCATGGAGCATTATTCAGCGCACACAACCCCTGCAACACTCCGGGATAGGTTGTCAGTTACAATTTATCAACATAGCCTTTCCCTGTGCAAAAAATAATCATAAATTCAACAAACGGGCCAGGCGTCATGTGAGTGTATTCAGGGGAAGTCAAAATACACCCCCCCTTCCCTTTTTTTGGGGGGGGGGTGTTAGAATCTATTCTTTCTTTTTCTTCTTCAGAGTGAGTTATTTATTGAATAGGACAAAGGAATGAAATCTTCCAGGCCTTGTCAGGCTAAATTGCCCAGAGATAGCCGGTGGGATCGATCAGCGTTAACACGATGCTGCAAATTCACAGTTCGTGTAGTGCCTTTTGTTGACGCTGCTGTGTACATGAACACGTACCTGTACTCAGTACACAAGGCCGGCACTAACCCCTTGAGTTGTGTACCAAGCACCAACTGCATTGACTTTAGGCACAGCTGCAAAGCCCCCCCCCTCCTAAAAATACAGGGTAGAGGTACAGGCACACATTTGGCCTTGAATCCAAAAGCAAAAATCAGTTAACTACATTGTAGAAATCACAAGTCAATTCGATTATAACATACATGTACATGAACATGCAAAGGATTGGCACTACTACTGGTTGGAGAATTTAAGAGGGTTTTCATTGATGAGCAATACTTCCAGAGAATAGGGCAAATGAGGAGTTTTGCGTAGTGGATGATAGTAGCAATATTAGATGAAGTTTGCCAGTAGCGCCTTGTGGAATCTTGTCGGGGGCGAGCGGTGTTCTAAAAAAGAACCGGTGAACTAAAACAGTCGTTGTGTGAAACTTGCACTTTGCGTAACATTCTCAAGTCAAAAGTACCTGAACTGTTGGAAACCACAGTGCTGCCACTTTGAAATTGACAGGTCTAACTTGTTTACATATATCAGAAGCTGTTCCCATGTGATTTGTAGCTATGTTGTCACAACCATAATGACATTTTTTTGCCACTGAAATCAACACAGACACATTTTCAGGTCAGAGGACTACATGTACATATGTTTTTTTCATCCAACAGCAGTGACTGCAAAACTTTCTGTGTTAATTTCATATCCAGGAATGCAGCTCTTGGACTGAGGCACGTGACAGCGATTTCCTTTTTCAAAGATCTCTTGTGCATGGCCACAAACACGATTGAAAAGAGAGTTAAATTTCAAACAGCATGAGATTTGAGCGACACACCTGTCATGTTTATTTCTCTTGCTTGGTGCTCTCTTGTAACATGATGGTGTAATTGATTCAGGTTTGATGTGGTTGAGAAACGCGTATACATATATGCGAAAACTGTCAGAGTACATGTACCTTTTGTGGTACATTGAACTTGGACAACATGGTACAAGTTTGTCCGTAGCACTAATGGTGAAGTAAAAAACTGTTGAGACATTTTCACAATCAATACATGTGGTAAGACTTGAAGCTTTGGGTTTTAATGCTAGTGCCTTGGGATAAAGAGCATTTTGAGTTTTGCTCAACAAAATGCCTTGCATCTAGCCAAAGTGGTGGCCATCTAAATATCCAGGAAGTACATTCATCCAGCAAGTGAGGTTTCATGTTCAGGACGACAATTAAACCAAACACGCAGGTCTGCAAATGTGTATCAATAAAGCCTGTGGGAATGGGGGGGGGTTGCAGTGGGTGCTGAAGCACCTGTAACTTTTTTGGACCAAGGTGCTGGTGTACAAAATAGCACCCCCAACTTTGACCATGTTAAGCCACAAACATAATCAAACTCACCAATGTCAGAGATCCATCGAAAAACCCTAGATATTTATGATTACACAACCTCAGCACCGGCTAAGAAAAATGTGCATCAATCGTCTCAACTCCTTTGAAGTGCAGTTTAAGGCTTGAGGGACAGTGCTACACAAATACATGTGCATGTTCACCTGCTTGGATGTGTACATTGTTGGGAACTGGTGTTCCTCCAGAGTTGATGTACAGGTATATGAGCACAGAATGAACCACCTGTCTTTCAGCAAAGTGGACAATTGTGACCTGTCACCACAAAATGAGCTGAAAGTTGGAATTTTCAAAACTGAGATGTTGGTATTTTTGAATTCAGTAGAAAGATCGCTTTCCAGTGGTATGTACATGGAACACTTTGGGTAAAAGTAGGGCCTATAAGTTGACAATGTGGCATTATTCTGGCAGCTTTGTGTCTTTGTTCCCAACATTGTTTCAACATTTCAGACCAGGCACAAACAATAATACTATCGTCAAACTTGCAGAGAAAATGACATTCTTAAATATGTGATTCTGCAAAATATTTGGAATCAAACAGGAGACAGGTTACCCTTTTCAAATATTACAAAACAAAAAAATTAACCTCCACTTTAATATGACTTTGAACCCTCAAAATAGGAAAGAGCAGGATGTGACTTTACTCTTATTCTGTCGCGTTAGGTCACAATTTCAGGGGTCTCAAGAAGGGGTTCCCGACAAAAATGTCCAAGGACAAGAGTTCACCGAACAAATGCATACATACGTAATATGTATGCACGTACATGTACACACAATGCCATCGAACCCTGCATTATGTGGACTTCTTTTGCGCAGAGGTCCTCACTACGTATGCCACGCCTGCACACAGTAACCCAAGCTGTGAGAACACTACCTTGAAGGTGGGAAAAGATTGAGGAGAAATTAGAAAAGTGTACGGGTACAGCATGTCCTAATAACATCTGAGCAAAAGTACATGTGCAGGTGCAACTGCACATGTACCATTCCAGCATGCATAATCAATTACACAGATTGACGGTGACATTTAATCAAGACCTCATAGTGCCTTGTACTCTCCGCTTCATTAAAAATCAAAAACGGTGGATGTACTCTGTAAAAGAGCAGTCATTTCAGATTCATTTCATGTAGTGGATATGGGTTAACCCCATCTGTACTTTAGAAATGTCACGGTGCAAACATGTTTATGATGAGCTTGTGTGTGTTTGTACGCAATACATAGATGAAAGTGAGCAGGGTACATCATGGCTCTGTAATTGAATCAAGAGTTACGCATATAAACACACATGTACATGTACTTCTGTGTACCGGGTACACGTGTACCTTTAGTGTACATGTACGTACATGTACATGAACATGTATCAACGGGTATCTTATCTTTGCAAAGTACATGTGTGCATGTATGACTGCAAGAATAAACTTTGCCACACACATGTCACACAATGGATTTCCCTCAGGATCACACTTCCACACATACATGGACAGGAACATACATGTTCCAATGATGCTGGATAACTGTGCTTACAGAAGGCAGAGAATACTAAGCGGTATACAGGTACAAAGGTTTTATGCTTAGCAAGTCTGCACTGTAATACTAACCGGTATACAGGTACAAAGGATTCATGCTTAGCAAGTCTGCACTGTAATACTAACCGGTACACAGGTACAAAGGATTCATGCTTAGCAAGTCTGCACTGTAATACTAACCGGTACACAGGTACAAAGGTTTCATGCTTAGCAAGTCTGCACTGTAATACTAACCGGTATACAGGTACAAAGGATTCATGCTTAGCAAGTCTGCACTGTAATACTAACCGGTATATAGGTACAAAGGATTCATGCTTAGCAAGTCTGCACTGTAATACTAACCGGTACACAGGTACAAAGGATTCATGCTTAACAAGTCTGCACTGTAATACTAACCGGTACACAGGTACAAAGTTTTCATGCTTAGCAAGTCTGCACTGTACATTCTCTTCAGGTTGGGTTTTACTTCAGGAAACCTTTGGGCATGTGTGGTGTACATGTACAACTCTCCTGCTGGCAAGTTTCAATCAGCGGCCTAAGGCTAAACGTAGCCTTAATGCACATTTTTACAGCAAAAATGCTCTTATATGCAGTGCTGAGTACTTTTTTTTGCCAATTACTTAGGAATTGGAGTGAAATTTGTAAATATTGGCAAGCTAGTTACACTGGCAATGGAACAACAGAATGCTAAAATAGCATAATTTGGAGAACGTGCCAGACAGAGCGCAATTTTCTGGTACCGTGGAGTCTGTGGTGTTGTGACTGAGATGTACATGTATTAACCCTTCCCTAAACCGCTTTTAATTACAACAAACTCCAACTCCAGCTGAGAAAATGGCTTGCGGGAAAATGTGATCATAAGTCTTATAGTTGAAGGAGAAGAGAAAAAAAGACGATTCACTGAGATGAGCAATTATGATTTCCACTTAGGCTTGCAAGAAAACCAAAATCTTTGCTGGAGGGAAAGCTTGGGCTTTTAAAGAACTTGCTAGAAGCAAGAAAAAAAAGGGGGAATGGAAGAAAGATTCCTTCTGCCCAATAAATTAAATTGCAAATCCAAACCTGGAGACAGGCAAAGGAAAAGAAGATTAAGCGATAAGGAAATTGGACAATATTTCCTCAAGAGGCTGGGAAAGCAAAATTTAAGAGAACTCGTAACTGATGATTGACTTGCGGCACAGGAGCAGTTACTCAGCAGTTCTTGACGGAACTCTGCTTCTCTTCTGATTCGGCTCAAACTCAACGTGCTTTCTTTCTTTCTTTTTCTATTTTTGTGTCCTCAAAGTTGCGAGCACTGCCCAAGATTTGGATGATATGCTGGGTTTTAAGAACAATTTTTTTGGCAGCGTTTGGCAAATTAATCTCTTGTTTTTCAATTTTTCCACGAATCTGCCCGCAGGTAAGAGAACTTGAAAGCCTCTGTACAACTCAAGAAATGTCAGGCCTTCTATTAACCACCAAGATAAAATACACACTTCATAATGCTCATGAGTATTACGGTCTTATCCCAAGTCACATCCTATCAGAGTCAAGGGGATTACATGGATAACTTAAAGCCAATGGGATCCAGACAGCTTCCTCTCAAACCAATTTCTTGTCGAGCTTTTTTATCCTCTATAAATCCATCACGGCATATATGTATCACGGAAACTACATGGGCTACAGTGGACATGAGTAGTCATGTAATAAAAATGTGCCAGCTTTATTAGCCCTATGCCTTTTATACAAGGATTTCATTAACGTGGCCATGTGAGAGAATTATTTTATAACCCTTGATGTTGTACCGTTTTTTGTTTTGCTAGTTTAGTCTACATTTTGGAGCCTCTTTGGTGCTATGCTATGTACATTTGCATATTCATAAGGAAAATTGGGAAGTCATCTGAGGTTCATTCAGTAAGGGTAGGATACTCTGAGTACTCAATTCATCTGCACAACTCTGGCAAGGTTCTTACCCTATTTTCAAACAAACGGCAATCACACATCATTTCCTACAGCGTCTGCATGGAACATGGAAGTACACACGTAGAAAGGACAACATCTCAAGCCAAAGAGATGATGATGGGACAGGGAAGGAGAAAGCAAATGCTGCCATCTTCTCACCTCACAGGCGTTCTCCATCCCGGAGAGGTTGTGTTTAACACTTAAGGGACAGTCTCTCTTTGGAGGAGAATGCTCTACCCACCTCCTCCTGGATGTGGTATTATGCATGATCATCTCCTCTCAGCTGTTGACTGAGGGAGGAGATCTCTCCCCAAGGCCAGGCCATCTTTATTTGCAGTGTGCCCAGTAATTGTGTTCTCTTGCTTTGAGTTAATCTACTTGGCGCCTGTCTCCCCCCCCAAAAAAAAAGCAGGTCAGGATGTACATGTGTATTGAACTCCAAAAGATGTTTTCAGAGAACAGATGCTGAGCATGGGAAGAGGTGGAGGTTGCTAAGTGATTGCAAAACTGGAGGCTGCACGCGAAGAAAGACCATCTTTGACCAGACAGCCATCTTGCATTAACTTGACAAAGCTGGGGGGAGGGAAGAGTGAGGGAATCTTCGACGAAACAAGCGTGACATTTGAGATCCAAATTGCGGTGGGGGAAAAATGCCCACGGATGCTGTGCCAACTGTGCCGAGTGTTTGTTCACAGTCCGTCAAGAGCATTCCCCTGTGTGTACAGAACGTGATTTTCCACTGGTTTCCCTTACGCCTCTGCCCAAACCACGGCAGTTTACAGAACATTACGAAGTGTTTGTACGGTAGATGTAACCGGCAGTGGGACCAAGATTCTGGGCCGAGGCTGAAGTGATGGGACAACAAGCGGAGCCCCCCTCCCCTCGTCTGTGCGCCCACTCATTCTGATATGTTTGCAGACTCTGGTTCCGGTATACATCAGAAACACAGGCGAAAAATCAAGGCTTAAGAAATACCTGCTCACCTGCAAATACAGGTACATGAAAAATGTTTGTACCTCTAGTGCATTACTGTTGATACGAAGCAAAATTTAAACAACTCTTGACTGCTGTGGTGTAGGACATGACGTTTTGAATGGCCTTGCAAGTAGGTGTGCATAATGCCCTCGGCAAAAATTCTTGACGTCTTGATAATAGTTTCCCTCTTGCTTTTCAGAGACAAAAGGAGCTTCAAATGACTTACATTATGCAAATGAGTATTAACAATTAGCTACTGGTATCCTTGCATTCTCCTGTACATGAGGGGGAACAGACGTGTGCATGCACATGACATCATACGTCCCTGGCTAATGCGATGTCCAACAGTGACTATGACATGCAGTTATGTTGCCCTGTCACGTGATCCCTCTGGGCCAATGAAAAAAAAAACAAAACCCACTATTCCAGACTGAGGCGTGACAAGTCCACAAGTCCACAAGTCCATGTATAAAGCCGAACAGAAACAAGGAGACATCAAACATCACATGTGTTGACATCTACACATACATGTCTGTATGTATGTAGCTACTGTCAGCGTTTAAGTCCTCAGACGTCAACCAGACTCATGACAAGCTATTCAGATGGACTACGACACAAGGCATTCCACGGCCATTATTCACAGCCCGTTGCTCATGCCGCGATTTGTGAGTTGGTATGCAATTGAATTTTGATTCCCTAACAGCTGCAGGAAAAATAATTGATGTATAACTCTGAACTGACGGCCAAAAACACAGTCTTCACAAACAATGCTGTATTTGAAAATAACATTTTCATTTAACAGAAGAACCGAACAGACTGATAAGAGACACCAGCCTATACCATGTGTACGTGATGAATGGTTAAACGTTCACGAACATGTACATGTACATGCACCTGTACATCTTCTGAGGTTGATTCAAGATGAAACATTAAGCATTAATAGGAATCTTTCAAATGGTTGGAAGCAAGGGCTCAAGTAGTGTCGGGGTCTGTTGGGGTGTGTATTGTAAGCCCGGCGACTCAAAAGTCCGAATTTTTGGACTTACGAGGCACCTGACTAAGGAGGCATCGGATCTTTGGGCCGAAATAAACTAATAACAAATCATCGCACTTTTGAGGCATCTGACTTATGGACTTTTTTACTGCATTTTTTGGACTTATGAGGTGTCGGACCTATGAGGCGTTGCACTTATGAGCTGACCCCATTTGTTGTAGTATGAGTTCTAGTCTGACGTTAAGAGTATTTTCTGAATACTGGACATCTTGTGTAAAACATTTCTTGTTTTGGACCTCAAGATGGCCCTCTTTTGGGAAATGAAGGCCATGTCCGCATTACCTGGCCACTGCCACTAATGACACAGTATGGAGTAAATGGAATAAGCATAAAGCCACAAGCTGGAAGGTTCCTTAGACACGTGTTGTTCCAAGCCCTTGCCCCATTATTCAGACATGGCCCAAGTTGAGCAGCTATCTCAGACCCCGTGCAACTGTCCCGTGCCGGTCAAGCTTCACACTCTCGCCTGCCAACTTGTCTAGACCCGTGTCTTCCAGGCAATAAGCCTCTCCTTTTAAGTGCCCTTTCAGACTGGTTGTTTCATCCACAGGCGCGGAAACTTGAGACAAGATCAATACCCCAAACCAGGCTTTCTTCTCCCCTTCTTTCAACATATTTTTTCACCTGGAATGTCACTGTGCCCAGACAGAAAAACATAGGGAAAAAAAGAAAAGGGAAAAAAAACAACCATCAGGCCACTTCCACTCGGACTTGTCAAGTCAATCCATGCTAGAGTGAGAGCAGAAAGTATGGTAGCTGGCTGGGGACTGCATGAGAAGTTGTTTGGGGGAGTACAGTGACCAGGCGAGTGATATTTTAGATGTTTGTCCAAAATTAGGTGTTGTTTGTGTAACACACCATGAATTAAACATGGTCTGACGACTCCTTATCTGGTTATGCACTGTACATGGAGGCCTACATGTACATGTACACATCCATTACGTGCACAATGTTACTCAGCCTTCTTGTAATACTGCTTGAGCGTCGGTGCACGCATGAACAAGTACCAGTACACATACATTTCCATTCTGGCATATTTTGAATACATTACGTGTGAGCTTGTCATTCTAATATGGGAGAACATTTCTTCAAGGGAAGTAGAATGTACCGAGTGCATAGAAACGGCTTTCCTGTTCAATTCATCGCCCGTTTTCTTTGATTGGGCGACAAGTTTGAGTTTTCATGCTATAAGCATGATACCATTTCTTACATGTATTTTCTCAACTTACATGATGCTGAAACCTGACACACACGACCATTAGTACGTACGAGCATGATGCTATGCCTCTACACGTATGATCCAGTGCACATGTGCATAAGCCATCACATTAACATACACGAGCATGTACTGTACATGTATGCACTATTACCATACTCAAGCATACAATGATTCATTGCGCATGGGTAAATGCAAGTCAGGGTGAATGTACGCCCCCCTCCCCAACATTTCACCGAGATATGGCATTCGTTTAAAGACCCTATTCAAAATTAGAAACGGCTCATGATGATTGCCTCTAGCACCACTTCGTTCTTCATTCCGCCAGACCTTTCATTTCCCTTCTTTTTTTCCCTTAAATTCTAGGTCAGGGGACAAAGTTCCCCACCAACGCAAAACTCAGGAGCCAGTAATTGGGCCACGCGTGGTATTTATTGGCTCAGAAAATATGAGAAGTACACACAGAGTGTGTGATATATGATTTGTGTACACTGGGAGGGGTGTCAGTGTAATAGAAAGGCGACTGGGAGGGGGAGTAGAGTGGGAAGGGGAGGGAATGCAGATCCCGACCTGCATAATGCAGATGGATGATTCCGTCTGCAGCGTGGAAATTGATAAACTGGTTCTCGGGCGAGAGGTGGCTAAATGCTAAGCACTGAATCTCGTTAGCCACCACTTGGTCGATGAACCCTATCGAGGTTCATCTAGCAAAAAAAAAAAAAATGGTTTGGGATTGCTCTCACTCCGCCCTCTTTGTGCGGGAGCCTCGGCTTGTAAATGATGGCACAGTTTGAATTTATCATCAAGCGGCTGTGAAGAGGCAATGACCCAGATCTGTGGCGGCTTCAACTGCCCTGATTGAAATTTTGCTTCATTTCGAGGGGACTCCAGAGCACTCATTCCGTGTTTGGTGGGGGAAAAACAAATGCTTGTTGAAAGTACATTATTCAAACTCTGTCATTAACACATGTGTCAGCCTACGGAAAGTGCACGTGTATCTTTCTTTGTCGGCACATGTAAAAACTGCAATGTAAACATGAAGGTGTATCACAATGCACAAGGAATTACTAGATTGTTTCGCGGTCCCAGCGAGTATTAACATAAAAGCCACTGCCTTTGGGAATAAGGTGAATATCAGTGATTTGTACATGCCACATTAAATATGCACATGTATGCTTGAACCTGTACAACCCTTATTCATGAATTATACCACAGTGCAAAGCAAACTACGCAAGCCCTTCATCCACCCGCAAGTATGCAGCCTGCATTGCAGGGCCCAGGCCCTATATATATATTTCTAACATAGTTGGTTAATAATTACTTCTTTGGATGGGTATTGTGTTTTGGTTAGACTAGGGGCAGGTAAATGTAGGAACCTTGCAGAGGCTGCCAACAGCCATGGCGAGAAACCCCAGCACAGCTTTTCACCGTGGGCCCAGACAAGTGTTTACACAGGTTGATTAATTGGACCCCCACAATATGAAACTGGAGCGCAGAGTGTTGGAGGAGGGCGACAACAGTGACTGATGTTGATTAAATATTGATGCAAACAGTGGCTCTCTATCGGGACTTAAGTCTTAAGAAAGCTGTCAAGGAATATCCCCAATACTATTAGATAAATGAACAAAAGGAAAATTATAACTGACTATTTTTAATACAAAAGTTCTTGAAATACAAAGTATTCAAATATTTGTATGGCTGTAACACCTACTTTCACTGAGATCTACATGTAAATTCATTCCACAATTTTTAAAGATGTGCCCACTCCAAACTTTTTGTTTGTAATAGTGAAATTACATGTACATTCCTCAATCTAATACATGTACATATACATGCTGGGGCCTTCGTTTGATGGGGCTGCAGTTTTCTCTGAGCCGCTCTCACCAAGTTTACTGCCAGTGCAAAATTATTCCCACTTCCAGCCTAGCAATGCTCAGCAACTGACAATTTGGGGGAAAGGAAAATCACCAGAGCTATACAGACACCAAAGTTTGCCCGACCCCTCGAAGCTGAGCAGCCCAAACTGCGAATTGCACAAAAAATGCAAGCTAGCCCCCACACATTTTCCAACAACCCCCCCTAAAAAAGCCCCCCCCAAAGTAAAATTGCTCACACCCGTAGATTCAAACTTGCGATAAATGGTTTGATTCCCCAGGAAAATCCGTAAGGAAGTGAGGAAATCTTCAGACTCCCGAGAAATGCCCCGGGGAGAGTTTCTCATTGATGACTTTCTCAAGATAAACCTGTTCCCCCTCAAGCCACGACACCAATTTGCATGTAGAATGGACTATTCTGTTCTTTTCTTCTTCATATTAAGGAATAAAAGCGGTATATGCACATGTAGTGATAACCACTAGTGTGTGCTTTGAGGCTTTTCCTTCGGACACATAACAGGACACATTATGATATAACTCTGGTCACACACTGTGGGCCCAACATGCACTTGATTGACAAGATTCTTTAACAGTTTCTCGTCAATATTATTTTCACTGCCCGTTTGTTTTCATCCTCACAACGAGGATCCATCTTTCTTTTGTACAAGGAGTTGCTGGATAACTACCCCGATGTTGAATAAAACTGAAAAATCAAGCCGGGGGTATATTATTCAGGATGCAAGAACAGGGCCATAGAACAAGTTTGGGGATGGACTTGTAGTAATTGCCCAAACACAGTAGCATCTGGATGTGACAATCTTGGAAAAAGGCACTACAATGTGAACTAAAATTAATACATATTGATACAGCGAATTCACAATACATAACACTGGTGAACTGACCCAGTTTTCAAGATTACACTGCCTCTCTGTCTGGTTGTAGTGTGGTGGAGATTTCTATAAGGAATGCCTGTGATCCTCACATCCATCAGAAAGGTACATGCACAAGTGTATTTATTCGGCTCAGTGATTTTGTTGTTGCTAATGTCTCAAACAGGAAAACATAAATTCCACTGGAATTCTGATGTAAGAATACTACTCACTATGAAGCTGATGTCATCTAGTTTTTACAAAAGTTGTCCCGAAGAAGTTTTACGTTTTATGTATCTCTTTTTTGCATAAACCACAGAGGATTTCCCCTCAGATGGCTGGTTTCCGTTTCCAAAGAGGAATTCCTTTTGTCACCTTTCCTCTTGTACTTTCAATGGAAAATCGCTGGCCCCGAGCTGAACCATGCCAGTGCACATACATGTTGACACACAACCTGTATTTCAAAACATGATTTGCTCTCCCTCCCCCCCCAAAAAAATTGACAAGGCTGAAAAAAATTCTGACCTCTAAAGCTCTGTGCTGAAATAGCCCTGCAGTTGAATATGCCTTTTTTAAACCCAATCATTTAGTGTGTGGTGTAATATAGTACTGCACATGTACTGCTTAGGAGAGAAGGCATTTGGATCCTGTGCTCTGAATGTGTACTCAATCAAGCCAGCAGGAACTGTTCCACTCTCCAAGGCGCCTTCTTCGTTCCTGGGTCCTCCTAGGGTACATCGTGTCTATCTTTTCACCAAGTCACGGTTGGGCATTTCACTTTTTAACAGAATCCAATGATCCCTGGAGGCCAAATCTCTGATCTCACAAAGTGGCTTGTCTTGGGAGTCAGTTAAACCCTAGGAACACAGTTGGCCTTTCAATTCACTGGACCTAAATGCCCTCTCTCCTAAGCAGTACATGTGCAGTTCTATTACGCCACACACCAAATGGTTGGGTTATTAAAAGGCATATTCAACTGCAAGGACTATTTCAGCACAGAGCTTTAGAGGTCACCCAAAAGTTGGGCCAGTAGTTGCCGATAAAATACCTCATCAAAGTCATTTTTTTTCCTTTGCTCTTAACAATCAGTTAAGTTTTTTTCCCCTTTCACACATTCAAGAATTCCATATGCCAGGGCCACTTCAGTCATTCGTCTTCCCCAGCGATTGTGGCTGTCAACGAAAGCATTGTCGCCAGGATTTCCATTTAATTTCATCAGTTTAATCCCTGCTGCCGTGCCCAGCAGACCGGAGATAAATCATAGGTACACGCACCCACTCATACTCTACAAATTCAGGTTTTTTTTTTATCCCCCCTTACCTTTGGAGAATTAACACTGAATTGACTCAAGGTCTCTGTTTAGAGGAAAAGTAAAGACGTGAAAAGCAAATTTCACAGGTCACTGCATAGAACAACCTTGTCTGATCTGATGCACTATCATTCATACATGTACCGGTATATGTACACTGTACATGTATGTACATACTGCACATGTACATGTACATGTTGCTAACAGACGTGCATGCAAGTTGAATAAACTTACAATCTGAAGCAGGCATTTCGGTAGGTACCGGTATGCGCTCCTTGTGTTTGAAATGCATTCCAGTATAAATTAAACCAGAGACAAGTTGAATTCGGGGGATAGGAAGCTCCCTCAATGGAACCAGAGTGGGGTTTCATTCAAGCTTCTACTTGGACCTGTTGGTGTGCCTTCGAAATCACAAATACAATCAGTTTGGGGTAGTTTCCATTACGAATACGGTCAGTTTGGGGTAGTTTCCACTGGTGAGTTGTCTGGCCCACCATTTCACTCTTGGTACAAACACAGAGCAAAGGTATAAGAATGTAGTGTACATGTAGGTAGGTTGACATGTACGCTTTGTGATTGTCTTCTGTTGACCAATGGACAATGATTCCACTCCTTTCCATTGAGCTCGTCACATCACACTTGCCAAAATCTGCATCCAGGCTTGACCCCCAGGTCTTGGTGTCCTCTTTCACACCAGAAAGAATGAAAGACAGTTTCTTCCACTCCTGGGCCCCAAATCAATGAAAACATGAAAAGGAATCCCTCACACACAAACATCCCTCTATCTTGTATACCAAGGTCAACAAACAAACAAACTGCTACCGATATTACATGGAATTAGAATGATAATTTTTGTTTAATCGTGGTTTAACTATGGATATCTAGTCTTTTGAGTACAGTCCCCGGTATTTAATAAGTAGATATATGAGAGTGTTGGTGAGATTTTGTAAGCCTTCCATCCTGTTGTACATAGTATTAGTGACACACATGTAAATGAACCTGAAGCTCTGTTTTTATGCAGGCAGACACTGTGTGTCTCCAAGTACTCTTTTCCCGGATGCTTTGTGTGTTGTATCAGTGACTGGCATCAGGAGATCTCCGCCAAACAAGCAGGCAGGCTGAGCAATTTCCTTCAATTTAAGACAGAAGTAGAGAGTGAAAAACCCTCTCCAGAGAGGTTTTCCACTCTTGCCCTGGGGCCACTATCTTGCTTGCCTCTCCCAGAGTTGAGCTGTTTAGGTATTCGCATGGTAATCCGAGATGGACAGTGATTACAATAGTACATGCACTTGTGCCGGATTTATTGGGAACCTTGCAGCAAGCGTCTAGACTCTTGAGTTTTCATCGTTCAACCCATACATGATGTAGGCCTGCATGTATTCCTGCCGTGTGCCCCTGCTGTGTATTCACATCTACAAATGTACATGTACTTGTACTGGCAATCCTTCATAATGTAACGCAGCCTAAGATAACCTATTGTGCAGTGGAAATTCAATTCATTGTCAACTTGTACATTCTGTGTTGAATATTCTCCATGATACACGTACGCATGTATAGGCTCAGAAGTACAGCATAAAAAAAAAATTACATGACGAAAGTGGAAGGGGACAAGTCTTACTTATAAGAGTTGAATGGAATGGGCATTTTTGCTGATGAATTACCAATAAAGTACAGGTGCGGAGCTTGAAGAGAGCTCTTAATTAATTGAATACAGGCAGGCCAGAAGAGGGCATGCACTCCAATTAATTATGGATTCCCTGCCCTACTCACTTGATTAAATATTGAACCCAGCCAGATGTGTAATAGCGATATTTCTGATGTTCGCACAGCAAGGATGTTGACCTATATATTCTCACTTCAGATCATGACATTCTAATCTAAACTGATCTATTATTTTATCACGTGCAAAAAGAGAGTGCCGTTCTCTACTTTTTTGTGAGACGCTGCATTTAATTCTGAGAATCCAACAGAAAATAATCAAGCAGGACTGAACCAGCATTTCCTTCGGCACATTCTCACTTGCCAGAGTAGCACCCAGACAAACACGATAAGCGGACTACAAAACTTTTAATAGTGTCTCTTAGCAAAGGAGGGATGCAGAAAAGACTCAACATGAATGTCCTCTTCAGCTGACAAGGTGCCCTTTCCCAAAAACCCTTGAAAAAAATGACTTTCTAGAAAGAGGTTACTCAGCACCTCCGAGGGGTAAGAACAGCTGACAAGGAAACAACACTACTATAACTACAGCTAAAAAAAGTCCAGGGACCCCCTGCGCTAACCAAGGGCCACTGTTCTGCCAGCCCCTTTCAATGAACCACTTAACACCTGCCCTATCCCCCCCCCCATGGCCTCTGAGGGGAAGCCACTGGTCTGGTCACAGAGCTAGGATATCTGCTGTTGAATGGGTTGTCAGAGGTGGGCTCGCCCTCTCTGTCCCAAATGTCTAGATAGAAATGCAGGGACCAACTTGGGCTGCTCAGGTTGAAATATTTTTACAAAAACTAATCATCTGGGATAAATTTCCTTTTCACGGTATGCTATTCACAAATACATGGAATACAAAAGAGTATAAATAAGAAAAGTCAAGTCGAACAGAGGTAGTAAAACCTAAAAAACAAGAACTTGTTTGAGATGTGCCGCGCATTACAAAACACATAATAAAATACAAAAACAAAACCAACTTGCTGGTACCATTAATCTAAGAAATGAAAAAACAAACATCACTACCCTTTAAGAAACATATGTTTTGTGGTATTTGCACACATTTCAAACAAAGAAATGATTATGTAATGTGAAATTAGGGCAAAAAGGAATGAAAATCAACAGGAGATTTGGGGGAAAAAAGGATTACTGGCAGATAATTATGAACTAAAAGGTACATTACATGTATAAATTACAGAAGGTACAACTTCTGTGTTGGTTTAAAAGTAGTCCAGGAAATTGACCATTTGAGAGACAGTGCTACATGTACACAGTCATGAACTCTACAGGCACAGTAATAAACATATAAAATTAGTAAAATGGACAGAACAGGAGGACTACATTACAGTGCATGTGAAGGTGGAGTCAACAGGGTGGCTCATGCATGTACAGGTACAATGTACATGTACAGGTGTCTAACACAAGGACATCATGTCCAATATTCCAAGTCACACACCTGCACTATGGTTGTCACCTTCATGTTTTTAAACACAACCCTGAACTTGCTTTTATATGTATGTGAACATGCTGCAACCTAACTAGAGCAAATTAACAAACCATACAAAGTACATTTATAAACTTGTAGAGTGGGTCACCGGTACTAGGCCTAGTACTGGTAAACAAGCAAACAACAAAATCTGGGATTCAATGCCACAATGTAGCATCTGCACAGCCAAGAATACTTACAAGCAAGTTTCTCTATACATCTATATGTACGGTAGGCCTACTTGTAGAGCACTACCCTATACAGTACTTCTACAATACCTACAATGTACATGTACATTTTACTCGCTGTTCTATACATGTACATGTACACAAGGCCTGGGCCCAAATTCATGGTGCTGCTTACCGCAGAATTCTGCGCTTATGATCTCCATTCTGTGCTAACCGCGCAAGCAGAAAAATTCTGCACTAATCATTTACGCACAGAATCCTTAGTTATGGGATGTACACAATGTAGGCCTATGCATGCGCACAAGCCAAACTCCTCGCTAACCCATGAAATGTTTGCTGTAAGCACTTAGTTTCCTGCAACGGTAAGTGTCGATTTTTCGCTTGTGGTAAGCAGCGCTGTGAAAATGAGCCCAGATCGAGAGTGCTGCATTTTGCTAAAACAGACTAGAGTAACTGTAAGTTAACAAAGTAATTTCTGAGGGTTAGTGGGTGCAGTCCAAGTTTTCTCAAGTGTGGAATCCAATCTGCATGTATTTTGATCCTTGCACAAGCAGAGTTGTTCCAGACTACTGCATCAGGAGTAAATCTAAACAGGACAGCCTGGGTGACATTATGTACATGTACATCAATTTCATCCAGGCATCCACATGTGCTCCTGATTAAGAATTCAATTACCCTTTCGGCAGACCCCAAAGCTGTCAAGCTTCCACCAGGACCCAATCCCAATAAACAGAGACCAGAGACAAGAAAAGAAAAAGAATTCTGCAATTTTCCACTTGAGGGTTGTGAAAATAAATCTGTGGTGTAAATCAACTCCCAGAGGCAGGAGTGGGATGCTACAATGTAACCAGGCCTGGCCTGTGGTCGGTAACCAGGCCCGGTCGGTAACCAGGCCCGGTCGAGGGCCCTTTAGCAGCTGGAAGGAAATGCAGGGACAAGCTGCTCTTTTTATTTTCTTTTGTCTCCTGTCCTTTTCGTCTCTCTTTGTCCAAGCAGTGGCCCAGGGCACGGGCAGTGACATGGTCGGAAACGGACAGCTCTCAGAAAGGAAAGCTGGAACCCAGGCATCCAGTTGATGAAAAATGGACACCTTGAGATTGAAAGAACACATCTGACAGAGGGAGGAACGGAGCCAATCAAACCACTGGGAAATGACGTCACAAGAGCAAACAAACTTAGATGCTAAGCAAATGTACCAGTAACTTGAGCATGAAACATTCGAAGACGAAGACTGCTAAGTGAAGACGGAGGTAGATGTTCTTACGTGTACTTCATAAAACAGGAGCACCAAGGATATGTTTGAAATCTTGTGCATTCAATGTACCCGTAATATTACAGTGTGCCAGCATCAAGTGTACGTTGTACCATATACACATGTGCAGTACATGTAGTTGCACGGCACCAGGGGACATGTTGTGCAGTACCAGCACATTACATAGCTACCGGTAGGGGTTACCAACCAGGGGAGTTGAGGAAAACACTGGTTGAGATACAACAACCTATTCTTGTACTTTGAAACGATTAAACCATTCCAAGATGAATCCCTGCAATGAAACAAGGCCATTATTTAAAAAAAAAGAACACTGCACATGAAAAATATGGACACCATTTTTTTTTGGTTCTGGAGAGCAAATTTAAGCCATTGTTCAAACTGGTAACTTTTGAACCTTAACAATATTGTTTAAGATTTTCAAAATTCCAGAGATCAGATTCTTAAGAAGGAAAGATGAAACAGATATCCTGCCTGCAGATGGACCCATTTTGTGCCAATAAAAATGTTTTGCAGGTCCCCAATTAAATTAAGGTGCTGGAACATTCCACTGAGGTATGGGGAGAGGCCGAGCTGAGCTGGAGGTGACACAAAGAACAGGTGATTCCATTCAGGTTCATTACAGGTCATTATGGGGGATTCACACTTTGGAGCCAGCTCAGCAGGGGACCAGTTAGCAGTATCCTGTTTGCTTGGCATTCACTAGACATCCAGCAGTTCTCATTGCATTGAGAACAGGGAGTCCATGTCCCTTGCATCACCCAAAAAAGGAGGGGCCTTACTGTTACCCTCTGTGCTAAGGTGGCCTGTAAGAACATTAATTTCCTTTACAGGACGCCATAATGTCTTTTCAAAATCACAACATTTATTCAAATGTCATGAATTTTTTTTGGCTCATTACTTTTTTTGGGAAGAAAAAGTGCTATTGCTGAGCTACACATGTACATATGTACCGGGACTACAGGGCCACACATAGTCCCCATGTCATTTTTGGGCTTCAATGATCCCCATCCCCAATCCAGAACAATGTACTTTATGTCCACCTAGCCCCTTCTTGCAAACAAGTAAGCTTGATGGAGCCAACGCACATGTAGGATAAACTTCCTCGAAACTCTCTTCAGCTCACTGTTGTAGTTTGAAGAACCTAGGCAGTTTGTTGGAGATTTTGAAAGTGATAAAATTTCTTCATTTTGTTTTTTTTTTTAAATGGAGTCGTGTAATCTGTACAAGTGCAAGCCCCAGTACTTTTTTAAGGTACCGATAATCAACAAACACCAATGTAAACTTACGGGACGAGAGAATCAACAAAAACATCTGCCCATGTCATCCATATGCTGAACATACTAAGGGAAATAACAATGTCCTCTGCACTTATGGTTGTTTCTCTTTGTCACAACACCGACGTTATCAGGCGCCAAACCCTCAACTTGTGGACGCATTTCACAACATCGGACCTGCACTTTGTATCCACCAAACCTTTACAGATTTCACAAAATCATTGGGTATGCATACCTTGCCTTTGCACCTTGCCTACCAGAGACACTTCAAGAGCCTTACATGTGCATGTAGAATGTCAGGCATGCATTGTTATAATGATAAAAAAAGTACATTGCACTTGTTTGAACTTTTCCCCAGAGGTCACAGCACAGAGGAGGAAAAAGTACAGAACATTCTCCTAAGCTCTTTGTGTTGGCAGATGGAGAGGGGGGGGGAGAATTGAGCTTGAACCTGCTGTCTTTTCTTCTAGCTTTTTAAATTGAAATTCATAAAAAAAAATAGGCTAGACGCTGACAAAACAAGGTGTCAAACTCGCGCAGGCTGTAATAATAAAGTGGAGTGCAGGCATTCTGTCCGCCGAGTTAAAAATTAATTTGGTGTCGGAACGTGCGGGCTTATAAAATATGTGCGTGTGTTTGTGTCTGTGTGGAACGGGGAGACGGAAGGAAGGTAATAATTGGCAGCGCCCCTGAAAATCAGGGAAAAAATGGAAAAAAACCCCCAAAACCCCCCAAAACAGCAAAAGCGCTTTTAATGCAGTGCATGCATGGGCCTGTTTGACTTGGTAAGAGGGGTTCAAGAACATGGACTGAAATGAAAAGCCGACGTGTCTTGCTTTATCCCTAAAATGGACATAATAGAGTGGATAAGCAATAAAATTCAACAAACGTACAGTTCCTCTGCAGTTTTAGGACCCATCATTTGTTTTTATAATTTCCACAATATTAGAACTTCTACAAGGCTCTTCCTCCTCTATTTGGGATATGGATTAAGCAATTAAGCAAGCATTTACCAGGCACAAATTCTTAGCATCTGGGCCCAATTTGAGAGCAGTGCTTAGCACATGATTTCATGCTAACAGAGGCTCCATGTAATAGTATTTCATGGAGATTGTAAGCAGTAAGGTCAGGTGTGCTAACCTACAAGGAAAAATTTGCCTAAACTTAGAGGCGTATCAATAGAAATACCTATGCGCGTGCAACCTTCAGCATAATCACACCAAGCACCGCCATGAAATGGTGCTTAAGGTTAGCCAATTTCTCTGCTAAAGTTACCACAATTTTTCTGCTAACTTTTAGGAAGTTCCATGAAAGTAGGCCCTGGTGAAGGGATCTTGCTGATTTTTTTTTTTTTTTGGTTTTGTTTGGTTTAATTTTGTATCTCTTCCCTTCCACTGCAAGTAACTTTACCAAGAGGAGTTACCAGTACATCTAAATACATGTACCTACACGTACATGTACCGGTATGAATGTCACATGTTCCCAGTGGGACTTCAGCGCTGAAATCTCATTGACAGAACCCAATGATGGTTTCAATATTCGGTCCAAACTAAATATCCATCATTACATTTCATTATCCACCCCCAAAAAAGTGGAAATTACTGTGCACAGTACTGGGTGAAGGCCATTTTTATTAGCGGCTCAGACATCACTCTGGCCTAAAAGCAGCTTGTGCCTTGGCGGTACATGTATATTATTTGTGAAAATATGTGTGAAATCCCATTACGCACAGACCTTGGTGATGGCATCTCTCTCCCTGCAACTTGGAAGGAGCCCGAGCCTTAGTCGAGATGTGATTAGCGTGCCGTGGTGTGAGGTGAATATTGCAAAAATGACAGGTATTTCTGCCCCATGTTTTCATAGCGTATTCATAATTCTCAACTTGCTTGAGTGAGATTTCTTTTCTTTTTCTTTTTCAATGCTGGCTGACTAGCATCGCTTTCGGCTGTCAACAGCATGTGGAAATGTCAGGGAATCTTCGATGCCGGGGTACGCATGCATGTCTCGGCCTACACAATACTGCTGAAATTATCTGCCAACATGTGCAATGCATTCACACGTGCACATGAGCACTCACTAGCAGATATAGGCTGTGACCCTTGCCAACAAATTGGACAAATTGCACATGCTTGCCTGAGAACTCAGTGCTCATGTGCTATAAACAAATAAATAAAAAAAAAAAGCCAGACTTCACCTTGATGAATTTGCCAAGGCGGCCATGTACCAGTACTGTAGCCTACAGGTGTTCAGATCAGATTCTGCACGGAATTGATGATTCAAGCATGTGTGGCTGGTACTAACATAAGTATGAGTACATGTAGGTATTGATATACATGTATGTACTGGATACTACCAGTACCATTTACGTGCACCGGGATTTCTCCTAGGGTGTTCATGAATGAAACTGAGCCGGTCCAACCGCATCTTTCACAAATTCACAGTGCCTGCAGCAAATGGGAGTGTCCCTGTCGGAGCCGATTGGGCCTGAAATATGTTCAAATAACGCACATCCCCATGGAGCTTGTACGGCTACTGGTACATAAACCAGAACTCTAAATCAATTCCTTCTAAGTGAACCAGTCTTGTATCCTGTGACATTCTTAGCTGGAGGCTACCCATCCTCCACCCTCTCACCATAAAAAAAAAAAATCCGTTTTTTTTCCCTTCCATTTTGTTTCTTCCTCCTTTTTCTGTTTTACAGGCTAGACGGGCCAAAAACATGACCAAGGTGATCATTAAAAGTGGTAAGCTAGGCCTCCTCACATTCGAATAGGCAACAAAAATTCTGCTAAGAAGATCTTACATATAATGCATACATTATACATGTACATGGACACGGTGGAGTGCAACTGTACCGGTAACAGGTGTTTGAAGTCCCATCCTGAGGTTACATGCACCATTTTATACATTATACTGCTTTCAACAACATTTAATTCATGAATTTATAAAGCATTGGTTCGTGGCAAGCAGACTGTACATGTATATAGAGTGTGGGCCCGCACATATCCACAGTGGTATGCTGTACATGTATGTATGTATACCAGTGCAAATACCAGTGTACCAGTGTACATATATGTACATGCGCGGAGTTATATGTACATGAAATTAATGATACCATATTATGACAGTCCCCCTAAGGAAATTATACCAATGCAGACAACCTTTTGTTGCATTACTAGGTTCGAACACTTCTGTCTGCAGCTGCCCATCTCCCTTTCATGCACTGCTGAAGGAAATCTTCCCAGTCCCACATCCATCAAATTCAAAAGATTTGTGTCAAAAGAGAGACGTCTCCAACCAATAGCACTCCTTTCATGGTAATCAAACAGTACTTGTTATGAAAAAAAATATATGGGAATATCACATCCCATGTGCATGTACCATACATGTACAGGCCTACATTGCACCTGTACATATTCGGTACATGCAAGCATGTAGTGTTGTTTAATGTTTATAAAATCCTGGTTTCGTGAAAATATTGTTTTATCTAAAAAAATGTTCACTCTATCAGTATTACAATGTAGGCCGGCAAAAATTGTAAGATCTACAAGTATGATCCAAGTATGTAAGAATTATGCCTTAAAAGTACAGGTAGATACAGACATCACGGAAGAAACCTTTTGTAACATTCTTAACCACTAACACACCTCCCCTATCTCAAGGATTCTTAATACACCATAACATTAATACCGGTACATGTAAGATATCTAAGTATTAAGACAACAATTGCAGGATCAAGGCAGACATTGATTACAAATTACCAGGGGGAGTAAAAACCTGTTTGCTTTGTCAGACCTGCAATGTTTACCTTGGCAACTGACCAAGTGTGACCGAATGCCAGAGTTGTGCAGCCGGCGTTATGATCTGTGTGCCACTGGATTCGTGCACTGCCAACCATTAATCAATTGCTGATGACTAATTTGATAATAGCGGTGGGAGGGGGGAGACTGGAAGAAGATGACGATGATGATGATGATGCTTGATGCAGTTGAGGCTCGCATCACTTTGGGTGGGTTAGGTTCAATCAAGGACGGTGATGGATGCAGACAGGGGAGGTACGTACGTTGTTTGTTTTCACTGGATGGGACAACGAGGTAATTACAGGTATCAATGATGTGTTTATTCTGAAACCAGCTGCTTGCTAACCATCGGCACACAATCATACTGCGAGCGGCCAATGTCTGTATAGCAAATATCCATACACTACAACTATGCAGGTACACAACAGACGGGATTCAAAATGCAACGCACCACCATGCATCTGTCTTGAAGAGGCAACTTTTCAACATTGGAGTCATCATTCTGCAAACGTGTGCCTGAGGTGCACGGTTACTAAATCCAACACAAACCTGTGCTCGAACACAAACCTGTGCATTTGGGGTCTCGTAAAATAACTCAACACTGTCTGCACATACAAGCACTTCATAATATTATTTGGCCTGTGTGAAAAACAGGTTAACGCTGATGTGACCTTGCAAAGAAGGATACCGTGCATATTATCCATGTCAATCCATGTCTCACAAAATTGGTCCTTCCTGGTAGGTAACCTCTTGCAAGGAACGGTGAATCATGCCAAGTTAAGTAACGGAGTATGTTTGTGTACGGTGCAGGGAGGATGGTAATGTTACATCACATGATTCACGTGTTTGCGTACCGGTACATGTGACAATCGCTCATTCCTGCTGCCCCAGGACACTGGAGGCACGCCTTCTCAAAAACTCTTGTCTCCATGGTAAACTGGCACAAATACTGCTAAGCACTGTGGGTCGCTTGATGTTTTATCCCGCTAACCAACGCATGGACCTCCGTGCACACTCGTCCATATACCCTGTGCTACAAATATTCCCTGTGCATGCTACACACACCTGCACCTGCAGACAACCGGATTATCAACCACTTGTACACATATGGAAATGATGCACGCACTTGTGTACAAGGAGTCGATGTTGCCAGCTTGCCTGGCACATCCCCTCCCTTTTTTTATACATGAATGATTCACCCTCCAAGAGGACCTACAGCCTTTATCTCCAAGGTGCATGAGCTGCATTAATGACTCGCTGTCACAAGTACAATGACGTCTTGTGCACACATGTAAAATGAATAATGCGATGTATTTAGCTGCACCTACCCCAAATTAACACACAGTGCAAACTTACATCCCCTTGACCCCTCCACTGCACTCCTCAAGACAAAACTTATGGCTAGTGACAAGGAGGCAAGCAAAATATGGAAGAGGAGGGAAGGAAAGTGTGATGACCCTCTCAGGACTACAGTACTCTCCCGCAAGCACAATGATCGGTCTCCTTTGACTAATCATTATAACGCCACTTTGGACAATAGCTTTTAGGAACAACCCCTGAAGAATTCATCCAAAAAATCCAAAGAGCACCACTGCCTGTATAAGTACCAAACATGTACATAAACACACATACCGTACTTGTACTTATGGTATGCTTCCCAGTTTCACAAAACCTACACTATACATGTAAATTGTGTGCAGGCCTCAATATTAATTTTTTTAACTACCTGTCCATCGGGCAAGTAGCACTGAAAATTTACTTGCCCGCGGTAAGATTTTACTTGCCCAAACCCTGGTTTAGTTGCTTATTGCTTCTCGGGACAGAAAGTTCCTTCTTCGCCACAATATGACATGAATAAACATCACCCCCCCCAACTACATGCACTGCATCCGTGCAGGGAGTGTGCAGGACTCTGAAGCATCATTCATACCAGATTAGGCAAGGGCTAAATTTCTTTAACCACTGGAAGATTTGGCCTGGTGTCACATATACAAATAGTACACACACAAGCACCGGTACCAAGCATAATTCACTGATGGTGAAGTCACAGCCACATGTAAAACAGTTTTTCGAGCTTCTGGCCATCAACGCTCCGCTGCGCCACAAGTGCAATAACCAATGAGGTTTGGTACCCAGATACAACGGTATTTTACAGTTTATTTATTCACGCATTTTCCCTTGTGTGGAAAGGTGCCCTGCTAAATGTACAGTGTGCTTAATGCATGCCAAGTTTGTACATGTACCTGTATGTAACGATGCAAAAAATCCTTGTACACCACATAGCTGTATACTTTTTACCACGTTTTATAAGCTTTGGTGATGAGGAAAAAACAAATCAAAGGTATATTTTCTAACTGCTATTCTTGGCCACGAAAAACGGACACTATTATTTCAAGAAAAAAGTACCTGTCCATCGGGCAATTTGTCCTTAATGTTTTCCTTGTCCAAAAGAAGAAACTGCTTGTCCTGGGCAATCGGACATCCGTTAATGTCGTGGCTTGATTGTGTGTACATGTACCCTTACATTTTGCCAAGGTTATTTATAGTTTTCCTGCCTCACTGATTACAGCCAATATTTAAATGTAGGCCTAAATACCTGTACCACATGTGGTCTGCATGACAGTACCACACTGCTATATCTTTTATAGTCAATTGTGGAGGATAATTGGATCATATTCTTACATGTTGTTACACTCAAAAAAAAAACCAGCATCAGGAGCTGGCCTTTGCAAGTGGGAAAAATAATGAATTATTTATGATGTAAATATGTATAAGTGCATACACATATAACTGTATATACCAGCATATGCTGTACTTCTTCCTGTTGCCACAAGTCAACCTTCTTTACTGGCTCATTCCACCATTACAAATATTCTCTTCCCCTCCAGACATATACTTGAGTATTATCCTCCAAATAAAAAATAGTTATTTGCCCCCCCATGAAACCTCCAAGGCACAACAAAGAGGTTGACTTTATTTTTTCTTCTGTTGCAGGTGTTTACACAGCCCCATGCCATGTGAAAACACTGGTGCTGTTAATTTTCAACACTGCAATACAAATCACATCTTATCTGAACAAACATGTACATTGGCCACATCTGTGGGAACAAAAACACCTCGGACTACATATCAATCAAGACAGGGGAACAAAGCCCGCGAATGGCTCGGCACATTGCGGGTGCCGTTTCGCACCCCGCGTCCGATCAATACGGGACGATGCAACACGTAACGAGCCCGATAAGGGCGGGACGTTAGACTGGCTCTGACAAACTTGCAATCATGGGATCACGCAGACGAGGGAACTGCCATGTTCTGTTGCCATTGTACAGTGATGAATGGGTCTTATCTGTGTAAGTTGACTCAACAGCGGTACACTGTAGCTGTAACATCAAGCACTGGTGTTCATAGTGCAGACTACCAGGCACAAACATACATGTACAGAAACACCTGAAGTACATGTACAGGTACATGAAAAACTGCACACTTCAAAAACTTTGAAACTCGCACATAGGTAGACATACAACCTGTACGTCCATGTACATGTACAATAATTACACCAATATGACTCTAAGAAAAGTAAAAGTCTCCTTAGGCTTCACAAGCATGAACCAAAATATGGGAAAAATATGTATTACCAGAATGGAAATAAACTACCAGTGCCGCTCCTTCCCAACTCCCTTAAATTTGTGACTGAAAATTCCAAGGTACATACATGTACATGTACACGTGGGCCCTAATACATGTAGTTACATGTAATCATGCCTGTCGTAAAAATCTGCGAGCACTGTGTGCTGTAATTCTATCATTGTGAAAAGCACACCTCAGAGTTACTTAGAGCTTCCAAAAATTACATTGTATTACAACTTAACAAGCACTTTCAATGGCAAATAGTCTTATGGACAGCACTCAACTTATACACTCTCTGGAACTTTGCCCAAGAAGAAACCTACCTTCCCCCCCCCAAAAAAAAAACCAGATGAGAGAAATGACAGGTACATGCAACTGAATTGGACAAGGTTACAGTGTTTGAACTCTGGAGATGACAGTGAACTTTGAAAAGTGCACATACATGTATGTAAATGTATGGGAGTGAACTACTTTCATACACCTGTACTGGAAAGGTTTCACCAATCAGGATGGGGAGATCATTGAGACTAATCAAAACCACTATCCCTGTTGGGCTTGAAATTGAAGCATGTGTATCTCTCTCCTTTAAACCTGGCAGTACCAAAAGTTTTTTTTAAGTCAGACAGTGTAAGGGATGAAGGTTTAGGTTAAGGCCTGGCTCAAGCAGCAAGCTCGCCAAGGTGACTGCACCACTGCACTAGGCAGAAATTTAACTGCTTGCGCATTACCAAGAGGATGCTCGTTAATTACCTCCATTTCCTATGAACTGACTAGGCTTCACCTCATTGACCTATATCCCCACCTGTCAGGATGTGGATGTTGGCACACTTCTAATTATCTAGGGCTTCTCTCTTTTCCAGTAAGCTTTGGTGACTTCAATTAATTACATGCTTTGATGGGACTGATTACAAGAACGACTCAAATTTACTCATTTTATCCACATTCTGGGAAACATGTTTAACCTTGATAGACACCACTAACCTGGATACTGCTTACATGAACATGTATATAATGCAAGACATAGAAACTTTGAAAAGTGTGAAAGAATGTGTCAAGCTTGTCACAGGTGGAATGCCTGTCCCATGTAGATTGACAATGTCAAGCAACCACTTAGGAATGGACTTTACTTTAGAATGAAGTAAAGATTTGTCTTGCTTGAACATTTACATTTCAAACCTGAATTTTGGAATGAACTCACTCCCTTACACACGTGCTGCCATGACAGTGCTGGGTAACAGCCCAACGTTACTTCATTAGGTTGAATCTTCTAACTCCAGGCGTGTCAAGACTCAAGAATAGATCATTCCAAAACAATAAGAGCGACTTGCCAGGGTACATGTACGCTGATCAATTCCCATCGTCTGATTTGTAATGAGTTCACTTGGCGGCTGTGCAGGTAACAGTAGACTACACTTGCGCATACAGAAATTTGCAATGCATGTAAATTCTGGACAAACACATGCATACATGTACATATACATGTACATGTACATAAAAACTAATTAGATGCTGAACTTCGCATGAATACCATACATGTACATAACTACCGCGCAGTGTAACAAGCGGCCATAGATAGAAATAGACATCCTTGCATTGTCAGACCTCCGCACTGAGTAATCAGATTAAAAAGCAAGACCAACAGGGCCAGAAAGAGAACTTAATTAAGCTCCTTCATTGTGAGCAGGGACAGTAGCATTCTCTTGGGTAGATAAGGGGAAGTCCTTACAAATCTGAGAAAGTCCCCCCTCCCCTCCAAAAAAAATGAGCAAACAGGGGTTCCATTTCAAGGATAATTAATTGGGGGGAAGACTTACTTCAGCAAACTGTCTGCACTAAACACACACCACCCTTTGTGCACTGGTAGGCTTCTGCTTCTAATCTCCGTCTACACAGACAAGTGCATGTGCACCCTACAACGTGCAGTCAATCTACGTGTACATGTACTCATAAATATACCCATACCTTGTTCAATTTAATCCAAGCTGACGCTTGGAGGAAAAATTCCGACACACTGTTCCTGAGAGCACTGTACAACTCAATTAGGGGCATCAACGTGTTTTCCTGTTTTCATCTGGGTAGATTGGCTACTGATGGAAATTTACAGAACTGTGCAGTTTACCAACATGCAAAGACACCTGACCAAGCTGTGAAGTTACGGATTAAAAGCACAGGATGGTACTAAACTCCATGTACTACATCATCTTGTGTGCAGCAGAAAGGACATTCAGGTTTCCGGCAGTTTTTCACCCCAACATTTAACTTCACCACTGTGCCAGTCACCACATGATGCCCTCCTTGCTGAGCCTGGAAGGATTACAAGTAGAGGGGCAGTACCCCAATGTTGACATCAACACCTCCCAACACAACCATTTCTGTCTTAAGTTTGTACAACTTGCAGGAATGCCTGGCCTTGATTGTTCCCCTCAATTCACATTTCTGAACAATAACCTTGTAGAATGTACATATATATCCCACTTCCCCCGCCCACAGCCAGTTTTGACACATTTTTAAGAGCCAGCATGATGATGGTGTGTTTGGAACAGTTCGTGAGAAAACAATCTGAAACGCCTTTTGAACAGTTTGTGAGAAATCGCAATTCCAAAAACTGACTTGTGCTTGTAGCTTAGATAAATGTGTAACGTGTATTTTACATAATGGGAAAACTACATGTACATGCAGAAAACAAAATTAATGGTGCTAAATGTGTACAGGTATGCCTTTTTTAAAAGAATAATTTGGTGTTCAGGATGAGCAATCAATGCACTTGTTGCTGATTAAAGCAATGTGTTCTGCTCATCTACAACAGAGCACTTAAACATGTACATGTACATTGGACATATATGTGCCACGTGTATAAAAAGGTATGCACTGATGTTCCCAAACAATCGTGGACGTTAAACAAAAGAATTAATGATGTCCACGATTCCCGATACATCCACGATTGCCAAACGTGTTAATAAAGTATGAACAAAAGAGGACAATACCGGTAGGAACGTCCACGATTGCCCAAAAAACATGTACCTACATGTACAATGGAATGTTCGCAGTAGACACATATCAAAATGCCCCATTCCAGGTCAAAGAATGAATGTTACCAGTACATACGTATACCGTTGGTGTTAAGAGAAAAAAATCTTGTTCATGCCCTCTGCACTTCAGTACTACTTCCATGAAGCAGTGTTCATGTACATGTACAAACATGTACATTTGCGCATGCAGTTTTATCATACAAAGGTAACTCATGGCTTCGAGGCCCATGGACATCTTAACATACTGTATCACAATGACGGATCATGACAGCAGCTCAACTTGAAGAAAGGTGAAGGGTGAATCACAGGGGTGAAAGACACATGCATCCCCTGCATGGTCGGCTCTTATTCTTGAGGAGGGCCACCATGGTTCAAAACATGTTACCAAAACAACTTAAGCAGCGTACAAAAAGGGCGCCCACGTCCATGTATATGCGCGTACATTGCGAGGCACGGAACATAACACAACAAAAAGGCATTCCTGATAACGCATGGAAAGTTTGACACAATATTCGGAGAAACAGAGTCCCGTAGATCACTTGAACAAAACAGTCCGGTGGTCTTCACTCGTCAGGCTGGTTCACAGCAAAATGTGGTGAGCTTTTTGGCTCAGTAAAATGAGGTCTACACCAGCATTTAAACCTTCCAGGGTGGCACACAATACATACATGTACATGTACATTATGTACCAATGCATACATACATGTACATACTTTGTACACGTGTGCACAGTACCAGCACCGGCTTGGAGATTGTATTATTCATAACATGTATTGAACCAATGCACCAGAAATGAAATGGTGTGAATCGTGTACAGAATTTTTATCAGGGGGACCCGACAATTTCAGTAGACAGGTGCAGATACAGGGAAAAAAGCATGTAACAGACTTGCAGCCACAACATCAGTCCTTTTCAACCTTGAACATTCATTAATCACGCTGAACAATGCCCGCATAAAAGCTGCAGGGGGAAAAAAAATACAGACAGAGCCTTGAAGTTGCTTATCAGCTGTACTTTGGTAACACGCTTATTAATCCAGTTGCATGTACAGGGGGGGGTTGAATTGTCACACTGATCGCTGGTCCAACAACACTGTGCTTGCCCGCACAAGGATGCCTTGTAGGGATGCCTTGAACTGTAACATTTCCAATGTACCGGTACAAACCCACATGGGTAACGGTATTTTAGTGTTTTCCTGATTAAAAAATCAAATATTAATTAGTACATATGTGCATAGGGCCTACATACATGTATAAAGACGAGTTTATGTAACTTACAATGTACATGTACATTCACAAACAATTTTCAAGAATATTCAGAACCACAATGACTTCCTTTTCAAAGTTTAAATCCCTGTGAACAACAAGACGTCTCAGATGGGCTGAGGCTCCAAAGTAGTAATGTGACTTAAAAATGAGCCAGTGCTACGTACCATTTGACTGGTTCTCATTTATGATTTTTCAATATCTTTTTTTTCAGTGGTCAGGCTGCTTTCAGTTTGCACACTGCCATAATTGCATACTGGTTTGTAGTTTTACGTGCATTTCCAATTATTTGTACAGGCCCCACTCCCACAGTTGGCCCAAAGGAATTTTATTAGGCAAGGTTGTGAGGGTGGAGGGGGTAATGATACTGTCTTTTCGCAATACCCTAAAAATCCTCAGAGTAATGACATGCGTAGTGGTTAGCGTAGTGGTTCTTTTCTCGCTTTGCACCAATGAGGCTCGGGTGAGAGTCCCGGCTTGGCCCAGGCTTTTAAGTGCATTTGGTTTCCAGTCCATACTCGCTATCGCATGTTTTCCCTGGGTACTCCCGTTTCCTCCTGCCTCTAAAACTGGACCTTCTTCCTAACTCCATTATGAGATGCTGATTAATAAAGGTTACGAATAAACTTACAGTTAGTTACTGACGCAAACAGCTTGAGTAGCTGAAAGCACCATTAATTAACCCTAACAGTCCCAAATCCTCCAATTTCAATATGATTTTGCATACACCCTAGGGGGTTAGGGTTAAAACAAAACAACATGACTTACTTGTATTACCAAGAATAAAAACAATGAAAAACTAAGGATTGGGACCCAAAAAATTCCTCGTTACAGGCCTACACAGAATCTCACATTATTAACCGTGTTCTTCTTAATGAGGTTCAACTGTAGTCCACATGCTACATGTACATGTATACAAACACTGACAGAAAATATCCATACTTGACTTTCAACTGTGGTTTTTTTTTCTCCCCTGGCACTTTGAAACTTCATGAAACTGCTCTAGTGAAATTCTGATACATTGCAAAACTAAATTCAGTTCTCAGGAGACATTTGAATACATGTATGGTGTGCTATGTTTACCATAATACTAGGATGCATGTACGTCTACTGTATAAACTCAGACTTCTGGAGCCTGAAATAGTCTGAACTTTGTCTAGGAATAATTTATGGCCAAGTGTATGGCAGATTTTTATATCAGGATGCCACAACTTGGACTTTTCATTTACCGGTATGATTACCAAGGTAACAAAAAACCGTCACGTGGAGCTGAGAAATATTCTACATTCCGTGCTAAAACTTAAAAAGACTTTCTGTATGAGTAGTTAAAAATTTTCATTTTTTCCCATAGCACTAAAATTAACACACACTGCCAAAGACTTGATTTCTTGGCATTATGCATGTTATGGTCCCTGCCTTCAGAAAAAAGTGTGAACATGATTAATGAAGGCCTTTGGTCACAACTGCAGAATGAATGATCTGCAGTCTACCAGTACTTGGTAAACCTAGCGCCAGCAATTGGGTGTTGAGAGAAGGTGACTTAGTGTGACCAGACTAGCTCAGCAGGAATGCAGCAATTTTTTCCCAGACAGCTGTTCATGATAAACTGATGGGTATTTTTTTTGGGGGGGGGAACCCAAAACTGTAATAAATACCAACGACAAACATGAGAGCCAACAAGGAGCACTGTGTTGCTGCTTGTTTATATGTAATCTCTAGGATAATGGGGAGAGTATAAATCTATGCACAATTGATGACAATATTCGCATTTGTCACAAGTGCATCAGTGAGATTTTGGATTTTAAATTATTTCTTTATCCTCGTAAGAAAATGAGTTTGATAAATATAAACCTGTTAATACGAGTTCTTAAAAACTCCGTCATTCCAAGTTGAATAATACATTGTAACTAAAATCCATACATTTTATGTGCAAGGCAAACTTTATCCCTGCACAGCTGTGAAAATGTTGACCTTCACAACAATCGAATCCTGGTAGTCAACAAACATTTTGTTTTCCACCTTTCACTGTACATTACCAGAAATCTTTTCAAGTAAAACCATTTTAGATTTCACTGAGAGGAAGCATGGTTTGTTTGGGTATCTCTTGTCATCCCAATCCTTTTGTTTGGATGTCAACACTCTTCATGTTTAGGTCAGTTGTTTGAACAGAAGTTGTCAATATTTTCGCAGCATTTTCAAACATGCTACACTCTTCGAGTCTCCAATTTTCAAACACTGCCCAGTCGTTTTGGTCAGGCACTTGTAAACGTGTATAACGGCAGGCTGGCAGGCCTACTCCACTCTGCCTAACATGCCTGGACAAACACCATTTGTCTATGTTCATACTTATACAAGCGGAAAGAGTTCCATGTATGGACAACACTTGATGCCCCTGTGCACAAAAGTATTAGACTTGTCTGAAAAACCTACGTGTTTTGTAAGTTTTCTAAGCTAAATTTCACATTTTAGGACATGTTATCACTTCCTGATCACTGCTGAGTGTTGTAATAAAAATAGCAGTAACAACCTTAGCTAGGCTAAAGTACGTAGTAGCATAGCAGGCCCTTGAACCAAGCAAAAATCGGGACCAGCTGACCAGCGGATTGACACATGACACTGGGATAGGATTTACCATCAATGGCACACACGTACAACCAAACGAACATGAAAAATAGCTACATGAAATTTTTGACATGAACACTACTGCCACAGAGTATCATGCCGAAGAGCTATGACCGAATCTTTAGTTTCACACGGGCCAGGGCCGAGCAGGGTTTAGGCCGAGGCCCGCCTAGCTGCTGCTGCAGCCCTGTATACAGTTTCGCTGTCATCGTATGCGTGGTCAGGCTATATTTTCAGGGCACGCAGACATCGTTCAAAGGTCGAAGATTTTACCCGCGCTTCCCACTAAAACCTGAAAATCAACCAAGGAATATTACAAAAGGAGCCCCATCTTCACCTACCTGTGACAACGGCGAACAGCAGACTCAAAAATGTGGATAAAACAGTGAAATTCCAGTAGTTGTTCGTGCGATATAGTCCTATCCAAGTCGCCATTTTGATAATGGTGTGTGAATGTAGTGCGCGCTATGCAAGGTTGATTGTCAATACACTCCGTGCAATCAATCCATTCAACATCCCAAATGCCAATCAATGGGGGTCTACGCAGGGCATGGAGGGGTACCGTACACGCCAGGTTGAATATGAATATTCAGCAGTAAATCTGTCGTCACCAAAGTCGGTGCCATTATTACAAGTAGGGGAGGCAATTAAACATGACTTCGGGCGTGATTTAAACATGCGTTTCCGGATAAAGCCATTTGAAAATAATTGTACGGGCCATTGAAAATAATGACCTTATAAATAATAAACGATTTTTTGAACGCAAACAGTTTGAATCTTTTCAGCTCAAACTTAAAACTTCCCTATTGAAAATACATATCCGAACTCCAGAGATGTCTGGCATGAAAATTATAAAACATCGTGTCCTGGAGAGAACACATAAAATTCTCCATTATAAATTCTCAATACATAAAAGGCAGTGATTTATTGGGATAATACTTTTTTTTCTAACTGTGTCAGCAACTAGCTGAGCATCGTCACTCGACCTGTGAAATCAAACCAACCTACGCGGAATGGAGCAACCTTAGAGGGCCATGTTTACACAACAGGGGGCTGCGATGTCGCCAGCGTGTCGTCTACGGACAAAGTCAGGGGGCTGGCAAGAAATGACCACAAAGAAATTTGGGGTTTTTTCTTCCACTACATTGACCTGAGTGTGACCACAGAGCCACCCGTGGACGAACATGGGGACATACTGGTCGACACTAGAAGAAGGACCTCGTACATGTACTGACAATCCAAAAAAGACGCTGAACGACAATACTAGTAGCAGAGCTGCATATGTGTGGTTTCTAGCCGTTTAACACGTTCACACATTCGGATGTCTGTAACCTGGATGTCTGAATTAACGTGTGAGGTTTTTTGTTTTTTTTTTTACATTATCCATGATTAAAATATGCAATTGATTTAATGGTGTCTTGAACAGAAACGTCCATGTTGTGACTTTCGATCATCTTAATTGGTACTCGGTAATTGTCCCTCCAAAATACTCTGACTGAAGTTTTAAAGTCTTTTGATGCAGTAAAGCACGCAAACAACAACAACAACAACAACAACAAAATGTAGAGATTTTACAACAAAACAAACTTCATGACGTCTCAACCAGCAGCTGACTGAAAGAATTTGCTGTCACAAGTCAAGATTGATCGAGTAGGCAGATTTGTAGATCCTTTGTGTTACGAACAATATGTAACGTGATTACGCCCTCTTTGTCTAGAGGGCGCTAGTCATAGAAAACTCAAAACGACCCGAGTAACAATAATAATTTTGTAGTCACCGCTCAATCATGAAAATTAAACGACCCGTACTTTTCAATGCAATTGTTATAAAGTTAAAGCATTATATAAAGAACACTGAAAGTAATGATAACGTAATGATGCAATAAATGAAAAGGTAACCAGTTTGCCATTTTTGTCGCTGGGAAATGAAGTACATTTGAAAAGTTCTAATTGGTTTGCTCTTTGGCTTCCACGTCTTAACAAGTAGTGAATGTTTAATTCTTTAAACTGATTTAGCCAAAAAAAATCCCAGAAGATTGAGCTTGGTGCTGGTGACTGATAATATGAAACAAGTCGTAAATTCGATTTCAACTTAATCAAGAACAAAAAACAGACTGTGTCGTTCTGTAAATGACCCCCACCCCAGTAATCCCCATTCACAGGCGTACTAGTGTTGTGCACAAAGTGTTGCACAACAAATATTAACTTAGGCCCCTATGTGTTTTTATAATGATTAGTTTAAACTGGAATCGCGAACATAATCACAAGACTTTGAAATGTAGCCGGGCATATTTACGTCACTGCGCTGTTGCAGCTCTTGCGTGAAAGAATAGTTGGTGCACTGCTGTATTTTTCCATCTTTGTTTAGACGTTTACTCACCGTCCACAATAGACAACGCAATGTTGGTCATATCTAGTTTCCGAGCAGTTGCCGCGCAAGGCCCCCCATACGTCATACCGCGAACTGTCATGGCAATAACTGTGCCCTCATTATCGCCCAATTATGCGAATTGCAGTAGTCAGCGCACTGATCTCCGTTATCAATGAGTCAGCGAACTGAAACAGGCGCATTGGGCGACTTACCGGTTTTATTTTTGTGAATGGGCGGCTTGATGACGTCAAAGAATCGTATTGACTCATCCCGACTTTGGAAAAGTTGAGCATGCCTAGAGCTGAATGATATAAAAGCTTCACAAAGAGTAGCAATTGTGATTCGATTTTACACGTATCATCTAAACTGCTCCAACATCGACGTTCATACGATTTTGAATTGCTATGGAATAATTCTGGACTCTTTTGAGCTGATCTCCGTGTATTATCTTGTAACGGAATAAAGAAGGGCAACGAGCTCGAGCCTCGTAAATCACCTGCGAAAGTCTCGGTGAAGGTAAACGTCCGTCATTATGCTTTCATTGTTTTCATTAGTTTCGATTCTGTGTCCTTATAATATGATGACACAGAATATTATCAATTAATCAGCCTCGGATCCGGGGGATCACCTGCTCTGAGACCAAAATCGTTAAAAAATTGGAAACTAATCAAAACTAATTAAAGTATACAAAGGTAAGTTCACCAGTACCATTGTAAGCAATGTTAATAATGTTAATAGAGATAAAAAATGCATGTACGCAGATGATCTGAGGTCACAGCCATAATTACTGGGCGTGGTTGTGTGGGTTTTTTTATGCCACGCCGATAGAGGTCGCAATTTACTGAAGCTAGACGGATACGTGTTGCGGGCGCGGGACAAGGTAGATTGCGTGTAGAAGCACTGGAAAGGTGCGAGAAATACTCCTTTTCATCAAGCTTTGAAACTTCTTACACAGGTACATAGCTGTTGTTCGTAACCTGTAGATCATATTGTGTTATAATTACATTTGATCATCCCAATTTTAGGAATGCAAACTGTGTTAATGCAGGGGTAATTACTTAACAAGTTGGCCTAACATAACGTTAACGACAAGTACAAATACGGGTAGGCCTACAGCGCTAGGCGTCGTCACGGTCGTACATGTTGTACATGTACATGTACTTTATCGCATACGGCGGGTAATTCCAGAAATTAGGGGTCTAGACCTGTGACATTTTTGTGTCCCTGTTACATCTGACCTCTTTATTTGACATGGAAATATCACCAGAATTGATTTCAAACTATTAGGCGTACTATTTGTTTGGCAGGTACTTTTCAGGATGTGGGGAGACAGTTCTTTTGACCACTGTGATTTTACTATTTTGTCTTCCGTATGCCCGTCCCTTTGTGATGTAAATTGTTGGCATGAATAAAATAATAACAATAATTCATCACTCTTGGAAATTACATAATGTGTTTTGAACTTACAAAATCATGTCAGATACACAGGGATGCACACAAAAAATGGACCCCTAACATGCCTAATTTCTGGAATTACCCATATTTAATTATACTGATTTATTTTGTTGTGTGATTTTGTAATGAATGCCTCCTAGTTTTATTTCCTTGTGGAGGTTTTCTCGAAAAACAAAATCATAATGATGAAGCCTTGGACTGTTTGCCCTTGGCCCTACATGTACATGTAGACCTATACATGCAGGCCTACCGCAGGCCTACCGTACTAAACATTCTGTCTACGGTCATGACTGTGTAGACTTTTCATTATAATTTGTTGCAGAGTTAGTCAGAACAGACAACCGACAACATGAGCTATGGTGGAGGTTACCCACCAGCACCGGGTGGCTACCCTCCTGCCCCTGGAGGATACCCCCCTGCCCCAGGGGGTGGGGGATATCCACCTGCACCTGGCGGAGGTTACCCACCTGCCCCAGGAAGCAGCAGCTACCCACCTGCCCCTGGGGGATACCCGCCAGCCCCCGGGGGTGGGGGATATCCACCTGCCCCAGGGGGTGGGGGATATCCGCCCCCATCAGCACCAGGGGGATATCCGCCTGCACCGGGAGGCGGGGGTTACCCGCCAGCACCAGGGGGTGGGGGTTATCCCCCAGCACCTGCCCCAGGGGGTTATCCACAGTCCGGATACCCACCAGCACCCCAGCCAACAGGTTATCCACCAGCTCCAGCTGTAAGTAAGAACACCAGTAATGGCAAAAGAACAAAAAAAATTATGAAAGCATATCCTTGTCCCCACCTCCATGTTTTTGGGGAAAGAGGGAGCACGCTGTTACTTAAGATGGACGCCTTCCTAAGAGTTCATGCTTTGCACGGGAAAGGTTATTAAAGTCAGAAGATTTGCAGTAGCAGTGAGTAAGTGAAAAGTAGTTAACACTTAATCTTAAAATGTTGGACTCTGAAAATGTCATGTATTTCGCAACTTATGTTCACAAGTTGGAGCAAGTCTTCACACTGACTAGTTATTTCCACATCTTTGTTTGAAAATCTGGCCTTGTAAAGAAACCAGATGGTGAAGTCACTCAGCCGGTAAGTCGGACATCTTATTTGTCTGAACAAAAGTGGCTGACGCTGCACATTGCCACTCATCTGACATTGATCGATAGTAAACTAAGAGCTGGCGATTTCTATGCACATTCTGTCTGTCAAATTTGCCCTCTTAGAATCTGAATTGAAAGGAAAATTGTGATGGTGGTCTCCGTACATCATTCTTGTCTTGTCTTGTCAATTCAGGCACCAGCTAGCATGCCATCTGCTGACTATGGTACTTCAAGTGGCTCTGCTGGGCTCCCATATAACCCCAATCCCACCGGCATGGGCTTTGCTGTAAGTTTGAAATGACCTTTGAGATCTCACTCCCTCAGTGGTTGACACTGTAACCTTAAGTTCTGTCCTGTTCCTTAAATATCACCCATTTATTCTCAGGTGTATGCTCCAAATCTTCTTGGTTATACAAAATCAATCTTTAAATCTGATGGGCTTTGCCATGCTTGAAGGGGTTAGGTAACTTCTTACATGCTTTGTATGTGGATATTCTTCCTACGTGCATGAAATCATTTCTCTTGAATCGCACTTTGAATACTTTTCTGTACAGTCTGGCAGTTATTTTCTTGTCATATATGCAAGCAGGAGAGAGCTTTTGTAGACATTAATGCTTACAAGTAGGAAGTGGTGATGAATCTTTTTGAGAATGACCTATGGCTAAAGAATGTTCACTGTGTGTACAGTTTCTTACAAGATAATACCTGGGTCATGTGGTGACATCTAGCCATTTTCCTAACTTCCCAAAGATGACTCTTGTGGAATTTTAAGGAGAAATATGTAAACATATAAACATAGCTTTTCCTAGTGTTTAAAAAAGTTAATTGATTTGAATGAGACATTAAAAATTGCTGAGATTCTGGGCTTGGTTGGCGACAGTTTTCTGGTAATGAGTTGTTTGAATGTCATTCCTACATGCCATAGGCCAGTTAGACTTCATTAGCACGTATGTGGCCTTCTTTGCTTGCCCTGGAGCGTGGTGTATTTTTCCATTCTGTCACTACAGGTTCCGCCCACATCTGTGCAATATAACGATCCGTACGCAGCCCAGCTAGGCCTTGGTGTAGGTCTTGGCATGAACTGATGAACATGTGCTGTGCTTCTTTCTTGTTTGGGATTTTTGTGCTGGTTTTCTTGTTGCCTGCTCAATTTGTTTAGTTTTTATTTTTTGGTTTATTTTTCCATTTTGATTGTTTTGTTTTGCTTGTTGCACAAATTCGTTGTTGCGCCCTGGAATTAGAATGGCATCTTGTTGGTCCTGCGTGTTGCATTTAATCCCAGACAAACCTCTCTGTGATAGGAATCTTGACGCTTTCCCAAGGGCCGCTTCATTGCCAGATAATTTTCTGGACCGTTGTGTCACAAAACAGCAGTCATCTGATAAAGCTAAGAAAGTCGGACTTTGATCTGCAACCAAATTTTCTCCTCTATTTACAATGTGACACAAGTGTACAGTACATGTACATGAAGCACACAGAGGCAGCATTGTGTAGCAGGTCATGTAGTAATTGTATGATCATTCTTACATTAAATCCCTGTAGTGTGCCAACTGCATTGAGATTTTAATCAGCTTAGACAGTTGTTGCTTGTATGCACATGTACGTGGGCACATGTAAACAGTGCCATAAGTTATCTCCAGTGAGCCAGTTCTGTATTCCAACGATGCATGCCCAGGACAAGGCTATTCGGGAGCAGCAATGCACCAGCTGGATATCGGCGTAGCCATACGCTGACTCATGCACACGCTGTGTTCCCGAAAGACCTTGGGTTTTTGAAATACTGAACAGGCTCAATTGCCGAACATGAAGGAGGAACTCAGTATCTCATGGGGATGCTCAATGAATTTACATGCAAGTTTTACTTGGGTTGGGGGAGTGAAGAGCAGAAAACTATCAGGGTTCCTGCGGCCTGGAAAAGCCATGGAAAAGCCATGGAAAAGTCATGGAAAAGTCATGGAAAAGTCATGGAAAAGTCATAGAAATTTTCAAACACAGTGTGTGATTTCTATTACCAAATACAAGTACATAAAATATGTGATTTTATTCGCAACTTTAAAAGGCTGGATAGTCCAAGAAATTACGTTATTGGGTCATGGATTTTCATAATTTGGTCATGGAAAAGTCACGGAAATGTCATGGAATTTATTTATCCTTTAGGTGCATGAACCCTGACTATGTTTGTCATGCACAATGCTTCTCTGTGGGATGCTTGCTGTGAATGTATTTGGTTCTCAATTTTGATTTTCGAATTTAACTATTTGTCCCCTGTCTTAGCTGGTGACCTTGCCACCTGGTGCAATATACTCACGTCTGTGTGGACACTTGTATCCAGCCCTCCCACTGCTGCGACTTAAATTATTTCTGTAGTGTGTTGCGCCTTCAAGGGACTTTCCGTGCATAAGGCGCATAAGATTGCATGCCTGCCTATCAGGGATAATTTCCTGAGCTTTGATGTGCAGTGCAGTGCCATGACTAGTAGATTAATCTCGTTGCTCCCGCACCTGTCTGCCATGCTTGAGTGGGAACGTCACGGATGATGGCTTTTAAATGGGAATTGGCTGTCATGTTTTATGGGGACTATGACAAAACTGTTAACACGTACATGTACACGTTAAGTGGCTGGCCAAAAAACATAAAAGGAGAAACCTTAATCAATGTTTTGCTCAATTCTCATCATAAAAGTTTTAGTAAACTAGTGCTGTTCAGAAGGATGTGATTATGCACTTCTCCTTAGAGAAATCATGTAGTTTTTTTCAACCCTAACCACTGTCCTCGGGTACATGTATATTGTAAACAGTATAATGTGTGATCATATGCACCACTGTGTGACTGATTTTAGTACTTCACCATTCATCCTCTTGCTGCAAAATTTACATTTGAATACTTGTACGTGTACAACGATGCATTTGTTAATTTTGAGTAGCTTCCATGTAATTCTATTATTTGAAAACAATGATATTTCAGAGTTTTTTTATCAAATACAGGAGAAACTGTTGCCAAGATGGCACTTTACTCGCAAGCATGACACTGACATTCGTAAACTTGACATACGTTCCTATGAAGGATTTGTGCATGTGTTATCTGCTCTGAGCAGAGCAAAAGAGGGCATGTTTTTTGGTTCTTACCGCATAGTAGGTGCACCACAAGGCGCGCAAGTATATGCGCGTTTGACGCGGAGCACGCTGAGTACCCGTAACTAATGTATTCCGGCATGTATGGTCTTTGCGTACACGCAGAATGCGTGCAGGAACCCGCTTGTAACCACGTGTCTTTCTTTTCACCGGTTGGGGGTGCACTTCAGCTCAGGGCAGATTAGAGAACCTTACAGGTATTCGCCACAACTTGGAGACTCACATGGCATTGATTAATGAATAATTTGAAACTCGGGCACATTTTCTTCCGTTTTTGTGTAGGGAGCGGCTTATGCTGCGTCTGCCTTCCGACATCCCACTGCTGCCCCCGCCCCTGCTCCAAGTGGTCCGCCCATGCCGACACCTCAGTACAATGCGCCCCCAAGTCAAGGGATGCCGCCCCCACAGTCGTCCCCTGCTAAGCAGGTGAGCGAGAGAACTCACAAATTTGAGGTTGCAGAAAGCCCTGACAAATCACCGTACTTTATTGCTGTCATTGGTCTCGTCCCCCTGCTGGATGTTTCTTGCATTCCTCTTCATCACCTCATCTCAATAATAAAAATAATAATAAAGAGAATTCCTAATGCGCCAAATCCGTCACAAGTGACGCTCGCGTTGCAAAACACTTTTACAAAACAAAAATACACGTGTACATGAACGCGTCAAAAACAATATGACATTTACTGAAAGGTCCTAACAAATATAGATACATGTACGTGAAAAAAAATCTCACCCTGATCATTAATTGTGGCAAGCCCGATACATTGGATTTGAACCAGCTAGCCGACCCAGTAAACTTACCGGGAGCCCAGACATTTGCAGTGGTTCTTGTACTCTGAGAGTTGTGGGTTTGAGCCCCAAACAAGCAAGGATGTAAATATATGTCTCCCCCAGACATCTGACAAACAGACTTTGACTCAGAATGTTAGCCAGTGTAATGCGTAGACCTGTGTACAGTACCATATTAGAATAACTATAATTGTCCTTTTCAGTGTCTCATGAATGGGATTTTTGCCTTGCTTAGTGATGTCTGCATAATTTTCAGTTTTCATATTTTCAACGATTACACACGTCTGTTGAATTTCGCTTCCAGTTTCAATGAAGATCGAGCAATATACATTCAAAAGTATATGACATTGTTTAGTTTATTTCCACATCTTATATAAAATACTCACATGAATTTAATATCAAAATAACAGAAATGATATGAGGATTCCAGAGAAGAAACAAATGCTCTACAAGGTCTGGAACCCGTTTCTAGTTACTTAAATAAAATTATATAAAATAAATGTAAATCTGGGTATGTGAAAGTTCCCATTTGTTCACTCACCATCTACATGTATATGTAGCATAGATGAGACGGTTTACTGTGCTCGTTTCGAGGAGGGGTTTCCAGACACTGAATGGATATATATAATAAACCTGTACATATGTACACTTTGCTTTTCTTCATTGAAATCGATGACCTTGGTTCTTTTGACTGGTGTACGGCTTATTTACGTTTCACTGTTCCTGTTCCACATGTAAATGCCATTCAAGTTTCCTACCAGCAGAAGTATTGAGGGCTCACTGTGAATCTGATCTACATGTCCACAATGCACACATACATATACAGGTACACCCAATTGTCGGGATATATTTCTGTGAAAAATTACGTCTGAAAATTTAGTGGAACCAATTCAGCCAAAATGCCTGTAACTGCTAATAGCTTAGTTGCAGTTACAGGCAAAATTTATGTAAGTGGGAAACTAAAATACATACTCCTGCTTTGAATAAACTTTCAATTTTGTGGCACATTAAAATTGACCTGTTTACCCAAACGAGCGAGGGGGCTCCACCTCTCAACAATTTTTCCTGATACCACCGCATTGCGTTAGGAGTTTTTCCAGTAACTCTTTGCGGTCATTTTGATAACCAATTTTCTGAAAATCTCACACAGCACTAGTTTTTCCGAGGCAGGTCAGCCAAGAGTGCATTCTTTTCTTCCTGCTACGCTCAAAGCTGGCGCATGTGTGGCCTTGAACTTCCAAATGACCGTAACAACAAAACCGCACCTCACATTCAGTTGAAAGTTCACATTTGTACTGATAAAAAGTGCCTGTAGCACCAGGCCAGTGTACAAAAAAATTTGAGGATGGAACAGCCAACTGTGAGATGGTCCACAATTGACTGCTCTTTTAGGGTGAACTAGTCGCCAATAGCGTATTGCTGTAGCTGCCATGACGCACTGCAATTTGTGTTCATTTAACTTCCACTATCCTTCTTGCACACAATAAACTCCCCGTTTGTGAGGAAAGTAAATCAAGCGTAACACAGGGTTTCATTGTTTCCTCAAACTGAGCCCGAGTCTGAATCTTGTGGCTGGAGTGGGTAGGATGGACGTGTACCGGGTTGTTAACCGTTTCTGGCTCGAAATGCATTCATGTACACACATACTTGTTCCATAGTTGTGTGGGCAAACATGCGACATGTCACCTATTTTGTGGGGACGGAAAACATTATGGAGACAGAGAAATGTCCCTGCAACTCAGTCCTACTTTGCCTAACTAAAGAAATTGTCCCCTTAACCCAGTGAAGGCCTACCCACGTGCACATGCGGGGAGTACATGTACATGTAGATATATTTAGCTTAGGAATATCTGGACACGGTGTGAGGCCTGTGGACTGCTGTAACTCAAGCTGCTCTGGAAGGCTAAGTTTGAAAAAAATGTTGGGCGGAATAAATATTTCGTTGTTGCTAGCTACTAGTCATAAAATATAAAATACAAGAAGGGTTGCAAACTGATTACTGGCTACAGTGACCTAAAAATGTACATATTGAAAAAGTTAGACGGCCGATGTTTTCATCCCAACGGAATCTGTCTCAAAGGCAAACAATTATGTACTTTCCACATGCATTTTTGAGTTGGCCAGTACAACTCGAGCAGATGTAGACATCGAGTCAGTTACTGTTATTGGAGATTGGTTCTTTAAGCTCATTTTATTCTGATATTTATTTCAAAGGCACCTGTTGTACCAACTCAGCAGATGGCTACTATGACCATAGCGCCTAAGACAATCAAGCGGGTGAGTGTGGATCTTTTTGAAAATCACTATAATACATGCACCGGTACGCGTTCTTTCTGCAAGAAAGCTGATGCGTTATGCCTTCATCATCAAAAGAGACATCGTTGTTTGGATTCATCATGCTGATGTCGTCCATCGTGGTCTATTAGTGAGAGCCACTAGCCGGTGGTGCACATAGGGGAAGGGGGCCCTGGGACCCCCCCCACAGGTTTTCAAGTTTTCATTAAAAAATTCTCAAAAAGGAAGATACAGTGTAAGCCTGCATATTTACTTGCTCTTATATAAACCATGCATTCCATTCCTGTGACACAACCCGAGGGAGGAGGGAAGGGGGCTTGAGCATTATCATTTTGGGGTAAATTCCAGTCAAATAGCCATCCTCATGACAAATCCTGGGTGGGCCACGGTTACTAGCCAAAGGTCGCAGTGTCTTCCCATAAACAAGTTTGTTACCACCATCTGCCGCCACCAAGACTTAAGTCAGTCGCCTTCTGTCTTGGCCAGTCTGATATTGGTCACAGTGTAGATAATGTCCGGAGTTTTTTCTTATCGTTGTAAAGGGAACAGGAACTGTGAAGGAGAAGGTCAACTTTAACGGTCAAAAGGAAGCGGAGATTCTCAGGAAGGCAATGAAGGGAATAGGTGAGTGTCTTCTTATTGTCCAAAGTTTCCTCTGCTGAGATTCTCTGTAGACAGCCAGCACCATGTGGCCTACTCACAGTGCTTGATTGCAAAAGTACTTATGTGGTTATCCTTGAATTTGCCTTGAGCAGAAGCACCCCCTCGTTGGTCGAAAAGAGCCGCGTTGGTTGGGAGTGCTCATTTTGTTGGTAGTAGTGTGGCTATAATGCGTGCTTGTCGTAGTTGTTTGTGGACCAGCGAAGTGCAGTTCTGGCCTAAGTAGCCTGCATTGCTAGAAAAATTGCGCCCTCTCTTAGTCCGGTTCGGGGCTCATATGTGCAACCTGTTTTCAGCACAAGAGGGCAGTGTGTCTTCACATAAGAAAACCTGTGGATCAAACAATGAAATGGACATCTGTGTTTATGTCGGGGACTTCAACGCATACAGTAAAATTTGCCCCACTTGAGGGTTTACGTAGCGGTAGCAGTGAACATACTGCTCTCAGTCAGCTATATATTGCACAGTTGCTTGTTAACTCGTTACAATTATTTTTTTATTCAAAAGGTACTGACGAGAAGGCTATCATTAGTGTGGTAGCTACATGCTCCAATGCTCAGCGCCAAAGAATCTTGCTTGACTACAAAACAATGTATGGAAAGGTAATGATTACTTGTTTCTGGTCATGACACCAAGGATTCCTAAAAAGTGCCTTGGGCACTGTGGCTCGCAAGCTGGAAGAAACGTGTAGAGAGGAGACAGTAAAAAAGTAGTTACGGTTTTTAGAGGTGGGAGAAAAAGCCCAGAGGAATAATCTGGGTAAAACCCACGGAATCAGGTAGGGACTGGAAACCCAATCCACATGTGGACTGAGTGAGGAATGGAACCCGGACTGCAGAAGCGGAAGGCAAGGAAAGACTATGCCAACCTGACTCCCCAAACAGAGGGTGTACATAGCAGAAATGCTTCAGTTTATTGGAATTCACTGGAGAAATCAGTTCCTTTGAGATTTCCGACTGGTTACCATGTTGATCGTTATCAAAGTGATAGCCAAAAAGACCCCAATACAAGAATTATTCCACATGTATGACGTCATGATGGTGTCATCATCTGATTTATTCTAGATTTTTCTACATTTATTTCAGCCCATCGTTACGTGACCATGCGTGTAGATTCATGTCTATTTCACGATTGTACGTGCACCGTCCGTTGAAAAGGCCAGTCACAATAAAGACTGATCCAAATAGGTTGAGATCCAAGCAGAATCTTCTCAATAGGTAAAAGTGGACAAGCACTGTTGATTGAATTTTGGTGACGTGATAATTCTTGTGGTACTTGTCGGCAGGACTTGGTAAAAAACCTGAAGAGTGAACTCAAGGGAAAACTGGAGGACGTGGTTGTAGGCCTGATGATGACCCCGGCAGTGTTTGACGCTCACCAACTCAGGAAAGCAATGAAGGTACTGCACTGAACACCACCACTCTGTTTACTGTTTACCTGTTTACTGTTTACTTTCCAAAGTGAACATAATTTTATTAGTATGTTGTGCAGACAGGATCCAAATCTGAAGTTATTTTGAAGTCTCAAATTGTGCCACCCAGACAAGCATAGACTTAGTCATTTCTCAAAGCAGATTGAATGCTGCTGTTTTGTGAGCTATGAATTTGAAGTAAATTTGCTGCATTTTTTTATGATAATTCCATAGCTCGAAATAGACCATTTTAATTAGTGCAGATAACATTTGCAGTATTAAATTAACTCAATTCTTGGCGATTGATTTGTCCAAACGTGCGAACTGTTTACAACTGAGTGGTTGATTCATGTCACTGATTATCACCTAGGGCCTTGGAACCGATGAAGCTATTCTTATAGAGATCCTGTGCACAAGAACAAACCAGGAGATACACACTATCAAAGAAACCTACAAGAAAGGTCTGTAAAGTCATTGTTGTGAATTTAAGCTAAGCCATGATGAATAAAGTCGTACCAGAGTGTTTTTGACAGGAGTATCAAATTTTATAACGTTGTGCTGCACAAAAAGCAATGTACTGCCACATCTGTTTGAGGAGATGCCATAAATGCCACAGTGGCGCCATAAAAACATGCACTTTCTTGGACTTGATATTTGGCAAACCACTACACCTGTAGAGGGTTTTCACGTGATGTAACGTGACCTTCAAAGGCATTTCAGGAAGCGTACCACGTCCATAGAGGTGGTTGCATTTTCAAATCTGTGTAATTCCATGTACACCAGAATATTGAGAGATTTCAAAGGTGCGCGCATTTCTGCGCACATCTGTGGAAATTGAATGCTGACCGTCAAAAATCATGATAAAAATCCTCGGTTGAATAGGGATGTGACACGCGCGTACCACCTGTCCCCGAGCATTGTTTCACCGCAGGTTGGTGAATTACACTGTGCATTTATTTATGTAAGCATGGGCCGAACTCCCTGAAACATTACCTGTGCTTACGGGCACTTGGTTTGACGAGTTGGAGGAAGTCTTTGCGTCATTGTGGGCAATGAACCATAAAGAGAAGCTTTGCCAAATACTTGAGCCATTTCTGAACAATCTGTTGGATTCATGGTGGGTCTGTGTTTCATTCTGTATTCAAAGAATTCTCCAGAAACCTCGAGAAGGACGTGGTATCGGAAACATCCGGCCACTTCCAGAGATTACTGGTGTCCATGACGCAAGGAGCGAGGAGCGAAGACCCGACCGTGAATCAAGCAAAGGCTAAGGCAGATGCACAGGTAAAAAGACGAGAAGGGGATGCTGAAAGACAGGCTGGTGGGCGGGGAGAAGTTGGGTTGGTAGGGGGTGATTAGATGTGCAGGCAGTGTCAGGTGGGCGGTGTAGTAGATAGGAAAAGGACCGATGGGACTGTAAGATGCGGGGAAAGAAAACAAGGCTAAAAAAATCGTGTGGGACAGTTTAAGCAGGGAGAGTGGACCTGAAATTTGATAACTTTGGACAAGTTTTGCTGTGGTTGAACAAAACTCAGTAACTGATGGGATTATTTAAGCCAAAGTGGGTGAAAGCTGACCATCTTTGGGAACACCACAGTGTGTTTTGGGAAGAGTGAGGGCAGTGCATGTGTGATCGTGTTTTTGCTCGGTATTTGCGACATAAAACTGAGACATGAAACATACGTGCCAGACAGTTGCAATGTGAATGACTTTGAACATTTGGCTTGTATACTCCTAGCACTGGCTTCAAATAAATGCCCCAAACCACATATTTCTTGAGTCTATAAGATCAGGTCGCTTTTTCAAAGGACAGGTTTCCGTACTTTCCCCCTCCAAACAAAAATTCTTCAGGCTCTCTGGGACGCAGGAGAGAAGAAGTGGGGCACTGATGAGTCTAAGTTTAACGAGATCTTGGCCTCGCGCAGTTTCCCACAACTGCGAGCGACATTTGACGAGTACAGCAGGCTTGGCAAATACTCAATTGAGCAGTCGATAAAGAGGGAAATGTCGGGAGATCTGGAGAAGGGAATGCTCACCATAGGTGAGTATTAAACGACCTTTAAACTCTTTATCAGAAGTCACTTCTACCCCCGATTGCTGTGCGAAGAGCTCTTTTGGTCTCTAATTCTTGGGGATTGCAGTACTCAGAAAATCACATTGCATCATAATATTTCAGTAACTGAAACAAAATGTTGATGCTCCCTAACGTAACGCAATTGTTCTCTCTCCAAAGTTGACTGCGTGCGGAACACACCAAAGTACTTTGCCATGAAGCTGTACAAATCGATGAAGGTAAGAGATCATCATGTATGCCTTGAAGTTTATGAAACTGTATGGCTTGGGACTAGTACTCGGCTCTTTTTTTGCTTTAAAATTGGACTAGGATTGTTTTCCTACCGTGGGCTCTACCCGCGAGGGTACATGTACATGTACCTCTGAGCAGAAGCCAGCACAGTTGTTTGACTGTTATTCAAAACTTCTCTGAAAGGTATTGCTCATACATCAGGATTTGTCTTCAAGATTCTGGTTTGTTAAGGAGAAATCTCCTCTTTTTTGGCAGGGTATTGGCACGGACGATGACACACTGATGCGAGTCATCATCTCTCGCAGTGAGATCGACATGATGGAGGTCAAGCAAGAATTCCACAGGGATCACAAGCAGACCCTGGGCAAATTCATAGCTGTGAGTGTCCTCCATTGGTTGGAGCTAATGTGTATCACCCCACACACCAGCCAATCAGAGGCGACTTTAGACACTGTGATGCAGGCTTGGGATTGAAATATGGCCAAGGCCATAAACTCATAAACTCAAGATGAAAAATGAAACTGCAGCATTCTTACATTGTAACTTCTTTGGCCATTCTTTTTCCAGGGGGACACATCTGGTGATTACAAAAAGATTCTCTTGGAACTGGTTGGTGGAGAGTCATAAAGGCGCCAGACTATCCGTTCAAAGGTAATCCTGAGTGTTACAAGGTTCCATCTTGGAGTACAGCTATACCCTCTCAAGTTCCAGTTTGTTTGGTTATATTGTCTTCATGTTGTCTATATATTTTTTGTGGTATGTCAAAACTTGATGTGTATTTACTTGATATCAGTGTGAAGTGTGTCTAACCCTAACCCACCCAAATCCTCCAAATTCCTTTTCTGCAAAGTGGAGGAATTAGGGGGATTCAGGGTGTATGGAAAAATTGTATGGCTGATTTTGAAGGATGCCATACATGAAGGTCTTGGATTGGACCTTATCTTGTCTGTGCTTAGTCAATCTCAAATTCAGCCCGATATTTCTTTTGAATCAACCGCACAAGAATGCCATTCGCACTGCCTTAACATAATGACAGGAATTGCTGGAGGATTTTGAACGATTTGGGCTGAATGCAATTTTTTCATGTTGAAAATCAGAGGATTTCGGAGGATTCGGGGTGGTTCCTAGTAAAAAGGCCTAGGGGGTTAGGGTTAATGTAAGACATGGTTGTTTCATGTGAGTTCACTTGTTGTGAACTCACATACCTAAACCACAGTTGGTTAAAACAATATTGGTAGTGTTATTGCAATATTAATAACAAGAAATTCCAGTCATTCTCTATTCCCTGTCTTGTTGAAAAAATGATGTATACGTTTTGAGAGAAAATATATCCTAATCAGCTTAAATGTTTACAAAAACAAAGTCCTATTTTTGTTTTATATTTCAGTTTAGATGTTGGACTAGAAGTCATCTGTCTCTTACACGTAGGTTGTGTGAAAGTATATGTAGTCTTTACTTAGCTCGTTCTGTCTAGTTTGAAGTTATTTCTAACTGTAGTTGACAGGCAGTAACAGTGACATTGAGATGAAGTTCAAGGCCCTCTAACTTCCAAGCTTTGTAAATATTAGCTCATTCGAGCCAGTCGGCAATTTGCAGCAGCTTTTTCTACTTTATTTGTGAGGAAGCAAATAAGTAGATAACAAAGAGAGGGTGATATGTTTCTTTATCAACTTGCGCCAACCTAGCTACTCCTTCATCAGCTTTTGGAGCCTACATTTATCATGTGATCCTATCAATTCCTTGAAATGTAAGTGAACTCCTATTCCGGTCGAAATAAGAAGTTGCTTTCTGTTTTCAGAGTTCACTGTTTATAAGTCACTTAGAGAGCCTGAATCATGATCAAAATGAAAACAAACTTTATACAGTATATTTCGTTGTGTGCCTGGAAGGACGTAAGAGCTTACGCCCTTTTGCTGGGAAGCATAATCGCTGCCCAGCCAAAAGTTTTCCCTGCAAAAGGACGTACGTATGCAACTGCTTTTTTCTGAATGATATATAAAGATCTCTCTGCAAAAAGTTTTTTAAAAACTTCCCCAAGTGGTTTGACAAGTTGTTCAAAGGTTGCTTTTGGCGCAGCCTTTGTTGATTTTGAAGTAAATTGTACCCGCGTTTACTAAATAAGGAAAGTATGTTTCTTATGCCCATTTGCCGGGAACGATTTTTTTGCGTGACCATGCTTCCTGGCAAAAGGGCATAAGCGCACTTATGCCCTTTTGCCGGGCACACAACGATTTATTTTCGTTGTGTTCGTAAGATATTTTTGTATATTTATAATATTCCTTGTTTCTCCAACTGTAAAATGGAATTTACATTATGGGACTCGGCGACAGGGGTCAATTCCTAGGTAGGCAATTGACTTCTGGTTGGAGATAAAGTCACTGATATTATTTGGTTGATTGAAGCCCTCTCACAGTGACAGCACCATGTTCACCCTTCAGAACCTTTTAGCCAAAGACCAGACTAGAAAGACCAGACTAGCTGAGTTAAGCTGCTTGTTCAGTGAGTTCTAAAGTAAGGAGGCAAAGAAACACAGAGAGGGTTTGGAGGGTTGTGGACTAGAGGGGCTGAGAAAATATGAGGACATTGTGTAGGTTTGATTGTATGGGCATTTCTGTGATTAATGAATGTAGCTACACCATTTTAGGTGGACTTACATTGTAATGGTACTCTCCAGAGACAGTTTAGGATTAACGTTGGAACAGATGTTTTCGAGTAGCTTCCCTGGGTTGACCCAAGTTTGCCCTTTGAGTTGTTAAAGTATAGCTTGCAAACACGGCTCTATGAAATTGTTCCTGCTTCGAAGAAAGTAAAATTGCTGATTTTGTTTTAGAATGAGTGCCATTACATTTGGACCGTCAGCTCAGTTAACAAAACAACTTTTGGTTAATGCCTTGAAAGTTTGTACATACACTGTACTTTGTGCAGTTTCACCTTAAATGGCCTTTTAAATTTTTACATCAAGTAGAGTCAAAGTACCTGTATATCTAAATGGATCATCTAATGGATAAAGAAACTTCTATTTTGAATGGTATATTCAACTTCAACTGCCTTGAAAAGGAAACTGGATATTTTTTGTGGACTCTCTTTTACATGTCTTGAAATTTTTGCCATCGTCAGCGAGCTTGATTTATACGATGACATTGGATTGTAACATACTTACACAAATGAATCAATTTGAATCTAGAAATGCTCGAATTAAATTTATGAACTTATTCAAGCTTTGCTACTTGCTGTATATAAGGGCTATTTATTGAGGTACAAATTATACCTGTTACTGCTTTAATTGATAAACTAACCAAGTACTAATAAATTTATGCATGATTCTGAGTCTATTATGTACAGCAAGGCTCGGTAGCTCTATAAAAATATCTACAAATTTTAGTTAAACAAATCCCTTGGTTTGAAAGCCAGAATCAGTATCGTTTTATAAATTTCAAACTTTTGCTAAAATCCTTCCGCGGTGGTTTGGTTCCTTGAGAGGAAAAGTTATGAATCATTTTCAGGAAGGAGTCGTTCTGAAGGTGGTGACTTGCGTTTATCTTCTGTAATTTTTCTGGTAGTTACAGGGGAGTCTTTATCTGCTGTAGCTTGAGCAGAAGTTTTTCTCCGTTTTTCCAGCTGACAGTTTTCCATCTGAATAATATACTCTCGACATTTTTCATCGATAAGCATTAATGTTTGCTGTTTCTACTTTCACGCTCATCTACCTGATCAAGTGAATAAAACTGTACAAATTTGACATGTGCTCCTTGCTTGGCTGCTTATTTTTGTGTCAATCTGCATAAATTTGCATAGAGTTCACAAGGTAACTTCCAAAAAGAATTGAAGGCTCGGCTATTCCCCATGGCAGTATTGGTGAGTATGGTGTCAACAAAGGAGTTGAATCAAACTAGAAGTGTCTATCAACTGAAACAATTAGTGCCAGGAAGTTTTGTATCACTTCTGTGAGTTTTTCACTCATTCTCACTTTCACACTTTGCAACTGAGAAAAGATACCGCCTTTTGTCAAATAGAGCTGCCCCCGCATTGTAGTGAATGGTTAAAATACCTGTTTGTATTCTGTTGTACATTTTCCTGCCGCAATTATGGTTTGTTGATCGCAACTTCGTGTTTTTTTCCTATTTGAAAGATAGGCATATTATTCATTAACATGGATTTGTATAAGTTTTAATATCTAGCATTTTGACTTGGGTTTTTCTTTTAAATAGAACATTTGCAAAATCCCCAACAATTTAGTTTATTATTTTTTGTAGCACAGCGCGGGGATTTCATAACTTGCAATTTACATGTATTACTGTTCCAAAAAAAGCATGCCATCCTCATGACAATGTTGAATAGCCTTTTTCTCACAATATTGATCATCGATAAGGGCATGCTTCGTTGGTGTATTAACCCTGAGTAAACAGGTGGATTCACCGCTCCTTATTGCCTGTGTAATGCATCAAGGGGCCATCTCGTCATTAATAATTGGATGACTCCAAAGTCCACTCCCGGCTTCGCTTGGCAGAGTCAATCTTGGCAATTGACACTTGCCATGGGAACTGATCGGTGCAGCTTTTAGGGGTGTGAGAATTCAGCTTTTCAACTGATTTGAGCTTTATTGTTCACATTTTTTACCCTAAATTTCAGCTTTTTTTGTCCACCTGTTGCAGGCAAGACTATCAAAAATGTTGAAATTTCAGGTTTTTGCTGGCTGTTTTCAGCTTTTTTTGTATGTGGCTACTCACACCCCTGCATTTTGTTCAGATGTTCTCCAGCCACTTTTAGACACAACCATGACTTTTTTGTAGTGGCAAAGTATTCACTAATACAACATAATGTAAAATATAAACTTGGCATCACAAAACGTTGGACTGTCACTTAAAATACATGATCTACATAGCCTGTTTCAGGAAGTTACGGCTATGGCTACATTTAGATGTAAAACGTGCATGCATGGAACACATTAGCCTAAAAAGGGTCTACACCCATATCCCTTGGACACTTAAGTTTGTGTTTGAGCCAAAACTTGAGGTACAATCATATGCACATGCATCTGTGCATATGTATTCTCTAAATTCAGAGGTGGAAACTCACTCCTTTTGATTGAAGCTAGGGACAAGACAAATGCAAGTGAAATTCAACCAAGTGAACAGAAATTGAGATATCTCATTCCCACTGGACGAGGGTTTTTTCTGAACTATTTCAATCAACATTCAGAGTGGTTTTTCACTCTGAAATGGTCAGTCTGTATTTTCACTCTTTCGGATTTAGAGCGTGCAAACCTTTGAACGGCAACCCCTCCCCCTTGTCAAATGATTTGTAATCCCACCCCTCCCTCAAGCCCTGTGTTTTATTTTTTTATTTTCCCACGGCTAGGGAACTTATCATGCAAGCTACGTATGTGTTAGTTTTGCACTTCTTTTCATACCGGACATCTGGGGTTGGTTATTAAAATGGCATTAGGTCTCCACAATTCGAGGCTTTATTTTCATGTGGGGAATTTGAAACTCAACACAAATTAAAAATATAAACTTCATATTTTGTTCTCAATTTTTTCATGCTGTTTAGAAATAAATCTTTAATTAGCATTTAAATCCAGTTGACAAAATATACAAATAGTACAGAATGAAGTTACATGCTTGATAATTGCACATGTATAGAAATACAAGCTCATATCAAAAATAAGTCTAATGTGCAGTTCAAAGGATTTATGCAATAATTTTGTGAAAAAGGCCAAAATTGTCTTCGTAATATATCACATGCCCCGTTTGACACTCACACGAAGGGGTCTGCACATGCTCTGTTTGACACGCACCAAAGGGGTCTTGCTTTCCACCATATTTTATACTTTTCTTAAATTTTGAAAACAAAGTTATTCAAAGACCTCATTCCATATCATAAGCACAGCACACTGTAGTTGCAACAGGTATCAAAATATTGCAGAAGAAAAAAAAAGTTAAGTTAAAATTTGCAACCGTAGAAAATCAGAATTTCAATAACCAATCAAATGCCACCGATCACTGCATAGCACACCATGCATTTACAACATCGTTGTCGAACTTCTGCTTATAAAAGGAACTGCACATTCAAATTTTTTCACACCATCTGCAAAGGCTACATGCAATTACATTGTAAATTCAACTTTCATTGAGTATATAAGTTTATAAAGAAATATCTGAAATCTCTGCATAGTTCATTGCATTACATGTGTAAAACTAAAAGTGAATGTGGTTACTCAAATGATTTATGCAAAGTTTATGCATGCATTAATGTGCCAAAGTACTGCATAGAAAGTTCAAATATGTACACTTATTTTACCAATACTGAAAAATTAAGGTATGGATGGATTCTGTATTACAGACCAAACCTACATATTAACACAAAAATAAAACACATTTTAGTGACAACTTATCAGAAAAATGTTTGCACCTATGTCGTCTAAACTTTGCTTCAGTATTTACTCGTTGAGGAAAGCTCACATAACAAAAACCGCCATGCTTCCTGTTTGAATCTTTCACATGAAGCCTCTCTTCCAAATGCAGACAGCTGTGTGTATGTACTCAATGACCTTGTTTTCTCTGCAATTCCGTTTCAATTGAATCTGGATAATATCTTCCCTCACAGTTCTGAATGTTCTGTAGTCACTGAACTCATTTCTCAAGTGGCGAAGCAATACACTTTGGTCAGTGTTATAACGACGTGGGTGGGTATTGTCAAGTAAATCAGTCGAAATCACGAGCTCTGATGTTTCTTTCTTACTATTCACTCCCGTTTGTTGCTAGGTCAATGAGAGCTCTTCAAAATTAAAGACTTTACTGTTAGTTTGCTTCCAGCCTTTAAATTTATACTTTACAAAATACACACTGAATAAAATCAAATTAAGGGTTTCCTTTCACAGCCTTGAGGTTCATCAGTAATCTGGATTACTGGGTGAAGATCTGGAAGAAAATTGGTGTATAAAAATAACCACAATGAAAAGTCTTCGCAGCAGTGAAAAGCAGAAAAACGCAAACTGTGAGTGTTTCATAGACAAAACCTATGTCATTTTAAAGCACAAACATTTCTTGTTGGGGTTATAGAGTGCTCTACGCTTTTCTGTGCTCTGCCACTGGTAAATTAAGTGTAAAAACTGCGTACTCTACATTCTATGAATGTTCACTTGACACTTAAGGTTGAAGGAGGGAGTTGTACATTAAATGCAGGGTGTTCTGAATATTATATTTAAAAAAACTGGAGTTGTTGGCAGTATTTAGTCAGGTTACTCACCTGTGAGAAGCATTGCTGTAGTCAGTGACTTGTGTGGCAGAGGGTGCTACCCCAAACCTCTTCCGACTGGAGCGAGAGTTTGTAGAGACACCACTCCCTCTCCTGCTAGATGCATGCTGGGATTGTGATCCCGTCTGCCTGTCGGAGGACGAGTAACCGCTGCGTAGGCTGTGCATGCTGGACGGGCTCTCGTAACCAGAGTTGCTCAGACTGTGTGGTTTGCTGTGACTTCTAACAACGGACTGGTCGCTCCCCGAGATGACAGAATGATGGGCGCTCACAGGCCGACTGCTGCCATCGGAGATACTGGGAAAACTCCCATGATGCTCGGGCTGGTAGGAAGCCACTGTGTGAGGGCGGCGTACATGATGGTGTTGGTGCGGGACATAGGGGTTGGCAGTGTGGGTCCGGTAATAGTTGGTATGGGGGAACATTTTTGGGTAATCTGGGTGGTTGGGTGCTGGGTACCTGTTTAGGGCAAGAGGAAAAGGCAACAAAAGAAAATAAGTACCACAATACTAAAAATTAATTTTTTGAGCAATTTTTGAGCAACCACTGACTTTTGAAGTTGGAAAATGCCAAAAAAAGCAGAAAATAATGAGAAAGTCCCTGCTCGTGCATTGTTGTTTCTTGGTTTAAAAGTAAAAGGAGATCACCTTTCACACTCTCCATCTACAACTTGTAAATGCTCATGACAACTGCATATATATATTTCTGGATTACTGTTCATTTGAAATTTGTACCAGGAAATGACAATGCTTTGTATCTGCCGTACCTAAATTGCTTCTAAAGTCTACATGACAAAAATGCCAAAATGAGGAAGAAACCTCATCTTCTCAATTTCCTGTTTACTTGCTGCTGGAAGTGGAAAGCAATGACAGTCCACGATACCATGGATCATGTTCATTTGTATAATTGTCTTAACAGGACAGACTGTATATCAGCTTAAGGAAGGATATTGCCCGGACTGACAAATAGTGCTCTATTGCTTATAAAGTGAACCTAGGCAAAACACCGTTTGGCTAGCGTACCATGGTTCTTGAAATCTGTGGGTGTATTTGTCTTCTTGTGCTCTCCTGAAGTCTCCCATCTGTCAATAGATAGAACGTGCGATAAAAAAATACAATGAGTTGTGACTGTGGTGTAGTGTGGGTGGTTAAATACATGTATAGCTCTAAGACTGGCTCAGGTCCAAAACTTGTGTCCTGAGCAGGCTTCAATTTCTCCCTAGAGTTAAAAAGAAATCAAGTTCCTTCCAAAAAGATTCAACATTTCCAACTGCTCTTCACTGTTTTCCTGACAAGATATGCTAAAACCTGATAAACTTCCTAAACATTTGGTCCAAAAATAGTAAGGCCGATATTTAAAAATGTGAGATTTGGGTCTATTATCTGATTAATATGAATTACACTGGATCTGACTTTTGAATAAAGTTTGTTACCATATACACATTTTGATGACAATTCTTAGTTACTACTAGCTTGTTGGCATGGAGAAATCAAAATTCTCTAAGATTTTGTTACCGTGATCTGCTTTCCACTGGTAATGTTCTTCCAGTCCACGAAGGGTGGGATGAGCCAACCCACCTCACCCGCCCACTTGCCCCTTGAGACTGGGTGGGGGGAGCCCGGTGCACCCCTCCAGATGTACCTCAGGTCGCTGGTGCCCTCCCTGGACATAGTGCCAATCCCCACCATGTGGTAATCCGTGACCACATGTGCCTTGTAGTCTCGCACACCCCCTGGACCTAATATGGCAAAATTCATAAAAATGTTCACGTTTTACTGAATGGTGATGCTTTAGCGAAATGAAGTGATTTCCTAATTTAAATATTGAATTCCTGTCTTAAATATCATTTAAAATTCAAGCCTATTTTTTCAGCCTTCGCATTTTTCATGTAAATATTACAAATGAAGCATTGCTGAACTATACAATTTTGCAAAGTCAATGCAACAAAAGATACAAAGTGATTATATATGATTAATACTGGATTGTCAACAAAATTGGCATCACAAAAGGAAATTAAATTTTTTACAAAGGAAATATTTGTCTTCCTGTGTTTAAACAAATATATTCTAAAACAGCTCTCTGATTTCTTAAGTATCTCTGATACAATTGCATTCAAAATGTGCACTTGTCAAAGTGTAACAGGCAAGTATTTCAAATTTTAAAAAAAATGATGAACAACTTTGAGCATTCATTTTCATTCTCGAGAAATAATAAAACCGAGGAATTATTGTTATCGTCCAAGTCATAATCAATTACCTTATTTCCTTGTATACTAACCTGTGAAAAGCATCTGCCCTTTCCCCATGTTGTGAGTGCCTTTCTGAGTCAACCAAGTAGCATCTGATCGCACTGAACTCCCGCCGTGTGATACGGACGAACTACGGCGGGAGTCTGTCACTGACTCCGCTGGCATGACCTTGCTGGACCCGGACAGTTCGCGAAGAGCTTACACTATGATCTCGCCGGTTTGGCTACGAGTTGCCCGACTGTCACTGGCTTTCGTGGGTTAACGTACAAGTACAGTGAAGAATGTGCACATACACTGAAGAGAAAGCAGTTAAAATCACTCTCTCTTCGATGAAATGTTTATTGTGGAAGTTTCTCTAAATTGGAACAGTTCGACTCGGTCTCAAGCCGTCTTGCCATCTTTAAAAATTTGGATATGATTATTTATGACTGCACAGCTCACAGCCGCCTTACATCTGCGGTATCTCTCCATGGTCTCACGCATTGTATTTCCTTATTTTGAGGACCTAGTGACAGACAAATCGACCAGTCAGCTCTTTTGTTTGCTATTGTACTTTTCCTCTCGAGCTATCAGGGCTGTAATACAATAAGCCCACGTGAGGTTCGGTACATGCTAAGTTGGCTCAGCGGATTGGCTTGCTTGACACCGGGACGCTACGGCACACGTTGCTAGGCGATTGACCCGTCAGTCGCACCCTATGGGAGCATTAATCAACGGTGTAATTGAACTGCTCATGCGCAGTAGTTTTCAATGTCTTTCATAAATAGCTAGAGGGCGCGCTGAATAACATCTGTGAACAGAAAATTGTTCTTACATGTATGAATTTGATGGAAAATTTCGTTGGAGAGTCTTGTAGGAATGAAAACATACCTCTGTTAGTCTATAATTCATTCTACTAATGATGCCAATTTTACTGATTTCAACAGCATTCCCAGATTACATTATGTAATAATGTGCCTTTGGCCTAGGTTTAAAAATTTCGCCACACTTTACTTTAATTAAGTGAGCGCGTACAAACTTCTTGTTAATTACGCGTGGGAATGATTTAACATTACAATCCCAAACGTTCGTCAGTCCACAGGTCTTTGGTTACAAAGATCAGAGAATTTTCCAGTAAAATTAAACGAAGCAACAGAAAGTGAAAGATGAAAAGACCCTTCACGTTTATTTGTATCGCGCATCGTCAGTACTTTAAAGATGGACGTCCGAATACTATTTCCTCTATCAAATCTGAATTCCATTTACACCTTACGTATAACCAAGGGCTGATTCTCCAGTCCACCAGAGGGAAATACAGAAGTACAGCAAAGTAATATTGTACTTCGTAAGACCAAGGTATAACAGGCATGCGATCAATTTTATACTAAATGCACCAGCCACATTAAATTCAAAGCGAGGCTAGCTCTTTATTTCTGAAATTTGAGAGTCGAAATTAAAGCAATAAAATTTCACAAGTTATCTAATTTCAAGAATAATTAAGGATTTGTTTTTAGACAACTCTGTTTTCACCGAAAATTAAAAATGAGACTTGGAACGCGTGCAAATCAGAATGATCTGGCACCGTCCGAACACTTCTTTAGTTTATGACGGAATTTAAAGAACGTATGCGAAAATACCTCGAAATAGCTTCCTTGTGAATAACATCTGTAAAGAATCTACAAAAAGGGTTACTTGTATAAAGCCGATGAGACCCAATCATTAACCAGTAATTTCTTTATCCGACCTCATCTATTATGACTTGTTTCTTAACACCCTGTTTCGTAGTTCACAGTACCAGTGTTCTCAGCCTTTAATGTTGATCCAGGTGTATGATTGAACTATTTACAGAATAGCCACTTGTAATAGCGTTCTACAGCGATAAACACATTCGTTACCAGTCCAAGACGAATACCAATTAAACGCCAATAGCTAGTCCCATTGTTGCAACACACAAGAGATTGCTATTTCTTAAGTTTGTCTATTAGCTGTGCCTATTTTATAAATATAATTTAAATAACTTTGTTTTTTTTACATATAAAACAACCTACACCGAAGCCTTGAGAGCTCGGCAAAAGCAATGTGAAACTTCCACAGAAAGTGAAAGAGAGCCGACATTAGCTCCTATGTACCTACTACACTTTATCATTATCGTCGCGCGTGAGTTATCACATCCACAATAGTGCATCAAATAATTTACAGTAAAAAGTAATATTCTGTGATGATCTTTCAACTGCAGGTAATGTCGATCATTTATGTCGACACTACGTAAAACCCTCTCGATGTTATTTCTGCATATAGGCCTACAAGCTTGGATTTCGGACACATGCTCCTCTATGTCAAAGCTATTTCTCATCATTAAACCACTCTTGTGACGTCACCCTGTTCAGTAAAGTGTCAATTATTCTTAAGAACGTACAGTTAACTGTAGAAAGTACAGTTTTTAAGAATGTAGAGTGTAGACATTCTTCAGAAGCGACTTGATACACAAAGAAAAACAATTGTAACATTAAATTACAAGGTCAAACACCGTAAGAAATGCTCTCAACAATAAAGCAGATTGTTTTAGACGTTCAATATGGTTAATATTCAAATTTTTAGATTTGACAAGGTAACATTTTCTGTTGAGATTAGCGATTTTCAATTAAAGCGAACCGCTCCTTACGTTGCACTATATAATGTTTTTATAATGTGTCTCCTTTATTTTTACATACCTTTTGAATTTATTTCCATTTTTACAAATCCATTTTAGTTTATTTCATCTTTTTTTCATTTTAATTTAGATATTTACGTATTTTTTATTATTTTTAACCTTTTTCTTTGTGTAGTTATTTTGAAGTTTACATGTAGCCACTTTACTTTCGGTTAACCCTAACCATGTTGAACCCAACAAGGTTATTCGGGATTTCAATGGTCCCTAGGGTATTACCTCAGTTTTACCCCTTTCCCTGTTTAAAACAACTTTTAAAAACAACTTCAGCAATCACAATTCATGTAAAATTTTACAAAACAGATTAATCGTTTAGAAACTTACGTATGACGCTTCCCAGATGAAGGAGATGATATGCCAAACGCATGTATTTTCCAAACGGAAGAATATCCTTTGGTGACTGGGAGATTTCAAAGAGCAAGCGTGTACTTCCAAAGTTGTAAACGTAATCTTCATTTGAAGAGACAGTAAAGTGTAGTTCTCAAATCAATCACTCGGGAAACTTGCTTGTTGGTGGTGTAAATTAAGGCCCCCAGCTCCGTACAGTCATATCGATAGCCTTTGCTAACTTAAATTTAGCGTATTTCTGCAACTAACATATAGATATAAATCCATATGGACCGTGCCATACACTGATGGTGTCGACTGCATGTCTGTGTGTAACTTCGTGTAAAGCATGTACAGTGACTGTCAATGAGAAATAGTTGTGCACCCAGCCGAGGAGTTACTCAACGGCTTAATTAGAACAGGAATGAAGCTTTTATGTACATGCAAATATACATAGCCAGCCAACGCTTGACAAATGATGGATTCATCTCAAAGCATCAGTAAAGCCTTTTGTTCTTTTGTACAATATGAACAAAAGTGGAGGGAGGGTCGTGGTTTAAGTCGGAGAAACAACTCAAAAGGTGGAGATTCTTTGATTCAAATGGCTTGGATGCTTTGCGTTCTCGCCCATTCGAATCAAAGAATCTCCACTTTTTCGTCGTTTCTCCTTAACTTAAACTCAAATAATTTTGGAGAAAAAAACCGAACTGAGTAGTCTGAACTGGACCCGCCTGGATGGAGGAGAAAAGTATGCAAAACATGCATATTTTTTTTAACGAAATAACCACGAAGTTGACCTATTCTGCGGCTATTTTAGAGGAGGCTACTTCACTTTTGAAAATCCATGTTTCTTCTTGTACATTCTGATAACTTATATCATAAAAAACATGGCTTTGGCTTCCAAAGATTAAGTACGATATTTGCTCCGTTCAAGTAAGGGGCTGTCCACATGTGCGTATAAAACGTCGACTACTTAACCCCCGGGCAGTATTTGTGGCATTATATGGTTCCGATTTCTCTTCTCTTTTACGCAAATAATTCTATGTTTCTCTTTGACGTATTAGACTGGTCTCTTGTACTGAGAACATGTAAATGGTAGGGGAAGGTACTGTATATTAACGATTGTTTATGTGAATGTGCATGATAATGTACGTGATCATGTAACATATGCAAAATTAGAGTTCCGTTTATTTTCCGTTGCATTGCCTCGACCCCTGTCGCTGTAGGTATACACAAAGTCACGCCCGCCGTAAGTTTGGGTACTTCATGGACGGCCCCTAATATCTCTTGTGACCGAAATCTTCTCACTCAGTTATCACCTGGATGGTCATGAAGTCGGCCGTTCCAACACGTCTACCTGCAGATCAATTATATCATGGTAGAAAAAAATGATACGAGGCTTAAATTTTGCTGCAGGTTTTGTACCCAGATAAGTAGACAAGTCGCTTTTTTTTAATTAAGGTATTTTCACCCCCGTCAAGGGTATTTTAAAATTTCCATGCAGGATACCCTGATACAAAATGGTTTTAGGCTTCATCCCCGGTATCAGATTCGCTCTTGGGCCTCCAATACTCAAAGCTAAAACGAAAATGCTTCCATTTGTCGATTGATAGTACACAGTGCAATGAACCTTTTGCAAAATATGAAGCTGAAAACAAATGTCCAAAGTCAGAAGGATTATAGATAGACACTGCTTTCGAATGTGCAAGATCTGTGAGAAAGCACGACATTAATTATTGTTCAACCTTTATACCTGATGCTGACACCTCACTCCAAGTAACAGGCTTCGTAGTGTTGCTGTACAAGATGGTGAACGGTTTTATCCAATCACAGGCAGGCTCCTGACCTGCAGCGAGGAGCCACCCCATGTCATCTGAGCACTTGGCAGAAGATTTGTTGATAAGAAACCTTCGTCCTGGCCTACAAAGAGGAAGGAAATCTGTAACATCGCACGACGAGAGACTTTGAACCAAAAGATATATAGCCCGCTTGCGGTTCAGCACATTGTCAAAGATATATTTGTCTCGATCCCACGAAATGAGCCTTATATTCAAAATTTAACTTATTTTGTTTTTCACCGAGTTATTATGCCAATGTTTTGGATAGAGCATTGATAGAGTACGAGGTTGTAGAAAGCAGAGAGTACCGGTATAGTATGAATTGAATGCTTGCCAGATTGTTACCTACCACATCTGGTTGCCGCTTATAGTAAAGACGCTAGCGAGGCTACCCGGTGGATCGATTTTGAACCAAGGAGAAGAAAGTAGTCGGTGTTTGCTGAACCAGTCAGTGATGTTAGATTTTTTCCCACTGAAGATTAACTGAGCTACTGGATTTTCTTCATCGACGCGGAAAAGGGAAAGCTTCACCTTGAAACCATTTTCAAAGGGATATATGTAACCACGGAGATAAAACGCATGTCGAGTGCCTGTAATAAATACGGGCGATGCACAATAGTTCGCCTCCAAGAGTTTGCAAAGCGTTGGCCAATCACAATGCGCGAAATATGTCCACCCAATGCACGTTTGGAAAGGGTCGACAAATTTCGCGCGTTTCGGACTGTCCAACGCGTTGCAAACTCTTGGGGGCGCACTCTTGTTGAATCAGTATTTATCTGTGGGGCAATTTTTAAACTGTTAATGAAACGCAAGGGTTCTCCAGGAGTCCAAAGGAACCCTTGCTCACACACCTGAAGAAACTTGCATAAAGAGAAAGAGACAATTGCAACCGAAAGAGTAGAAACAGCAACAAGAAGAAGAAGCAGACCGAACCACTGAACCTCTCTTTCAAAACTGAGCCCCAATAACAACCCCCCCCGTCCGCCAGGCGGACCTTGATGCCTGGTGATTACAGTGACGGTACACTGCTTAAAACGTAACGGCAGAAATAGGTGAACCTACCAACTTTATTTGGCCGCTCCGACGGATCCAGGTCTCGTAGATGGAACTATTCCTGAAGATGCCTTCAGCGTCTACGGTTGAGTCCCAGTGAGGGTCCATCCACATTTCATAGAGGCTACGGTTTGACCCTCGTTTGCCCGCCACTCCCTTGAATACGAGCTGCCACTGTGGCGATGCTGTGAGATATCAAAAGAAGACTAGTATAACGCGTTATCACTCCATCAATCCTGCCTGATGAGTAAAAGATTACCAGAACTGTACTTCTGCATCGCTTCTCTAAACAAATCTTGTGCTTAAAACTTAGAACTGGGACTTTTGGACCTCTGAACCCTTTACAATGTCGGCACTTTAATGCCCCAAATCAAGAATTTCAGAAAGGTCACGGGTATAAAATTACCTAGAAGGGGACATATTGACCAAGGTAAATGTGCCCTCACGGACACTAATACCGGGGTGCGATCCGGTAAAAGTGTCCGGGAGGACCATTTTACCGTCTACACTCCCACTTATTATCTGGCGACCGCCATTTAATTAAGTGGCGGCCGCCACTTAGGCCTATTGGTGTAAAAAAATGTACACGCGGTGTTCAAAAAGAAGTTCCCATGCTATCCCTTGGCAATATCCAGTTTTCTTACGAACTGACCGAATAACGTGGCTGCAGCTTTAAGTCGCACGCGATTCTGTGGGAAGCAGCTTCATATTCGATGAACTCATGAGTACTTAAAGACGAGTAATAAGTTGTGTAATAATTCAGACACGGCACGAGATAGTCCACTGGTGTACGTACGCTCTGAGGAGGAGCAGGTGGGAGTCGAGCAACAGTAAGCTTTGGTACGGTTATGTGGCCTCGGGGTATTGGGAATAAGACCTTGGTCGCTGCTTCCCTTTACGAAGTAGTAACACTCGCTTGGGTCGGCGCCGTAGTCCTCACCGCACGGTTTCACCTTGGCGTCTCTCCCTTCTGCATCGTACAAACACCAGTCGTCATCTACAAAGCCGGCATCGTAGGCAGCCTTGAGCTGGGCCAACGTGCAAAGATGCAGGCCATACTGCGAGCAGCCGTCCCGGGCAAGAGACAAATTCGCACTTGGGTACTTCTCTCGGGTTTTGATGAATGTCGAGAATCCTGATTAGAACGTTAAACAGATAAATACTCAGTGCTCATGTGCATGTTTGACTCATTCGATGCGCATTCCACCTATACTAAGGAGCTGTATATGGATATTTTTGCGGTTGTGTCGTACCAAGAATCTCTTTGTGAGTGGGAAAGATTCCGAAAGGAATAGCCAGACTCTTCATTCCGGACATTATGCACTGCGCATGGTTAGGTACTTAAAGGTACAGTCCATCATTTGCAATTATGCAAATGATGCTCATTATGCAAATTATGTGCAATCATGCAAATTATTGAAACGTGAGCATGGAAACCCACAATGTAGAGGCTACACCCATTTCCCATTGACATGTGTGGCATTAGCAGCCGCAGCCAAGAAATTTGGCACGGCTTGTCGCTTAGATATTAAGCCAAAGGAGTCGGAGAACGGTCTCCGTTTGATATACCGTGATCCTCTGACACTGGTCAACTTGACATTTTAACTTGTAATATCAAATCACGCATGACTACGCACCTCTGAGATTCTTATGGTCCTAAATTGAAATGGCCTAGATCCACGCCGGTTGTGGACAGCCAGCAAAGGTTGATGACATTGGTGAGGTTTAGGTGACAAGTAGAAAATAAAGCTAAAGCAAATTTAATGAGGATTTACAACCACGAAGTACATGTACATGTATTGTGATAAATACGGGGATTCCGAATAGTGCACCTCCAAGAGTTTGCAAAGCGTTGACCAATCACCATGCGCGAAATCCGTCGACCCTTTCGAAACGCGTACTTGGTCGACAGATTCCGTGATTGGTCAACGCGTTGCAAACTCTTGGAGGCGCTCCATTGTGGAACGCCAGTATTTGTTGAAATCTTAATGATGCATGCACATTTATGCCACGGTAAAGTGAAACTCGGGACATCGTGATGGGATAAATTCACTAATAATGATTGATTTATCCCATCTTACTGAAGACCTCACAGTCTGATGATTTAAATAATGCCTATTTACCGTTCGGGTAGTTTTCCACGCAAAGAGGCTCTTGCTTTTTAGAGGGAAAGCAACCGAGAGAAACATTGGCAAGCTGAAAAAGGGGTAAAAATACGGAGTCAGAAATTTTGTTTTTCAAAATTACACGCATAAATAAAAATAACAACAATATCATCATTATTGACTTTAAACGCCAACCCATCCCTGAATCCTTTTGCGGTATTATACATCCCTTCTGGCGCAAACGGCTGATTGAAGGCATACAGCCATCTCTACGGGACCATGCAGGTAGCCTTTAACACTCCTGGGTGGAGAGAGACAGGTGAGGCCAGTGAAGTGACTTGCCGAAGGTCTCAAAATCTAACCAGCCGCTGTATTGAACCCCCAACACATACATCTACTGGCCATATTTGAATTAGGAGGGCGTTATTTGAAGTGGGTTCGTTTTGCCATACTTTGAATAGGCTAATTATGTTCCTTCGATCTCATAACTCAGTTCTCAATTCACACATTCATAACAGCTATAGCCGCAACCCTTACGATTATATCGTCCTTGCTCAAACTAGCCTTCCCTACCGTTGCCATGGTTTTGGCACCAGGAAGGTAGGAGATTTATTTTTTAGCTGGAAAAATTATCACCAAGGACACGCACCTGAAATTGCCACCGTCACTCAAAGCATCGCTTACTTCGCCAAAAAAGAAAACCGATCACGCTTCTGTGTTATTAACATTTCACCCTAAGCGTGCAGATAACGTGTACGTGTATTCTCTTTCAGGGGGCAGACCCAGTACACGCTTTAGCTTTTTGTCTGACCCCCAATACTATTATAAATTTAGTTTTGTTAACTTCTATATTAATTAATGGAAATTAACCTGAAACCTGAAACAATTTTGAAGACAAAAACTGTCTCCAAAAATAGGCCTCTACCCGCAAGTTAACCTTCATTAATATTGTCTCCTCCTGTTCTTACACGTCAAGCTTCCCTCAAGGCTCCATTTGTAAATTCTGAATCCGCCAATGCAAAACACCGCTACAATAAAAGTTACCGGTAGTATTTTTCACTAAGAGGTGTTTATAATAAGTTGGATTTCAGTCACTAACGGACGCTTAAAGAAGTACAGTCAGGTATACCTAGAATTACATCCTCCAAATTCACCATTAGGATAAGAAAAGGAAAACATCTTTTTCTGTTGTCGCATCCAAGATATGATTTTGGGCTACATGTATTTAAAATGTCTCATGGCGCAGAAGTATGCCTTTCATGTTTATCAATCACGTTTTGAATCTATAATCCACTTTCTCTCCCAGCTTTTGCTTCTACCAACATCCCAATTTTAGTCATCAATATTCAAGCCTTTCTCCATCTTAGCTGCCTTGCGCCCAGTGACGAATCCAGCGGTGAGTGGGGCGAAGCTGGTAGGCTGCCCCCGTGGAGAAATGTTGCCAATTGTTAAGGAATTGAAAGTACCACCACTGCAGGAACGGTACATGTTCCACATGTTCTTAGATGTGAGTAAAACGATAGCGGTTACACCATGGATCAATCTCTTTCTTGAATATGTGTGGTTCTGAGACGAACCGGGGAATAACTCGACGTTTCAAACAGTGTACTCTGTCCGTCTTCAGGAGACCGCAGGACTGGGAGTGGAGCGTATATGGTGTAGAGACAAGGGATCCAGATGTAGGGATTAGCTCGGTGAAGCGTTGAGGCGGGAACAGTGAAGGCGGGAACAAGGGATGCTGCGCTGGATCCTAGTACTGCATGACCTGAGTGTGTGCTTACTCAAGTGTGTCAGTTGGGGTTTGCAGTGGGAGAGTGAACAGCTGGGTGCCAAGGGTAGAGAAGACCCATAAGGCCAACTAAGGAGGGAACCTAACTGGGGAGTCCTAGGGTACAGGAGACCCATTGGACTAGGATGTGAGGATGGGGCGCCAGATATCGCTGATGCTGAAGCCGATGCCTTGGGGAACCGAGTCATGCTTGATGGTTTCTATGACTTCCCTGATGCGGCGGGGATACCATCGTTCGATGATGGTGATGAGTTCAACTTGGATCCAGTTGATCCGGATCCCTCTTTTCACCATATAAGCTCCACTCCCACTCCGAATCCTGCAGTCTCCTGAAGACGGACAGAGTTCACCGTTTGAAACGTCGAGTTATTACCTGGTTCTTCTCAGAACCACACATACTCAAGAAAGAGATTGATCCATGGTGTAACCGCAATCGTTTGACTCATATAGTTCTTTCACCATGATAACCTTCAGGTCTTATGTTCTTAGACGGTGAATGATTCTTCCACTCATAAATGAAATGTGAATAAGCGTTTCTGGAAACCGCCTTTTAGCCCGGCCTCCCTTACGCCATAGTCTGCAATTACTTACTAATTACTTAGTACTTTTAAACAATGGAACAAAAGGGGTAAAGGGAAGGACTTCATAAAGATATTTCCGAGTGAAATGGAGGTAGGTTTACTTACCTCGTTGTGCAAATACGAGTAGAACCATCCTGGCACCTGCACCAGACGGTCGGGCTTGTTGTGGTGAGAGGCGTTGTAGACGAGTTGGCATCGGCCGGTCAGCATCTCGTAGTTGACGGACTCGCACCAAGGGGTGGCTTTGCAAACACCGTGGCAGACCCCCTGAGTGATGTTCGTCAAGCGGGAGGTGTGGTTAAACCCAACCAAGGCAGAGTCGACTACGCCGCACCACCGGCTAGAGCAGGTTGGAGCGTCGCCCACAACAGCTGAGACAATTGCCGTTAAGAGAAGTGCCGTGAGAACGCACGATGTACCATCTCGCAAAGCGTCCATTTTTGCTAAGAGACAATCTCGGCGGTGAAGCAACAAATTCCCTCTTATTGCCAAGGGCACTGCTGCAGATTTTTCCTGCGGGGGAGACCACTTTTTTCCGGGGGGAAATTTCCTAGGTATCAAAATACTCATTGGCTACGAACTGCTAAACCATAAACGATAGGAGAGGACAATTTTTAGTTTTTTTCCCCAAGCTAATTGATGATTTTCACCCCGTTTCATTTCTTTCTTTTCATTCTGTTACTTTTCCTTTTATATCTTGTTATTCTAATTTATTAGGGGGGACAAACGCCCCTTCATATTTACTATGAACTTCACTCTTTTAGCTCGTCGAGCCGTGATGCCAGCATCAGCAATAGAGGAAAAACAGCATGTAGCCTACATGTAAACAGAACACCAAGGAACCTTATATGGATTAATAACTATCCTCCGAATTCCTCTTTAAAGCACAGTTTGGCTTTTGGTTTTTCCAGTTTAACATCTCTTAAAAATTTGACTTGAAAAGTAGAATGGGAGACAGCCCTATTCCCGCCATCTAACCCTTCTCCCGTACTTTAAGAATCATTCAAGATGTCCGAGTTGTGATAGCCGTATGCAACTCATAACGTATGCGGGCTAAGCCCCACATAGGATTAGGGAATATATGATATATTTTTTACGTGATTGACTGAAAAATTCCCTACACCCAATAACCCGTCGTGTGGGTAATTGGAGGCGAGAGGGAAGTATTTACCAAGTCTCTAATTTTGTGGGAAATAAGGAAGATTTCTTGACTGTGTGCAACCAATGGCCAATCTGTCTATGTGGCATTGGAGATGATACCTTGCGTGGGACCATATTTTGTGAGGACGGGGTATGTGCAGGTTTCACAAACTCGGCTTACATAAAAGGCCCCAATGCACGGCGGAATTACCAGTGAAATATTCATGATGGGGAGAGAGTACACTGTACCTTGGAATTAAATGGTTAAACAGCTAACTGCATATACTTCCTTTGATATGTTTATCCAGGGAATTTTGCACTCTGAGAGCAGCTCCAGGTACCTGTTTGTGGCCCCCATGCAAAGTACACAGAAGACCTCGTGACTGACTTTCAGATATCGATCTGTGAGAAATACCAAAGTCGGGCAATAGCCAGTGAACCTGCCAGTACAGTCATCAGCCATGTTCCGATCGCTAGTCCGCGGTGGTTTCCGTAGCATTCTGCTGGGAATCCCGACACTGACCCCTCCAGTTGTATCCCCTCCATAGGTAGACGGTGTGCGGGTACCAGCATACATGATTGTATTTTGTTATTAACTGGCATTTTGTCACTCAGTAAGTCATTTCCATTACTCGCGAACAACTTGGTATTACGTCTCTCTTAAAATGCTATAATACGCTAAAAGCTTTTTAGAATTTGAGTAAGACCGGAAATGGATTATGGAACCATTCACGACTAAGCCAGATCTGCAACTGTTTGAAACCAGTGGGCCAGTAATGGCGATGTTAAAACTGTTACCGCGAACTATTTTCAAGATGTATTTTTGCGTTGGGGAGATGTTAATTATATATATAATTGTACGGGCAAAACCGTTGTATATATAGTCAAAACTGTTGTAATATTTTTTTACTTTTCATTCACGAGCAAAACGTTTGTTTTGTTTTTCTTTGTCTTCTTTATGAAATTTGGTAATACTAAGAAATCGACGTCATCAACTCAAAGCAAAAAATAAGAATAAGGAAGAAACCAAATAAAAGGTTAGCATTTGTCAATAAAATGGCAATAATTATGCAGGTGTATCAAAAGAAGTGGAAACTTAAATAAAACAAAACCTCTGTATATTAATTATTCATTTGTATGCAGAATTTGCAATAAAAGTACAAAAAGAATTTCGGACAATGAAATTTGCGTTAATGTGCCTTAAAAGGCAACAGCTTTACAAGATCAAATTGAATTACGGTTTATAGATGCAGAGCCCGCATCAACTGTATGAACCATTATCCCTTAACACATTATTTTGGTCGTTAAACTCGCAATCCCCCAGTCCAAAATGGAATCTTCCGACAAATGTCTTGAAGCCTGACTTGAGTGGCTATAAATACGGACAGCCCTTAATAAATTTCTCATTATAGCAACGAAGTACACTCTTCCGGAATAGTTGTCTTCTGTTTTACACAATTTACAAAATGCACGTCAGCACTTTATTACTTCTGGTTTTGGTGGCAGCGGTGGGATACTATGTGGACGGCAAAAATTGTTGTTTTCCATCACGCTACAGGGTGAGCACCGGTAAGCTTCAACTTTTGATAAAATATTCTCTATAAACTTTCTCCATTATTTGATACAGAATTTCATTCTTCTGTGCAATATCCCTCTGTAAAATAATGCAACATATAAAAATGTGAATGGTTTTTGTTGTGAGTCTTTTGAAATATGTATTCAACAATTAAAGTACATCTTTATCTCTGTTGTGTCTTGCCTGCCCTGGTCAGTGGGTGGAATCTTCTACGATCCCGGTAGCATAAAGCCCAGGCTCGAGATCGCCGCTATCGTTGCTCGGGACGCCGCGCGGAATGTGGTGGGGACCAAGAGGAAATCAGCCGAGGTGGAAACGGGCAAGAAATGGGTCACCCGCAAGGTCAAGAAATTTGACGCGGTAGGTAGTACGTTGGCTTCCCGAGTGATTCCGAAAGGGGATTGTGCATTCACAGTCAGTCGTTTTACTAGTTGGCCGTCCAGTTTGCCACCGACACTGGACCAGTCTGTAAAAGATAACATTGCGAGAATTGGCCGCTGAACGCTGATTGACTAATGATTAATCCAAAGGGTCGCAGTCAGAGTCTCGAGACATTTTTGAGTAACCCGATTACAACATTCCGGCCCATGTTTATGGTTAGTAAGTGAGGAACAGTTTACACGGATGATTTGGTTGGAAATGGATGTAAACATGAACAAGGGTGTTCAATGTTTGAAAAGCCTCGTGGTTAATGTCAACTCCATTCACTTGTTTTGTCTTGATGATCGTCCTGAAGAAACAGCCAATGAAACCTCCTATAAACCTTACGCTCAATCATTAATTTTCATACTAAAGTGTGTAAGAAGTGGTTGATGGTTGTATTCCTCCAGAAAACACTGACTGCCAAAGTTTGGACAATTCTCACCGTTGGGAACGAGACAACATGCAGACTTGATGTGGTACCAGGTGTCGACAACCCTTGCATACCCGGTAGGTCATTTGTGGGTTTGACTGATGAGTGTAGAGACCAGGATGAACATTTTAGTGGGGTCATTCGTTTCGCATTAATTCATGGGCATTGGCAGCCCATAAACAGCTTAAACAATTAGTACCAAACGTATGTTTCTTAAACTCACTGTAACAGAATAGTCTGATCGAAGTTTCGTGAGCTGAAATTAATTTCCCCTTAAAACAGACAAAATACGACCTAAATCCTGTGGGCATAGATTTGATTGGAAATAACTTAAAATTGCTGGTGAGAATCTAACTGATGACTATAAGTGATTGAATAATGAAAAGCAAGTATTCATGCCTGGATGGAAATTTCATGCAACCATGTATAGATGTGACGGGAAACCACAATTTTATTCATATGGAGTACACTACGTGAATATGAAAGAGACGATTAACAAAACAGAGATTTCTTCAACTTTGCCCAATATCTCCAATTCCTCAAATTGCATGGGTCGAAATGTTGATATGCACCAACCGATTTCAAATTTTGTCCTGCAGACAGTTTCACACGGCTGGAGCCGATCTGGTACGGCAACCTTACCGGGGAGTCGCTCATGATTGATCGCTACCAGCTGAAGTCCATCGTGCCCAGAGACGGCTCGGACGAATGGTTCGAATACACAGTGTTCGTCGCCCCCAAGCCCGATGGTACTTGCGTTCTCACCAATGAAATGAAAGAATACACGACGCCAGATGGTAGGGGCGGCTTCGTTTCTCTACATTAAAATGCATTAGCACAACCAACTTATGAAGATGCGGGTAGTAGGTAATGGATACATTTCCGGTAATGGTAGTGGTGCAGTGCGTGAGAAACTTTTCCGGGGTGGCGGAGAAGGGATTAACGCTTTCGAATACTACAACAGGCACTCTTTCGGTTCGATGTGGGTAGTTTTTGTTTTCCTCGGGTTTTCTTACCGTACCGAAACTTGGCCTGCCGGTTTAGCCTATGTAGCCTTCGTAGATGGAGATGATGATTCTGATCATCCATGTTTTCAGACGGAGGTTAGATCTACATTTTCATGCCCTCTATTTCTAGGTGTAGCCGGCTATCTCCGTAACTATGGCAACTTTAGCGTACCAAAGACCGATGCTGGATTTGCCGATCTCTTCTACGTTCCGGAGGATATATGCCCAATGGAGGTTAGTTATTCTTGAAACAGTACACAGACGGAACGCAACAATAGGAAGATCTCACAAAGCACTCGCTCTCAATTTGCAATTAACTTTAATTGAAAGAATTCATTACGCATGCGTGATAACCACAGCTTCAGTGATAAATATTAAAGACTTTACCTCAGCTTTCCCGCCAATTAAAGAGACTCCCGTCTACGTGTTGTACAGACTGTTATGAGCAGAAAATTCAGCGCAGACTGAAAGCCATTTTCTCGAGATTTTTTGCAACAGATAACAAGGACGAACTGCCAAATATTGATGTTGATTCGTGAAAAACCAACATAAAACGAACAAGGAGTCGTTTAGGTTAAACTAAACTGACCATAACAAACGGATGGGTATTGATTTGAAATGTTCACGTTTTCACAAAAACAAAAACAGATTCAGTGCTGTAGTCGAGACCCCCAAAGATAATAAGTTTCTAGCTATTCGACAGAGGAGATTAACTTTGTTCATAAAACTGACTGGTAATAACGCCCTTCCATGTGTGTACTTCCATTGACCATTCTGATGAAGTTACCCCATTCTCATGAATCTCTTCAATTTGGCCGGATACAGCTCGATGTCGCAGCACCCAAGAACCTGTTTGAAGAGTACCTGAAGAGCGATAATTGGATGTTCTGAGGACTTCATCTCTACGTAGTCATGGTATCAGCTTTGGCAGACTGCGACCGACAATTTCTCAAACTGCACATTTTTTTCAATACCTGAATGGTCTATAGACGCTGAGATGCCAGACCGACGTCAACGGGCATCTCATTGGACACTGTTTTATAAGCGTTTTCCACTGTTTACATTTTAAGATGAATTCCAAAGTTAAGTGATGTCTCCTATTGTCTTTAATTGTTTATGAAAAAAAGATAATTATCACCCAGATAAGTTAATTACAGGGGTAAACACAATTAGGCAATTATTACAAAAGTAAGGAGGAGTTTAAGCAACTTTTAGAGTATCCATCAGTTATAAAGTCAACGGGAACCAATAAGTGTACAAGTTGTGAAACTACACGTAAATCGAATCTATGAAAAAAGGGTACTTTCCTTTTTGTTGTGTAAAAAGTGGGCATTGAAGAAGTCCTGTACCTTTGCCCTTTCCGATATCCTGAAAAATTTCTTTTCAGTGTCCAAGTAACTTTAAATTGGTCAGTAGTTATTGGTCGATGAACATATTTTTCTCTAATTTGCAGAACGACATATTCTTCTTGGTGTAGGACCGTTAAACTCGAAGGCATCTTGTAATGGTCAGTCAGCTATCATGGTGAATAAAAGTTGGAGACTGAATGCCTCCCGTCGAAAACGCACTGTGATATTAAAAACTTTTCTATCTGAATAATTTAACGGTATGTTTGTAATTATTTCTAACGCTCTATTTCTCTCCTGGTGCCCATCCGCTTGTTTGTGAGTCCTGACATGGGACTCAGAGCCTTGGCTTTAAGCAATATGTGTGCATTGATTTCTAAATTTATGTTTGGGGAGCATATGAACAAGAGGTATGGAAGCGGTGAAAATATACAAGTACTTGTAACCAGCTACAGACTATCACAGACTTAGGCCTAACATGCATAAAGACTCGGTGCTGAGACAATGTTTCCCTATATAGTGCATTCAGGAAAAAAAGGGTAGACCATTTGAGCGCGGAACGCGATTTTTCACCAATGGCCAAGTGTCCTACATAAGTCTTCATTTTTTTTGCAGATTTGTTGGCGGAAAGATTCTATTCAAATTGTAGATTCAATGCTATATTATTTAGTGACGAATACGCTCATTTTGGGTGGAAATCTGTCTTATTGCATACACGATGCTATAGGAACAAAATCATGATTACTATCGGTACATTCACTACACGGATGACAATACCGGCAGGGAGAACCAGAAAGTCGGACTAAAACTACTTCTCAAGCTTTGCTCAATTCCAAATAAAATGTGTTTCATGCAGACATCAAATCACCAGGCAAAATGATTTTATTATTTTTTTTTATTAATGTCGGCCATTATCCTTCCTAACGTTATTTTATCTCAAGCCGAATTCTATCAACATGGCCTTGTTGAAATCGGCATTAATAAGCTCCACAGTATCCATGGTCTACAGGGAGACAAACAGGCAAAGGGGTCAAACCAGCAGGACCATTACGTCAGAATGACGACACGAATGCTACTGCGACAGTGATTCATAGTTCACGGCACATTCTCTGAATTTAATTTTACCAAACTTGAAGGACAGAATAGGCGCAGACCTCGTGGCGCGATGTTAATTTCCATGCACAGTGCCGCTGCGGGCCCCGAGCGGGACTGCGAGAGGGCGCGAGTTTCTTAGCAACGGGGATTTCTTTGGTCGGAACTGGAACTCCTCCCGTTCACGAACGATAGGAAGAACAAAGCTAACAGCAGGATTTGACTGCAGTTATCAGTGGCGATTTGCCATAGAAGTGGGTAAACAATGAAAAAGACCAGCAAAGTTTATCTTCATATGTTCTCAAGACAAAGGCCATGGCGTCGTCGTGGGGGAGGGAACGCTTGCCCCCAGGGAGAAAAACCAAAATATTTCAGAACAGGACCACTTTCACTGTCAATGATTCATCAAATTACCTTCTTCCTCCCCACCGACAATGCCTCAACTAGAGAAAAAAATTCCCAGCGACGTTCATACCGCCGAGTATATACTTACTCTTCGCTGACAGTGGGATCGGTGACAGTGCGAAAAGTTGGAGTATTTCAAGATGGCTCCATACTGGCCTAAATGGAAACAATCAAAGGCTCAAACATAAAACCCAGGTCTGAGTGCCGCAGTCCTGTCTCCATGAACTCCCAACCGTCTCCTGCACTATCCAGATTCACGCATTTTGCAGCTCTCTCATGGCCATTTGAATGGGATTCTCACGTCAAATAACAGTCACGTTCAGTTCAGATTAGTTAAAATCAGATTAAACTGTGTCATCTCACCGGTCTTTGCAACGAAGCCCTCTCGATGTAAAACACAGTTGCTGTCAATGCACATCCAGCCCACGTGACGATCATCCTCAATACTGACGTACCCTGCGGAGCCCGCTGGGCACTCAAGTTTCGTCAGCACGGGCGCCTTTTGGGCTGGCAGAAAACAAAAGAAAGCGGGGAAAAAAAGAAAAGAAATGAACATCACGGTGTGAAAGGAGTGTCCACTGGAAGCCTCACACGTGATTTGAGTCTTTATTCAAGTCCATCCAACAGGACAGGAGTATCCACTGGAAGCCTCACACGTGATTTTAGTCTTTATTCAAGTCCATCCAACAGGACGGTGAAACAAGTTACAATGAGGAAGACAATGACTAATTTATTGTCCACTTTTGGATTTGGGAGAAAGACCCCGGACAAAAATTTAAGAGAATACCCACGGAATCAGGCAGGGACTGAAAACCTAATCCACTTGCCGCCCTAGACGTGATTCGAGCCATGCGTAGCAGAGGTATAACGTGGGTAAAATGGCATAACGCCAACCTGACTTTCCACGTCTCAACCACGCAGTTTACATGGCAATGCTCCAGCGAACATGCGACTGTGACTGTTAACTGGTTTAGCTTTTGGGGATTCGATTTGTGACAGACGCGACAACAGGTCTACTGGACATCAGAGGGATACCAGAAAGTCTATACCAGGCAAGATATGGGACGAAGGGGTACCCCCCCTTACCTGTCCAATCCCTATACACACTCTAGACTACTGTTACCTAACACATCCCCCAGAAGTCTGTAAAGAATTCCTGAGATTCCGATCAAACATGACCAACACAAAGGCAAGAGGGTTCTCTCCGTCCCATATATTTGCTTCAAATGAGAAAGTCCGACAGTAAGTTGACAAGTAATGAAATTTTGAGAGGAATCAGTCATGTTAAAAACATTTACCGCATTCAAAACACATTGCGTCGGGGCTATAAGCATTACAGGAAGCCTCACTTATGAGCCTAAACATAAAATAGCTTCAGACAGAAAACAACACGACACGAAATAAAGGGTACTACATAGCCAAAGACAGTTTTCATTGGCATTTCGAATACAGTCAAACCCTCCTTTGGGGCGGTACTAGTAAGTTAGTGAATGCTTCAAAAATATAGACCATTTACAAATATATTTTACTTACAAGGGAGGCCAACATATCTGAAAGATTCGTGTGCTTCATTGAAGACCGTACACGTCTTTGCATTGAAGATAATGTACGTGCGATGCGACGGCTGTTGGAAAACCAGTCAGCAATTACCAGCCAGTAAATAGGATCTCCGCGAGCATTAGTACTTTCGCCCCCTCCGGCGAGAGAGCGTGTGACCAAACAACCTCAGAAATCATGCGATCTGATTGTTCTACCAACTGCTACGCATCACCTGATCGAACTCCCGTGAGGAGAGGCTGGCCACGTGGAATTATTTACACTGTCTAGGCCCAGCTGTAGTGCTATAATGGCCTTGGATGAGAGAGTCACGGTGTTTCAAGCATGTATAGTGGGATTTTCCCGTGCATTTTTGGTATTGCTGATGCATTTCAGTATTGTTGAATTCAGCACCCCCACTGCAGACCACGCCCCCAAAAAGGACACTATCTTCACAAAACAACTGAGAAGTCTGCCTAGGAAGGTCTCCGCCTGATTTATTTTGAAAGAAACAGAAAAAAGACATTAAATAGGGATCGTTTAACTACAACTAAATCTGAGGCAATTTGGTCACAACGTGCTGAGTTGTGTCAAAAAAAGACGTAGGTGCCTCCTCGGAGGGGGTTTAATTAACCCTAAAACAAGTCACCCACTTGGTCAAAAAATAGAATATAATACCCCATAGTACACTTGCTCGCTTGGTACCAGAGTTTGAAATTATTGCTCTAGAGCTCTCTGTCTCCTTCGTGTCTGGATTACAGTCCTTTTCTTTCAGGGTTTAAATTCTATCCTCCCTCACAATTGTACAGATCTGCATGCCGTGACTTACACTTTTGAGATCTTGGAGGATTCGCAAGGTGAAACCTGGAGACCGTCCATGGATTCCATGGAACATGTACTCCGTGACTCCAAAGCCGATGTTACGACTTTTGGCGTAGATTCCGGTCACCACCTCGACGCCACGATTAGTAATGGCCACAGAGGGATCTAGAAAGACAAACGGAACAAAATGAAATGGGGGTCAAATCACAACATGCCATCTGGGGAGATTTAAAGCGTGTCACGATGAACAACAACGACTGTTTAGGGGCGGGTCCAGGAAATTTTCCGTGGTAGGGGCGTCAGGCCCGTCAGATTTTTTAAAATGTCCGATTATGAGCCCCGAGCTGGACCAAGAGAGAACTGCACTTCGCTGGTTCACAAACGACCATGAAATGCACGCGTTAGCGGCGCGTCGCTACCAGCAAAATACACTCCCGACAAATGGCTGTTTTCAACGGATGAGGGGGTGCTTCAGTCTGCTCAAGGCGGATTACGGACAGGTGGACAAATAGCATTGTTACTTATGCGCTTACCTTTATACACGTAGTAGTTACGTCATCTTGGTTATTATTATACCATCTGTGTTATTGATTACTTTTATTCATTTTATTTATGAATCATTTATTTTGGTGCCAGAGTGGTGGTGGTGGTGGAACGATATTGTCAAACTTTAATTACAGGCATACATATCATATAACTATTATGATACATAAGGATAGTAGAAAAGTCATGGTGAAGTTTTAGAAGTGATAGATGGATTTGTCTGACAAGAACAAGAAATGAACCACCAAATCTGGATACCAACGACCCGACGTCTGCTACCTTACTGATGTGAATGATGAAGTTGTCGGCCTCGCAGCACTGGAATCTTCTCGGGCAGTGGCCACTTTGGGCGACCGGCGACACCAGCATCATCAGGCCCACCAGGCCCCATAGTGTCAGGCTGTGCATCTTTCACGAAATTGAATGGTGTCTAATGTGCTGCAACAGGCGTCGTCTAGCTGCCTCCTCTCTGAATACAAGGGTATTTCTATTAACCATTTCAAATAATTTCTAGACCGGGTTCAGAGGACCGTAGGTTATTAGCCGACTTCCACTGAGCCTCTAAAAAGGGTCAACGTTTGCTCCCAAAGAGACAGAGGTAATACTTCTGGGCCACAATATGGATTTGTGAACTAAGGTACCCGGTGTATTGAACAGTTTACAGGCTGGACTTTATGTTTCTGGTGTTGCTATTATTTTCACGTCTATCAATTTATTTAAAATAACTGTTTGGAGGGGTTTTATCAGAGACTCACTCTTTCGGAGAATGTGTTTGTGTACTCTTTTATAACGAAGGATTAATCTCTCATTCAAGTGACACACACAATGCATTGAACAAGAAACTATAAGAATAGTCTCTCGACCATAAACAAACAAATTTGTACAAATACCGCAGTTTAATCCAGTATGTACACAGTTGTTTCTGAAAAATAACGAAATGCCAGACAGTAGTACAGTGTTTAAAGCCGCAAAGGGACAAAATGATAACAAGTTGACAACATATTGAACCACTATCATTCAATGTAACTGTGAAATTTAATTTAAATAGAGTTGTCTGGTGACCGGCTTTTGGCAGCCAGTCTAAAGCCGGAATGTGTCCCTGTTAAAGGTTTTTAGCTCTTGACTACCGTGAGAAATTAAACCTTGGGACTGTTCGACAAAGTTTGTCGTTTCAAACTTAATGTTGGTTTAGCTTTTCCATTACCATTTACGACAAGACGGTTTTACGAGGAAATGGCGGCACTGTATTTTGCAGGTTTATTAGGCGCCACACGAAAGCCAACTTTTATGACTACTGCTCGCCGGCTTTGAATTTCCATTCAAACAATTACAACGCTAAAACACCCACAAACAAGGACCTCAGTTTTAGGTCCATCTTCAGTTTCTGCGTATTGTTGAAAAACAGCTGAATTCTTTTTCTAAGTTAAAGAGAAAATGGTAACTAATATAGAGTGCGTTTAATACAAGAATACCTTCAAAAACACAGGATACTATAGCTTATGCGGGTAATCGACAACGGCAAACTGATAACTGAGTATTTCTTTTTGCTTTGTTACTGAAGTGCAACGAAACTAAAAGTACTATTATCAAAGATGTCGATTTTCCAAAGGTTACTTTCATACACAAAGCTGCTTCTTAGATTTAGAAAGTAAAGAGCAATCAGGTTGCCTTACAATAAACTAAGAAAAATTGGCACAACCTAAAATACAAAGAATACGTTTTACGCGAAAAGTGTGTACGTTGTAACGTTACACGGGCACACGACAATGCAGCAAAAGGTTAGGCACTTACACAATACCACAAAAGGCACAACATTTAACAATAGAGAACACTGTTGTAAAATAAACAAAATCATTACCGAAGATCAATGAAACATGTATGAATTACCATACAATTACCGTATTGGTTCTATATTAAAACAAATAGAATTTTTTTCACACTGTTGCTAGTCAGCTTATCAGTCAGATTCTCCAGATGTTAGCTGTAAAGTTACTTTTCACATTCTATCCGTTCTTAATTAAATATCTATAATATTTCGACGGACGTCTGAAGTTTACCTTATGAATGCATTCTGTATTGAAGCCTGTCAAAATATACCAATTATGAAGATCCTACTCGTATTTTAATCATGCAGCAATTACGTTTCACGTTTGTATTGGAACTCTTTTATAATGCTTATTTAGACGGTTCCGCTCTTGCACGGTATCTGTGAAGGGTAATTCAAAGGTGATCAATGATCACCCAAATGATTTCATGTTTTCTCTAAAAATCGATTTCCAAGAAAATCGGCACAAAAGCGAAGTAAACCTAATGGGTGTACCGTTGGACAACATCTCTGATTAGTTAATTTAACCTTAAGCTGTCAACCGAATTAACGCTGGTACCCGAAGGTCTAGATGCTAATGGCATTTGGAATCTCTCGTGGATTGAGGTACGGGTATCGAACGTGTCTTTTCGCATCACGTGACGCAATAGTTTCCTCAATTGAAAACAGCTCCTGGTGAAATCTGAAAATAGCAAAATAAATGTATATAAAGCAACTCATCCCCAAATTACTTCTTAAAGAACACAAACCAAAGAAAATTTAAGGCAACATTAATCACCAAAAAGCCCCGAGACCGTACACAGAGCCAGGGTAAGCGTTTCTTGACTGTTGTACACCTCCTAAGGCCAAGGACACAGTCAGAATAAGGTCTATCATCGGGAACCAGCAGTCCAGCATCATAGAAAGAGAAATAACCACGAAGCAAAGATGTGGGTTTTAGGGCAGAAGACAGACAGCAAAGGCAAAGTTCAACGGGGTAGCATCTGCCTTAATTTCTGATAAGAGACGGTGAGCACAGTAGACTTACTCGGCCACCGCCTCCTTCCCGACTGGGTCTGTCTGGTAGATCTTCTCGAAGTTACCGAGCCGCCGCGTCGCTCGTTCGCTCAGGATTCGCGTGAAAGACATTGTATCCAGCGTGCGTTTCTTATTGGGCAAACTTTGTAAGATGTCTTGCTCTGTTCGTGGCGTCTGGGAAAAGGTACGACACGTGATCAAAGTTCCGTTAGTATAATTTAAGTTCTCCACTGGTGTATCAAGGAACTGTCATACCACGAAACTACCACTGTATGCAATAAAATACACACTGAGGTTTCAGCATCTCACTTTGACTTGATTTTGAAAAGGTTTCCAACTAGCCAGCGAAAGCCAGCAACATGGCATGCGACGACCCAGCACCAAGAAGCGCAATGATAGTGCTTGTCCTCTGAGGAAGTGGGGTTTTTAATGGACAGGTCCTGAAGGCCTCCGGGATATTTTCATCTGGCCTTGAGTCCCTGCTTAAGTATGTCAGTTGTACCAAAGTGGTCATTACCTTATCCTTTGGCGGTGTGCCGTTCATCCAGAGAGGTGCATTTGGCGGGAAGGCATACTCGTCATACTGGTTGAAATTGACCGCGGCATGCTGCACGCTGCTAATGAAGATGATGGATGTCAAGACGTCAATCAGCTGGTGGTTGGCGCTGAACCTTCCGTTGCCAGCGACTCCCTTCAGTAAAACAAACCATACTCCCAGATGACTTAACCAGTTACAGTAGCACGCACAAGATTGCAGACAAAAGAGGATATATGATTTGTGATGATACTTACACCTCAACCATTGCGGTTGGGGTCCATGTTGTATGCATTTTTTTTTTAAATTTGAGGTTTACTGGTGGTATGGGCCTACTTTATCATTCTTGACCAGTAGCGAAGGGTAAATGATACTTTCAATGCACAGATTTGAATCATGACTTTTGATTGGCCTACCTTAATACCACAACCTCCATCTTCAATGGGCTTAACGAGTGTTTCGGCAAACTCTTGGATTTCACTGTCCCCGCTAAGAAGTTCTGGTGTGTCTAAGTCACAAGGATACAACAAAGTGGGCATAAATTTTCATGAATTTGTCTAGCAAAATAGAAATAGATTTTTTTCAGGAATCACTGAGGGTCCGGAGGCACTTAACTGTGTCTTATAATCCTATGTTTGAAAAGGAAAAGTCAGAAAAATTTGGAATTACCACAGATAAAAGGTTATAGAGTGGATCTTAAATTAAGAATGCTAGTTTCTATCGTGGTTCAACCTACAATCCTGCTTCCAAAAGAAGGAGTTTCAATGGAGATGGCCGTTGAAGGTGAGTGTTAAACACAGAAGGAAAAGTTAAGAGTACAGATGAAGAGCGTTTGATGGTGCGTTCAAGTTAAAACAGATTATAGATACTGGGGCAAGGACGCTGGTTAGGTATTAAAAAATGAACCCTTGCATAGAAATTAAGGCTTTACAACTAACTCTCACTGGTGTGTTGTGGATAATGACTGTGCCAAGGCACAGAAAATATTGGGCTTACCATATCGTTTGTTAACCACAAACGCTGCGTACCGCTTGATGGCGCCGTGCAGCAAAAGGGCATCGTCCCTGTAGTGGTAACCGGGTAAGACATCCGGGTCATCCACCCCGCGGCTGCGAAGATCCTCTGGGAGGCTGCCCTCAACGTCAAGACGCCACTCGGGAAACACGCGCTCGACGAGTCCAACGAAGCCCTGGGACCCAGCGTTGATGTTCTGGTCCACAATGCCACCAGGATCGATCAGTGTCACCAAGGCAAAACTTTCAGTCACAAATGAATCAATAGTTGTGATAATAAACTGTGCATATAAAGGCCTAACAATCTCTTAATCACCTTTACTTGTTGACGGTTATACTTAGCTCAAGTTCAAACGATGGCGCACTCAGGATTTGTTGTGGGGGATCTCAGACCGGAATTCACTCCCCAAATAGCTCCAGCCCCCCTCCCTTCAGAGGTGCCACAGGAGACTGGAATTTATGGCTGTATCCTGTACCACAGCGACTTTTTAAGGTGACGGTGTGTGTCTTCGTTTTATCAGACAGAAAGAAGCTCAAGTCCCCCAAGGCCCTCCCCTGCATCATAGTGTTTAAACCCTTACAAGTATGAAGAGATTCTATGATATTGTTTTAATATTAACTGGCGGTTTCGATCGGGCTGGCCGCATTGAGAAAAAAATACAAAATCACCCACCTGTTTATAGCCATTACGTAGAGGAAGTGAGGAGCAAGGAGCTTGTAGATGGGGTGGGACGGGGAGAGGCAACGGTTGGCAGCTACTGCCATGGTCTCTGATATCAGATGGGTAAAGCCCAGATGAGCCACTGACTCGTGAACTGCGCCGTCGGCGTTGTTGAACCACAACTTCGCTAACATCCAGGTGTACTCCGGATCCGTGGGAAGGAACACCTAAAAAATAAATAATATCTATAAATAATAATACAATAATAAACAGAATAATAATACAGAATGTCTATAAAAGCATACATGTATATCTGAATTTCTGCTGGCTACTTTACCAGACCTTTAACCGGTAAGTCCCAGATTTAAAGCTCACAGTCTGAGAGCCAAATTAGCCGACACAAATCCCGGAAAGGCAAAAACCTAACACAGAGGAACAAAACCCTTTATCTCTTACAGTGTTGGTTTGGGCATCATTTGGGATGGGTTAGGTTGGATTAGGATGGGTTGGTTTGGATGAGGCTTGGCTGGGCTAGGTTGGGTTGGGTTGGATGGGGCTGGATGGGGTGTGCTGGGTGGAGCTGGGCTTGGTTTGGTTGGTTGGGCTGGGCTGAGTTTGGGTAGGTTGGGCTGGGTTGGGTTTGGTTGGATTTCGCAAGGTTGGGTTGGGTTGGGTTGGGGTGGGTTTTTCTCGAACGGCTGTTTAGGTTGATCCTACCGGATTGTCTGACGATGGTTCCTGGTATAGTTGAATGGCTACGGGCATCAAGGTTTTGGACTGATTGAGGAAGAAGAGCGCAATAGGTGCACACACCTATAAAAGAAACGAGAAAAGACCTATAGCAAATAAGAATCGGTCAATGAAAGTTTCATTCACTTGGCACTTAAACAAGCAGCATAAACGTTTGGCTTGGACACAGTTTTTGTTGAACTGTACATATTTAAAATGTAGTCGTATTGGGTTTTGTGGCATAGATTTGCCACAGAATACCTTTTAAAAGTGATTTTTTTCTTTTGAAATTGGAAGTCCGAAGTTTTGTATTCATAACTACCAGATTTTGGGCCTTCGGTATCAACGAATTAACACAGGAAACTTGTACAAAATTATGTTCAAAATTTCCTGTAACCCATTGGCCACTTCGCGCTATGTTGATTTCAGATGGATTCTGAGCATGCGCAGGTGAACATTATTCTCTTTCATGCGGACTGGTACAAAACAGACAATTTACTGTCATGCGTTGCCCCAAAAGAATGGAATCTTACGATTCTGTTGTCCGTAGTTTGGATGTCTTTCAGAACACTGTAATTGACGATAAAGAGTTTTTTGCTTTGAATGGCCTCTTGAATGCTCATTCCTTCCAGCAGTGGCTTCATCATGTTGTCAGTAACAGCCAAACTGCGACACCGTGGAAAAGAAACAGAATATTGCGAGACAGAAATGTAAACAAAATTGTAATAGTACAGGAACTGTTGTTGGCATTTTTAAAGTTTATTTTTCGCATTTTTCATTGCAAACCTCATGTTTTTAAGTATCATCGTGATTGCCCACAACTCAAAGCAGATGAAGGAGAAAGTATTCTCTACATTAATTTTCAGAACTTTGTGTTGGTATCAAAGTGTAATTTGGCCATTAGAGCCCCTGTTTGCACCACTTCAATAAAAATCACACACCCTTCCAATTTTCAGTCAGTGTTACATCACATTACCCTGTACAGGCATCTGCCGTTGACTTCAAATAATCCCATTGTCAAAATACTTGGAAAGAATGGATTTTGCCGAAAGAAACTCTTGTTTGTATCTGGTCGCAATAACAATTCTTACTTTGCTGGGATTTCTGTGCAGAGGCGAATCTGACAAGGGTTGCACCCGTTCAGCCTTTGGTTGGCAAACGATTCATCACTCCGCCAGTTATCGACTCCCTGGAATACCAGTGTAATTACTATTGTCGATTAATTCCACCAAATGATATTCATAACTGCATATTTATGAACAGTCAGCTCGCAACCCGTACAAGCCCTAATGTGAAGAAGCTAGAATGACATGCAATGACATAACGTCGGCAACTGCTCAACAAGAAGTTCCCCACAATTTAATATGCAAAATGATTGCACCAATTGTCAATGTAACGATATAAACTAGAACTGCTGTCATCGCGTCTCGCAGAAATCTACCATCAAAATGGCTTACATCAGTAAGCAGCTTGGCGATATGCCACGTCCACACATTCTATAGCTTACGTATGGTATGGGTAGCGTCTTGTTGTATACTTTGATGATGTCGTCAAGTGTTTCCCAGTTGTCAGTTGTTAAGTAAGTGGTTAGAGTATCGATTTCATAGATGGCGGCTTGCCTCGCTAGAACATCAAACTGTGATAAAAGAAAATAGAAACGGCAAAATATGTGAATAAAACACGAGTTATTTTCTTTAACTCTAGACATGGTGACTAAAACCTTTGAAGCACCCCGAGGTTGACACCGAAGTCTTAAAGAAGCTATTTACATGGAGACAAAAGTCACCCCGTTCGAAGACAAGGCAAAGTATTATGAACGAAGGCATTCTTTCGTCAACGTTTACCTTTTGCTCTAAAACTTGAAATTTATCTTTGCCGTGAGTAACTTGGGGACTGACTTCTTTTTGACGAGATTAAAGTCGCACCACGTTACATCTTTCTTTTTATATAACCTGCTGAATTTCGCGTTCGCTTTTTTTTACAAATGGAAAAAGCTACAGACTCACAAAATATTTGTTCGAAAATTCCTGTTCGTCCGGTAGCTGAACAACCTAAATGTTAAGCAATAAAAAGAAATATAACAGAGTTAAAACTTTTGAGCAAAATTTTTAAATATATGCCTCGTTTTTGTGTGTGTGTTTGTTTGTTTGTTGCATACTCCTGTGACGGTTTTGTTTACATGTATTAAACTAACAAAGGAAATAATCTTTGCCTTCGAACGCACAGTTTTTTGATATTCAATAGCAGCCATTCATCTTGTGCAGTTTTTTCAGCCTTCGTCCTGCTTACCTGTGCGATGGCCAGCTCCCCTTTAAACTTCCTCTCCAGCTGATAGATCTGCTTCTTCCGGGCCAATTCGTCCAATCGCTGCTTGCGATTGGGGTCGTGCTCGGGTAGGAAGGAGTCATTCCTGGCGGCACGGAAAGTCTCTCCTTGCCTAATCCATCGGTGAAACGGAAAGATGCTACTGCAATACGCCGGTAGGTCCTCGTACTTGACTTCGATGGTTTCCACAAACCTGCAGCCACAACGAAAGTAATAATGAGCAAATTTAGGCCCTCAGCTTCAATAAGTGAGAGAACCAGCTTCAAATGTTTCCAAGTTTTCTTCAACAATGAAAAGTTTATGAAGGGGACACAAACAGTTCGAGCGGCACTTTGGAATGTAAAATGTTTTCCAAGTCACTATAAAAAGTTTAACGCCTGTTTGTACCAGTTCTGACACTTTGACCCCTCGGACAGCGTCAGCTCAATTTCTTCCACGGCTGCAGTGATGCCTGTCTTTTTCAAATAGAATGTATCCAGGCTTCCCCGTTCAAAGTCATTGCTCCAAGTACAGTCAAGCTTAACCTCAGGGGATGATCCAGAGGCGTTATATAATCTCAAGGTGACATTGGAGTCCGTTCCTGAACCCTGGCAAGAAATTCGAGACAAGAAATGCAATCATCAGAGAGGCACGGATCAGTTTGACTAGCTTGTTGGTTGCGGAGAAAAAGCCTTATATCAACATTTTCTGACTTGCAACTCGCTTATGAACTCTGACGTCAATGACGTAATTCACTTCAGCTCTCGTTAGCGTACTCTTTTCGTATGCATTGCTTTTATATCAACGATCTTCTCGCCTGTGGATTAACTTCCGTACTTGTTTACAAAAATTATGTATACAGTGTTTTAAAATTAGATTTTGAATGTTGTTGAACAGTTTTATATGACATTGTAAGACAGTGGCAATGACAGGTATCTAAAGCGCTTTATACACTTTTTGTGAGAAATAAATGGCGATTTATGCAAAATTAAAGGCTTCTTAAAAAGGGCCAATGCTGGTAGCAAAGACGTAAGCCTACCTTGTAGTCACCCGTTTTGATGCAAACAGTGTACCAATTCGGCCTGACCCGAGTAACACAAATGCCCATTGTTCTCTGTGATTGTTCCTTCACACTGCAATAATGAGAGGTTTTGAAGATCTATCATTCGACAAATGCTACCGTTGCTGTATTATTCAACAGCACACGCGTAGTAAAACAATGTGACTGCATTGCAACTCGGCTACATAGGTAAGTGCGCTATCACTTTTTCTTGATTGCATATGGCGACGAGATCACTATCAAGAAAACCCAAAGAAAGAGAGACCACTTGCCGAAAAGGGCTGTTGGGGGGAGGAGGGTTAGCCTAGTTTCTTTCTTCATGTGCTTTTACAGACTAGGTGTCCTTATCCTCTTTAATCCAAGCATCTACAATCCTGGACAAAATTGTTGGGACACGTGTCATTAGCCATTTGCAGGTTCCTCACTCCCAGGGTCCATGTTGTCATCTCCATCAGCTGGAGCGGAGATGGCGCACTGAGACCTAGCATTGAGAGGGGGCCGGGGGTCGGGGCCCAAGGAGTTTTGGCTAGGATTATGTGAATTGGTATATGGTTGTCTATGGGCATGTACATGTACTATGTGGTTTTGCGTGTGCTAATTTCCGGCGTCGTTCTTGGAAAACATAAAATGGCAGTCGCCGGTTGAATAGAAGATATATGTTGGACAAATCGTACAAAAAAAGAAAAAGGAACAAACATACCAATGCTTCATTGTATGTGTACAATCACAATTGCTTTGTAGGAGTTCAATGTATACAATGTAACATGGCATTTTGGCCCATAGGCCTAAAAGTCCAAAATGGATGCGTTTCTGAATTTCATATGCAAATTCTGATACAGAAACAACTAAAAATCTTGTGGGTTTTTCTTATTTCGTCATTCCGTAAAATTGGCTCGAAAATGACTCAAATTAATATAACGATGTGTTGTGGCCCATCGTGTATATCGCACATGCGCGCCGCATTTGTGAGGGCATGCTATGCTCTCTCTTCGGTGAAGGTGAAGATATGCAATCATAACAGTTTTGTCTTGGCGCAGCATTTCACAAACATTTTATGCACTACTAGCTCAGTGTCCCTTAAAATTCAGGTTGTTGCCACTGTTAGTTAACAGAGTTGCGATCCGTGGAGTACCTCGCTGGATACACACATGCATATGGAACGTATAAACTCAGTCTGAATCGGTTCATAGTTGTGTATGTGCATACAATTATATAGGCTACATGTGGTTTTGCATGTGCTTTCCGGCGTTGTTCTTGGGAAACAGAAAACGGCAGCAGGCTGTTGATTAAAAGTTATATTTTGGACAAATTGTTCATCAAGAAAAAAAAACATATTGTACAAAATATAAGAAAAAGGAAGAATAATATCAATGTTGTGTTGTTTGTGTACAATCACAACCGTTTTGGGGGAGTTCATTCCTCCTTACTGTTCGCTCACACAGAGACAAAAATGGTCTCAGCACAGGTATAAAGGGATAGTCAGTGATAGTTTGTGCCCTGTCCTTTCAATTCCACTTTGAAATTCAAGCATTAGATCAATGTCCTACCAGAAAGCTTTTAATTTCTCTTAAAATAACGCTTAGAGTTTGAACACATTTCTAGACACATGTTTGTACCCTCTTTTATACGTTTAACCGCGACATGTTTGGGTTTAGGAATGTGTTGAAATGGTAAACAGATTTCAAAAAGCTATGCACTTTTTAATAAACACGTCATGGGATTGAACGTGTGAAAAAGTAGGCATAAAATAGTGTTTAATCTCTAAACGTTGTTTATACAGTAAACAATACTTCGATCACAATTTTCATGTAAACCGGGATGCTTTCTGTGTTACAACCCAACAATTCACGCACTCCCTAAAGAAGTAAATAGATTTAAGAGAAAGCAGGTGGAATAGGCAAAGTTCTTTTTTTTTCTTGAACTGTATTTTGTATTTTGTATAGGCCTACATATTAATGATACAAAGCCACCCAGGTACAAGTATGATTGCATTGAAGTAGCCAAACTAGGTCAAGGCAAAACTATTCATCTCTTTATTTGAAAGGGAACGTGTAGTGTACAACGTACCCTGCTCGCTCTCACAAGAATTGCTGTTGAGACGATAAACAGGGAATAACCGTGCCTAAAAATAGGGGACACTGTCATGGTAACGGTAAACAACGAGCGTGGTGGTCTCTAAATCGTGCACAGCGTTTTTAAAAAGGTGGTGTGTTGTTTAAATGGAGGAATTAGGGTAACACCAAATGACAATGCATATAGTAGATAGGAATTATTCTGTAATTATCAAGCCAGAAACGAATCAGATCTCTCCTGAATTGTATGACAGATCGATCGCAAGACTTAATTGATAAATTTGGGTTACAGTGTACATAAATTAGATGCATGTTTCGTACGTTATTCATTATGTGCATTGGTGGAATATATTTGAAGCATTTAGTCTTTCACGAATAGAGCGGTGCACTGGTATTTACAATATGATTTTAATTAGGAGACAAACCTCATTGATTTCCAGGTTTATGAAAAAGAACCAACCCTTCAGCCAATGTCAGTTTCATATAACTTGGGTCACATAACATGGAATAAATACGGGTGCACTGGACTTGGAACGCAGTAACAAACTTGTATATTTCTAGAGATCTTTGTCCGAAAATCTAATTGCGAGTGTCCTTCTCGCGTTTGTCTGTTCTCCAGACGCAAAAGTCTCGTGATTGATATAGTTTGTTAGTTTGCAAAAGTGCAACCATTGACAAAATGACACTTACCGCTGGCTCGGAGACTATCTAGTAAAACCTATCAGATGTTTGGACACTGACACGTTAGTTCTATCAATTCCCCACACTTCTGGTGTCACGCTGGTAACTCCACCAGCCTGATGTGTCCAAAACTAGTGGCAGACGACACACACTTCCCCTTAACACCAGTGTTAATTAAATGTTTAGCACCTCTGCAGTTGATCTGGATTTATTGCACTTGTCTGTAACTATTTTCCCCCACGTTAGCAACATACGCATGCGTGTGCGCCAAAGCTAATATAATAGCTAGTGATGTTGCCAAGGCCAAAGTTTAAAGGTGCAGTCACGATGAAGGCCGTAAGGAGATCTTTTGAAAAGGACCCGAAGGCCGTATCCTGTTGCAAGCTAATCAATACACAACCGAGCATGCAAGGCCACCCTGAATGTTTTTGAGTTGCCGCTCATGAGTGTGGATCCTAGGGATTCTGCCATGCATTTTGCATCGAGAAAAAAAAGGCTTTATTGGTGCATAGGCATCATTCTGTTTCAAAGTGTCCATAGGTGTAGACTAAGCTATCGAATTCCGAAATATGACCGAATTCTCAAATATAGTCAAAATGAGGATAAGTTGTCGCTATGTGAAATGCACAACAGGAGGTTTTTAAAAATGAAAAAAAAAATCACCACCAAATTGCACTTTTAAGCTGACCTGTAGTTTCTTCCCCCCCCAAAAGGTTTACACTCACGGAAATCAGGATGTTATACACCATACACCGATCATCGCTACACCGGCCAAAGAGACGGGCTTATATGGAACTCCGCACTCTGGCTTGAAAAAAAGTGCAGGTGCTCTGCGTGACTGAATAGAAGCCTGAGTACTGATGACGTCACACTTTGTTTACATGTGTGCTTTCTATGGTCCTCAGACCGAGTACCCCCACTGGCCCCATAGGAAAGTGCACACGTAAACAAAGAGTGACGTCATCAGTACATAGGCCTATTACGGGTTCAACCCTCGTTGTCTGCACGACAGCTTTAATAGAGAATCTGCTTCCTTTCTAAACGTTACTCTACAGAGGGCGCTAGATACATGCAGCGACTGGTAAACCCGTGATTAGAATAATCTGAATCCGAAACTTACCCGGAAAAAAAGTTGGACACAACATAAAACTTGGGGATGCTGTTCCAGATCTTGGGTTAATGCAGGGTGGATACCAGATTTTTGGCTGGGGGGGCGGGGAATATTTCTTCACATTTGTCATTTTTGCCGTTGGGGAAGTTATCCGTGTACACAAACTGAGACCCCTACATGCTTACCTAGGGGTCTTCTAGCCTTTAGACGATCCCCATCCTCCCCGCAAGAAGGCGCAGGGATGTGACCTCTGCAACGCTTTCTTCTGGATCTGTGCCTGATTAAAGATTTATTGAAATTCAAATTTTTAGCACTTATGCTTTCCTTTTTAAAAGTATTATTAAGAAAAAATTCGGCAGCTGGAACACTCAAAAATAACCCTGAAAATCCGAATACACGTACGTCATACGCAAAGTATTCCAAGCTTGACACGCTCAGATGTAAACCTTGTACAATATCACGTGCATACGCGTCAAGCGAACCGAAAAACGTAAAGGTAATTCATGGCCGCGAATGATTTGCATATCAATTCCTCTGCCAAATGACCTGTTACGCTTTTATGGAACCAATCGTACTCATACTCACAGCTTGTATTTGCCAAAGAATCACTCAACCGTGGAGGCAGGGATCGGAGTGGATTTTTTGGAGCGTTATATAACTCAATGGTATAGTCCCATCATTGAAGTCCTTTCGACTGTGGCTGCGCTCCTACGCACTATTTGGGTGTGAGTGCGTGTTTAGATGTGTTTCCTGGTTTGGCAAGGGAGGGAAAGTATTCTACCAGCAATAAAGTTTTGTGGAGACTATTCAGGTAGTTTTTAGATAAATCAAAGTTCTTGTGTTCAAGTTGTCTGAGAGCGTTGTTGTAAGCCTGGTAAGTGAGTCTTCCTGATGGCGCCCTACGTTGGGAAGCTTAGCTAGTTCACTTATAACATTAGCTGAAACGAAATAAAAGAAAGAATGCATATGCATGCAGTGCTGTCGAATGCATAGCAAAGTGCTTTCCAATTCGGTGTAAGGAATGTATAGCCTTTTGTTACGTTTAGCATAATCCCTGGATCACAAGCTCCAGTTGTGGGATAAAATCTTCTGCAATTTGATTTATTGTGAAATGAGAAAGCTACAGTTTTGTGATGGCTATGTGAGAATGCGGACTTGCCTTCAAAATAAAGACCATTCGGTTTTGCAGTCTCCCTTCCGCCAGACTGAAACACCGACTGCAGAAAAACAAACAACCTCAGTCGCTCTTCAGCCGACAAAATCCTCCAATATTTTCAAGAGGCAAATTCTTCATTCTTACCTGCCTATAGTGCCTCAGTTAAATGTTAATAGTCCCTACTTTTCAACAACTTGTAACTGAGAGTGAAGCCAAGTGGTTTCATCTTGATTTTGAAGTCTAAGAGACTAGACAGGTACTTGTAACACATCAGTGTTCCCATAGTAGGTTAATCAGTTGTTCCTGAAGAAGAAAATTTGAAGGAAAATGAAAGGTTAACCAGACTTTTAAAAGACGGTTAACTAATCTAGTAATAAAGAAGTGCTATGAATTCGGTGAAAATATAAGATTAAATCAGTGCTCTGAAGTATATGATTGCCGAGCTTTCGGTAACTGAGTACCTTTCTTTAGGGCAAGCAGATTCAGTTCCACGCGTGCGTGCTCGGCAATCATATATTTCAGAGCACTGATTTAATCTTATATTCTTGTCGATATTCTGATCACGGTGCTACGCAGCCCTTCCATATTTCTATAAATTCGGTGTGTTTTCTTTTGTGTTTTTATTCACGGTATTTACAGTATTCAGAGTCCCAAATTGTCACACCAGACATCTGCCGCGCGAATTCTGTTGAAGAGTATGATACCTGAGACTAGAATGACAACATGATTGCAATCATGGAAACCAGTTAAGCCGCCTTCATGTTGTTTTGCACCTGGCAAACTAAACGCTCTGTCTTCCTCGTACGATTAACACAAGTTTTGTGCTGAAAATTGCACAGTACATTGCAAGTAGGGTTGCCTGCCACAGAATCGTGAATGGGTGTGCGTGCGGCTGCGGTTGGTCCCTCTCTGCGTGAAATTGAAGCTAGTTTACTTAGTGTACTTGTGGTATCCAGGGTTTTTTAACAAAGAAAAGGCAAACGTTTGCAATTTTGGATAAATTGGGTAAAAATCACCCCAAGTACGTTTTTAGGCAAACTGCAAAAACAATGATCACCTACGATCTACCTTCGCTTTTTATCAGCATTTTGAAATGTTGACACATTTCCACATTTTGTTACATGTTTAACATTTAATAACAGTTTAAGTTAGTATAGACTGACAAAATGTTATGAATCCATCGATTCTTGAGACTTGACAGAAATACCAAGCTTTATAATCATCGCAAGTATTACTCTTAGCTGTTTCCAAACATCCACTTTGGTGTATATTGGGAAAACTGTCCTTTCCGGTAAAACAGTTATCGATCTTATCTGCTGTTTAAGCGTGCATTACCCACTGCTTTGTATTTAATTATGAAGAGTTTCAGATCTGTGACAAATTAAAGACGTCTTCACTCGGTCTATTCATGTACGTACATGAAACTTGTGCAAGACTTGAATCTGAAAACCAAGGCCAATAATTATCGATCAGGAATGAGTCACTGCGTTAGCTGGAATGATCAGTAGGCCCACTTTGTGCCGCACGATGGCATGGAACTAGCTCCAGTCCATAGGCTAGATCATAGGTGAACGCAGTCGTTGTTTGGCCTGTTGAAGTTATTAGCTGCCCAAGCATGGGCGTATCTGTTGCGTAACGTCTCTCTATACATGAGTCCAGGGAATCAATAAGGATTCATAGGAAGTTGGACAAGCAGTCAGCTGAGCCAAGGCGTACCCCTTCCAAACACTTTTGTGAACCTTTTTGACGAGATAATGCAATTTGCATAACCATGGTATAGTGTCAATAGGTTTGGTAGCGTAGGTGTGTGCCGTAGGCCTACGTGTAGTTTACTGCACAGTTTGGCATCAGCCTGAGCGAGCTGCGTGTAGTTATTCCATTCGGTTACAGCAAATCGGTGGCCCTGACCCAACTTATTTCAATAATAGCATTTATGGGGAATCACAACCAAAACAACGTAAGTATAGCTTATAGAAAACAGAAAAATAAGATAAACTTATGTACAAAAGTTACTGATTTTAATCATAACCAAGAATGCGTCTATTTATTACAGTTGTAATCACAGTGTTTTGCTTTCTCTATAGTGTATTTTTCTATTCATAAATCCCTTTTTGGAAAAGAAAGCTAAACGTGCCTTGTAATTACCACTGTTCGCAACTCTCACATAATACCAATAATAGGATAACCCAACGTTGTAAGGAAATCCCGTATTTATCCATACATTTTCTCTAATTAAACTTCTAACCATTTATATTTTCATGGATTGCGTCTCAGTGTTGGATGCAGCGTCAAGTATAAAAAGCAGTGTTGAATCATGACAAGCAGCGGAATTTTGGAACAGCACCGAAAACTGGGACTGCGGAAAAATGTTGACTTTCAATGTCAATCCGTCGAGCTAGAGGTGAGCGTGGCAAGTACCATGTACTGTACGTCTTCCATTGCACAGCTGAGGACAAGACAAAGGGGACCGAAGGCCATGTGTCACTGTCCTCGTTGGTCAGTCTATTGTCCTCGGTGGCGAGTGAATGTGATCAGTCCACAGCAGGATGGAATTATATCCTAACGATCGTTGCGCAAGATTCACTGAGCAAACAGTAATTTTGTACATTATAAAAGTTGTTTAGGAATTAATTATTAGGATACATAAAATCATTTGACGACAGCCCTTGAAGATGCACCTTTGTGTTTCAAATAATCTTATTTTCAATTTGTGTTTTTGTGCCTTTTTTTCAAATGTGAGTGATTATACCCAAGAGCAAAACCGTGATGTCATTCCTGACACTAAACCTCGATGTGGTATTGATTTGTACTCCAAAACTGCTGGAATATCTTTACATTTTGGTTGTGGTAAATTTGCCTTTCTTTTCTCATGGGACCGTGCAAGTTTGAGTTAAAAATTTATTAAATATAAAACGTGAGCTGAAGATAATTCGTTGCATCACAGCATTAGCGCCTCCACGAGTCAAGAACAACTTGGACAATTTGAATGTGATGTTTTAGATACGGAGAGTATAAAGATACACAGAAACTGTGTGTAAGAAATGTTCACAGCAGGGAACTTTTAAAGATTCAAAACAATCTTTGTTAAGGTGTCTCAAAGCTCAACATATCGCTCCATTTCCCAATTGCTCAAAACTATCCATCTATATTGCGTGCACAGCATATAAATATGTATAGGAGTTTGATGGCAAAATAAGTGCGGTGCTTAGTTTCTGAAGATTCTGAAGTTTCCTGCAGTCCACTGGGGCAGATCTATAGTGTTTATGACAGCGTACTCTACCAGTACTTAAAAGATCTACCAACGTTTAAAATTGTCAAATTAAGAAGTTTAAATCCCACATTAACAACCTTCTGTATGCTCACTTAAGTTGGTTTCTTGTCTGTTTCGGTGAATAGGGTACATCTGAACACGTAAGGGTCTCCACGCTGCTGCCAGATGGGAAGCCTATCTCGCGGTTTTTTGAAGGGGTCGAGTCACTCCACGACTGTTTCATGCGTGGTTTAAAACTCTCTGGTGAGTGATTTCCTTTTCTCAAAACGATTGGTAAGGTTACCATCAGGATAAAGTGTGGTCTCTTGATATGGTATAGCGTACAGGGAGGGACGGTTTCAGTTCTAAAGCGCATTATAATACTTTAGACCTCTATCATGAGGCAGCCATCTTGCTTTGAAATTCCTAACATTCAAAGCAACCGACCAAACTGATGCTGGAAGGAAAAATACATTTAGTTTGTTCCCTTATTCAGGATGTAAACTTGTATTAAGATTGCCAATGTATCTAGAGGGACCCAGACGAACACTTTTTGCTGACTGTAGAAGGTGATTGATACTAGTGGGACATGACAGTTTGCCCACCGTGTATATTCCGGGAAGGATCAGAGTAGTCACCCCCCCGGGCACAGTGGTGCATATTGAAGTATTCGAACAGTTTATTTGGCTGAAAAGGGGCCCAAATTAAACCCATGAAGGAAACATCCTCACACGTACCAGAGGACTAGGTGTTGGGGAGCAGAAAACATGTCCGTCCCTATGACGAACGGTGGTATGTTAGTCACAGTACATTTCCCTAACAGTATTTTTTAATCTCTTACTCATAGCTAAGAATCCTTGTTTAGGATGGAGGCCCAAACCTGATGCTCCCTATAGCTGGACTACATACGAAGAGGTAAGCAATTGTGGAGTCTTAGACATAAGTACATATAAATGTAATGATGCTTCTAACAAGTTACCGTAATAAACGCAAACACTTCCATTCTTTTCTCCAATTCACAAAAAGCCTGATTAATTTGAGGAAGCGAGATTAAGTGTTGCTTTCCACTGCGAACTTGTCAAAGACTTTAGAAACTTCCGGTGTTCACAAAATCTTGCATTGACCAGGAAAGTCATTTTTTTGCAAAATTACATCACGGCATCAAGTCTTAGAAGTCATGCAGAAAGACCCACACAAAAGAAAAACAAACTCAGCATTTGGCTTTATTCTTTACGTGGGAGTTTGTCCCCAGTATGACCAGAAATCACGTGATGCGTTCGTTCTACCAAATTTTAAAATTGTTTGCACTTTTTATACATGAAGGTTTACCTGCATGCCAGAAATTTTGGCTCTGGCCTAATCAAGAGCGGCACGCCGGCAGGGAATTCTACTTTCATCGGCATCTACTCCCAGAATAGGGTGGAGGTGAGTCAGCCAGAACATTAACAATTAAATATTGGAAATCATTTATCTTAAAATAATAAGTGATTAATATTACATGCAAACATTGTGTTCGGTAGAAAGAGTATCACTTGGAGATGTTTGAAATTCCTCTTAGAGACCAACCCGTCGTTCAAAATGACAAATATTGTACATTTATGAATGCATAAACAAGAATAGTATTTGAATGTGAAAGTTTTAACCAGTGTGTTAGAATATTCAAAAAGTATAAGCTACCTGCACAAAAGTGTGCTCAGATTTATTTTCTAAAAGTGCGCAAGTCCAGGTGGTTTATTAAAATAACTTTTTTGAACGGGGGGGGGCCTTTAGTGAATATTAAAGCTGGAAGTAACGGGTGAAACAAATTTCATTTTAGACTTAAAATATATCGCATTGCTCTTTCTGTACTTTTGCAGGAAAGCTTATAATGTGTAAAAGCATGACGCCGTAGTCATATGGTCCATTTGAGACGTAGGCCTACATGTATTTAATTTGAATTACACTGAAAATGCTGCAGCCTGATTTGTTCACAACCTCCAGAAACAATCATCTGCTCTTGTTATTCCAGTGGGTGGTGACCGAGCAGGCTTGTAACATGTATTCCATGGTCATTGTGCCACTGTATGATACGCTGGGACCGGACGTGTGTCAGTACATCGTTAACCAAGGTTTGTATTTCGCTCTTGCGGATTTTTATAGGAATAACGCTTTCCTCTCCTTGTTCTTCAACTAAAATTTATTCATTCTGTCATAAGTATTTTGCTTAGGTAAACAAAAAGTTGTGTCCATAATATTAGAAGGTACCACAGATAGATCAAATGTAATCGATGATCAATTGTGGACCAGGTAACCAACGGCAAAAATAATCAGAAAATACAATGAATTATTATTTTGAATCTTTGTGCAGTTGAGTTGACACTCGTTGTGTGTGACACGACGGCAAGAGCCCAGCTGTTACTGGATAAAGCGGCAGATATGCCCGGGCTGAAGAAGATCGTTCTGGTGGAGGAGGCTACAGATTCGGTTGTGGCGAAGGCTGCAGAATGCCTGATCGAGATAGTACGCTTTGGAGATGTCCTGGTAAGTCTTTAACCCAAAGATGTAGAATCCAACAAATCCTATATGTGATTTGCGCTTACCGTCGGAGGAATGTCTACAGATAGTGGTTAGTATTTGCTTGCTCGACCAAAAAGGGAAAAATAATGTCCACAGAGATGTGTCGTATCTGGAAAGGGCCGTGTTGAATTAATTCAGGTTCTGATTCTCTGCCAGTGTTACGTTCGCGTGTTCCATTCAGCTCATTTGAACTTAAAACTTCACAATGATATCTTAAAGTTGACGGGAAAAATACCGGGGCAACTAAGTGGCGCTCCTTATCCGAAAGGATGCAACGCTCGGTCTTCCACGACAAATAAAACAACGGTTGCACAAGATACCAAAGTAGTGACAAACAGTTTTCTCTCTTTCATGCTTCAGGAGCTTGGTGCCAATAATCCGCAGGAGAAAGTGGTAAGTAGGTCAGCTGCAAATATAGGGTACTAGAATCGTGTCTACATCGATATCTGGTAACCACTTTGAGGATATTTTGCGATTATGAAGTTGGTAATACGGAAACACCCGATCACAAGCCAGCGCATTTTCAACTGTTGCAACGTGGCGACAGTATGCGCTCTGGGTTCAGTTCCAGTGTTGGAAATGACAACCATAGAGTACAGGGCTGCCGTCCACAACATGGAAAGCTTGACTTCACAAAGTGAACTGCGCAGTGCTTTTCTTGCCGTCTGCTATCACTTTACCTAGAGTTTTACTATATGGAGATTGTGCCCCTTTATTTCCAACGTTGTATTTACACTAAATCAGAGAAATTAAATCTCAGTCGAGCATCCCATGAGCTGCCTCTTTTTCTTAAGATTCCGTATCAAAATATGTAATTTGAGTTTATACAAATCTACTTCTTTCTTTGTTTAGCCACCGAGCTGGGAAGACCTTAGCACACTGTGCTACACGAGCGGTACAACGGGCAACCCGAAAGGCGCCATGCTATCACATGGCAATATAGTGTCGTCTGTCAGTGGCATGTTTGCTGTGGCTGGGGTGAGTAATACCTTGGAGACAGCAGTTTGCATGGAAAAGCAACGAAGCTCTCTGTTGCAACAAGGAGCAAGTGAGGTGAATTCTCTGCTTCTATATGAGACAACAATCTGCCCCAGACAGTGATAGGCACAATCTTCATCCCATATTACTGGTTACGCAATTTCCTTTATTTTCTTCACTTTTGATTGCCTGTGACAAAAAGTATCGATACCAAATTCCTAGCGACTGCCACTTCTCAACACAACATTCTGTCTCGAAGCAGCGTTGAAAATGTCACAAGGACATTGAAAAAGGTTTGCCTCAGTAAACTACGCCAAGAATACACATTACCTACGTCATTGAACCGTGAAGAGGTATAGACATTATTAAATCCTGTTTTTATAAACTTGACGTTGTGCTGTTTCGTTGAAAACCTTTGATAGGTCAAGAATTTGCTTGAGTTGTACACGGATGATGTGCATATATCTTATCTTCCTCTGGCTCACGTCTACGAAAGGTTTACACAGGTAAGTCGCTCAAAATCATTTTGTCCCTGGGGTGGAACGAATGTATCCGTTTCACCCCTTCGAAGCGCCAAGAATTGGTCATGCAGTAATGATCACATCATTGAGAGGCAATATTTCGAGTTTAGCGGTTAAAGTAAAAATGGTTTTTCTCTACAGATTCGAAGAATGAGGGAAGCACATACTTGTCATTTTTCGTATCTCTTTTGGTAGGCTTGCGTCTTCGCGTGTGGTGCACGCCTGGGCTTCTATCAAGGAGATCCGAAGAAGCTTGTGAGTGACATAGCGGTGCTGAAGCCCACCTTGTTTGTCTGCGTGCCGAGAGTCATGAACAAGATTTATGACAAGGTAGTTCTTGACCCACGAAAGCAGAGGGCCATCCAAAAGATCAGATATTAAAAATTCAACAAGGGACATGAATGATTTACGGGTGGGTTGAGGGTGTGCATACGAGGCCATGCCCCGGAGGGAGTGCTTTCAAGAAAAGAGAGGACGACTGTTGCCTTCTTTTTCTTTCTGTATTGCCCGAAGAATATAAACACCCCCACACTTAACCTTGCGCCTTAGAGAGGCCATAAGTATCACATCACCCAACTGTCAAATATTCACCTCCCCAAAAGAGAAAACTCAAACGTTTTCTGCCCTTCTCGTGAGAAGGAAGTTCTAGATCGAACCTTGCTGCCAATACTGAAGTTCTCTCCCTCTTATCCACGACTTAAATCACCCCTCTCAAGTGTCAATTATATACTTACCAGCAAACTCTGTATTACTTTTCGCTAATCGAACACAATTCATAGGTAACTAATGGAATTGCCCAAAAAGGATGGCTGACGAACTTCATCTTCAGAACGGCACTCCGCAAGAAAATTAAGGAAATGGAAAGGTGAGGACACAGAAGCCGATACTGTAAGAGCAACCAACAGCAGCGTATCCAGCTTTTAGCGTGGGGGGAATCCAAAAGGGAAAGCAGCTTGGGGCTCATTCAATATGTTGTTGTGAAGATAAAATCAAAAGCCTTACTCACGGTCCCGACATCCTTGCTTTTATTTGCTGGATTTGATGTTAAAATTTGACTGATAAATAAACCGAATACTTTCTTTCCTTCTCACCCATTCTTTGTAATGTAAGCTGGATACGCCACCGGCACGCAACAAATATGCATTGATACCAGCGAAGCCAAAAAAAATTACCACAGCCCTGTGACTGTTCAATGTTTTGCCTTTGGCATTTGTGACTTAGCTTGAAATAATTCATCCATTCGTAAAAGGCCTTGAGACAAAATGAGACCGAGTGAACAGAAATGTAACAAAGATATAGGCCTAGTTAAAGATTAACACCAACACAAGTATAAGAAAAGAGTTCGCAATTCTTATCCAATTTTATGAGGCAGATATTATCACTAATGGTCCCAGTTTTAGGTAATAGGTATGGTTGCAAATTATTTTATCTTTATCTATGATTGATTGATTTTTTTGCAGTGGTAAATTTGTCAATGACGGCATGTGGGACAGGCTGATGAAAAAAGTCAGGGTAAGCCACATCAATTTCAAGAAAATGAAATTTGTCAAGTCCTTGTCAGATAATCGAGGTTAGAGTGCCATTATTTGAACCGAAACTGCCTAAAGGTTTCCAAAGATAAAGTAAAAAGCAGAAGACCTTTTGTAAATGTCGTCTGTTAATTCACAGCACACTTTCTATAACACGACAGTTGTGCAACTTTCCATAATAGCAATATGATCTGGCTATTCGTTGCGCCTCTGGCCAGTTGCTTGTTTGCGGATATCGTTCTGTTTAGGCAGTTACACTGACGGAACTTAGTCGAAGTAATTTGTGCGTTCATAATTATAAACAGATCACCACTCGAGGTTTTCAAAAGCAGAAGTTATACTCTCCCACTTTGCCTCATCAACGAGCCAGTTTTTGTTCCTTGCACAGCGCCGAACCTACAGTCTCCTTTTTCTTCTTGTCTTCAGAACCTTTTAGGCGGCAGAGTTCGCTTCATCACCACTGCGGCTGCCCCGGTTTCCCACGATGTTAAGATGTTTTTCAGATGTGCCTTCGGTGCTCTGGTGAGACAACTGTCTTTTTCATTGAGTGTTACCTTGCTGGAAAAAAAAATCCAATCGACAGATCCACTCAGCTAGCCTTGCCCACCGTGCACGTGGGCACTTAACGCGTGTTCATTTTCCAGCTGCGCGCACCATACGCGCGTACTCTCATGTCAGAATTACGTGGTCGGACATATTCAATCCAGGCTGTAATTGGTCAGAACATAATAGGGCGGGCCTGGCTTTATGGATTCTTCTATAACATACCCCCTTTCCTTGAATTCTTAGTTTACGGAGGGATACGGGCAGACGGAGAACGGAGGAATGGCCACATCAAGTTATTTCCGAGATATTAGCCCCGGTCATGTTGGGTCACCTTCTGTGAATTTCCTCTTCAAGCTTGTTGATGTGCCCGAGATGGACTACTACGCTGACAAAGATCAGGGCGAGGTAAGTTACTAGCGTGCCCCCCCCCGGAAAGTTTCTGAAGTGGAATAATTTTAATAACTTTGCGCTGAAAACTTCCAGCGAAACATCGCCGTGTACAAAACACCACAGAGTACTAGCGAAAGGAGCATTGTTGACATTATGAATCGAAGATACGTCTTATTAACACCGAAAACACCGCAACAAATAAAACAGGCCTGACCGTATTCATTTGTTTTGATTGAATAGATTTGCTTGAAAGGGTCTGGCGTATTCAAAGGATATTTCAAGGACCCAGAGAAGACTGCGGAGGCTATCGATGCTGAAGGATGGCTCCATACCGGTGATATAGGGCAATGGATGCCCGTAAGTGCTCCCTTTTAAGATAACATTCATCAAATTTGGGCACACACTGTTTTACCTATCGATGCGCGTTGCTCATTTTTCCTGTTTATCGCTGTAATGTACATGTGTGCGAATTACAGAAATTGCCAATCATAGGTGAGTTGATAGATTGCAGCTTTATTACATAACTAAATGCTTTGTTCGAGAATGTATACAACACGAATGCATATGAATTTGAAATACATTTGTCACTGTTGGATAGAGCTGTTAATTATGTTCCAAGGTAAAACATGCTCTTTTGGCGTTCTCTTTATTCTGGCCTGAGACGCCAGAAACCAGAACGCTCGCAGCTTCAGTCGACACTGCATAACTATGATCCATAGTCTACAAACCTATAGGACATTACACTTACTGCCATATTGAGGGCGTAATTATCTCTGATACAAATTGTCCGTTTAGGGGCCAGAAATTGTTTTCAGTCGCACGTGTTGCCTGAGATTTCTTGTCTCCATTTTTAGAGTGGACAGTTGAAGATAATTGACCGGAAGAAGCACATATTTAAGATGGCGCAAGGCGAGTACATTGCTCCCGAGAAGATCGAGAACATTTATACCAGAAGCGAATACGTGGCTCAGTGTTTCGTGCACGGCGACGGTTTGCAGGTAAGAGGCATTGTGGTTTGGAGCACTGATGAAAAATCAATGGTTTTGTTGTTTTTTGAAAGGCAATTTTGTTTCAGGTTTCCCTGTTCGCTTTATCGCTTGGGATGTAGGCCTATCCTTGTCATCGATTATTTTTCCACATAAAGATGAACCGAAATCAGTTTGTTCTAAAATAAACTGGTGTGATGTTCAAAAAAGGGTATACTCGGGGGTTAATTTTTGAAAGTCAGTCCTTAAACATTCATGTTGTTGAACATTAATTTGGATATTTTCTCCAGTCTAGCCTTATTGCCATTGTTGTCCCTGACGAGGAGGTGCTACCAAAGCTTGGCAAAACCAAAGGAGTTCCGGGAGATTTCAAGCAGTTGTGCGCCAATGAGGTAGGTCACCACAACATGCATGATCGTGCTGTTCTCTTTTATGTGGGGGAAACTCCGACAGGCTTTTTTAAATTAAGGAAACTGGTGTGAATTTATTACCGGTAGACGTGGCCTAAAATAGGTATTGTTTATTCTTACCATTAATAGGTATAGGTGCAGTATATATGTGATGTGCACTGGCCTATCAAGGTTGTCAATCCAGGGTGGGACAAGGTGGATTTCTTTCTAAAACAAAGGCCCAGGTTTTGTAAATCCATCAAAAAATCTCTCCTCAGAATGGTTGGTAGTACAGCCTGTCGCAAGTTTGACCCCATCAATTGCCCAAAAAAGGAAAAGTTTCCCCTTGTTTCCTTCTGTATACGCCAATGACGGAAGAGGCCTTTTTGTGACTGTTTTGTAATAAGGTGTGTGTAAATAATTTCCCACACGCGAATTGGTGAAGACACTAAACGTTTCTTTGCATTCTCGATTGCTCTGCCTGAGAAAGCTAGAAGCATAATTCTGGTATTGATCAGGTCAATGAAGCCATACAGCTTGCTTTAATTGATGCAGACTATCAAGAAGGCGATCCTCGATAGCATGCAGAAAGTTGGGAAGGAAGCCAAACTGCTAAGCTTCGAGCAGGTAGGTTCAGTTTTTATTAGCGGCTGGTAATCATTTCTCTTTCTTTCCAAGTATAACCTGCTGCTACCAGCATGCAGTCATAAGGAAAGTGGGCTTGGTTGGGATTCCTCTCCACATGTGTAGTATAGAAGTATCAATATTTTACCAGTACACGCAGAAACTTTGAAAATACGACAACATTTTTTTAATGGATTGTCAATGACATCTGAAACAGGTGAAAGACATTTATGTGGAGTCTGAGCTGTTCAGCATTGAGAACAACCTGCTCACCCCCACGTTCAAATCGAAGCGTCCAGTTCTGAGGAAACACTACGCTGTCCAGATAGAGGCGATGTACAAGCAAGCCCAGTTCAGCAGGATGGACAGCGTGCCTTACGACACGCAGAATTAATAACAGAATGGAAGAAAGCGTTCGATTAAACAAAAGACTTCACTTTCCTCATTATGCACATTTTGAAAGTTCACAATAGCCGAATATTAATAATTCAAAGAACTCTGATTAATTGAATGACGCAGTGGATGAACGATGTGATGGCCTGATAGAAACATGAAGGTGAATAACCTTCTACCCATTTGTCCAGTTTGAAACAAATTCAATAAATCTGATGCTATGCCTCATTCCGATTATGTAAAAGTTTTGAAGGCCCTTGCCTTTGTATATTATGAGGAATCTAAAAGGCGAATCTCATATTTCGAATCTGTTGTTCATTTTCTGGCAAATTATTTTTCTCTCCAACATTATGTTTAATGAGCCAAAAGCCGCAGTCGCTTTTGAATTCCCCCCCACGCCAAAAGCGGGATACACCGCTGCTTAATTGGCATAGTATGAGTAGAGAACATTGATGGGAAGTCGCGAAAGAGTTTTTCTGTCACCACTGAGCTCAAATTGCATGTGAAATACATGTATACCTCCCGTTTCCGCATCTCACCTTCAGTATATGGTACGAACACGGGATTTGTGTGTCAATGTCCTTCAACCCCCCCCCAGAGGTCGTATGACACTGAAGTCTTTGGCATGAAAAAAAATGGTGTGACTATTTGACTTGAGAGTTGATTTGTTGCGATAAACAACATCTGGTATGTTCTAGAGGTGGTGTAAAAATGGGTACTAACTTTTTAATGATTGTAAAATTATGTTACTGTTAAACATTGTATGTATTGTATGTATGCTGTATAATGTCTATGTCCATCTTGCAGAGGATTTTCAGCCGAATTCCAATGTTTGAAGAAAATTATGTGCAGTTGGCATTTTGCATTCAACCCTTCATTAATGGGTACATTTCTTCGTATTACTTTTTCCCTCCGGAATTATGGCGCCTTACAAACTACATAACCGTTCTGATATGCAGTGTGGATCTATTTTCTGGTTGCAGACTTGCCTTAAGTGGTAATATCTCCCCATAGAAATGTTAAAAGAATTCATGTTCCAAAATGCAGTTGCGGTTGAAACAAATGTTACTGACGGAGTTTATATCAAAATAACCCTTGTGCTGTATACATGTACATATGTTCTGTAGAAACATAAGTAGGCCTAATCGTGTATGCTACCCCAGCAGTTATCCTAAAAGAACACCAGAAGGTATAAGATAATCCTAATTTAGTCTTTAAAGTATCAGAAACGACTTTATTTTACTTTCACTTTCTGCGGTTACTGTTTTTCCCATCCGTCAGGTGGAATACTTCAAGTTATGATTCAAACATAATGGTACAGTGTATAGTTAATCATAATACAAAATGCGTGAAATTTTTGTCAGTGGACTCGTTTTTTCCTTTTGTTGGAAAAGAAAGATGGAAGAGGACAGAAAACGAAAGAATATAAAAAGTCAAAGTTTAGAACCAAAGTTTAAAATAAAGGTTTATATGGGAAATCTATACCTTTGGAATAAATAACCTAGTCCAGTTTGTTTGACTTCGGATGTTTCCTAAACATCTCAAAGACACGAAAAAGATTCTGTAGACCTCAAAATGAATATCAACTAATACGGACTTCATCCTGTTCTGAAGTATTCACTTTACCGCGGAATGCTACTTTTACATCCCACCAGCGAAACTCGGATACTGGAGAGATTGAGCCACACGTTCTACGCGAACGCGAAAGACATTATGAGCACACAGACTTCTCACGTTCACTTTCACGTTTTCTTGCGTAACGGGTTGTCAAATTTTCATGCAAGAAAAAAATTATCTAACAGCTGCTTCCATTTCTTTGGAGGAAGCACTATCGCGGTACTAGATCATTATCATTTAGGAAAACGTTGAAAAAAATACCCCGTTGAAACTATCCCGCCCAGTAGACGCAGATCTACTGATGAAATCTCTCCGGCCGGTGGTATCCCCTGATAACGAAAGTATTGAAGTGACGTCAAGGTGGGATTTGTCTGTTCTGTAATACGATCAGCCGCTGATTGCGGTGAGATAAGTCCCCATTTTCAGTGTCTCCATCGGAGGTATTGTAGTCGAGTGAATGACCCCCATCGGAGAGTTTTCTCAAACGATGGATGAACCGCCGACGAGGGCTACATAGACATCTTCTATCCCTCGCTTGAGTATAGTCCCCATCTTCTAAGATTGAATTGCTATCTATACAATGTCAGCGCATGCAGTTCTTTAAATGTTTCCCCTCTTTTTGGAGTCAACGACATTGTTATGGATGAGCAGCGTTTGTTGCTGCATATCACATATTTTTGCTCATTATTTCTGTAAAAACCACTCCACTTCGGGCTCGCGTTGAAACCTTAGACCCTAATGTTGATGTGCACGATATCAAGCCACCGTAATTTTCAGTTGCACATAAATGGGAAAGAATGAGCAGCATGTTTTACTCACCCAGGTCAAAAATCAAATTTTTTTCTTTTTCGAAAAAGAAACAGATTCTAAGACTTCACCCTACTGAAAATTGGAAATGGGCCGCCAAACTCTTGCCAAGCTTGGCCAAAATTCCTACTGCTTTGAAGACTGTTCCAGGACGGTATCTACCTTCGCGCGAAAATACTGATGTTGTGGATGACCCCAAGTCGAAATCCGATCAAAGTATCAATTTGAAGGACTTCTTTCAAAATTCCCAAATGTGGCATGGACCTGAGGCCACTCAATTTACTCGATACGAGCCTGTTTATCAACTTTGCTGCGTATATAAACGTGTCGGTCAGCTAGCCACGTACAACTCCGAATATAAAGCCACCATTATAGACACACTCCCGAAACATCAATTAATTTACACCTGCTCTTAAACTAATTTCAGTTGATAATGTGATTTAGTATTCAGACTGAGAAGCGAGATCTGTCTAAAAAGGAACCACATGTGTCAGTTTCTTTACTTTCTACTGTTGACAAATGCTGGCTCCACCAGTGACACGTGGTGTAGTCGATTTCGTGTTCATGACGTCAGCAATTAGGAGGCTATAAATTCATTCCAATCTGAAATTACTTCTTATTTCATAAGTCGCTTCGTTAAGGTTATGCTCAGTTTGAATCCCCCGAAATGACTTGTGTGACAGCTTTTTATTTTTTTTTTTAAAAAAGAGTGACCGCAACAAATGGGTCCTCAAACTTTCTGAGTTTTGACATTTGTAGCCTGGTAGTTAGGGGAGGTAAATCAGCAGTGTCAAGCTGTCCAATGTCCAATAGAGTCTTCGTGATAGTGACTGACTAGCGATTGCATTCTGTTGGTAATTGCTTATACGATTGTCTTAGTTAAGACTCTATATTTGATTGATACTCCCAGTGGCATAAATCTGTGTTGGTAATGGAGGGGATCGGGAAAGGTGAGGGGATGACATGCCCGGCCATGGAAATTCGAAAAGCGGGGGGGGGGCACTACATACATTAAATAAGGGCAATTTTCATGATGGAGATGCAAATCTGTAATGTATATCAAATGCATGCGGAATCTTACGTCAGAATGGTATATTTATAGCTTTTTAAAATTGCTTTTCCTTTTTGGTGATAATTATTGCAAACTTAGTAGTCGTTGGGAAACCCTGTAAATTCTTCACAATCCACTTAAATTTTTTTTGGCTCCTCACAAAAAGTGGGGAGGGGGGATGATTCAACAGCTCATCCTCCACCTCAAAAAGTGTGGGGGATGTATACCCCCATCCTCCTGGGAATTACGCCGATGGATACTCCACTGTCAACCTGACGGGAATAAGTTTACCAGTATGTATAGTGAAAGCACCATGCATAAATTACCTTGCTGGAACTTCTTGTGGCTGGCGTGTTGCGATGTTTTTACATAGCCCCCTGGGGTAGCTAGGCTTGAATACAAGGGTAGAATCGTGACCCTGAAGGAATATGTTGAAATGGAACAGAAGTCCGATGTTTCAGGGGGGTGGGGCTTCAACGACAGTACGAAGATTATAGTCTCATTTCAAGAGAGTGGTAATAAAACCATTTGCTCGCAGGAAATGACGGGTGAATCCTCGGGCTATTGCTTCATAAAAAGAAAAATTGCTAGCGGTCCATCCGTGAGGCCTTGCATAGATGCTGACCCCTGTGCTTATCCAATTCCACCTGTTCCAGACGGGAAATGAACAAGATACTGAATTCTGTTCATTATCCCCACAAAAAAGGTTTCGGCTTTCGACCTTGAAGATGGGACGTCACCAGAGATGTGGACGAGGTGAAACTGGTCTGGCTTCCTGGAAAGATACGTCGCCAATGGGGAATCATTGCATAAACCGACGACTAAGGACGGTGTGATTGGCACAGCTGAAATCAAATTTCATAAAGCCAAGCAAAGTGAGAACAAATTGAAGCTCTCCGTTATCCCCTCTGATCACACTTTGGTTGGTTTACAGTGGAATTATGTCACGTCTCAACTGTTTAGTCGAAGTGTCTCCCGCAGGGCAAAATGTGAGACTTGCAAGCAACATATACCACGAATGACCGACTGAATGGGCATTGCTCCAATTTGTTGGCTAGGGCGTCAAATTTCCGGCATCGACCGGCGACAGGCCTTAGTGCTTAGGCAGAACGGCACTTTGTATTTTTCTATACCGTTTCATCAGACTCAAAATTTTGATTTCAAGATATCTCATGTACCAATATGTTAAATAGGAAACGTACCCTATACTGCACGCGAATACGCTAGGCCTGTACCAACGTTGACAAAACGAGCTCGGTTGTCGTTTCTTTCAAATGAAACCAATTCTAAGGCTGCAGATTTGACACTAGAAAGTGGGAAAATCAAAAAGTCTTCAAAACGTTTTTTTTTGGGGGGGGGCTAAAAGTAATCAAGTGAAATAAAACATTAAAAAGAAACAAGAAAAGGAGCGGCACCCAGGTTTCCAACCACGGACCTTCTGTGAGTCGTTGTTTTTTAACCACCATTTCAGATAAGCCAGATCGCCCCTTTTTCTCCCGCCAAACTGTAGATGCCAGATGCGCCACATCAAAGTATAATATGAATGTGTAAATTCATAACAGTTCAACCTTTATTTAAGTGTAAACTCATCTTTCGTTCAACAAAGTTCGCTCGTGCCTTCATTTAGTGCCAGATTTGAAGTTATGAGTACTGCGGGTTTTTTTGGGGGGGGGGTGTTTTCAACTTTTTAACGATCATCACTGCACACACTTCTTATTTACAGAATGAATTTACTACATTTAGCCCTACAAACCCATATGCACATCAAAACTGTGCATGCGTTTCCTGAAGGCTGAAGGAAGATGGATGAGTGTCATCGGTTCCCAAACATCTTCGAAATCGCACGTAGTCTTTTGACGGTCCATCAGAGCAATTTTTTATTGGGAACTTCAGACACGGATTTAAAAACTACTGGAACCGACGCCAGTGATCCCAGCTGATCTGTGTGGAAACTCCCATTCGAGTGTGACGGAAAACACTTGCTGCGATCTTTGCGTCGGCTTTAATTACCCTTGAGCCGACGGCTATTCTGTGCAAGAAGTTCGACAAGCACGTAATGAGAGTTAATAACCCGTTGGGATACTTACTACGATGCAATCACCCAAGTGTCGCCGGACTACCTTATTGCAGACATCTGTTTGACTGGCTGTAGTGCGGAGCAGTTGTAATCCGAGCGTTTTATGAGCGGCTTTCCGCGAGGGCTACCGTCATCCCATGTACTGCTTCTTCCAGTCAGTGATTTCGTTTCTGCTTCTGCGTCTTGTACGTCTGCCCACCGCCAGTTGGAGCTCCGCAAAGGTCCACTGTGCATGCCATGGCCAGCCACGGCATCTTAGGACAACATTCCGCCCGTGGCGTGCAGCCGGTTGCGTTTCAGATCACAACTAAAACGGTAAATACCCAATTAAGGGAAGGCCATGATCCCAGGCCTGTGATAAGATGGGAAAACACCTTCGGCATTGGACACAGTCTGTAGCTTCTGCTCGTAGGATACCCAAGGTTTGCCTCTTCGCAACTGAGGTGAGTTAGCTAGCGTGAAATTCTAATTATCTCTTCCCTTGATGGCATTTTAGTGCTTCTTGTGTACCTTATTGGCATCGTTGGGAAAACTTCATAGGGGAAATGTATTTCTGGTCTACTCTAATGGAGTAATGGCTTCTCTGCATTAGCTATGATTTCATATGTACAACACTTTTGAGGAATCTACTTGTGATCTCTTTTCCAGTGCCCGTTTTTTTCCTTCCTAGGCTCTTCTGTCAGTGGTAAAAATGGCACTGTATATAAAAAAGAGAAACAAAACTGAACTTCGTAGCTCGATAAATCCATTTGAATTGCATTCGCCAGAGTTCAAAATCAACGTTGGTTTTATTTAGCTGTTGAGATGTAACCTTGCAAAACACCTCAGATTGTGCGTACTAGGGTTGGGATTTTCCTGGCGCTGTAAGGATACGGGGGTTAGGGATAGACATCGAATGATGCTTAGTGTTCGTGACAAAAATGGCAAACAACTTTTATGCACACGCTGTAACAACGGTGGAGTTAATCCGGTGTTAATTTCACACAACAAATACCGCTGTGTTTGCAGCTAAAATTCACGTCTATTGTCGGTAGGATGCACCGATGACTTCCACTTTAAATCAACGGTGCGAATGACCAGGCTGTTCTTTTCCCTGTACTCCCTCCCGTTCTTTTAACTCGTTCAACCTTAAGTGTTCATGGGGGATCAAAACAATACGGGCGTTTCATAATAGCGCGCCTCCAAGAGTTTGCAACGCGTTGACCAGTCACAGTGCGCGAAATCTGTCGACCCAACGCGCGTTTTGGAAAGGGTCGACAGATTTCATGCACTGTGATTGGTCAACGCGTTGCAAACTCTTGGTGGCGCACTGTTGTGAATCGCCCGTACTTGCAACGGGTGTTGCGCTCATGCCTATATGAAATCGGTGGCTTTGAGGAACCCGGATGTAACGGGATGTTCCATCTCAAGCGATGCCCCTGGAATACAAAAAAAGTCATTTTTCCCCTGATGAATAATGATTCACCTCTCCTATAAAACCCCTTAAAGAGGTAGGTCTCCTTTCCAAGCGAGGTCAGCAGGCGCTAGCACCCTGAAAATCTCGGTTGGTCGAGACGGTAGTTAGTTTTTGTCTCAACCTTGTGCGTTAGATTTCCAATCCTTTCGTTGCGCACTGGGAACCCTGTGTCCCCCCCTTCCCCGTTCTGACGGCGGTCAACAACGTGCCTCCCGCTGGTCATTATTCCTGGTAAGTGCTTGAATGCACTGAGTCGCTGCTACTTCTTCACATTCAATCATCCTTAACGACGGAACAGAATGCATAAAAACCAAACCATTGCTTTATAAAAAATCTTCACAGTACTTCAGTGCCCACTAACACGCGTTTCCGGTGGAAATACTGATTACATTGTTGAGTAAAATTTATTCAGGGCAGTTCACAGAGTGCACGCTTTAAATGTGCATTTTATCTGCGGTAGCCTGGGGCCTTATGGTCTTCACTGTATTATCTGAACCACTGCAGTTCAGCTATGTCAAACGACAGTAGGTTCGTTTTACTTCACAGCACTGAGCATGGAGGAAGGAAGGCATATTAGTTTTAAAATTTGCCACGAACAACCACGTTGGGGACATTCCGAGGTTGCACCCACCTTTGCCACGACTTTGACCATCGTTTTCACTTTAGAAGATGAATTAGGTATCATAATTATGTGATAACCTGATGCTCCGTTCGGATCATGCCCGTAAGGCCAATGCATCAGGCCATTTGATCGAAATTCGCATGCGCGACATATAGCATCACCCTCGAGATCTGTCTCGAGAGCCTGTCACGTAATCTAATCTGTGTTATTTCGAGTACTCTTCCCATTTGCCTTTCTTGATTTCGGCTTGCAGCTTACTGACGATTGTACCGAACAAAGCTTGGCCCGAGTGCACCTGAAAATGACTAATGACTACAAGATTTAAGGGACCTATAAATAAAATGTTTCCACTCGGGAAAATTCGAGGAAAAGGCGAGAAGGGACATTCAAATAAGCGTGCTTTAAATTGGCAAGTTGTTGACGTATACAAATTGTTGTTTGCGTCAGTTCAGTTTGTCTACCCATATCTTTTTTAACTTCCACATTATACTTTTCTCCTTGCATAGTGGGAGGCCTAAATAAACAGTTTCAAGCGCAATGGGGACTAATGCGTAGCACTACATGTATCTTCAAATTCCCCCGACAGTTGAAAAAAATTGCACTTTGATGTCGACAACAAAATCTCCTTGGGTCAGCTAATGTTGCACTTTTTGTAAGCTGATACCATACAAATTTGTCATAACGACTGTCTACCTATCAAGTGGTCAAATTGTCAAATAAGATGTCACCAAATGGCTAACACGTCATGTACCCAAGTATTCAAGTTGCAGATGCTACCACTCACGCGTGGCCGCGCTCGTCGGTCGAATTGGGGATTTCTTGGCGGAGTTGGGGGTTCGGAACAGTTGTTGAAGAGACAGCCTTTTAATAGGTTATCGAAAAGTCTGATTAGACAATAACTGGGTCAGCGAAATGAAACGAGATGAATTCAGCTCGAAGCCAGCAGTGGTCACCTCCTTTTTCGGGGGGGGGGGATTTGGTCATGAAAATCCAAACACTTCCTGCAACTTTGTAATCTGTTGTTCGTAGGCATAAATGAGCATTCACGACATGGCAACCTTTTCAAAATCATACTTTTGTTGACTCACATAGCGTGATATAACAATCTGTCTTTGTCTCAATTTCAGTAAAATCTTACAACGAGTAATGACACATATTGGCCCTTTCAATTTTCTTTCGAAAGAACGTTGGGTTGGCATTGATGAACGTATTTATTTCCCAGGGGATTAGAAAAACACCTTTAAATTTGAAACCTTCAGCTCTATCTATAGACCTTTTCACTTATAAATTCATAATTATGCACGCATGCGCACTAATGGCCTTGGCAGCAAGACGTGTGAGCGGGCCATTGAAAACGCACAGGGGTGCGATTTTGGTAATTTCCTCTCAGGTTTTTCGGTTGTGTTCAGTTTTTTGCTATAAAATGGCTCGAAAGGAGACCGGCTTAAATACGGCAATCTCGTGTGCATATAGGAAAAATCAGGACTGTAAATTCATTAAAGAGTAAAGTCATTACAGAACACTAAAGATCCCGCTTAGATTAGAAACTAAACTCACAATTCGTGCTGCGAGATAGCGATCCACCCTTTAAAAATCAATTGACCGTATAAGCTCCCATAAGGAGCTCCGCACTACCAAACAGCCCCTCGACCCATCATAAGCCCCCCAACTATCGACACACGCACCACTCAGGACTAGACACTAGTCACGCTGACGGCCCTTACACCAACGTACAAGGTGTATCAAACTCAGTTGCTTGCTCTGCCTAAACCACAGACCTGGATTTGTTATAGCAGAATCGAACCAAATACACAGCCCCTTCATCACGCCTGCGCGCCCACTACATGTGACCAAGCAGTGACTAGCATTGCGATTGCCCACGCGCAAGGCGGAGCCTAAGCACTGCGCCCGCTCATCTTACAATTACACGCAAGTATACATTTGCAAGTATACATCTGCCCAACCAGCTGGTTCCCACGGGTATGATCTTGTCACGCCATGTTGGTTCCCAACATAGCTTGCGTGATCTTACCCCTGCCAATTTATATCCAACTAGTTGGGATATTTAAATTACGCTATGCAGCCCTTCCATAATTCTTTAGTCAGTGTATTCACGAGCAATGCAGATTTACGCGTGTGTGAAGCGAAGGAGAATACAGGGGCGCGAGCGTGTAGCTTTGGAAATACGTGTAGGCCTATGATTGTCTATATAATGGAGATCGATGGATTCACTTTACGTTTATGTATATTTAACCTGAATAGCCGGTCATCAGCGTCATTTTCGAATTCTACGCAACCAGGGTCTAGTGAAGGAACGCACAAGCAGTCCATGGTGTCGAGGTTGACATTTGCCGTCTGTTACCGTGCAGAGCGCCATCTATCGCGTCACAATACCAAGACCATGTTTTTATTATAGCCGAGACTTCGCTCGTGTCAAAGCATTGCCACTGGCGAACCAAAAAATTTAAATAACGCTTCGCTAACAGGAAGTGCTAACCTCGCCGTCACAGGTCGTGCACAATGTAGCAAATCACAGTGCAAAGCCATCAGCCCTTATCAGCACCCTGTTTGGGCGCTAGGTGACGAGCGAAGTAAAGGCGGGAAAAACTTCATGTGGTTATCTATGGCCTAACTTGGCATCGAAATGTCATGGGGAGGAGGGTTTCTCTGGTTACATATGAATTTGAAATCGAGTATGGGACAGTTTCAGATTATATATTCCTCTATACATAGAACAGGTTATTGCCCCGACAGCATGGTATTGAAATGAGCTCGGAGATAACATTTTGAAATATCAAAGATAAGCAAGAAGTCTATTCCTAGTTTTTTCTCTTCAGTTCTTGTTGGAACTCTCTAAGAATTCAATAAAAACAAGCCGCAGTCTTTGCTATACTGTGTAACTGACCCTAAGTACGGTTCATAGGATGGGACGCTCAACCGCAACCTCTTCTCCGAAGTTGCCTTTTAGCTTCCCGTGAAGGTGCTGACATGTTATTCTACCAGGGTGCTTCTTGGCTTTCGATTTCAACTTCTTTGTCAACGATGAAAAGCACGAATGATAAAAAAGCTCCACCAAAGCAAGAAAAGCTGTAGAACGCTTCCATCAGAACCCTTAGCAGCGCAGATGGGATTTCAATTTGAAACTGTCTAAATACCTTAAATCCCTTTACATGTTCGTTGTCCTTGTGGATCGAAACAAAACCTTACGGTTCACATTGTTATCTTTAGCTTTTGTCAAAGCGTTTGCTTCCACAGCGCAGGGCGATTCTGATTGTAAGTCCTTAAGCCCCGTACAGTATCCCACTGTTTTCGGTTAAAAGGGCGCGAGGTTTTGGCAAAGTTTCGTCAAAATGGAAAGAAAACAAAGGCTTATCCCTTTCGAAGGACTCCGAAGCACCGTGCGACCCGCAGCCAGGCTGCAGTTTGTTGCGCACATGAGAGGGTGTGGAAAGGCCTACAATCGATTCTGTGATTTGACGACTCTGCGGACGTTGGATAAGCAATTTTTCGATTGGTTCCGTAGGCCTACATTGGATTCTAAAGGCTTTGTCTTGCAGGCAGGGATGCCGACACACTTTCGCAAACAGTTGAGGATTTTGTGAGCGTGAGGATTCTGCGAACTAAATTCAGTTGTTCCTGTATTCTGATTCAACGTACTGGTCAAGAGCTGAGTGACTTCCTCCTCTCTCATCTCATTGGCTTACCTTAGCAAGGCTAACGTTCCTGTTGCAAGACATCAGCAGTGTATAGACAAACAACATGTGCTCGGCGTCGGAAATTGTCAAGTAAGTAAACAACTGATACTTTGGCAGCTGAAAATACGACTGCAGGAGATTAAGTAGTTTGTAATATCCGAACAACTTTGGCAGCTGAAAATACGACTGCAGGAGATTAAGTAGTTTGTAATATCCGAACAACAGTATTTAATTTGTTTCCATGGGAGAAAATGTACACGTGTTTTGGAAGAAAATGTAGATGTGTTTTAGACAGACTTACCCAAGCAGCCCGAGGATTACATTTATCATTAAATATTAACAGATTTTGTAATATAGAGCCATGTTAAAGGGATAACACAGTTCGTTTGGATTGTACGATCTCTTTATTTTCGGTAACTGCAGAAAAAAAAACTAAACTAAGAATTCGTGGATGATGAACCCTCATACTTTTAAAACTCCATCATTCAAAACTGGTACCAAATATAATTTAAGCACACAGACTAGCGCCAAGTACATATTCCCGATATCAAGCATTGGTTCCAAATGGTCATTTAGGCGGTGTTGTTGGTCACCAAACAATATGCAATGCACGGCAGTCATCTCTCCCAGCCAGTGCTTTTGGGATGTGCACAAGAGTTACATGTACTCAACTCATGTGTATCCCTATGGAACAAAAACACTGTCAAGGAAGATGGCTGCCGTAACCTCTTAAATTAAAGTCGTTGCTCGAATTTGCCCCAGTGTACGCTATTATTTTTAATCCATCACTTGTTAATTTGCATAAGTGTGACTTTAATTTTCCAGTGACATCTTACACACCCAACGGGAGCTGGTATTGGTTTGCCTTGTAAAGGCGCCAGAGGATTAATTTCAAATTAATTTACGTCATTCATGATCAAGGTATTCAGGTGGCTAACACCTATTTTTCCACACTAAGAATGCCGTAAAGGCCTACTTTTTGATGCTATTTGACGGTTGAGCTGGGTCACATTTTCAGCACGGAAAGAAGCTTTCGTGTCAGGTTTCCAATTGTATATTATTACATTTGATAACAGATCTTCGGTTGGATAGTGATTGCTTAGTAATTTGAAGCCCTACACTAACACACTCGGCCTTCCATTATTTCTAATCACTGTCCTCACCACCAGTCATCACCAGCAGCACTAAAAGCCATGCCACCGCTGCGCAGAGGTCTTGTCAGGAATCTTTTGTTATTTTGAGTTTCCTGTTTCCACGACCTCTCATATCCAGTGTTTGTAGATAATGGAGTCGTGCATTAGTAGCCTTTTCCGCTGTGTTGTCACAAAAGAGAGTCGTGTGTATATAGTGGAAAGAGAGAAAAAAGTGAGCGAATGAATCACAGACAGAAGTACAGAAGGACGCGAAATTAGACAAAATGGCACCTCGAAACAACGTCGTCAATCAATACCATCCCATGTCAGCCTGACGGATGTCTTCGTTCTGGGGGCACGGCGCTGACAGAAGGAACATACCAGGGATTGGTTATCGCAGCTACTTGGGGCGGTATATTTCGTTGTTCTCTTTGCCTGATGCAATGGCGTATTAACCAAGGGGAGTCCAGCGAGTGGCAGAATTCAACAGGCTGAAGAATTCAAAAGTTAAATAGGGACGCTGATAGAAGTTGAATCACACCAGCAACTGGACTACATATGCAAATCTCGGATAGTAAAATCGCTTATCTCAATACCATGTTAAAGTCTTGGACCTACTGTTTCACTGGAAGGTGAAGAAATATGTAAACACCAAAGTACACAATTGGTAATGATCCTCATAATCTGACTTAACCTATGAGCGTTGTCATTAATGGGAAACTTGTTCAGGCATACTTTGGGGAATCAGATCTGCCAGGAAACTTGAGTTTGTTTATAAAACCCAATAAGCGCCATTTTTGCACGTTGTAGAATCCCACCATCATCTGGTCACCCAAAAATCAGTTTTGACTGGTTTTATGTTAAGCACAACCTAATACAGCGAAGATGAAGATTAGGAACACGTCTTACATGCAATGCTTTCATTGTTTAATATTTAACAAATGAAGGGGAAAATTTCCCCTTTTTAAATGGATATAAATGTATCACGTTTTGGAAATAAATTCTTCGTTTGCAAATACCTGAAATACATTAAGTCACTTCTTCTTTCGTAATATGAACAGCTTAGAGTGACGGCCAGGTCAGTGCTGCGCTTGTGACTTCATGGAGTGCATTGAAGCCCCCAGGCCCAGGAAGGCCCTCTAGAGGGCCATGGCTGCCTTGAATGATGTGTTGGACAGTCTGACCAAGGTGCCTGTAGTCACATGCAAGGCTGTCTGTAAACGTTTATATTGACCAGGTCATGAGCTGATTTGTCACGTACTGTACGGGTCCTGTTAGGAGCCGTCCACTGTTTTCGCGGGACACTGAGTGGACAAGGTCTTTTGTTGGTGACACTGGCATCTATCCAGATATTTTGCAGTTTGAACTTGGCACGAAGGGTCGCTTTGGAAACCTAGACGGGTTTGCAAGATTCCAGGCGCCTTTTAGGTAGATTATTCAGGTTCTTGTGGATCAGCTCCCTCATTTTGGACATAGGATTCAAGTGAGAAACTAAGATAGGCGTAGATAGAAGAGTCGCCGAGATAATCCTCATGGCCCAGCTCAGGACGGGCTCGATTTGTCTGACATGGCAACTCTCAGCCACAACGGTGCACAGTACGCATCTGTGGAGTACACAAAAGCCAGGCTTGCAGTGTGTAGAGCATGACCACTACCAACTACATTGTAGTACCTGCAAATTTACTGCCATATTGACCCTGACCTTTAGCTTTCGGATGTATTTTTCACACTATATCAAAAAGGCAAATTCGATAAAAATACTTTGGCAATTCCTTATGCTTAATTGGTTTTAATACAAAAAGAAACTTGGAGCTATGTCCTAGCCAAGCGGTTGATAAGGTGGAATGAAGTAATTCATTTTGGAAGGGTTTGGATAGACACTACAGAGTAGATGAAAAACTCCCTTTTCTGTAAGGGTTTTATTTACATGTAGGTCTTCAAAACAGGCTTCGGTGGCAGAGGCAAGGGTTAGCAGCTAAGGCCTACGCAAATTTGCTGGAGGTTGTGTCTTGCATGTCACTCACAAATGACTATTGGAGCCAAGACACTTATTTATGTTAGACAGTATACCTCAATCCGCCTCGTTTTGAAGGTTGTGGGGGCCTTGGGTCGCTGATACCCTCTTACAGAATGATGTCACACAATGCAAAGACGTTTTTCCTTTTTTTCTATTCAAACTTGCAAAAATATCCTTTCATTTTCTTGAGTCATTAGCGGGGTGAATCTAATGTCCCTCGCATCTTTACAAACTACCAACATCGTGGCCTTCTTCTGCTATGTTTACTTTCACTGCCAGAGAACAAAATGCAGAGACTCATAATTGTCACGTCGTGGTGATATTTGTTTTGTGACCCAACACGTGTAGCTTTGAAGGTCGACGAGGCTTGGTATTTACTTAGTATTACCCACTTGTCATGTTTTGGAGATCACCACACGTGAGAAAATGAGAGAGAACGGGATTAGTATAAATGTAGTATGCGCTATACGCCTTGGGCAGAACACCTTCCGTTCTGCAGTCTTGTATGAGCCTAGTATCAAGCCACGGAACTAGTACATCTACAACGCACCTGAGATTTGGAGAGGAGAAGATGAGATAATATCTACGTGTACTTGCTTGTTCACTGGCCCTTTTTGAAATACTGGAACGACATACTCTCAGCAACATTGGGATGACCCGAGTGGGATAGCTGGGAGTTATTTAGAAAGGTAAGATGGGATTAAATTTGTTTGCTTGTTGCCATCTTTGTTGATGTCTTCGTTGAACTCCTTGATGTTGTTATATCATCATAATCTCCCCACGCAAATTTTGCAGTTGAATCAAAATTGTTCATTTTGGGGTGTCAATTTTTTTTCAAGGGGTTAAAGTGTTGTAACTTTTCAGTGAATTGCCGAACGTATGGCTATTGTGCCAACCATACTTTAGCAGCTTGCACAAGTGAACAGACGCTTTCATGGAAAACTGGTAGTTGAAAAAACGAGGAATCTGGGAGACTAGAACTGTGTGGTTAGTGTTCAAGTTTTCTTGGATTATGGTGATTTCCACTTATTTGTTAAACTCCTATTAACAAAGCCAAAGCCGTTACCTGAACTCTTGGGCTTTGTCAATATGGGCGAAGCGATGAGTGCTATATGAATCCAGAAGCCAGGGTGTTGTGGCTTCTACCCATACAGGTGTCATGTCATTCTTGAGGTGTGAGTTGGCGGGACCCTGGCGAGTATGGAGAGGTGTAAAAGCGATCTTCATGGTCATGGCGCTCAATGGTCCAACGCCTGTCATGAGAAACTCTCACGTGCACAATCGAATTCGGCGTTCATTTTCTGCGGAAAATTGATATAGGATGCCCAATACTTCTAATTGACGTTTTGCTGTGGCCTGCAGTGTTCAGCTGCCCTTTGATGGTGTCTAGTCAGTACAGCAAACAGAAAAGTGAACACGCCAATGTTAAAAACCAAACAAAAAACCAATAACAACTGGCATAAACCATAACATCAAACTCTTCTCGCTGTTTTCAACATAAAACTTTCATTAGTTTCTTTTGACAGAAACACCTCACTTCGCGTGAGCATCTTCCGAAGGGTATTTTGCTGAAAAAAATGCTGTTGTTTCGCTCGAACTGAGGAGGCATGTACATGTCTCTACTGTTGAGTAAAAAATTGAGACATAAAGTGTAATGCCTGGATCAAAATTTCGATGAGTGAATTCTTTAAATTTTCGGTTATTTGTATCTTTATACAAGAATCCTTTCAGAAGAAAAATCATTGCTCCAAATGAACCTTCAATCCGTGCTTCTTTTTCAACGATTTTAACGATTCGATTAAGTTCTACAAAATGTTGCTTTGTTGTGTTTTAATCTCTGTTTAGAATATCACAGTACCATGAAATAAATCAATAATTTTTTCCCACATTTTATGAATTTTTTTCGGTTTATCCTATCTTAATAAGTAAACTTTGATAACTCTTGTAAACTTAAGCCTTTATAAGTGCTAATTGGTATCTCTGTGTTACTTGTTTTAATCTGATCTATTTTTCGGGTCCACTTAAGCACGATCCAATATCTGGACGGCGTGCGACCTTTCGCGCGCGTGCCGGCCTCGGTAATTCAAGTACAAGCTGCGGTCACCCCACCGAGACTCCAAGCAGACATGCACTCGCACGCTCTCTGTTCTCCCCTCGAATATGACCCAACTTCATCTCGCTGGTGGAGAAGATGATAAAGCAAAAAGCAGGTCAACAGCTCGTCGCTGGAATAAATTATTAGCCGGTCAGTCAACGGTGCTCAACTGGATGGGCAGTGAGTTGGCGACCGGCTGGAGAGACGACCGCCGGCGGGAATTAGGACATTTCCGGCCTCGTCGCAAATTTGTGGAGTGAGTGTGAAAGGATATCCTGATGAAATAGCCAATTAACTTAACAACGCGACGAGGCTCCTCCCTGTAAGTCTGGGCAGATTTGTTGAAATTACCCTTTTCATGGAATTTATCTGGCATGATTGTCTTGTATCGGAGGAAGAAGACGGAAGCTGAGGTGGACTGACATTTTAGTTCGCAGCCTCGAACAGATTCCTTGCTGTTCTTCACAAGAGTGTGCATAGCGTTCACGACCATTGGCGTTCAAATGCACGTTAAGTGAATAATTCTCCCTTGTGATGACTTCATTTCGTTCAGAAGCGCTAGCTCAGGGTAAGTTACATGTAACAGGCATTCGCCTTGTTTATCTACATACGTGTCCGCGTGTACTTTTTCTCGTTCGTCCCCGGGGAAGTTATTCACGTTGAAGTGTTCCCAGGGAACACATACCAAAACTACATCCTGGTGCTTGTCATGTGATCAGGAAGAAAGCATGTCCCAACGCAGGCGCCATTCTGCCGTCAGCATATGGAAATGCAAACGTTGAGACAAAACAAGACGACTTGTGCTGACGTTCTGCGTCATTAATGATTTTGGTCTCATTCGTCGTAATACATGTATGTATACTCCTCATTGACGTAAATACCGCTTGGGGGCGCCGGAACCCCTTCTGGAGCCACAGAGACAAATTACCTCGCTCGTTGTACTCGAAATCGCATCAGGTCACATCATGTATGTCCATTATGTATCTCTCAAAAAGCTTGATGTATTAGTGGGTTTTTTGTATCAGACACAATTCAGTGTCCAATGTTCGTTTGATATGGGGAAATAAAGGAGTAGGATGTCTTTTCTTATCTTTCCTATCAAATCAGCAAAGCCTTTCGAGAGTAAAAATAGTTCATAGTGTGTTAGGAACTATAGTAACTGCTCATCTTTATTGGAAAGGGATGAGTCTTATAACGACTGCAAGGATTCTTAATGAAAGGCAAAAAGGCAGATCTCTGATCCGATTATGAAAGCGGTGTACCTTGTTTATCGCACGTATAGTCAACAGTGATGAATCCACCTTGCAACCTGACCCTTTTTGAGCCAATTACCGGAGTAGCAAGGGACAGTTTTCAACAGGTGGGCTTGTCAGCAAGGAGACACCGTCGCTCTCCACGTTTATTACTCAATTGTGTGAATTTAGAGTAAAGTCCGGTCGTGCTGGATTTTCGATTTTCATAACAGACAGTGTCTATATGATAAAAGTCCGATCGATGTTAGTTGTCCATTTTTGCCGCAGAGGGAAATAACACAACTTACAAAGAGTACTCTTCACCTAAAGGAGCCATGCAGCGACATCTTTCTTTAAATTACATTTTATGTATCTATTATTTTACGACGAGGGGTTTGAGCGCATTTCATTTGAGTAACAGTCTAGAGAAGAGGCTGGAATCTGCGTTACGGATGAAACAGAACGAATTTCAAACCTACTTTCCAGGTGTCCTCACTATTGTAAATATTCATTGGCAGATCTTTTTGGAAAACTTCACCTGGGGTACGTTCAATTAGCCTTTTAGAAGCTGGGGCTGACACAGTACGAGGGCGCTTTTTGAAGTAGGTAAATTTGGAGCAAACACAAAAGATTTTACCCAAACCAAACAGCGCCCTCCTATGGTGTCCGCCCGTGCTTCTGAAAGGCCAATAGCACAAAACGTGCTCCGGTATAGGCATACCATACTTACCTTTATTGTTTGTGGAATGCAGGCAATACAAAAGGTATTAAGCTATTAAACGCGTCCTTTGCTAATGTTGGTATTGCTTTAGTGACTGGGACGCAACAATAGTTTCGTAAGACCATAGGATAAGTTGGGGCATAGTGTAGTAAAATAAACAAAAGCAACAACAAAACACGTGTGAGACACGGAAGAAGCATCGTCCACTTTGCATAATACATGCTGTCCTTTCTCACTTGTGACGATACAAAAATACCAGACGGCCATTCCCAACAAGCAAGATCTTTTCTCTCCTCAAGTCCGCATCGCGTGGGTGGTTGGTGTTTGCACAATTATTAAGAGACGAAGCGCAATGTTTCTCTCGCTATCAGTTCTTGCGATGATTGCACTTCCAGTGAGCGAAATGGAGGTCTGATGATCGAACATTCGAATAATCGATTATCTGGCACAGGTTTAGTGGAATCCTATACGTACTCTGAAGGAAACGTGCCAAGTCCCGCTCGAGCTCAACTCCGTGCTGAACCTGTACGCAGGCAAACTTTGCGTAACCTGTTGCCGATTCCCATGGCCAAATTCTTATAAGCTGCATTATATAGGTAAGCCTCTCCCGGTGCTCCAGCATGAATGGAGCGGAAGCAATAGCTCCTACATTTTTACGACACTGCAGTAAGACAGGATGACAGTGCTTTGAAAAAATTGTCACCCTCGGGCATTTTTGTAAGAAAAAAATAATAAAAATGAAGAATGGCGGAATAACCTTGCACCGTTATCAAAGTACAAAGTGTACCTAGCTTTTCAATCATTTTTCTTGTATAACGAGTATTTCTCCCTCTTGTTTTTTAGAGAGGTGCATCTGCTGACGTCATATCCCCTGCGGGCTTTTTAATATTGCGCCACCATGTAACTTATCTTTCTCGACGGAAGAACGGTACCCTTGTGTCATTCGTCACCATGGGAACAGTAAGTGGATTGATAAAAAAGCCTGAGCAGCAGGCGTGACGGCTGGAGTTGCTTCAGAACACGGCGTTGAGCTGGCCAGAACAATGAAAACTAATCTCACTTGAGGTTGCACCACCGGCGCCTTGAAAGGAGACTACAGGGGAAATGTGACTGCTGTTGAGAAGTCCCCGCAAAGACAGCAGTAAGAGCGTGCTCCAAGAAACGTTTCAAGTGGAGATGATGCAACTTGCCAGGCACTCATTTCACTCAAATGTGTTTGAACAAGCCACGTTAAAGCCACGCGGCGTGTTAAGTAAAGGGTTTTGTTAATAAGCGGGCATTTCACATTAAAAAGGTTCCGTCAGTGAGAGATGTTTATAAACCCAATGTAACAGTTAAAATTAATGGACAAATACTGAACATTTGGAGTAGGAGCTCTATTCCCTCATTCCCCGATAACGCTGATTACGGTTCACATTATGGCAGCTGAAGAAAATCTTCTTCCTGCCCTGTTGGGTTCGGCTTTCGATCAGATCGCCGGGACAAACTCCACCCAGGCTCTCTACCTGCCGTTGGGTAACGACACGGGCTTGCTGCCGGCGAACGGCACCGGGTTCCCCCCATCGAGCGAGCCATCCAGAGAGCCCGAGGAGGATTTCTGCGACCTACAGTACGGGGTCCAGGACCAGACGGCGCAGTCCCTCATCACCGCCGTCTACTCTCTCACCATCCTCCTTGCTGTGGTCGGCAACGTCATCGTGATCGCCGTGCTGGGCTTCGCTGCCCGGGCCAAGACGGACCTCAACCATTTCCTGGTCAATTTGGCCGTGGCGGATCTCCTTTCGGCCGTTTTCTGTATGCCCTTTACCTTCGTCTACATCATGAAGGAGGACTGGTATTTCGGCTCACTGGGATGCCCCCTTATATTTTTCATTCAGCAGGTAAGTCAACTTTCCCGTCAGAACTGTCAGACTAACATTTCCAAACGTTTCATTCGCGATGACACTAAGAAATACCAAATTGGTAACATTTAAAGTTCCTGCTTAGATTCCGTTTAATGTTAAGGAAGACGTTCTAAAACCAAATGTAAGTTGATAGATTTAGTAAAGTATGTGTGATGGCTTCTGCATCGTATAGATTGGCTGTGCGATCAAAGAAAAATTTCCTAGTAATTGTTATGTTGTGGAAGTGATATCCTCTATTCTGCACTCGCATGCTGTCAATACAGAAAGCCAATATTCCACTTCCCCCAAAAAATAATACTCGGGGTCATGTCTCCTGATTCACATTAGGCCTAACCAACAATATGCTGCTCCGTGTGACACTTTCCCCTGGGTTAAACTGTTGCATTTTCATTCTGCCCGCACCACCGGATGGGGCAACGTTAGATCCATCGATTGTGTGAAGTGAAAGTGTCTTGTGGATGTGACCTACTCGCTAGCGAGTTGTTAAAGTAATGGCCCGTAGTTTGTTGGAGGGAGAGTTGGCGGGAAAGGTTAGAATGCGAGCGCGACTCTTGAAGATTCGCTGCAGCAAGCGCCAGTGCCGATGGTCGTCATTGCAACAGCACGACAACATTTATAAGGATTACGGTCGGATATCTGGCAATGTTTGTTATTCAAAGGTGCCGACTTATTATCATGACAGTGGTACCATGTTTTGTGACAGGAGCCCCGGAAATCTAGATTTGTAACTCCCAGTCACAGGTCGGAGGTGCGAATCCAGCACCTGGTATTTGTATGATGTGATCTTCGGGGTGTATAAATACAAATTCTAACTGTGCAGAAGAATCCTCAATGTAATTCTTTCTCCTTCCATATCTTAACTGTTTGTTGCTGGGTGCTGTCGAACTAGGTGTACGACTAGTTTATTAATTTTCATTTAAATTCATACCCACGCTTCCCTGAAAATAAATCATTACCTGTGTTTGTCCATTACAATCGAATAGCATCCTTTCGAATGAATTGAATGTATTTCCTGCAGTCTTAATGCTACTTGATCTTCCAAAATAAACACAATCATTATACGCAGGGAGCGATGAAATTAGTAGTTAGAAGCAACCTTAAATATGATACTGCACCAATGCTTTATGGAATGATTCGAACGTAGCGTCTTCCATAATTACGGAATCCCATGCATTGTATCTCCCCGTTTGTCTCATCAATGAGAAAAACTAGCCTTTGTTGGCATATGTGTATAAAGCATATTGCACAAGTAAAATGAGCAAATACTTCGGCTCCGGTTGCTTCCTAAAAGGACCCGTCTTTGTGTGCTATCCAATGGCGTTAAGTTTGAAAACTACCCACAAAATTGTTTTCCACACGATTTTTTTCACAGGGGATTAACGCCCCCTGGTGTTCTACTGAACAGAACATTTGTCCAAGATGTATCACTGGCGTTGCTGCCACTGATTTCGAGTGCTGTTTTCATTTTACCAATGAAAACCGCTTTATCAGCGGAAGAAAACAACCTAGCTGCATTTATTCTTAAAGTTATACAGTGTTTACTTAATCTTTAGTGACGAGGGTCATTTCTCTTTTCGTGGTCAAGGTGATATACTGAGTGGGTGTTGTCTTAATACACTGTACTGCATCAGTGCCTGATATCAGCGGTAGGAGTTATCTCTTTCGGTAAACAACTTTAGGCATCTTTAACTTCATAATTAAAGATACCTTCACAGTTTAGATAAAGATATATGTCTGACGCTTTTCTTTAAGTTTTCATTGATATTTCCCACAATTGGAACTTTAGCCTGAAGAAACCTCTCATCGGTACAAACTTGCTTTTCTGAATCATGTGTGGAACAGACAGTTATTGACGCTTGAAACGGGAGACATGAGTATCGGTTTTAGAAATCTCTTCCAATTTTGCTCACGACCGCTGGTAGACTACTTCACTGGATTGCTTGCAATCCCATGTTAATTGTCCCTGAAGCAAATAATCATCATGCAAAGTTCCGACCGCGAAAGAGGCGCCAGAGGTAGATGGCGTTTTTGATTAAAATGCTACCTTGCAGGGTTTTCCCCCGCAAGTGATACCAGATATGTATCTGCATTTTAGCCTATGTTGGGACCAGTGGCTCCATCTCAAAGTGCTTTTCGACTGCAAGACTTCATAGGTGCCCTGGAGACCTTAAACCACCGTGCAGTCTGTTATCGACCGATGTTTTCCCTCATGCTGTACCCGTCATCAATGTCGACCTACATGTATTTGTTTTGGTTTGTTATATTTGGTTTTAGAGGCAAAACACGAAATAAAGCACAGTAAATTCGGAAAACGTCTTCATGGTTGAATGCACAACTAAATCATGGCGAAATGAAACTAACTTCTGCATCGACCCAGACATTATACAATGTTACCAGTATTGAACTGATTTTATGAAATAAATAATGCTTACAATGTGTTACTCGTTCACTGTAAACGTCGATGATATCCTGTTTAATTTTCAGTTGTCACTTGTTGTCTAAGTGGTGTAGCGATCTTCAGTATTAGATTAGTAGCCAGTTTACATAGCAAAAGACTTCAAAGTTTTCTCCCGAGGTTTATCCGAGAGAAAATTAAGTTTTGAGAATCAAAAATCGAGAAAATTAAATGATTTTCTTGTGAGAGGTATTTACTTGGTATCTTCCACCGACTTTATTTTTACCTATTTGGCATGACACACGCAATTCCTATATAAGTCAGCCACGCGGGAGTTCGTAAATCCCGAAAGACATCTGCCGTTATTGAGAACATCGCATCGGCTGACATTTTCAAAGAAGAATTGTTTCCTTTTCAAGGGCCAATAAAGTTGAGGAGCAATGCAAAGTAACAAGCGGTTACTGGTGCAAACACGCTCAGGCGTTGGTCAGGTACGAAGGGGAGTGTAACAATATAGTCCCCAGGGAAAAAAGTGTGTTTCACGTCAATGGGTATCCGAAGACCGGATGCCGCATAAATACATACCAAACGAATCAGAAGAACTGGTCAAAGACACCGCGAGGCGTCGGCCAGCACACACCTGCTGAACATCTTGTATTAGGTGTGTTGCACCAGGCGTCAACTGTTCTGGAATTGTGACAGAGAGAATGAGGAAATCGATGATATAAAAACTATCACTTGCGATACCGAGCTCGGGATGATAAAATAATGATGTGAATGTCGATAGGAGCAGATGTGAAATATCGACCTGACACCAGGAGGGAAGGTGAAATGGTGTCATGAGAGAAAGAAAGAAAGGAGGAGAGATAACTCGACTGTTATCAACCACAGCCGTTAGACGATCCGAGCAAAGCACTGGCTTGGTAGCTGCGGCGAGGTTAAATGCATTTGACACTGGGCGCCTGACGTGGGGAAGGCACTGTGCGGAAATGCCCGGTTAAACAAGTTTCCTCGCTTGGAAAGCAGTTTGGCTATTTTGTGGTTGGCATTATTGGTCATAAAGTGAAGAAACTTCAATGACGTGATCGTCAAACAGTTTTGTTGAAAGAGTGTTAGTGTGCAAATATAGAGATCTTTTGCTCTCTTCAGTTTAATACAAGTTATAAAAGCAGTGGCAAGCGTTACCGCCACTTGCAGAAGACCACAACCATTAAATGTATTGAGTGTAAGTTCAGCGTAATCTGACATCTCGTCTTATAAACCACGACTGGAGCAGCTTCGCGAAGCTGGAAATATTTCGTCAAAAGTTAGCTTATTTCTCTCAGCATTGCTAGGAATATACATGTACGTGGCATTTGCGCACCCCCCAAAATCCCTCCACAAATGAGGGATCCGTGTATTGAAAAGACAAGCGAAACACGTCCACACGCAACAGCCGGGCACTGTCGAGCAAGTTGGCATTTAACTTGTCGATGGGAAGCACTAGCAGATCACAAGTAAAGTTGGCTTGAGGAAATTACGCACCAGACGTTGAGTTAAAGCCGCACACAAGGACTGATATATGCTTCAATCAACAAGCTTATTTGTGGAGACTTCAAAAAATACAATCAATGACAGGGAAATGTAATAATTTCATTAGATTGCGGGATACCATAAAAAGACACTGTTCAATCCCTGCAAAGCCCGGATAAGATGCTTGCATGAAAGATGATGTGGTTTCAGTCTGTTTTCTGCTGAGAGTGAACCCTCATGGGGTGTAGTGTTTTTGCAGACGCTGCACGCCCGGTACTTAACGCTAATCCCCGAGGGTGTATGTAAAATCACATTGAAATCGAAGGATTTGGGACTGTTAGGGTTAGACAAAAGCCATTAGAGCACTCTGTTTTTTCGACGGTCAGCGCTCTTTCGCCAGATCCTAAGGGTTTCCTCTACTACAGAAATCCTTTATTCTTCGGGATTTAATTCCCAGGTCCGGCTTCCGCTTTGACATTTTCACGCGCAGTTTTCATCCATTGAAGCCATGCTGCCGTGTCTATTGGCCCTTTGCCAAAAAACCCTGGGAAGTTTCAGGAGCCTCACCCGAGGCGTGGATATAGAGGGAGGTGGTCAAACCCACTCTGACACCCACTAAAGGACATAATACAAAAAACGAAAAACAATGACATAGATAGTCGTCATTTTTGAATGACATCATGTAAAGGTTGTTGTGCGCATACAGCACTATGTAATGCATTTCCTTTGTTCCCGTCTAGATCTGTCCATAACGATCGGGCATAAAAAATTTGACGGGCCTGAACCCCCCCCCGAAAAATTCTTGGATCTGCCAACGCTGTTCCCCTGGGAATTATGTTATTTCTAAGCTGCCCTCCAACAACAAGAGAGCAGGTAGCTGCTGGGCGCATTCACTGGTCCCCTCCACCTTTACAAGGCGCTTAGAAGAGCAAATGCCTTTTTTTGAAGGAAATACGTCACAGTTACTGATCCACAAGGCATTGTGCGTTATGTGTGCACATTTAGTTCCTTGTCATCCCCACACGGAATTGTTGACCTATGATTCTATCCATTGAGTGGTCGACGAAATTACGTTATGCATTAACCTCGCCCTTTCCAGCGCTTTTAAGGGCGTAAGGGATGATGAGCGAATCGGACGCATAGACTTTATTCATAGGGCCAGCCATATTGAATTTGAAAGCGAGGTTAAGTCTTCATGTTTTAATGTTGAGAATACCAATGAAAGCAATAAAATGAAATTTCATGACCAATTTGCACCTGTCTACTCTGATAAATAATTTCAAATTCATGATTGACCACATAGAACTGTAGGCCTACCTTGTCAGATTCCGGAAAATTATTGAAAGGGGGTCTTGGAACGCACAGAATTATAAAACAGTCTGGTGCCAGCGTAATCGACATCAGTTTCCAATATACAAAACAGATCTGGGGAAAAATAACAAAATGGCATCCTTGTGAGTATTGTTTATTGCTCATTAACGCCGAGCGAGGTTGAGAAGATTGCGTTACCAAAGGAAATATGTGGGAACATTTTGGCGTTTTATACGTAGTCACGTGTTTTTTTGCAACCAGATGCAAACAGAGTGATGTTTCATTTTCACATATTACTACGTTGCAACATACAAACCTAAAATATTAAAGAGCAAACCTATAAAATGAGTCTACACCATCTGGCATTTTAAGGAACTATGTCGATGACATTTAGGGAATTTCAAAGAAATTATGTTGAAGCCCCTTTAAGCCTGCATCTGACCCCAAGTTTCAAATGTCAGCGGGAAGTCGTTGATAAATATTTGTCACTATACTGCTGGGGGTGAAACGTACATCACAACGAAGTGTTAAACTCTCTTAGTATGTTTGACAGGGAAGCCCGCTACTGTCACGAGTTCAATACATCATCAGACTGGGTCTTGTTGCCAGTGCGAGATAGACACTCTCTGTGGGCACTTGCCCCTACTTAAGCAGTCGGTTTCAAAACGTCAAAGTCGACTGCATGCTTTCTCTCGGCATTCCTAGCTAACGTGTTGACTGGAGCTGCACCCGATCGTTGTATTTGCACAATAAAGTAGCCCTCATGCCGAGAGGAAATGAAATGCTGCGGCAGTTCTAATGGATCTGCGGGCCAGTGTTCTCTGCTATCAGCCTGGGAGCGAAACTGGCAAAATTCTCTCAAATATAGGTTGGCAAGCGCATTTTAAAGGAGCAATTTCGAGAACAAAAAGATAAAAACATTTCTTAAAGAGATAAATGACTCCCTTCTATTGGTTTTTCTAAGCTTCTAAATTAGAAACCAAATTAACTTGAATTATTTGATAAGATTAACTAATTCACTGGTGAGAAGGGGAGGGATGTCGAACAAAACTTGGTCTGCACGCATGCGCTTTGCAATAGTACGAAACAACCAACCAATCACATTAGTTCCAGAACCATCAGACTACTCCTTAAGTGGACTTTGCCATAATAAGAAAAATACCCTTTTAAAACACCCATCAAATAAACCAACTCTGGAAACTGACTGTATTAGGTCGCCCTTCCAATGTAAATTGAGTAAAGTAATATAAATATAAATCGTCGACTGGAGAGCGTTGTACCACCCTTTCATTTTCAGTACTCGATCAAAGTCCGAATGTGAACGTTCAAGAAGAGCACAGCTTTATCTTTTACTTTTGCCGCGGAACGTATTCAACATTTCCAAGAAATAAGTCAGCGCACTACATTTTATGTGGTACAGGAATTTTTGGCCACCCATAGTGATAATTGTATGGGTCTTGTGATGTAAAGTCTGACAGTTGAAAAATACAAATGGACTCGGTCACTCACCAATAGCTTGGTTATTTTAACACTTCAGTCTACAAACATGACTGTGTGCATGCATTTGTGCTTCTTGGTATTTTCTCACTTGCCCATGCAGTGCAATATACAGCAAGCTCGTTTGGACTTCATTAAACACCTTATTACACAGTCCCGTGAGGACCCCGAAGGGATATGAATATGGAATCATTCTGTGAGGCCCTGGATGCAACCGGTGGACGAACCTGCGCTCGTGCGAAGAGACAGAGCTTCTTCTGTGCCGCTTGACTGGTGAGAATGAGCCCGTTCGGCATTTCAACAGCGCATGCTCCAAAATGAAGCGCTCCCAAGGCAACCTCGCTCCCATGGGTACGATCTTGCAGCGTCATGTTGGTTCCCACCATGCCTTGCTCTATGTAACCTTCTTTAAATATTAAATTAGGACTTTAGTCAGGTCGTTTACGCGCGACGCAGATCTACGCTTGCGTGATGTGCTCTGTTCCCAAATGACCTTCCTCTTTTAGAATACCGACCTGGTTCAGTACGTTTTCGATGGTCCTATCGCATGATTGTCTAGTGAGACAACAGACAACGTCCACACATCATCCTTGTCAATTCTATTCTACACATCATTTAAGAGCACAATTTTACAACGGAACAAAAATGAAGAAGAGTTTCTCTACGAATCTCGAAGATTAAACTTTGACCTCTAAATAGGTAGAGAACTGCTGTTCTGTTTTGATTCGCCAGTCAGGGTAAAAAGTGTCACGCAATCAATCACGTTTGTGTAGATGTGTCTTTTGCATAAATGCATGTTCATGCCAAAAGATTTGAAACCGAGTTGATAATCCCTATTTTGTGATGTTTTCCAATTATCAGATATGTTTGTAGAAACTTTATACTTGGATTATTTATATACATGTATGTCAAAAATATATACATCAAGACAGGATTGCTCACGGGAAACAAAATTGTAATCTTGATATTCGAAAACATGTCTTTCCTTGTCGAATTGTTTTTAAAAAATTTAAAAGAATTACAATTCAAATTAATTTTTAAGAGCAGTATAGTAGTTATCAGAATACCTGATAGTAATACAACAGGTAAACTGAGCAAAGGGTGTGGTGTTTATTATACGTTGCCTAGACAATTAATTATCATACATTCACCTGCATTGTCGCAATATTTCTGCTGGGAAATTTCAAAGAAACTACATGTACATCTTACTACTTCCACCTGTCCTCTTCTTTCCTTTTCCCCATTAATCCCCTTCTTCACAATAATAGTCAGTGCGAAAGATCAGCCTTGATAAGCGTTCTTGGATAGAGCACGTTGGCAAATAAGACATAAACGATTAACGAACTCGTACGTAAGTAACGTAACACCTTCATCCAAACGTTACTGCTTTTTCCACTGCTCAGGATAGGAAGTATAAACACATGCCGGAAAGTATTTGACCGTGTCCAGTCAACCGAAAGGGAGCTCCAGCGAACCGTACTGTTTATAAATGTGGATATAATATTTTGTAACTTTCATGCATGCGCAAATAGTGAACTGGGTCAATCTTTTCTCTGTCGATGACGAAGATGCATGCAAAAGTGTAAAATGTTAAATGGATAACAACTGATTTGGGATCCAAGCCCTAGTTTGGATGCTGAGTGCTGGAAATTTGGCTTCCCTTTGATTTCGGTAGTGTTTGGTCTATAAACATATAGGCATATAACAGTACGATACTTCGTTCAGTTGATCGTGTTGAAAGCATGGATGTTTCTGTGTTAACGTGAAGATTATTATGATCAAATCTGTTGTTTATTATCAAGCGAACTCATGGGTCAATCCAGTCGAACGCTGAACTCCTGATTGATAAGCTCATTTGGTAAACGACGGTAGCGGCAGTCAATTTATTAGCTGGAGACCATGTGATGAAATCAGATAAGAGCGGAGTATATTTCACATTGCCTCGCCAGATCGTGTGGCTGGCTCTCTTTCATACGGTCCCTCGCTTCTAAAGTCATTTATCTAACAGCGAAATTGCAAATGAAAACTGACACGTTACAGATTTCACGGGGGAAAACGCCACAGAAGTATCACAGTGACACCATTGTATATGACTTTATGGGGTCGCAGTTAAGAATGGGTATTGCCCTTATTATAGCACCCCCCCCCTTGAGTTGCTTATTTTGCTGGGGGTGGGGGGGTCCGATCCCCTAGGATTATAGGAATCTAGGAGGATTTCGTTACAACAATAAAATCCCCTAACGATCACATGCACGAGACCTTGTGACAGTGGCTCTCGGCGTGAAAGATTTAGCCTTCGGAATCATTGATACAGATTGCCAGATGCAAAAATAACTGAACTTGGGTTTCACTGTTTGGTGAAATTGACTACAACTGGCTAGGCCTTGTGGTAAAAGCACCGTTCTACAAAACATCTCACCGTTTACGTTAAACCGAGTGATTACGCTCAGAAAGCAATAGTTTCTATACGCGGTAACTCAGACACTTTCCTCAGTGATCCAAACTATTTCTTGATCTGGAGTTTCTCGGATGAGTTGCAGATAAAAATGTGACTGAGCATAAAACGGGAAGCTCTGGATCATTTTACACCGAGGACGACCTGGACCAACGGTCAGAAATATTACCGCTTGTCCACTGGAACCACGTGGACCTTTCTCTAGTATCAGTGGCGGGAAAACCCTCAACCAAAGCGTCCAGTGCGATTTGAGACCATAGGGAGCCGCCTCTGTGGCGATTTTGTGGGTTTAGTTTTGCTTTCTTACGAGCTGTCAGTTTCAGATGTCTGTATTGCCAATGTTATTTGACTTCAGGCCAGGTCTGAAGTTGTTAAAGCTTTTCTAATTGACGTCATGTTTTATAACTGAATGAGATCAAATTACTCATGCTGTGCAGGGTTAGAATTACCACTTTACATTCCTGATTCGCCAGGAAAATTGAGTAATCCAATATGAAATCAATGATGTGCTCTAGCCTGCTTCCGGGATATCTAGAACGACGTGTCCAACACCCCGCACTGTTGGGATACAGCGCAAGCAAACTTAATCCATCGGAGCATGGTTGGTTTTTGTAAACAAAGCAACACTGAACGAGATTGTTTCCGTAGCGCTTTTTCAAGTGCATGCATGATCAATCAGGATTCAACTTGAAAACGCAAGTTGAACGACAGACAAAACCTCCATGCTGATGCAAACATTTCTTGTGCCAAAACAATTTTGCTTTCCTGACATCCTGTGGAAGGCAAGATTCCAGAGGACCCTGTTTATCGTCAAAACACCTGTACATGCCAAGACATGTATTAACTTCACAATTCGCGTTTCGAATATCATGCCAATTTCCCTAGGCATTTTGTATCTTATTTCCCTATGTCTTGAGGAAAGGGTTTAGGATATACGGTGTTTGTGGTTGTTCCAGCTGGGTATAGTTCGTGTGTTTAAAAGACTGAAATAATATATTCTCACTTTCTTCATTTTGAAACATGTTGTGTTACTTTCGTTTGTGCTTGGATTCACTTTTAACCTATTGCATAGTTACTTCCTCCTCTTTGACATCATACCTAAACGCTAAAAAAAACGCAATTAAACACATTGTGTGATTATTTTCTGCAATAGCTTCCATCAATTTCGTGCAATACTCTAAATATCTTTTGCACTGTAATGATTACAATCTGGCAGCAAGAAAGTGTTTCCAAAATGTTCAACTGTAAACACGTTTTTTTCCTCTACATCAGTAGATCCTTTGCTTTCCACAGGTAACAGCAAGACAGAGCAGGATATCGCCAAGCAGAATGCTTTAGTTGACGGCAAAGCTCTAATAGCCTTCTGAATTAGACTTTCTGAACGAAAGGTCCAGCTGCTTTTACACTTCCAATTTTGTCTCAAATTGGAAATTGAGGCCATGTCCGAAAAGGGCTTCCAGAGCTACGGCTAGGTCTATTGTCTAGGCGTCTCCACGCATTTCCGATGGAGTGAAGACCTAGACCTTTGCTCGTTTGCCGTTTTACCTATTAAAAGAATCAGGCATAGATAAGAGATTGTAGGAAGCCATAGAGCAGAAGCTACCGACTGAATCGCTGACCAGTACTGCAGTGTCCCCGTCACTCAAGCGCGCATTCCTATTAAGGCCGTTTTCCAAAACTCAACTTCGTCTCCGTCTCAGGCTTCGTGTAGGAAACCAATCCCCGATTGTGGGCCTGAAGCATTTAAATTAAATTGAAATACTGTCATGTTTGGCTCTTTTGCATCTTACTTGATGACTTACTATTGCGCTTACAACCTCAAAGTCTAGAAGAAAAAAAAAACAGTTGAAGCCTGAGACGGAGCCCAAGTCAAGTATTGGAAAACGGCCTAAGCTTGGCGAGCGCTTGATTGTGGCAGTGTGTTCCCATTGGCTGATGAGGAAGCATTCAATGTGCATCTCTTTTGTGGGGACACCACAGTAACAGCTCCTGATTCTTGTCACCAGATCCATCTATAGTCTTCGACGCATGTGGATGGTTTGGGTTATAGGAATCAAGTTGGAATCAAGTTCCACATAGCTATTTCAAGTACTTGTACATTTTACTTGACAACGATGAGGGTATCCCGCTGTTGATATGGAGTCGTGGTCACGACTTTGCGTTTACAAGGCCTCTCTGGGTTTCACAGTTCCGCACTGGACCAGGATTCAGTCAGCTGCCACGTAGCCTTAATTCAAGGCTTCAGTGAGCAGCTGCCAGCTTGCATGAGGCATGAATGCATTCGGTCTAAAAGAAAAAAAACGCTGGAGATAATAAAAAAATATTTCCATCCGTGACTTGCTGAACGCCAACCTTTAAGCCAGGGGTAAGAATCCTGGAGCAACTGTGTGACATGCAGAAAGTACACGTATTTGCTCTGTGTTCGCGCGCTGTTACGACGGGGGGGGGAGTTTGATTAGAACGCTCTCTGGTTTAACCCTGAGCCAATAATCTGTCCATCACAAACGTACAAAGGCCTGACCCTTGGTGCTATTAAAGATATTTCAATGGTCTCCGAGAAAAGATCGCCATCAAGGTTGTTACCAAGAACCCTTGGTTCCAAACATTCTCCCAAACAATTTGTTCTTGAACGGAGTTTGCATGTGTTTTTTCACCCTGTAACGAAACATCAGTCTCCAACTTTCCGCCTCATGGGCTGTGCCTGCGATGTGAAATACATGTACATTATTGGACTGAAAAATGATTTCTGGCTTCGCTGAACGCCAAAACGATTGCGCTTGTGGCAAACAGAGCAAAACACAACCGACGTCACGGTACGTTTTTCTCTTTTTTGGCAATGAGAGAGAAAAAAGGAACCAAATAAGATGGCTATGGATGGGATGAGCTAAGGATGATGTCAGATGAGACGAAATGAACTTGCGTTCACCTTGAGCATTTTTTCAGGGCAGAATATTAATATGCCACGTCACAATTACGGACCCAGTGGTCGAGTTCAATAGGAATTCCTTCAAGCACTTCTTTGTGTCTGTTTTTTTCTCCTGCATTGAAATTGGTATTGAAATTTTTAGCCACTTACTTTGTTATGAAATCACGGCATGTTCGCTTGGTCTATGTTGTAGAAATTTCGTAAAAATTGTGAAAGCTTACTGATGAATCTGTTACATCTGGCTATGTGATACCTTCGTTTAGCAGGCTGTATGTTTATGAGAAATCAACTTTTCAGGAATTATGAGGTATCAGGAATTTATGAAAATGTCTGGAGACTCGATTTGGATTTGTATGGGATTTTTCAAGATCAAGGTATCTCGGGACAAACGTTCTCTTAGCCTTGTGTTAGAAACAGGCTTATGACTGACTTATGTATGACTTAACGTGGAGAAAAAACACAAAGGAAACAAACTACGTTCCCTGACGTCATTGGTCTAGTCCTCATTCAATTCTGCCCTCTGTGGTCAGCGCCTGCGCAGTGTTTATTAGAGAGTGTTATAAGGACAATACGATTCCGCAAATATCACTCATTTCCACCAAGGCCAATTGTGATGCGGCCTTTAGTTAAAAACATCATGACCACAAACCAGGAGAGTACATGCATGCGGAGGTGACGGCAGAAAATCACAAAGCTTCTTTTGAGTATGGCTAAAAAAGGCTTCGCCGCTAGTAATATTCGTAGATGCAATACAAAACTCTCAGGAGATTTTATACTTAATGGACTATTTCGCTATATTTTGCTTTGTACTTGGAAAAGTTGTTAATTTCGTTAGATTATAGATAACACATTTATTCATTGATTTTGGTTTTGGTCTTTTTCTTTTCTTTTCAATTCCCTTGAAGGTGGTCATCTGCGTGAGTGTGTTCACCCTAACCGCCGTCAGCATAGACCGCTACTTCGCCGTGGTGCGGCCCCTCAAGGCGCGCATCGCCCGCTCCAACGCCAAGACGGTCCTGGTCATTTCGGGCATCTGGGTGGCCTCGTGCATGATGGGGCTGGTCCAACTCCTCCTGGCCCGCACCCAGGAGTACCACTGGTGCTACGGCGAGCGCCACCTGGCGGTCTGCACAGAGCACTGGCCCGACGAGAACCTGGAGTTCGGCTACGAGATCTTTAACATGGGCGCCACCTACTTCGCCCCCTTGATCATCTTCTGCTTCACGTACAGCGTGGTCGGGCGCAAGCTGTGGGGCCGCAACCTCCCCGGTAACGCTGACCACATGAGAGACGCCTGCCACAGGAAGGCCAAGCGAAAGGTAACTCGAGAGCTTACAGGTGGAAAATAAACAGATAACAAAGGTTGCTTTTTACATTTTACATTCTGTGGCCAGTTTAATAGCAGATTGTCAGTACCGAAACTAGTCGATGATAATTGAGTCCGAGTTACAGCCTGGGCAACTCCATGTGCAATCTGTACTTTGACCGCTAGTGCATTGCCTCTTACCAATGCACCCGCTCGATAGAATACATTTTGTCCCGTAGGACAACCGCTTTTATGAAATCTCAATGTCTTTCACATTTTGACATTATGTATAGTATCATTTGCTGCTCTTCGCGGTCTCCCACCATTACTGTTTAAGTGATACCCTCTATATTCTTAGCTATGAAAAAGGCTATCGATAGCCAGTGATTCAACCGTGCCCCTGAGCCTAAATCCACGTAGCCGATTTGATAGTCCAGTCCAAATCCACCGTGTTGGTCGAACTAATGTCAGCCATGTAGTTGTCGGTGGAACAAACTGGCCTTTATTAAGGTTCTTTTGAATGGCTTTCAAAACCCTACGCCATTAATACTGTGCCTGGTGTAGTAGAGAGTTAGACAACTTTTAAGCTATCTCCTTTCCTACGAACAACGGTAAGTTATAGTGATCGGTATACATAGACATGTTGATGTCAGTTTGCGCCTTTAAGCACCACTCTATCGCCGGCCTCTATTTTAAAGCAAACTTCCCGAGAAGCATCTTTCAGGAACTTAATGGATAGCTTGCCCATGGCTGTCCTTTGCCAGTCACATCAAAGACTCGATCCACGCAAAGGGTATGGGGTTCGAGGAGAGGCCATTTACATAATGAAAGAGATCCCCCCCGCAAAAAAGGTTTGTGTTAACTATTCGACCTTTTCAGTTTCGTTCTGTGTTTTTGGAAAGCTCAAACTACTTTCCCGGCCGAATTACCAGATCTTAAACCGATTGATTTGACCTGAGGGGACGTATTGCTCTAGGAGGCTTTCGTCACTATGAGGTAATGGCTACTGCCGTGTTAGTGTTGACATTTTCAACCATTACCTGCTCCTTGGAATTAAAAGGCCCTGATGCTTGAAAAGGAATATGCTCCTGTATTGGCTAATAGTTCCCCGTAGAAATTCCTTTGTGGTGACTTCTAATAAGGACTTTGCTGCTGCCAAACCCTCGCGAGGCAACTGTTTCAACATTGATTCCAAAGTTGTGTGTTTTTGGAAATAAACTTCACTAATGATCACCTTTTGGCATTGTCAGATAGCAAGTCCTGCCGCTGAAATCGAAAAAAACATTCTGTACGTGCAAGAGTGCTTTTGACATTTACAGGCCTAAGTATCAACATTCACAGGCCTTTGTACCAACATTCACAGGCCTCTGTACCAACATTCACAGGCCTTTGTGCCAAAATTCACAGGCATTTGTACCAACATTCACAGGCCTTTGTACCAACATTCACAGGCCTCTGTATCAACATTCACAGGCCTTTGTAGCAACATCCACAGGCCTTTGTGCCAACATTCACAGGCATTTGTACCAACATTCACAGGCATTTGTACCAACATTCACAGGCCTTTGTACCAACATTCACAGGCCTCTGTACCAACATTCGCAGGCCTTTGCAGCAACATCCACAGGCCTTTGTACCAACATCCACAGGCCTTTGTACCAACATCCACATGCCTTTGTAGCAGCATCCACAGGCCTTTGTACCAACATCCACAGGCCTTTGTACCAACATCCACAGGCCTTTGTACCAACATCCACAGGCCTTTGTACCAACATCCACGGGCCTAAGTACCAACATTCACGGGCCTTTGTACCAACATTCACAGGCCTAAGTACCACAAACACCACGCAACAAAGAACCGCGTTAATCACGTATAGAATCAAAGTCAGATAAGGAAATACTACATGTACCCTTTTGCTTACAACCATGCATCAACGCAGGGGCCAATCACCGTTGTTAAATTTGGTTACTTAGTCAGGCACAGTCGATGAGTCGAGAATGAGCTGGTTGAGTGGCCGTGCACCAGCGAGGATTGGGAGCCAGCTGTTTGCTGTGAAAGGTCTTCTTGTGGAAACGACTGATCACGGTTCTAGACTTCTCTGAAATATCCATTGTGAACTGCCATGACCTGTTTTGGCATGTAGCAATTTCCAAACGCGCATCGGGTCGACAGATTTCGCGCATTGTGATGGGCCGACGTGTTGCTAACTCTTGGAGGCGCACTACTGCAAAACGCGCGTATTGCATTTTGGCACAGCAGCCATGTAGTGTGACACGATGCACTGTATGCCGTGCTCTCGAATGGCAGTGGAACAACGCAGCTTTTTTCAAATTCGGCGTTTAGTGCCGCTGCCGCCCGTACAATCGCTACACCCATTAAGTCGGACAAGGCGTGTAGCCTAGCCTAAGGTTCTTTGTTTTCTGTCATTTCAGGTGATCAAGATGTTGATGATGATCGTATTTCTCTTCATCGGCTCCTGGCTTCCACTCTACATCTACCATCTGATCGTCATCACCAACAACGCTGTGGTCAGCGATTACCCGAACTTCTTCTTCGTCTACTTCTTCACCGGCCACTGGCTCGCCATGGCCAACAGCTTCATGAACCCCATCGTCTTCGGCTTCCTGAACGACAGTTTCCGGGTAACTATGCAGGAAGAGAGAGTGTGAAGTCCAGCCACAGAATTCCTTGACCGAACAGGGGCATTGTGCATAGAGTACAGCTGAACCTGTCGCTCAATAGAAGGCATGTAGTGGTAATGGCATTGTGGGAAATGATCGACATTACGCTTCTCGTCAATATAATGATCCTTGTGTCGCTCATTAGTTAATTTTTGTAATTTGTTGACTTGCATGTTCTCCATCTTCAAATCATAGTGGTATTTCGTCGATTTTTTATGTCAACCTGCAAGCCTGACAAAGCTCTATGACATAAACAGCTCTCGTCAGAGAGAATTATTTTCAAAGGGCCGTGCGCTTTGCGAGATGTGGACGAATAGAAACAAGTCATTAAATCTGTTTTTCATGTTAATGACAACGCACAAGTTGTCACATTTCACATCATTTTATATTGTCACGTCTTATTTGTCAGTGACATTCATGATTTCCATGTCCATTTCGGGAAGAATACAATCATCTGCATGTACACTGTATTTAAATCCCATATTCAATCCGGTTGTGTTCATTTTCCAGTAATCTATCGCTTTTAGCTTACAGGATATCAGTAATTCAGCTGTGTATGAAAGGCTTGCTCGTGATATAGGTCACCAGATCTTCTGGATGTAGTTTGGGGTGGTATTTGCGTCAGTGGCGTCCCACTTCTTAAGGAGGGATTGTAATAGCTGCATCCACGAAGGCTAGCAGGGCATGCCCTGATGAAAATTTATTCATGATTTTGAAATTGTTTATTAAACTTGAGAAGTGCATACAGCTTCGTGATGGTTTAGTGGTTTTATTTTTATATAGTGCGTCAGTACAATTGTTATTACGTGATAAACCGCGTCCGTTATTTAATTAATATTGCCACTGAATAAATGTATGTTGAAATTGATAAATGCAGCTTTGTTTGTATGTTTTTAGTACAAAGATCGATAGCGCAGAATATAATTATTACATGGCATGAGAAGGTCCTCAACTGGCTGGCCGTATTTAGTCACAAGACAAATTACATCAGTTGTTAAAGCAAAGCAAATAAAGCTAGATGACCAAATTGAAAAGCCATCGTCGCAATAGACAGAAATATTCTGTAATCAATTAAAACATGCCTGCTTGGAACTGTTCACCTGTAGTGTGTTTGGAGGAGTTAATGAAGAACACGCTCTGTGCATGGTAAAGACTTTTTAGTTCTGTTCTCTCTTCTTTTTTGGTGACCCATAGGCTGACGTGCGGCGATTGCTGCAGCGATGCGGGCCGTGCACGGAGAAGCTTAACCAGCGCCGACGCCTCCGAAGCCGCATGAGTACCACGTCCAGCCTCACCACACGAACTTCCAGCTTGGTAGGGTTAAAACTGTGTTCCTTATTACTGCAAGTGTGCACAAAGCAGATTTCAACAACTTGTTTACCTGACTCCGAATAAGTGTAATGAAAAGGGAAACGTCGAATCAGACCTCAGGAACGATAGCTGAAATATGAGGCTGTGCGTGAGCACCAGGATTCGTCCTTCAATACTTTCCTTTTTGGAACACAGTTTAGGGTAATATTCCAGAATCGTCCTTGCACTGAAAACAAACATTTAAGTTAGCCAAACTTTAAATACTGAAAAAAAAAGCTTTTATAAATCTGGAAACAGTGACGTTCATCGCTGAATTAATTCGTTCATCTTCATAGAATACAAATTGTGAACTCCAAATGTGTCCCTTTCATTGCATGTCCATTAGCCATGTTTTAGTCGAGTCACGGTCCATCACGAGTCTATTCTATGTCCATTAGAGGTCATCCGTCTTCGACCAATTAAGTCATAAGCTATTCACATGGAATATGACAAAAGCATTCTTTTGTCAGTGTTCTTCCAAGTTGTATGACCGGTCTTGTGAAGGGGACAAGTAAATTGAACCGTGAAGGGGCATGTGAAAGATTCGACTAAAACTAGACTCCCTGCGAACTCTTCCTCAGTCCAATTCCAAAACTCCATTAACAGTCACTTGCTAATCGGAAAAGCCGTCTGTGCTTTATCTACAGTTCAACCACCAGCGGTCTGGTAAAAATGGCGGCCCGCCCATGCCAACTAGTTTGGGCCCACCTGACCAACAAGCCCTGGAGAGAATTGGCAACGGTCAGAAATGGAACGAAAGGACCTACACACCGTGAGTTTTATACATTACAGTCTCTTTTTGGAGTTCCTGTCGGTTGACGAGTTTGGCCTACTCTCAACACAATGCAGCCCGAAAGTAAAAAGTGGCACAGCGGGCTTCCTCAACCCTGATGCGACCCACCTGTGTGATTTTCCATGGGACCGCCCTCACATTTTATAAATTTTGGAAGAATGATTTCTGCCTGAAACCACCTCAGGAAGCACTCATGTTTGAATTTGATCTTTGAATTCTTCAAGTAATATTGTTGCGAAGTCAGCTGGAGATGGGTATCACGAATTTCATTAACGACCTTTCACTTCCGACATTAGCGTTTCCACCTATATGTCTCCTTGTTCAGCCTTGTTTGTTTTCACTTCATGTAGTTACGTGAGAACGAGAATGTATAACATTGCGAAGATTTGCTTTCTAGTAGTCGAAGGGTTCTGGATGCAGTCGGGCTGGCCTGATATAGTGCTTGTCACCAAAAGCTGGATAAGATTTTTTTAAATTGTCTAGACTACAAGAGCAAATTGTTCCGTGAGTTTATTTCCTTTAGTACTTGTAAACTGCTAAACGTATTTGGGTTGCTATGGAAAAGTAGCTTCTTGTCCTATGATGGTCATCACGTCGACACCCACCAGCACCTGTTCACATGCATATTTTTCTTTTATTTCCTCTCACTGTTGCCTATTTTTAGGAACGGAAGGGGTCAACTTCTGGTAGAAGACTAGGCCTACTCCCCCTAAGCTGAAAGAGGGCCTTTCGAGCTACCACCAAAACGGTGACAGGTTGTAATGCGAAATATTAACAAACTGCACCACAGTAAATCACGGTTTCCTTTTGGAGACCACTTGCGTGATAAAGTCATGTACGATGTGTTTCCGCTATCCACATCAGCATCTACGAAAGCAGGTCTGCTCTCCGCCTGCCGACCACCAATACTTGTGATGATCACCCCCAAAATGGCTGTCTAGTGTGCAGTGTCTGCAGTTAGTACAGTGTAGTGTACTCCTAAAATCCCGCGGTTGAAAAAGTTGAGTACTGATATCTTTGATAACCCAAATTTTTGCCTGAAACGAGAAATAATCTAAAACCACTGGGACATAATTTAACTCGTCGACTGGCTTATCAGACTTATGATACAACCTGAACACGGGTGTCCAGCCAGTCGTGCTGAGTCACGCATGTCCTTGGGCAAAGCAATTTACCACTCAGTAATTAATTACTCTACGAAGACCGAGGTTTGTTATTTATACAGAATTTGCATGGCTGCCATCTTGCAGGCCAGTGCTTTTGTTCCATAGGGTCTGCACAAAGGAGGAACAAAAGAACTGCCGTGTAAAATGGCTACCACGAAAAGCCTCCACAGTTAGCTGTTTGCATGTTATAAACACAGTGAGGGCTGGAGTGGGCAGTTGGGAAGCCTCTGATAGTATTTCTCGAATTGAGCGGTTTATAAACAGGGGTAAGGTGAAACCAGCCTCTCGACATGCTGGCTTCGCGCCGCAAACTAGAAACGAACACATTGCGTGATCGCACACTCAATCTAAAAATTCCCAATCTAAAAAATAACCCAGCAACAGCCTAATTATCGCCATGAAATGTTACCAGTATACTTAAATGATGTCTTCACTCTTTGTTTCCTGGAAGTTGTATTTTTGTGTTTCTGGAAAAGGAGGGTGAAACGGCAGGCCAGAAGTTCACGATTGCGAACTGAATTTGTACCAGCATCGTTGCCGATGCTAAAGGTAATTCTGCCCTCCCCCACCAAATATCCACCTCCAGGCACATCTAACCGTCCACACTGTCGCCCAAGGGAGCTAAGATGGTTTCAGAAATGTTCCGATGGCGTGAGCCCGATAAACAAGGACACTGATTAATATCAGTATCTTTGAATGACAAATACTGTTAATAGACTGCGAGCGTAATGCTTTGCGGATACTGTTTATTACAACGCGAAAAAAGTTTATCCACGCTATTTGTTGTTATCAAAACCTGCCAAGTGCTTTATTGGCTTTCAAACTATAGCAACAGAACCGACCACAATCCTTGCAAAATGCTGCCATTTTTACGAAATAAATCACTGCATAATCGATTATTGTCTAAGAGAATTAAGGCCTTCCTTTAGGAAATTTAAGCCACTGGTATGTCGAATATTACACTAATATCTGACGCTTAACAATGTCTGTTGTTTTAAATTTTACGATTCACTTTGTAAATAGGCGTAGGTTATGTTTGTGTATTCCGTTTTATGTACATTTAACTTACTTTACGTACGACATGTACAAAGTTATACGCTTGAAGTGATTCGGTTTGGGTTGATTTGACTCGTACACACTTATGATGTGAACTATTTTGGCACAAAATCAAAATAAATACCTGCAAAATGAATTTAATAGAATCTTATAGGAAACTGCGTTCATTGTCCTCTACGCATACAGAAGAGCGTGCACCAATTTTGTTTATGGGTTGAACATTCACGAAACATCGTTTTAGCTGCTCAATCAAGTAGGATCACAGTTTACTTTGAAAACTTCACTCTCCAAGCATACCCGTCTGTCTCCCGTGCTGTTTCGCTCATCGGTTGAAAACAGCCATGTTGGTCGGGAGTGCTCATTTTGTTGGTAGCAATGCGACCGTGTCGCAAGCATTTTATAGTCGTTTGTGAACCAGAGGTGCATGGAAAATTGCACCCTCTCTTGGTCCATCTCTGGGCTAATAGGCCTAGATTAGTAGTTCTGCCCACACGTGGACTTCCGAGTAGCCAGATGTTCACAATGACACTGCTGTACGTTTCTCAACTTCTCAGTTAAGGCCTGCAGTAGTGTCAACTGTCTTAAAATGTGGAATTCAACGTTGAAATTTGATAATACAGTATTCCAAATGTCAGTTCTCACACCTTTTAAAATCAGTTGTACATTTTGGATCATTTCCATATCAGTGCATGGGATGTACATGTATGGGCTGATCCATTTTTACTGAATATGGGGAATGTGGAATGGATTACGGTAAAATGAACGTTACTTTGAAAATATACACTCATTAAAACCATACGTGTGTATAGTGAATCGTATACGTTTGATCTGCATGTACATTCCTTTCCATTCAAAGTTACATAATAGACGACTTGAGTGTCTATAACGCTGGTGAAATATTTATTTACTCTAAATTTGTTGCGATTATGTAACCAGTTCATATTTTGTGAAAACTGTGCATCGGAAAAGTTATCTTTTTTACTGTCGAGTTCTTTCTGCTTAATTTGTCAGAGGTTAACAGAGGCAATTGTCCTGTATGAAGTGGTGGCGGGTTCGTCTGTATTAAAACCAAGATAATACCTGAAATATCCGACTATCGAGATTATATCCGATTTGTGTGTCGTTCAACCTTCGAAACGCGTCAGTCCTCCGCCTGTTTAACTGCCTTACATTGGCATACTTTTCTTTACGTCTTTTTTAAACACAGAAATGACTGCCTCATGGAGCTTAACAGAGGTAGATTCCAGTTTACGTTACCTGCAGAATGCTTACGTTTCCAGACGCTGGTTCGTTATTTTAAGCCATCGCAGGTCGACATAACTGCATCAGATGAGTTCAGATGTTTATAAACGAATGTAATAATCATGCGCACGGGGCCGCGACCAGTTTTAAAGGCCAGGATGTAGGGGGTGTGGCTATTATTGTACACATAAAAAAACGATCCTGCAATGCACTCCCGCATTAATTTTTCAATGCATTGTTTTAATTCTTACCTCAAAACACTCACTGCTTTTGTTTATCTTAACACAGAAATTACAAACGGTGCTTTCCTTAGAGAGTACCAAAGTGAATACGTCACGCGATCTGATTATCTGGGGTGTGTTTTGGCGGTCATAACCAAGGACTGGTTCGTTTGTTTCTCTTTGGTTAATCGCTTTGAGGGTTTGAGTACTACATCATCGCACTCAATTCTTATTTGATTAAAATTACCAAAGAAAATCTATGAAAAATTACAGCCGAACCGGTTCTTATTAAGACCGCCAAAACGCAACCTTGATTCGTAAGTGTGACGTCACTTCAGTTTCAACCACGTCCACTGCACATAGAGTGTGAGGAACCATGAAACCGGAAGTTATAAACGCGCAACTTGTCGGTTCATCAATGGGAGCAATTTGTGGTGCGTGCGCATGTATGACAAAGTCACGAATTGGATGGTTGTGAACCAACACGCGTGAGGATCCATTCATTTGCACTACACTTCCTGGTCCAAAATGACGTCACACCTCGGTACATCTATCCGGTTCTTAAGTGTGACTTCACTTTAGTTTAAACCATGCCCACTGCACATGCACTGGACATAGAGTTATCATGCACTGATCACCGTTTACATGGAACCGGAAGTTAACGCGCAATTTCAGCGATCGTCCAATGGGAGCCTGCAAATTGTGGCGCTTCCGCCTTTGTGACAAAGTCACCTACGAACCGGATATAAAACACGAAACTAATTTTCCTAAAATGTCACTGCTAATCGTGAAGTAATATGAAAAACACGTTGTGGTTATTTTGGTAAATGTAGCTGTCTAGAATATAAATGTAAAATACACCACAACTGAGCCGTGAACCAGCGAGAATACTTGACATGGACCGAGGAGCATCATTCTAAGGATTCCACCGCGAAGAAAAGGTGAGCTGGGGGCAACATTTCTTTCTTCACGTTGTATCACTCTACTGCAACAAGAAATACGTCATTTTTTATTACTTAATCTTTTTTTAAAGTGCAAACTTGCTTGTGTGGTGAAAAAAATATTGTATGACTGAGTTGCTTGTGGATAAATTTGGAGATGGTTATAAAACTACTGTTAACTGACCAATAAAGTTAAAAACTACACGTGCATGTATTTTTTTGAGAACCTCCTGGTAGGACTTGAGATATCGCTGGGTAATCTCGATAATGAATTAAGGCAAATCCAAACAATAAACCTTTGCTTTCATTGGATCTGTTCGTTATCTTTACATTATATCTAGTTTTTTCAGATGAACTTTGAAGTCAGCTATGAAGCTAGTTATCTTCAGTTAAAGTTCAGTCTTTCGTGCCTTCAAAGAATGACTTTAAATGACTAACAGCAAAAATCAGATGACCAGCGTTTTGTGATTTTAGAATTTTTTATTTAATCACCGTGGCTAATTTGTGACTTATATTTGACTAAGTGATGGTCATTTGGCTTACCTGACTAATTAACGTCACTTCAGGTATAGGGAATGACTAACGCTTATTAGTCAAAATTCACTTTACACTGTAAGATAATTTAAGCTAACGCCAAGAAATACTGCACACGTCACTCCGTTGTTGGAAACGATTGCATAACACCAGTCATTTCTAGAAGCTTTAATGTAATTCGCATTTGTAAAGACAAGCATATTTGACTTTCATCGTTAGTTCAGAGTTCAAGTTGTTCCGCCCGCTCTTAGAATGTAAATCATTAATTCAACGATCAACAAAGGAAATCCCCAGAAGGAAAACTGTCTACATGCACAAAAAACTCTTTTAATTTAAAGTAGAAGCCTATGAGTAAATGCTGTCTAATCGCATCCCGCCGCTGCCACCAACGAACCAGTGCGCTTCTTCCGGGCTACGATAGTCGCCTTGGGCACGACCTTCCTGTCGGACACCTGACCCAGGGCGGCCATCAGGTCGATGAACATGGTGGTGAAGTTGATCCGCCAACCCAACTCGCCCGTCTTGTAGTCCCAGGGGAACGTGTGGTGGTAGTTGTGCCAGCCCTCGCCGATGGCCAAGGAGGAGACCAGGCGGTTCTCGGCCGGGTTGATGAAGCGGTCGTAGGGTCGGGAGCCCCACAGGTGCGCCACGCTGTTGACCATCCAGGTGCAGTTGAGCAGGAAGCAGTAGCGGAGCAGCGTGGCCACGCACAGCGTGTTCCAGAATGTCTCCCCCCACAGATAAATGGGGACTATAGTCGGTCCCACGAAGCAGAAAAAGAACATCAGTGACTGGTAGTACCTGCAAAGATCATAAAAGGCAGCAACAATTTATTTTCTTTCTCAGTATGTCCCATAGGCTACATGTTGAAAAGTTCGACAGCATCGTTTTCTCCTGAGAAATGTAGTTTTGTTTGTTTTTGTTTCGCAATTTTCTTTTTTTTTTTAATTTTCTTCTGAAACAATCAACTGACAGGACAGCGCAAGTTCGGGAACGAGTTTTAATTTGGAAACTAATCAACACACCGAGCTGATATGGAGGGGTCTAAAGGCCCATCTGTTAAAACATTGAGCGCAGAAAGAAACTTCTCAACGCAATAAACCTGAACAGGTGGTCAATTCATTAATTAACAGAATTTCACTTCGGCAAAGTCGAACCCCGAGGTGACCACCGACAACAGATTGACTTCAGAATCGTGCTTTGGATGTGAAAACAACGCGGCATCCAAAGGTTAAAAGTCGACTACAAACAGCGGTAACACTCACTTTCGCTGGAACCTGACCACCGGGTCGTCGATGAGGTCCCGGAGGTTAATCTTCGACCCCTTCTCGATGACCTTAGGGTGCTTACGGACCAACAGCCAGCCCACATGGGAGAAGAAGAAGCCCCTGGTGGCGTTGTGTGGGTCTGCATCCGTTTCTGAGTACTTATGGTGAACACGGTGGTCGCGAGCCCATTCGAAGATGTCATTCTTGATGGAAAGACACATAGACATGTTGCTGAATCTGCCGAAATCAACGACTACTGACATACGAGGACGTTTTAGGCAAAGCAGTCCTGAAAAGTGGAGTTGGAATATGCACAAGCAGCAAGTGTCTTGCCGAGTTTACGATGGAACCAACAACCAACGTCTGACTGGCATACGCGTGTTAAACACCAAACCATTTGTTCAAGTTAATTTGGGTGTTTCGGTTTTCTGGCGCACTTCAGTGACCACTCAAATTGTGATGCACAATAGAGTACCGAAGTGTGACGTCACTGTGAACCAGAAGGTGCAGTGCAAACGAATGCGCTAATGCCTTTAACACACTAATTGTGCGCGTGACGTATTCACTTCGGTACTCTATAACTACTGAGAAGGCCTTTAATATATGTGTGTGTATGTATCTCGATTATTTCAAGTGGGCTCACTTTAGTAGATCATTGAGAAATTGCAACGACAGTTTTCCAACCCACAGCCAGGTTTCCTCAAGCATTTTGATCATGTTGTTCTCGGTTTCCCTTGATTCATTTTCAGTGGCTTTATGTATATTTGTCGTCACGGTTATCAATATTCCAGCTTACCTGGAATGCCATACAGTTAAAAATGGCCAGAAGAATCCTAAGCGGAAGTTTTGCCTTGTAGCAACGATGGGCCCACAGGCGATGAGCACCAGCAGTGATACCCAGGCCCGAGCAGACATACATACCGACGGCTGCAATCAGGAAATGAAGACAATAAAGTTGTTGCCACACTCTTTCTAGGTAAGGTATTATTCGTCTAAGCCAGAGCCGTATGTGGAGGGAGTGTAGCGCTAACTTGAGAATTGGGGGAAAAATGTATGCTTTATTATGTGTGCAGGACGACTGTATGCTCACTGTCCACTGTTCTGGTTCTAAAACAATGATTGAACCTCACGTCGCTCGTTCGCAACTCGCTATAAACAGCTTTTTCCGAGCCATTTCATGTGGCTTGTTGGTCTAGTGGCATGATTCTCGCTTCGGGTGCGAGAGGTCCCGGGTTCAATTCCCGGACAAGCCCGTAAAGTATTTTTTTTCCCTCATAATGTTATCATTTTGAAATAACGTTTTGGTTCAAGGGTCTAACACCTCGGCTTGTTGGTCTAGTGGCATGATTCTCGCTTAGGGTGCGAGAGGTCCCGGGTTCGATTCCCGGACAAGCCCTACTTTTAGGGAAATTAATTTTGGACATTTAAATGTTAAAGGTTCAAAGAAGGGCCACAGGACTTCATGTCGAAACATCGGCTTGTGAATTTCTTTGGCCGAGAGAGGTCCAGGGTGGAATCCAAGACTCCCCCTTATTAGTTTTCTGAATGACTGGAAACAATACTTTGAGCGTTGTGGATATTTCAGACTTCAGGCAAAAGCCAAGCAATTTTGACGTCGCGACACATTCGCAGTGAAATGCTCTTGAACTGGAATGCTGACAAAAATACATAAAGTCAGTTCTTGCATTCGTGAATATTTTATCTGACGTCACATGTCAAGTTCCTACCCCCTTTCGCACCAAGTGTGAACCGACCTTTAGTCCGCTGATATAGATAGTCTGTCCCTCTTGCTTTGAGCATACCATTTAGGCACACAGGCAAAAGAAACATGACTCATCTTGCATATGATGAAATCCGTTATTCCCTATTGTATGCGATTAAATCCGCGCACAAGATAAAATGTTCAGTATGACTACACCAGTTGGAAATTTTATCAGATCTGCCTTTTGTGATCGCAGAGAAGTTAAATCACATGCAGCAGTGATGAAGTACTTAACCCTTGCGCCTTTTGAAGTTTAAACCCGACTGATGCCACCCTGTGCAAATTTCAGATTATCAACATAGCGACTGCTGTGTGCAAATTTAATTCATGGATGACTCTCTGGCAGATCCTGAGAGCACCCATGAAATGGCTTACAGGCAATTACAAATCATTTATGCTACCAGGGGAACTTCACTTCGCCTCACTTTTTTGATGCTGCTCTTAATTCACCCGACTCCACATTGTCCAAAATGTAGTAGTAATGGGCAAACTAAAAGGAAAACCTACAGAAAAGGGACCAGCTGGGATTGTCCCGAACTGTTTGCTCAGTTCAATACACTGTCCGTCATATTCGTATTGAGTCCGTTTGTGTTTAGATAATATCGCATAGTAAAAATGCAATTAAACGTCTGGCCAGGAAGAAAGAGTAAATAAGGGGTGGCCAAAATATTTCAAGGAAACTAGAACACATAGAACGATTACTTTTAGTGCCATGCGACATGTGAAAAAACAATTTTTGAAGGAAAATTGATGTACATGTAACTTTCTAACTCACCCCAAAGCAAGGTGTAGGGGCGGCATTTCCAAGTCAGGAAAAAGAACGAGTACACCGAGACCACGTGCAATGCTGCCATCAAAATCACGTTCCGCCAGACGATCCTGGTCTGGTTTTCGGACGGGTCCCCAGGCTTGGCGGTACCGGTCGCCGTGCGGGGCGGCCCCTCGGCCGTGCTCGGCATGTCTGGGTCGTCGTCCAAGGGGTTGGTGGCGGCAGTGTCATCCTCAGGGGTATCTTCCTGGGCGACCTCTACGGTGCCGTAGACTATATTCTTTGGTGCCATCACTCTTGTTTTGTTTTGTTTTTTTTTTAGTTCGCACAAAAGCTGAGGAAAGACAAAAAAATTTTATTTGTAGCCTTCCTTATTTGTTAAAAAAATCAGAAATTCTATAATTTCATTTGAAAAACCACTGATTCATAGCCTAGCCAATGGGATGCGTAGCAAAAGCACAACAGGATGCTTGGGGTGTGTTTGGGACAACCGGGATGAGATTGACTGATGATCAAAATAGCTGAAAACAGCTGAACAAAGGGCATAAAGAAGCTAAAATGTGAAAATCTCCTTTACTTCTGTACACAGCCAGTGAGGAACAAAAACTGAAATCCCAAACCAAAAAGCTGAAATCAGCTAAAAAGCTGAGAAATCTCACCCCTGGGACAGAAAGAAAAAGTTTTTCGTTTAGTTTTCAGGTCAACAATTTTTTTTTTTACTTTTGCCCCAAAACCTGTTTTAACGATTCCACGAACGTCACAGGAAGAGGACGATTTTTATGGTATTTATAATAAAATCATTTCTGGTAAATTATGTAAAATAGGCTAGTTCAATTTCCATTAATAAATTAAAAGTGGCTACGTGTAAACTGCCGTACTGTCGACTGGAGGAAAAGTTCCGACAGATGGTACCAGGAAAATTGTAGACAGTGTCAGACTCCCCATCCGTTTAATGTTCAATAAAATGCAATTTCTGAAAGCAAATGAGATGTAATGTTGCGCGGCGCAGCGCTGACACATCCAGATGATTCTACTTTGTCTTCTTTTTACGGGAAAACAATTTTTAAATCTCACTTTTTTTTAAAACTCCAGGAGTATATGATGTGGCAAATACAAAGGGCACTCCCTTTTTTCAAGACATGGCCTGCCTTTTTCTAGACAAAAAAGGCATCAACTAGTCACATCTCCATGGCGGTGCACTGAACCAGTCATGTGACACCAAGGGCGGATACAGGATTTTCAGAGAGGTGGGGGGGGCGCAAAACGCAAAGGGTCAAAAACAAGCGTGCAGTGCGAAGCCGCAGTCGACATGTAAATGCAATGGACTCCGGAGCCAATTTAAAATTCATCGTCGTGCATACATCATGGCACATTCGCATCTCAATGCATGTACACGATATGCACTGCGAACGTCATGTCTCGCGCACCAGCCGCTCCCCGCTCGGTCATGTCGTCATGTACCTGGCTGGCTCTAGCTAGCTGCATACACAAGCAGGTCCACTCTCGGATAGCATCTCCATCATAATAGGCCTGCATAGTTTCGCTGACCTGATTAACCATAACCCACAGAAACTATAAGTTATTTATGGTCTATTGTCCCGATGGAGCACATGTATAAAAAATGTTTGGCTGAGCTGTCAAGTATTTGTCTAATCAACCTGTCTTCGATCGGGTGATAGTAAAGTACCACTACACCTTTGCACTGCAAGCTGCTTCAGGCCTATGCACAAAGGAAGCTATAGAACGAAGGGATTTTTCTCAGTACATGTATCATGCTCAGGTTTGTTCAAATAGGACTAATGATTTTTTTTCCATCAAAAATATCGAAATTTGTCAAAATTGAATCAGATTTGTAAAATCAATTGCTAATATTTTTAATAATCAAATACCGGTAATCACACTTCATTCAAGTTTCAGTCAACTGCTGTAACATTGTATAAAGCCCCTAACTCCGATAAGCGCGTATTATGCACAGGTTTACATGAGATTATGCCGGGGATAACGAAAACACCATTTTAATTATTTAGTCAAGGATACTGAAGCACATGCAACTTTCATTCCACGTCCTTATAATTAGCCTAAGGCTTCATCCGAATCTGTTGCCTACAGCTATAGGTCTAGGTATTCGCTCCATTGAAAATATGCGGTAAGCGTGTACGGGGAGAAGCGCTGACAATAGACGTAGCCGTAGCTCTGGAAGCTCGACATGGAAGTCGACCATTAATTTTATGCAAGATAACTATGCACAATCCTCTCAGTCAACTGTTTTTGGATCAGGGCATACAGTACTGTGACTAGAAGGGAGCCAGATTTTTAGAAATCAGATTAGAAATATATGTCAGAAAACTCGCGATAAAACGAAACCTAGAAAGGAAAATACATGACTGAGATACGAATCGAGTCCTCTGTAAGATCCTAAAATAATTTGAAATTCAGTGACAACAAACAAGACGACTAGGCCTACTATTGAATATTCAGGCTTTTAAGTGATAAGTGATTTAATCTCCGTGAGGCTGCCTTGCACCCTATCGAGGTACAACGAAGAAATAATTATACTTTCCCCACACGTGTTTAAAAGATGATTGTCAAGAGAAAAATACTACAATCGACTCGATAATACAGGAAATATTGCTCCGAAAATTGATCAATAATTCTCTGTATTATGCAGCTATAACACAGTGTTAGTCATGCGTGCACCGTGACTGCATGATCCCACGTACCACATTGGAAGCGAAGAACATTATTGCAAGAACAAAATATTGCACACAGTATTTATAATCCTAGCTCATTATCCCAAAATCAACAGCCTCCAGGTCAGCAGACCTGGACGGATGTCACTGACGAGGAAGAAATATGCAGATGCAGGCAGCAGCCGTGCAAGACAAACAAGAGACGAAAGAAGACGTCGAAACAAGAATTACTGTGGAATGTGCCGATGAGACTCGGGCTACATCAGAAAGTGCTAAGATCCAGGCCTAACACTTTCAAAGCCAAAAGGCAAATTTTGCGAGCATTTGAAAAATGACACTTACTTTGAAATGCTTGAACCAAAACTTGACGTTAGGACGATTTGGTCCGCAGGACTGCTTGCCTACAAATACTGAGCAGAACTGTGAAGAATATATCAATCTACGAATTCCCGCACTCGAAATTCGAGGGCACTGCTGCAAGGTCACCCGTCCCAGAATATCTGCACAATGCGAATTTTACATACATTACCGGTGTATGTGGGAGTGCAACCGCACATCACGCGTCGTCTGGCCTGCAAGGTGCACTCACGCACACAAACTGCGTGCATGAACTGGTGCCCTGCGATCACCATTCACCCAGGTTTGACGGGACAAGCGGTTGGTTGCCAGTGTGAATGGCGTGATATCTCGTGACGTTACTTTTGGGAGGATTTCCACAGCTGTTATATTTTATGCATATGAAGTAAATCGCGCAGTATAATATGATGCAAGAATGCTATGATTTTCCCCGGCCCTTTCAATTTGGGAGAGGATTCCCGGTTTTGTTTGTAGTCCGCGAAAGAAAAATTGTGATGAGTCACACAAAGCGGTCAAGCCACTTCTTTTGCACTTGCAGCCTTCTGCATAATTTTCTTTCAACTTGGAACTTTCGTTATTTTTGCTGGTCACTCTGACGCACAAAACTGTGCTTAGAAGGTCACCGTCTGTCTAGCTTCTTGGTACGATCATGCACTGGGTTGTGGGATCCATCTTTCGGGAAATAATTATTTTAAGTGATATTTGTAGCTCGGTATGTGCATGGTCACGTCGCGGGACAGAGGCGGGGCCGCGTATATTTTTGATTGCACAACATTCTGGGGGAACTTTCGTTGGGAAAATTGTTTCATCGCCGGCTTGTCTTGAAATGGGAGACTATTCTTCAAGAGACGTGGAAGCAAAGTTCCCGTTAAAATGGCGGAATTTACTTCCTTGAAAAAAAAATCCTCCAAAGCCAAGAATACGTAGCCTTCATTCAAGGTGGATTCCCCCCGGCTTCTTGTTTTTGAGAAACAAATTGCAGGCAGGGGAAAACACGGATCGATCCAGAATAAAACATAACGGGGGCCATGAACACCCCCCCCGGCATTTTTAAAAAAATTCATAAATCAAGAGAGTTATAGGTTAATGTTTTACTGTATCATTCCTTCCCTCCCAAAGCGGCTAAGTAGACCAAACGGTATTCGTAATGACCTAGTCGCTGATATATATATATATAGGTCATAGATGAGCTCCTAATTTTCTAAATAGTTTCACAAATATTTTGGCGCCCTAAGCAAATCATTCCCCCACCCCAATTGGGCGGGACGATTTATGTACCGTGGGGAGTAAAACTTCTCATGTAAGATTCTTCATTTAGGAAGTTTGATGAACTTATCTCGAGGTATAAATTGTCACAAGGTGGATGAGTCGTAACCGATCGGTCATGTAAGGATGACTAATCAAGCGGATTTACCTGGCGACGTGGTTTTTATTACACAACGTGACCGATGCTGGGGAAACACCATGTACCAGATTCCTATTGCCAGTCTCGAGAGGACACGACGATTCGTGGGATGCGTTCGAGCGAGCTACTCGCATTAACACGAGTAATGATTAACACGAGTATACTCCTAAGCGCTCGAACAGCTGTAGTACGACCCCAGGGTCAGCGAGAGTATACTCGCTACTAATGCGCACGCATCCTACGGTGATAACTGGAACAACCGCGCGAACACATCCGTGGAGGCTATATTATGCACGGTACTTCGCCTTCGATAATTTACTCCAGGGCCATAATTGTGGCTTTTATTCAAGTCTTGTTTCCCCAGTGTTGTGTAAAAAAAATGTTCGTTACCGAAGAAAACCATCACACAAACGTCGGAGGGCTCCCTAGACGATGGAGCATGCGGAGCCCGAAAATGATGAGCGGGGTATACATTTTTAGTGATGATTTCTGCGTCTTAACAGGTGACACAGCAGTGCTAGTGACGTGACCTGGAGCCACGTTCCGTGACGGCGATTGGTCGAGATTGTGTGACATGTTAGGTTGCGCACGTGACCCGAACTTGATCCTGACACTGACTAGTGTAAACGTTGAACCTACATCGTGCATTGTTCTCGATTAGGAATTGTATTTACGGTTGGAGCCCCACTCATCCATTTTTTATTCATTGTAACCGTTTTAAATTTAAGCGTATTAAACATGTACTTGTACATTATTTTAAGGATTTAATTGACTGAGAAATCTCAAGCTTTTCGTCACAGCGTGCGTTTTTGGCATGTTCAGAACCGTCAGCATGGCATCTCCCCACTAGTATAATGTCATCGCATTCCACATGTTTTTGTACACGTAAACTTTGTATAAATTAGTGAGCGAAAATCGAGCATAATGACAAAATGAACTGAAGGATAAAGATTTAAATAAAGTTGCGACCGATCCTGGCAGTCTGGAGTTGACTGTATGATTGAAATCAAAATATATATTTTACAGGCTTTCTTTTTCGAGAGGAAAGATAATGGAAAGATAATGGAAGGTTTAAATCGCTGAAAAATTTGCCAATGTCACAAAGTAGTCAAGATAGTGGTAACAGCTGGTTTTGTTTTGCTTTTTGGCTGTTTTTTTCAATATCTCATAATTAAGTGGACAGTGGCCAAGAGATGGCGTCCTTTATGTCCGACGTCGCATGATTCGATCTTGTTGCAATTCGCAAGAGCGTCAGTTTGTGGTGTTATTGTTGGACTTTGCACCGAAACCGTAGCAGTAAGCCGGCACTAGAACTTGTGTGCAGAAGGATCAAGGAGTGACCACCACCAGAGTCCAAAATGTAACTTAGATCCTTTCTGAAAACATTCCGCAAGTAATTACTGCCGGAGTTCCAGTCTCCTCGGTTTATGTAGTTTAAGTATGACAATACGATGGCTGTTCTGAACATTTCAGGAGATGCTTATCTGAACGTGACCACGCTCTTGGTGGCTGTAGGAACCCTGGTTGCCTACGCACTCTACAGAAGCACCAGGCGGCCCGCAGGTTTCCCGCCCGGGCCAGCTGCACTGCCGCTTGTCGGAAACATTACCCGTAAGTTGAATAAAAATTAACGTAGTATTGTACACTTTCCTCTATCCATGCATGACTTGACTTCCTTCCTCCAAAGCTAGCTCCATGGCATGCTCTACCCTAGCCCCAGACTGGGGGCCAGTCTACTGCTAGTACTGGACTCCACCCCTCCCTCTCCCTCACGTATCCTTGATATGGAGGGAGTCCAGTAGACTGGTCCCCAGCCTGGGGCTAATTCTACCCCACCATGAACGTCACGTCCGACAATATTATTAATACACAAGGCCATATGATGGCAATGTGATCGGTGTTTGACTAGCCTATTTTCTATAGGGGCCTATAGTATATGACTGATCCACATTATCGGGTACGTGTACCTCAACTTTAGCCCCAAACTAGAGCCAGTCTACTGTACTCCCTCCCTATCAAGGATACATGAGGGAGGGGGAGGGGTGGAGTCCAGTAGACTGGTCCTAGCCTGGAGCTACGCATGTACTTCCAACCCGTGTTTAGGGTTTTTACTGATCACTGCAGTTTCCATAACCGATTGTATGTATTCACTCATATAATGATGACTGCAGTGTCTTTCCCCCAAATGATACCACAGCAACAGCGCCCTCAGTTGTCCAGAAAAGCACAGACCATTTTGACATTTGAAAGAATTGAAGTTTTAACCCCACTCAAACAATCCTCAGACACGGAAGACTTCCTCATAATATTGCTTGATATTTCACAGTTTTTCTGCTCTTCGAAGTGCATCAATGAAAAATTCATTGTACCAACCTTTTAATCATTCTCTCCATTCTGTAGAATTCTTTTCCATGTTGGAATCAGCGGCAGAATTCAAGAAGAAGTATGGGCCAATTGTCTCCCTCAAGATGGGCACCAGCAACGTGGTCTTGCTGAACAACATTGAGGTTGTCAAGGAGGCTCTGATTAAAAAGGGACTGGATTTTGTCGGGCGACCGAGCATTCACTCAGGTATTAAGAGAAAACAAGACTATTTGGCCTGCAGCGGGGTTGTGTGGTATTAATGAAACAACCAAAGCTTCTAGACAGCTACCGGAGGTCAACTAGGATTCATGCTTGGTTGAGAATCTGCCTTTTGTGAGCCCTTAAAGTCGCTCAAAACTTCATGATTAAAATTTTTGAATTGTTTTTTTACCCATTCCAGTCAGCTTGATTACGGAAGGATATAAAGACATCGCTTTCACAGACTACGGGCCTCAGTGGAGATATCAACGCAAACTCGGCCACACTGCAATCAGGTGCTTGTAACTTTGTACATCTAGCCCACCTGTAACCCCCCCCCCAATTTGCCCTGCCCTGCCCTTCATTGCGTGATGGTGTGGAATTCATTTGGCCACTATTAGAGCAGTGCTGTTGTGTAGACCGTCACAAGACCAGACACCAGACCAGTCAAAAGACCGGTCACAATTAACGAAGTGAACAACAACAAAAGGACTGCTTGTGATGCAGTTCATTTGAATAGCTTGTGACTTCAATTCCGACCGGAGGTCTTGTGTTGGTCTCATGATGGTCTTGTTGGGCCTTGTGATCGTCTTAACGGGTCTCAAGTACAATATTGATAAATATGTGTACAATTCATTGAAGTTTGTAAAAAGTTCCCTGATATCCTGTTTACAGGAACTAGTTTGACAACTTCCTATGCCTTGGGAGCTTGTACCAACCATCCACTCCAAGGCTCAAACCAAATATTTGTAGATAGTAAGATTCTTTCAGAAAAGAAAATTTGGCATTTCCCTCGGTAACATTACCACTCCACTTGTTAGAAGTACATTTAGATCCTAGTTCTTGATAGATGCAAAGACAGATGAGGTCTTGGTTTTTTTAACATAACCAAAGTGAAATGCTTTAACAGAGACTGAATGAAGATGGTAGCAGAAGGACCAGAATTGAGCCCCTGGTGTCATGTCTAATTGTACCTATGGCAGTTGTGCATAAATTTATAGAAGGCCTGTGTAGAGTGCCCTCACAGAGGACATGTTTTGTTATTTAGATTTAGATGACAATGAAGTATCTACTCAAGCATATCAGGCAGGAACTAAGACCTGTCCTCTATGAGGGCGCTCCATGCAGGCCCTCTATTGTTAAATTTAACTTTAAAAACTACTTTGCTCTCTCTATTGATACGTTTTTAGACATTTTGCCCAGAAAGAGCACTTGGAGAAGCTTGTATTCACCGTCATTCCTGGTATCGCCAAAATCCTGGATGATCTTGGAGACAAACCCTTTGCTCCAAAATGGACAGTAGGCCAGATTGTTTTCAACATCCTGTCTACGTTGTGCTTTGCAAAGCAGTGAGTAGTCACCCATGAGCTCTCAGCGATCAGAATGGCATGCACAAGGGCCCATTGACACAAATGAAGAGCAACATTCCATGTAAAAAGTGTCCAGCATAGTGGTTTCCTGTGGGACTGAGAATGGACAGGCTGCACTGTATGGTGATAAATTGGTATGCTTAGAGCCCGAGCGATTTCGAAACATGCTGGTACCTTGGCAAGGGGATCAGTCACTTTTGAAAAGTGGGGAAGACATAATACCTATATAGTCTTAGAGCTAGCTACCTAAGATTTCTACCCATTTCACCCAGATGGTTTGACCCCTTAAAGTTAATTCGATGGTCCATGTCATTCAGAAAAAATTGGTCAGCCTGGGGGTGCTGTTGGGGGCACTTTGTAGGGGGTCTGACCACACCTTCCTAACCAGATATTTAGTCAGTTTTTTTTTGTAATGTACTATCATATTACTTTGCTTTGACAAAGTTTGATCCATGAATGAGATGGGGTGAAATAAACCGTCTGACCTCGGGGGGGGGGGGGGGGCTGACCAATTTTTTTGAATGACATGGACAACCTAATTAACTTGAAGGGGTCAAACCTTCTGGGTGAAATGGGTAGAAATCTTATGTAGCTAGCTCTTAAACTAATAGCAATGCCAGTAAGACCGTGAAGCCCCCAAAAGTGTAGAGTCTGGGGCCCTCTTAAAAGCCCTGAACAATTTGATTGTAGGTGCGCTGTGGTGAAATCTGAGGCATTTTCTGACCACTTTACCCAATATTTGTTTACATTTTTTGCCATAGCTTTCAAGTTCGTAGGAATTCATGAGGGGGTGTGAGAATTCAGCTTTTAACTGATTTCAGATTTTTGTTGTTTACATTTTGTAGATGTTGACCCTGAATTTCAGCTTTTTTGTACACCTGGTTTGTACAAAAATATGGGAACTTTCAACATTTCAGCTTTTTGCCAGCTATTTTCAGCTTGGATTTTGACTGGCCACTCACACCCCTAATTTATACTGTGAGCTGTATCACCAAATTCAGGCTTACTACTTTTATTTGGCAATGAAAAACGGGCAGGAGGAGACATATGATATTCTCCCCGCTTTTAATAAGTGGGTGGGGGGCACAGGACATCTTCCCCCACTGATTAACACCCATGTTTCATGCAGAGAATGTACATTCTGGCCAATCAGTTGATCTTGCTAGGCATGATGTTGTGGAATGGCTGAATGGTTGAATGCTCCCAATACGAGAGGCAGCACGCATTTGTACCCATGAAACGTCATCCGGCACCTTGTCTGTGCTATCCACTCTACGCCTTTTCTTTTGTAACAGATACGAGTTCAACCAGCCAGAGTTGATGGAATGGATAAGCATCAATCAGGAGCTATCTGGAGTTGCTAGTACTGGTCTGCCGTCGGATATATTGCCAATCTTCCGTTATCTGCCAACCCCAAAAGACAGGAAATTTGGTCGTGTGTTGAAGCAGTACCATGCAATGTATTATAAAGAGCTCCAGAAACACCGAGAAAGTTTCGATCCAGGTACAACCGATGCATCAAATGCTAAGCTAACTCTGTGTTCCTACGTGACTGCCTCCTTTTTGAAGGAACTTATTTCAACATACTCTCCCTGACACCACAAACTGCATGCATGGCTTGCTGTCATTTGTACAACAGAATCGTGGTTATCACAATTTAGACCAAAATCCTGCATCCATGCACTCAACGCCAGTATATTTTGTTTTCCCGGACTGAGACCTGGCATGATTTTTCAAGTTTCTTTCTATAACTCATACGTGTTTGGAGTCACCCTTACGAAAGTGAATTCAATTTCTGACTGGTCTGTGTCTCACACTGATTGGCAGAGAACATCCGTGACTTCTTTGACTCCTTGCTGCTGACCCAGAAGGAGAACATTGAAGCCGGAGAGGAGGGAGCCGACCGTCTGACAGACACCCACCTGGTCCAGACGGTGGCAGACATTTTTGGAGGTATCGAGATACGTGGCAGAAATCGTAATGGAAAAACTGTGTGGCTGATTTCAAATCGAATGGCTGTGGCTGTCACCTTCCACAGATTGTACTGTCTTCAGCCATAGCCAAGTAATTTGGTCATGGCCTATCTTGGTTTTTATTGGCTCTATGCAAACTATTTGTTGCTTAGATTTTGCCAAAGTGTTCAAAATCACAGTGTGCACCTCATGACAATTGAGTCAGGACAAGTCACTGGGACGTGGTACATCTATTCTGGTAAAAACAAATCGTAAACCTAGACTTGAAGTAACCTCTTGGAATGGCAGAGTTTCTCAGCTTCGTTGGTTTTAAGTTTGGACTTTTGTCTTTTTCATTCGGTTGTCTCAGATTCCCTATCACATCCCTCTTTGATTGAGTGGTGTTTAATTTCACTCGTTTTTATTTTCTCACCAAAGCGGGAACGGAAACTACCATTCTCACCCTCCACTGGGCTGTGCTTCTGATGGCAGAGCATCCTGACATCCAGGAGAAGGTTGCCATGGAAATTGACGAGGTCATAGGTCGTAACAGAATGCCATCATTGGATGACAGGGGCTCAGTGCCCTTCACAGAGGCCACCATCTGGGAGATTTTCCGGTTCGGGTCGGCAGTTCCTTTTGGGGTTCCTCACACAGCGATGACAGACTCCAAACTTCGTGAGCACTGCATCCCTCTCATTCTCTATGCACTTACCCCAAACCTTGAGTGATGCTCACCGAGTTTGTACACACACAGAGGCTCCAACTGTTCCTCTGAGGTTGAGCGTGATGGAGCCCTCCAGTTGCCGTGGGCCACGGCTGGGCAATGTTGCAAATATTGCTCCATGATATTGTCTCAGAGTTTTAAAAAGTAATGATGCAATAAAATAGGTTACACAAGTCTTGAACAAGTGACCACCAAGGGTCAGTATTTGCAAACTTTAACTTTTTAAAGGACTTGTGTTGTGGTGTCTTGTCGTTTCAAAAAGTTGGTATTTTCAGGCCAAAAGTAATACAGAGACAAGTTCAATGCGGAATACGTCCAGTACTGTTGGCAAGCAACAAATACCTACGGCCACATGCACATTGTCCTTTGTTCCCTGATTTTCAGATGGTTACCGGATCACCAAAGGAACATTGGTGATGATCAACCATTTTGCCCTGCACTATGATCCTGATGTGTGGACAGAGCCGAAGAAGTTTAAACCAGGTCAGGGTTGATGAGGATTTACTTACACGTATTTTGTTTTGAAACAAACATTGTCTACCCATTTGTACTAGCAGAGAAAATTGACTCTTGGCTGGCAACATGTTTTGCCCGAATATGCACATTCACTTATTAAGTGTTAAAGGGGAGTTATATCAGAATTTGGAGTATATGTTGTTCAGAGTGTTATGCAATGTATTATTTGGTACTTAGATATGTAATGTCTTTTCGCAACTGCACACTGAAGGCCAGCCATGGTTTACCAGCTACTGGTAAGCAAAAACTGTGACTGGATGCAGCAAGAGAAAAAAAGTCTGTTGACAGTTCTTGTCTAGTGTCTCTGTTTCCTTCCCAGAGCGATTCCTGAATGACAATGGCCAACTCCCTGCCAAGCCTCCAGAGAACCTTTTGCCCTTTGGCTGCGGACGTCGCGTCTGCCTCGGCGAGGACTTCGCTAAGAAGGAAATCTTCTTGCTCTTCACCTGGCTCTGCAGCCGGTATACCTTCTACAAAGTACCAGGCAACATGAGCGAGTCCCTGCTGAAGCTGAACCGTGCTTCGGGCTTTGCACACCAACCCCTGGATGACGCAGAAGTCTGCGTGAAGAAGCGCTTCTAGCAGTCTGAATAGAAGTTTTGTATGGTTGCCATCTTGCAGACCAGTACGTTTGTTTCATAGGGTAAGAGGTTTCCCTGTACAACAAAAGAACTGCCCTGCAAGATGGCTACCATGCAAATGCTCTGTAGTGGAATTGACTGGAGTCTACGCTCGAGAGCATGAGACTCTCATATATTTCATGCTATTCTAACGTACCTCTCATAGCTCACACCCATATGGGATTTCTCACACATAACAACTGAATATACTAGTGAGGTGCCGAAAGAAAATTGTTGTCAAAATAGGTCTCCATGGTACCTTCTTTACCTATGGGTGGCTAATGGTTGCAGCCTTGGTTTTTGCTCAGTTTTACTGTGAAAAATATCCATCCACCTCATCACTGTGAAGAGGGGCAAAGTTTCATTCAGTACTAAACAGTAGAGTTTATTTGGTGTTTGGGGAGGCAGCAATGAGTGTTATCGAAAGCATCTTGGATTCTTCTACTTCCGGACTGACCAACAGGCTAGTCGTAGTTCTCCCTGTCAACGGTAGGCAAAATATGAGCGTACGTGGCCTAAAAAAGAGCTGACAGACCCTGGTCAGAATAGGCAAACAGCTACATTCTGCATATACGCTTGCTGCTTTTGAAGAAAATGGACTGGGTGCACAAATGAATGGCTTGTGCCTGTGACAGTTTTAGACTGAAATAGAACGTTATCGGTCGTCCATATGACACTTGCTGTTCAAATTTGGACCTGACTTACCTTGGTAATCCTCAGAGTTCAAAGGTACTTCATGTTGGTCTATTCATAAGGAAGAAAGAAATCCGCAGATTAAAGCTACAAATGTATTTTAATTGGAGTAGCACTACTTTCTGATGTTTAATCACACACGTTGCTCCTTTGCTATAGGAACAAATTGGTAAGTAGTGGACCTGATTTTTTTCTCTGAAATAAAAGCAATATTTTCCAAATCAAAACCAGGGTCAGTGTTCAACAATCCAATACTGAAATATCTGTAATACATGTATGTACATTTTGAAAGAAAAAATCTATTTTTTAGTCTATGTCATTTCTAGCAAGTAATATAATTAATTGAGAGTAGTCATGTTGCCAAAAGTAATGAGTTAATAAACTTCAGTGGTTAGATGATCGAATTCAGACTACAAAAGAGTGTATTTCAAAGTCATATCTATCCACCCCATCCCAACACATTAACAAAACGTAGTCTCTTCCGTGTATGCCAGACATTACGTGGTACGCCAACACAGGCAAATGCACGAGGGAACACCGAGTTCGACTTCAGATGCTGACTTTATGCAATGCAGTAATTGGGTATACAGCTGTACAAAATGAAATACATGAATGAGTTGCATTGTCAATCAACACCCTCAGGTTTTCAAAAAATAGCAACGTCTGCTCGAGCAAAGCACATTCGACATGATCTCTCAATGCACCATTTGATCTTTCTCGCCGTGCTGCATGCCTTTGAACATTCTCAATACTGAGTGTTTGCCGAGCTAGGTTCTGGACTTCTGTTTTAGTTTTTTGACGGATGTCAAAATTGTAAGTATTGCTGCCAGACTATTTTTACCTGTTCACCGCCTACACAAAATTACATGTGACAAGTACTAGCAGTACACTTGCACGAAGCCCAAGACCCAAAACCTTGTTTTCCCAAACCCTGGCGTTGACTGCCGCTGCACCGCACGCACAGAATTTGATATCATAAAAGGGAGCCACTAATCAACCTCTCCCCCCAATTTTGAGGCCAGCATCGTAAAGAGGGAGTGAAGAAAAATGGAAATGCACGGAGACCTGTACCTGAACATGACTACTCTTTTGGTGGCTGTAGGAACCTTGGCAGCGTATGTGCTGTACAGGAGCACCAGGCGGCCTGCGGGCTTCCCACCCGGGCCAACCGCACTACCACTTGTCGGAAATATTCCTCGTGAGTTGTATCCTAATATGCAAGCAGCTATAGGTAGGGTCTATGCCTTACCTTCTTTGGTACCGGAACAATTTTGGTTGGTTATAAATACATGTATAGTGTGAAACGACACAGAATTCTTTCGTCCTCAAGAATTATGATGAATATGTGTTACCCCAGCTATGGATTACCCTCCAGCTACGGACTAAAAGGAATAGACCCCTTAAATTGATATGGTACCGTACTCCATGCGCGTGTATTTGGCAAATCATGCTTTCGCTTTCGGCAGGCACTCTGTGCATTGTCGTTTCACAAACTGAAAGCTATTTTAATTATACCAGTTAAACAACTTCTAATTAATTTCTGTGTCAGGTATCAGATACAGGGATGGGTCAAATGCATGTCAAACCTTTCAAAGAATTTGCTCCTTACTGTATCTATTTCACTTCAGTATCCGATGTGCGCGCGCACCATCGAGCGTTAGTTTGTGAAACCGAAATTGTTGATAACGCAACTTTCACGGCGAACTGACACTCACTTGGAAATGAGTGTCAGTTGGTGGTGTCGGTGACGAACTGTGAGTAACCAAGAGAGGGTCGTATTTCCTAAGGCCGACAAAGCGAAATTCAACCCTCTGCTCACTCATCACAGGTCCGACAGGGAATATAAACTTGCACTACCGATGACCAAATTATTCCAGTCCATTTGTTTTAAAACACACTGTCCGAAATGTCGAATACAAAAAATCGAGATTTTGTAACGTAACTGTTTTCCTCCAACTCATACGCAATTAAAGGAACACTTTTGTCTTCCTTAAATTCAGTTTTTGTGTTACTCTTCACTTTTCTTGTCGTGATTTGAGGGCCCTGTAACAGTCAAAATTTAAAGTAAAATCTTACACGACCAATATAAATTGTAGTCCACTGTTGTGCGATGTCTTGGCGCGTGTCTAATTTACACTGACCAAAAAGTTAATAATTTTTGTAGTCTGTAACCGTGAACCCCTCGTGACAATGTTTCAGCCAACCAGGATAACGAACCAATTTGGAAGTACGGCTGTAGTTGGGACGACCAAAGTATGTCACACATTCCAGCTGTGTGTCATAATTAATTCCGTAAGGTGTGAGCTGCATTAACTTCGAGATGGTTCTTGAGGTCTTTCACAGAATTTGTTGAGTATGGTTTTTATACATGCCGGCCAACTAAAGCACCATAATTTGGGACCTTCCCAACTAGCTCTGTTGTTGGAACATGTGGGGGTGTAACACATGCTTAATCATAACATAAGTAGGCCTAACTTGAGTAGGTAATTCAGTCCTAATCAAGGGTGTATCCAGAACCAAATTTTCGATGGAGGGGAACTTGTTTGATGAGGGGGCAGTTACGTAGGCTCTTTAACCTTTCATGACCTTTCTGAGGGTTGAAGCTACATGTTAAGGTTTTATACTCTTTTTAGGAGGGAAGTGAAAAAGATAAACTAACAAAGTTATATTCACTTACAGAATTTTTAAAATAACAGGAAGAACGTGATTGTTCAATTGTCAATTCATTGCAGCAGTTTAATTGTAAATTCAATGTAGCAATACCAAAGAATTTTACTCACTTGATTAAAATTCAGTGTCCTTCCTTCATTGCATTCCGTCCAGTGTTTTACTTTGCAAAACATCCAAAACAAGCTTTCCTGGATCTTTCGAAGAAATATGGCGCAATCGTCTCCTTGAAATTCGCCAGTGGTGACGTTGTTTTGCTAAACACTTTTGATGTGGTTAAAGAGGCACTCGTCAAGAAAGCCACTGTGTTTGCTGGACGTCCTGCAACATACTCAGGTGAGGTGCATCGAGGTCAGATATTGACCAGGGTCCCTTTAATTGCAGTACTTTTCAGAAAGTTTGCTTGAAGTTGCCAGCAGTTTGGAGGAAAAAACTGTTCCACCAAATAAAGTTCCAAAAACTTAACAGTCACACCTGATATGAAATAGACTGGTGAACAATACAGTTCGTCCGCGGCGTGGCTAAGGGGGGGTAGGGGCGCACGCCCCCCCCATGAGAAATCGTGGCCCCCCCACTTGATGTGGTCACGATTATGGACATGTATACATGTATTTCCAACTACCAGATAGACTCCCCCCCCCCCACTGAAGCGATAATCTCCCCGCTCGCCACCCCGCCCCCTGAATCCTGGCTACGCCGGTGCAGTTTGTACATAGGCTACAGTAATGTTGCATTCAACTAGATTCAGAGTTTACGAAAATGTTTTAGTGTTCTTCTTCATGGATTTGCCATCCAAAATATTCTTCAATGTTACTTTTTAATTGTCTCGTGTTTCTCTAATTCTATTATAGTTGGATTACTAACAGAAGGGTTCAAAGACATTGTTTTCTCAACCTACGGACCTCAGTGGCGTTATCAACGCAAACTTGGCCATACTGCCATCAGGTAAATGAAGATAATGTCAGGAAGTTCAACCCCATTCTTTGAGAATTTGGTAACCTCAGGAAAGCTTCTAGTTCTCTGACTAAAATTTTAAAATAATTACCACGGGAATCCTCGGAAAGGAATTATTCCGTGCCTATCATTACAGAAATGGCTTTTCTATACAGACTAAATCATGTTGTTCAAAACAATCAGGTGGTTGCAGAAAGAAAGCTTTGAGAAAAATGCATGTCAAATGTCCCTTGGCGGAAATTTGTCACCAAAATGGTTCTGCTCAGAAGACCAAATCTGATGGGTAATCTACACATTCAACTCTCATCACTTTTAAGGTTGCGGGCTCCAGTCACGCTTTTTAACCAGGAAAGCACCAACGAATTAAATCACACTCCAAATACACAAGGCAAGTATAATTATTCAGAGTCCTGTCTGAAACTTTGTATCAGTGTACAGTTAGATTGTGTACATGTTCTTCCTTTTTTCTTTGTGACAGGCATTTCGCACAGAAGGAGCGTTTGGAGCAACTGGTTTTCAGCGTCACCCCTGGAGTTGCCAAGATTCTGGATGAAATGGGAGACAAGCCATTCGCTCCCAAATGGACGATCGGCCAGATAGTGTACAATATCTTGGGCACCCTGTGCTTTGCCAAGCGGTCAGTATAACTTTATTTGTAGTACATGTACGTGTAATTCAGATATATAGGTATAAGAAGCGATTTCAGTCGAGGTGCAACTGTCAACGCCAGTTCACCCTTTTTAGTCACTCATGCAGTGTTTGTGCCACGCCTTACAGGGTGCAAAGTCTTTTTGATCATTGAATCAAAAAGAAAATACTTTTTCAGACCAGACTGTTCTGTGAGTTTAGATAACAATGTTTATTCTCTAATTGTTCTCATTGTTACACTATGGCTCCCTATGTGGTATGGTCCAAACTGCAAATTGCAGTCTCCAAACGTTTTACCATCTACGTGAATCATGTTAACGCTACATCATTTTAATGAACAGGCTCACAAAAACACTGACAATATGGAATGGATTTTGACCCCACAAACACAGAGGTACATATACATGAACATTCTTTGGGTCTAATAGTTTTGGATGTCGCTCACTGTTGGTCTGCAGGACCATGTACTCATTGAGTATTCATGTCAGAACCTTCCCTCGTTTCCTGCCGAATTTGCCAAAACCTTTGTCACATTCATCAACATGCATAGGGGCCTACATGTTCGAACGATTTTCCTCTGGTCATTTTCTCCCATGCTTTTTTTATTTTTTTCTCTCAAAGCTGAGAGTCTTTAGATTCTTTTGCAAACGTCAAACTGTGTTCTTTCAAAGTACTTGTTTCGAACTGGACGCTGGATACCCGCCACTCAGTTTCGCGTAGGGTGATTGAAAGGAGAATTAACTGTCGTTTTCGTGTAGGCTGACGAGCATGCATTTTTATGTGTTATCGTGACAGGTACAAATTCAACGATCCCGATTTGTTGGATTGGATCGACCTGAATACCGGCATAACCAAAGTATTTAGTAACGGATTACTGGGAGATTTCATAGCTATTTTCCAGTACATTCGCACTCCTTCCGACTTCAAATACCGGCACCTCCTGAAGTCCTTCAGGAAAATGTTCAGTGACGAGTTAGACAAACACCAAGAGAGCTTTGATCCAGGTAATGGGGCTAGCAGCGATTATTTTAAGTAATCATTCCATTTTCTGTTTAATTAAACGCAAATTAAGATATTATCTCATTGAACATTCCTGAAAGCCTTATCGGCATCTCTCTGTTTTCCCCCAGCCGCTACCAAGTAGGGGGATTTTTTTGTTTTGTTTTTGTTTTAATGTTGGAAAGACATCTGGGGGACGATAACATTTCTGAAAGCATGTAAAAGAAAAGGCCCAAAAACCTCTACGCCAAAAGGTCTACAAAAGTTACACGCTAAAATTCCAAATTTTTGGCCCACTTCCCTTTATTAAACAACCCCCCCCAAGAAAATTTGTTTTTAAGTTACCTTTTAATAGGATTAATAGTCCGACATTGTGTCGCGCATATGTTTACAGAGCCCCGTATTGTTTTGAATAACACTCCAAGCAAACAATTTCCCTGTTGTCTTCAGAGAACATCCGTGACTTTATGGATTCGTTGTTGCTGACCCAGAAAGAGAACATCGAAGCAGGAGAAGAAGGAGCTGACCGTCTGACAGATACGCACCTCATCTACACTGTCATGGACATTTTTTCGGGTAAGGCCTTTGGAATTAGCTGTAACGAAAGACTGCTTCCCCTCAGTACAATTCACGAGTGCATTTTTCTATACAGGTAAACACATGCTATTCTGATGAGATTAATTCCTGCGAATGAATCAGCTCCTGGTCTTGTATACGTCACATATAAAGACAATAATGACCCCACGAAAGTTCGGCCAAATGATAATTAGGCATAGTTTAATGCATCTTCCGTCTCACATCAGCGGGAACAGAAACCACCATTCTCACCCTTCACTGGGCTGTGCTCCTCATGGCCGAGTATCCTGAAATCCAGAAAAAGGTCGTCAGGGAAATTGATGAGGTCCTAGGTCGTGACAGCATGCCGTCGTTGTCCGACAGGGGCTCCTTGCCGTTCACTGAAGCCACTCTCCTGGAGATTTTCCGGTATGGCACGGTGGTACCACTTGGCGTCCCGCATTCTGTGATGGAAGACACAACACTGTGTATGTATCTCATCATGTGTCACAACTCACTAAGACCCAGGAAAAGGTCAAAGCAGCATTTTAGGCATTAATTACAACGTAGACAATCTGCAATCTGAGGGTAGATGACAAGTACATCTACACCAATAAAATTACAGTATTCAAGGCACGTAAAACTAGATAATTATCAGCTATCCAATCAAATATTAACGGTCGACTGTACTGCAGATGTGAACGCTGGTTTAGATTACATGTCATTCTAAACTTGAAATTCGCAACGCTTGTCTTTAGACTCCACTTGTACAAATGAAGTGTCCAAAGTGGTTATTGCAAAGAAATGTACACCAAAACGGTCGTTGGAATTTGGTGGAAACCTCAAAAATAAAGAAGAAAAATATAATTCTAACCTCACAAAAACCAACACATATTGTTTTCTTCCTGCTGTATTGCTTCTCTTGGCCAGGCGGATACAGGCTTCCCAAAGATACAGTTGTGATGGTTAACCATCTGGCCTTGCACTACAGCCCCACTGAATGGGAAGATCCTGAAAACTTCAAACCAGGTAACGCAGAACTAGTCTTTGTGGATGTCAGTTTTACAGATGATAGCTCAGGTCATCAAGCAGTAATGTCTTGCTTCAGAAACAGCAATTTCAAACACAGGAGTAACTTACTTGTGTACTGGTACTAAAACGTTGTGATAATTTGCCCCTTTTAGAGCGATTCCTGAACGACAACGGTCAGCTCCTTGCCAAACTTCCAGAGAGCCTCTTGCCTTTTAGCACTGGACGCCGTGTCTGCCTCGGCGAGGACTTCGCTAAGAAGGAAGTCTTTCTGCTCTTCACCTGGCTCTTCAGCCGGTATACCTTCTACAAAGTACCAGGCAAAGAGAAGGAAACTGTGCTGAAGTTGAATGAAGAACTGGTCCTGGCTCATCAGCCCTGTGATGACATTGAGGTCTGCGTTAAAAGACGCTTCTAGCCTCATTGAGAAAACGCAAAGCAAAAAAGCATGATCATGTAAATCCTTCCCAAAATTCGGACCAAATAAGGCTTCCTTACCAGCATCTCACTGCGAAAGGTTAAGCCATGTCATTATTGGATGGTGCAGTCACACCAAAAAAGCAAGGTGTGGAAAAAATCCATGAAACCCTTCGTTAAGAACCTCGAGTTAAAATGATTGCACTTTTAGAATACTGTATAAACTATTTCATTCACGTCCGATTTTTAAAAAACTCATTTGAGTTTTGAAAATACGTGCATGTCGTACAGACGTTTTGTTTCATGCAGTGTGTCATGATAGTGCCCGATCTATCGAGTACCAAAGTGTGACGTCACTGTGAACCAAAAAGTGTAGTGGCAACAAATGGAGCGGTACGCATGCGTGTTGGTTTCGCGCGCTGATTCTCGCTGTAATATAATATACACACACAATTCCGCGCGTGACGTTGTCACTTCGGTAGGAAAGTTCATGCTTTTAAAGTTACGGCTTTCCAATGAAACATTTAGCGTAGAATTTAATAGGCGGATATTCCAAACTAAGCAAAAGAGCAAAATAATGATGTTGGTTACGTCCAATTTGGTAAAACTTACAGCCGTGCCTTAGGATTGAATTATTGGTTCTTTACCATCAAATACTGTTTTCTTTAGAGAGGTAACATGAAGCAATACCTAGCAATGCGTTTAATTTAGCGATTCATATTCATTCATAATTCAAAATAACAACTGTAGAGGTGATACTGTAAACTTAGTTATTCTCAACATGTCGAATTGGGCCAAACTTTGTAGTTTACCCAACAAATTCTGAGACGAGATATTCAACTATTAAACTTCGACAACTGTCTGACACTGTATTTAGTGCATTTCAGAAAATCCGGTGTTCTTATCAATATACGCTGCTACTTAATCTGTACCATAAATATATCATGTTGTACCACTGGCCAACTGGATAAGACCATCGACAAAGGTATAAAACTTGAAATTAACAAAGCTTTGCTTGAATAAAAGTATCTGTACTGCAGCCCTGACAGGCCAGCTGAATTCTCCAATTCAACTACTTCACAAAACCTTAAGAATAGCATTTTTAATATTCGGGTTAATTGGAAACGTCCCCACTTGGCAACCTGACATACCAAAACCCATTCTTTGAACGGCATTGGAAAGTTGTTTGATCTCTTTTCGGTCGGTGCTGTGGTTAGAGTGACTCACACTAGACAAAGAGCAAATAAAAAAACTGATGATATGAATGAACGACGGTGGAATCGCGTGCGAGACCTGGCTCGACCTTTGTTTGTGCTTCAATCGCAGTGATTGTGTTGATTGAAAGCTACGGTGTTGACATACTGGTCCGTAACGCCACTTGCTCGAGTGAATCTATATGTATTCATAATCTCTGCTACCACGAAGTGACTCAACAGTGCATGATATGATAAGTAGCTATCGCAAAGCTGCACTGTCGAGCATTGCAATCGACCAGGAGCTGAAAAAATGGAAGTCAACGGAGACGTTTACCTGAATGTGACCACGCTCTTGGTGGCTGTAGGAACCCTGATTGCCTACGCACTTTACAGAAGCGCCAAGCGGCCCGCAGGCTTCCCGCCCGGGCCAACCGCACTACCGCTTGTTGGAAATATTCCTCGTAAGTTCCTCTAAGATGTATTGTAGGCCAACTAATTGTACTTAGGCCTACATCACTACCGCCTATGCCATCTGCCACGGCTAACGACCTCGGATGTTCAACCGTTTAATTAACAAAGATCATAACAGACAGAATGAATTCCATATCCGGACATCACTAAACGAGCACCCTGTTCACCCCCTGATGACACTGGTCAAAAAATTCCAAGTGTTTCTAAGTAGATGCTTCAATATTTTCCCTGCTAAATTTGACTTTCTAGGTCATGTTTTCGCTTTCTCATGGTTGATATGACTATAAACAAACTTTAGTGAAAGTATCGGGAATCCTTACCCTTGGCAAATTGGGTAAGGTCATTTTGAGATGATCTTGAAAAAAAAAGAGATTCTCAATAAATTGCACTCCTTCCAAACAAAGGCTTACGGAGTGATGATTGCCAGAGCACATGTATTATGTGCGTGCATACGTGTATGTATACTTTATAAATCAATACAAATCATATTAATATTGTTAATCACGTTTCCAATCCGATTCTCATTTGTCCCTTCTCGATTTCCAGAGTTTTACTTTGCAAAAACTACTCAACAAGGAGTCTTCAACGAGCTCTGGCAGAAATACGGAGCAGTCTATTCCTTGAAGTTTGCCAGCGGGGACGTTGTTGTGCTGAACACCATTGATGTGGTCAAAGAGGCACTGGTTAAGAAAGCTGTGGTGTTTGCTGGACGTCCTGAAACCTACTCACGTTAGTCAAGTAGTTCATTTTTAATGAATACACCAGATTGTCTAGATTTTTAACACGCCAAATTACACTCTCCTGGATGAAAATAAAAACAATTTATGAGCGGAATTCCTCAAAATTGAATATAATGCCAGGATCTCTTATTATTTTATGAGGGCATAGGTCTGAAAATGTGGAAGGAGTCCTGAACGATGGTAGTAAGGTATAGGTAGGGCTAAAATTCATGTTGTAGAGTTGAGGAAAGACACTAACGGTGTCAAGCACTCAAACATCGATTTTTGTTTTTGCAAAATTGAAGTTGAAATTCAAGTTTGCCTGATTTTTTTAATGAAATGTTCATTTCCCATGTTTTTTTCATCCTGGCGCCATTCCATCATGTGCTTTATTTATCTGATTCTAGTTGGATTGTTCACTGACGGTTTCAAGGACATTGCCTTCTCGACCTACGGCCCCCAGTGGCGTTACCAACGCAAACTTGGCCACACTGCGATCAGGTAAACAAAGACGTTTTGGGGATCAATGACTTTCAGCCGATGGCTCTGTTACTTTCACTCGATGGACTGAAAGACTTTAAACAAGTTTGCAAGTGTTATTCACAGTTCTTTTTTCAAGATGATGTGGAGATAATGCTATACTTTTTTGCAAAAAAGTACACAGCTACAAATAATCACTGAAGGGCAAATAAAGCAGAGGTACATGTATACGAAAATTATGGCATCGATTAGAAGAATCATTGCATCTCGTAACAAAAGGCTTTTAGAAAGGTGTGTGTGTTCAGTATTATTCTGTTGGCGTGGTATGATGCTGCTCCATAATAGGGAACACACGTCGTAATTAATCCCATAGGTTGTTGCTTGCATTCTATAAAATAGAATTTGTCAAATAGCATCACGGCAGAATTTGTTCTGATCGCCCACTTAACGGAAAAAAGGATAGGCACGTGTCATTTTTACAACTTTATTAACTTCCACACGTATCTTTGGCTCTGAAAAACCTGGGCACATTTTCTTAATGGCAGGCAATTTGCACAGAAGGAGCGTTTGGAGCAACTTGTCTCCACCGTCACCCCAGGAATTGCCAAGGTTCTGGACGAAATGGGAGACAAGCCATTCGCTCCCAAATGGACGATCGGCCAGATAGTGTTCAACATTTTGGGCACCATGTGCTTTGCCAAGACGTGAGTACAATGACTGTATATGTCTGGTAGCGTTAGTACCGTACAAACAGCAGCAGCATGAAGAAAAATGTACACATGCAATGTCATCACTGTGACTGATGCGGCAACAAATCCTCATTTTTGTCTTTTGTATAGTACTCTGTACAGTGGCTCAGATACCAATAAATCACGCGTGAGCAGTTTTCAGATCCCCGTGGCCTATAGGCCATTTTGGACACTTAACATAAAGATGTATGTATCTTGATAGAAAATTTCCCTAACAACCTGTAAAAACAATCAGCAAAGTTCGTCAACCAGCTTTCAAATATTAACTGAAATACCACTGAATGCACAAAAGCTTTTTGTATGGCCAAAGTCAGATAGTACCACATGACCACAACACTCAGTGCTCAAACAAAGATTGTACAGTCAAAATCAATAACCAATCTTAACCCTCTGCGATGGCAAACATGGTCACCTGATCTTCTTAAGCTTGTGTTTGCACAACACATGGTTTTGTTAGGACACGGGCAAGTCTGCGGTTCGGAACATGGAATGATACCTGTCTGTTCTTGGTATGACATGAGATATTACGATAACAAGTTTTCATTCTGCGTGAGGACTCATTCTTGATCTTCCTGTCTGCTCAGGATTTCAAAGCGCAGCCTCGTGTACTTGAAAGAGGCATGTGCAAATGTACATGTAAGGGAGCCGGTTCTGATAGAAAGCACAGTGACCTATTATTAGTACATACCCGATACATGTACGACTGGTGCTTAGCTCCCTCTAAGGCTTGAGCAAGAGATCGTGTTAAGGTAGCAGTACAACCTGTAAATTTTCACCGTGCCCAAATTTATCGTGCATGCACTTTTCCTTATCAACTCAGGTTCGCTGCTTACACCTGCACTTTCACCTTTTAGTACACGTATTTTCAGAGTAACTGTGCCAGCGCTTGTCATTCGCAGTGGAAAAGCAAGTATGGGAGTGATCTACATTACTTGAAAACCAAACAGGAAATTGTCTCATTATTAATCAAATTTGACCGATGATTTTGACCACACACTGGGATCGGCATTTAAATTTTATTTGGTCACTTTCTTGGAACGTTTTGTCTTGGATACAAGAACAGTTTGCTACTGTGTCAAAAACTGCAATAATTAAGGCTCAACGTGTCAGACTTAAGCGTTTTTTCTAAAGCATCGATATTCTGAACATGGCATTTATCAGGTACAAATTCAACGATCCCGATTTACTGAATTGGATTGACATCAACACTGAAATCAACAATGCTTTTGGAAGCGGTCTGCCTGGGGATTTCATGACCATTTTCCAGTACATCCCAACTCCTGCCGATACCAAGTTAAAGCGTCTGCTGAAGCCCTTCAAGCAAATGTTCCAAGAGGAGTTTGAGAGACACCGTGATACTTTTGATCCAGGTAATCTCACTCCTTATCAAACACCACAGATTCGCAATATTCCTGTAAATGAATTTACTGTTGTTTCCTTTAAATAATCTAATGACTGCATTAGGATTTTGCAAACGACAAAAGCTTTCTAAAACTCCTAGCCACCTGTTAAATCCTCTTTTTCATCAAATAAAGTGGCTTTCCCGGCTTTGGGTTCGTCCATTTTTTTTCCTCAAATGAAAGTGGTTTCAGCCACTGCGTTTTGCTTGACAGATACATACACGTAACTGTAGCAATCGGCAGCACATCAAGATTTGCGTTCCATGGTTGTTACACAGACTGCTTTAGGTAATGTGTACGTAGAGCGTGTCCTAAACGGGCATCCAGAGCTGTCTCCGCCACTCCACGTATTTCCATTGGAGTATAGAAATAGACCGAGCTCTAGACAACAGATTCAGGTGCACCGTATTGTCTTAATGAGGCCAGACCTTTATACCACGTGCAGATTAGAATTACTGTTAATGCATCGGCATACCAGCGTCCATGTTGCCATAAGAGTAGAGTTGGATGTAAATTCTAAGATTGCACGCATATGTCAACGAACACAGAAGAAGTTCTTTGTATGTGCTGTTTGCCCTTTACATTTGAAGCACCATTGTGTGGATGTCGTGTAAAGACATTATGCTAACACATTTTCGTGTCCAACCGTAGAGAATATTCGTGACTTCTTTGACTCGTTGCTGCTGACCCAGAAGGAGAACATTGAAGCAGGGGAGGAAGGAGCTGATCGTCTGACAGACACGCACCTCATCCAAACGGTCATGGACATTTTTGGAGGTATACCCGCGTGAACCCTGAAACTTCAGGTTTCCTCAGACCCTCTCTTCTCCCAACCGATCTCTTCTTCAACAGTCTTTTGAAACTTGGCCTGATTGTAAGAGTATCCATTATAAGCAGAAGTGTGAGATTAAAATTCAACTCAGTGTAGGGTATCGTTGTTCTGGCTTTTCAGGGTTCACTCTCTAACACATTGGATAATTCAATGAGCACAAGTCAGTCGGAAGGTCTTCAGCTTACCTGTCCTCTGTCAAAGTAGACATTTTATGAGAATAATGTGGTCAACTCCCATAAAACTAATTTAATAACCACGAAACATGAATAAATGCATTGGGACGTATCAGAGAAAATGTCAGAGAATCTTTTTTTTCCGTCTCACAGCGGGAACAGAAACCACCATTCTCACCCTCCACTGGAGCGTGCTCCTCATGGCCGAGTATCCTGAAATCCAGAAAAAGGTTGCCATGGAAATTGATGAGATCATAGGTCATGACAGGATGCCCTCATTGACTGACAGGGGCTCTTTGCCGTTCACTGAAGCCACCCTTCTGGAGATATTTCGGTATGGTACCGTGGCACCACTTGGTCTTCCGCATTCTGTGATGGAAGACACAACACTGGGTATGTACTGCCTATCTAGTTTATCCATTAAGAGCCAAAATAAATGAAGATCTGGGCCGTACTACTGAAAACAAATTGACATCATAGTGAATTTCTATTAGGGTCATGGTCGTGTAGTCGGTATCAAATAAATATTACAGTGACAATTCAGAAATGTTTAAATAATAAAGGCACTTTTTATCTCAAGGATCTTATATGGTGTTCTAAAAAATGCACGTTTCGTCGAGCTGTTGCGTCAGGTTGTCGTGCCATCACGTCATGCCTTGGCCTGTTTCCTCAATACTATTGAACAACCATTGCAGCGTGTCGCGTCGTGCCGTCGCCCTTTGCGACCTGTTGCAATGTCTTAATCAGCATTGAGAAAACAGGCGACGGCACGACGTCATGGACGACGCCACGACGCGATGCACATCGTCATCTTCAGAACGCATACAAGGATGCAATTATGACAAAACAGAACCGTATTTCAGTACCGTAAATGAAGACACAGGGTAGGCCTATTGGGGAAAAGGGGATGCACAACATTCTGCCTCCCAAAGCCCCCAAAGACAAAAAAGTACATGTAGGCAGCAGAAACATTATCAGGCCGAATCACTGGAAAATCCACATCCTTCTCAGGTCGTTAAGAAAATTAAATATCCCTCTTTCTTTGGTTCCCGTTCATGTCAGTGTTCGACACAAATGTGGCAAGAAACTCCAATAAAAAGTGGGATATTTAGACAATGCCATAACAATGTCAAGAGCGGCAATAAGCTACTGCTAAACTCACGCGTGGCCCGTTTGAGTCAAGTATATGACAATTAAAGCAGGCTTCCATGAACCTGCTGAAGTCTTTCTCATCCAGGTGGATACAAACTCCCGAAGGATACCACTGTGATGATCAACCACATGGCCCTTCATTTCAACCCTGCTAAATGGGAGGAACCGGAAAAGTTCAAACCAGGTAACGCCGGAATTGACCCTTTAAGGGGCGGAATCCGCCCCATTTTCCCGATATCGCCGAAGTGTATTTTTTCACGAGCGGGGCCTTGGGTATTTTTTCAGTAGCTCTTTGCAGTCATTTTGACATAATATATAATCTTATAGTTCTTGCTTAGCGCCCATTTGTCCGAGACAGGTCAGCCATGCCTTTCCACCGCTGAGCTCAATGCACGAAGGATAATAGCCTTGAACTTCAAATGAACGCATACTGTTGCGAGACTGGTGGCTGGCCATGGCTTCTTCTCTTGACCTCATAAGTCAGCTCTCCACTCTACTCCTCATCTCTCCCAAGTACAGCCAGAGCATCCTGATCAAAACGTCGAGTTCACATGCACTCGCCGGTTCTTCTCAGAACCACTACTCTTATAGAATTGATAGATTCCACACGTGTACCCGCAACCCTTCTCTCTGTCTAGCCTCCACAATACAAAGTTTTAAATGTTACCAAACCTATTACGTTTTGAAAACTAGGTTTGACTTGTCCAACTCATTTTTCCATAAAAATACGCTGTCTCGTTTCAATATTTAGAACGTTTCCTAAACGACAATGGTCAGCTCCCTGCCAAGCTTCCAGAGAGCCTTCTGCCTTTTAGCACTGGACGCCGTGTCTGCCTCGGCGAGGACTTCGCTAAGAAGGAAGTCTTTCTGCTCTTCACCTGGCTTTTCAGCCGGTATACCTTCTACAAAGTACCAGGCAAAGAGAAGGAAACTGTGCTGAAGTTGAATGAAGAACTGGGTTTTGCTCACCAGCCCCTCGATGACATCGAGGTCTGCGTTAAAACACGACTGTAATTCAAATGGCTTTCAGAAAAGTTGTTCGGAACAGTTGCGCACTTTGTCAAAGATGGCTTTAACAATCTTTAGTACAGCTCTTTTATAATACATGCAACAGCAATAATTGACCACCCCCAGTATCAGTTGTGTATCATGGAAGGTAGCACATAATATCTCTCGTAAAGGAGTCTTTAGAAATTCATTTGGAAGTGTGCCCGATCAGAAGTGTTCCGAGTCTGGATTTAGATTTCAACCCCTTTCGTAGGGAAGTACCAAATTACTGCGGCGTTGATTCTCATATATACCTTGAATCACATTGACAGGTAGTTCCACATCATGCTGCCAACTTAGAGCCCTCTTAAAATAGCTTGGAGTGAGACGTAGCATGTACCCAATAAAGTTGTGAAGGTCATACTTAAATACCTTTTATGAGACATTCACGCTGGTAGTTAGTCAATGTATTTACAAAATTATTACTGACATATTTGTCGAAATGGTTACACTGGTGAACTGGTAAATATGTATCTATTGACAGTTTCAAAATTCTTTACTAGTGCTTACCTTTAGCTATGCATCATTTTAAAGATACTGGACCAAAGAAATTTGGTGCACCAGCATATCTCAATGAAAGAGGGCAAGCTATGTACACCTTGGCAAGCACCCGCTAAGTTTTTCATTGCAAACTTGCTGTGAACCGAGTATCAGCCAATTCAAAAACCTGACTCAGAAAAAATAAATTTGCGTCAAACGTTGCCTAAATTTTTAATGAAGTGGAATTTTTAATGATGTATAGCAGAAACTTCAACTCCTTATGGTGATCTTCAGGCTTCGACATCACATGCATACACAGTCATTTCATCCGTCATCCAGTGTGTCATAAATACATGTTGATCTCTCGCTGTTGAAATTCATGATTCTTCAGCCTTCTTTGCTTTCCGTAGGTGTAGAGTTTGAACAGGCGGACATGGTAGTTTTTTAGAAAGACAGTAACCCTAGCTGGTTGCGTCTGATTTGAAATTAATTCGTTCCTCAATTCCACAAACGTAATTCTCTAAGGACATTACCTACTCTGTAGTATAACAAATTGAATCTGTATTGAAGTAAATACCTTGAAACAAAGCAGGAGTTTTTTCAAAACGTAAACTTTACAAATCAGGGGCAGATGTAGCTTTCAGGAAATGGGGGTTGGTGGGTGTACTGAAGGGATGGCCTGCTGAGGGGGTCCAAAAGCATCAACCACCGTTCCCTGATGAAAAAGAAAACTGAAATATATATGGACAGATGGACGGCGCAACCCTAGTCCAAGACTTTCTTTTAATACTCATTTTCCGTCATTTCACTGGCAGTTCCATTTAGTCCGCGGCTGAACGGGGGGGGGGTTGCAACACCCCTCTAGATCTGCCTCTGCAAATTAAACATGTAGTGTGCCCCCAAAAATCCTGCTACATATATCAATCAAAGTTTGATAGAATTCAAAAAGAGTCTGACATTGACTAATACTAATAATAGCTTCGTATTATGTTGAGATTATAGAAATATATTGCAAAGAAACTAATGATTGCGCGCAAAGATTCTGCATTAAGTAAGCTTAGCAGATCCGTTTATGTGTTAATCAATCTATGCAGCTATAAAACTTGCACTGTTAAAGTGTTATATGTGTATATGCAGTGATGCACCAGCTATGATGCAATAAAAGTTGAAAAAATACATTATGGAGACCAATAACAACTATCAATCTTGATAGCGGCTTTGACAGGCTGGCTAGATCCTCCAATTCAATCCAACTTTTTCAAACACTCTAAAAATGTTTAAATTTGGGCTAAAATAGAGAATAAATGCGCTACTTGACTTTCCAAAACTATGATTGAAACAGTATGTAAGCTCGTGGAGACCTTTTTGAAATGGGCACTGGGTAGCGTGATTGGTACCAATTTATACCGTAAGGTGTGATACAAACCACTGGCAAAGATCAGATCGTGGACTACTATATAAAACCTAATGTGGGAGACTGCATCAGTTCACAGGACAGAAAGCCAGTCCATTTCTAAACCCAAATTATATTTTGTAAGCCACGTAACCAGTCTAGGTATCATTTCGTTTACCGCCAAAAATATACTTTCGCAACTCATCACTACCTACAGAAATGTAAACATTATATTCATGCCCAACAGAAATGGGGCACCAATTGTAATTCTTTACAGGCAGTACCTTGCAGAAAATAATATTGCTTAAGGAAATTTAGATAAAGATCTCTCTAAGTTTACTTGGGGTGTGTTTATAATTTGAGTATTTTAAGCGGCGTAGGAATAGTGAGCAGACACACAGATGGACGGAGACGCGCGGATTTTGGTGCAAGTCTGCCGTTTCCAATCTTGGTCACGAGTTCGCCATGAGCTTTCTTCATGGCAATATGCCGAGTTAAAAATGGGTAATTTCCTCCGGAGCTTGTGGTGAGTAAATCCTTCATGTGGTTTCTTGTGCCAATGAGGTTCCCTACAGAATGCGTTTAATAATTTTTCTGTTAGTTTGGTATGCATAAATTTTAGGATTTGTACGTACCTGCGTGCTCAAACCACATTTGCTCCGTTGCATAATAATTTTTCTGTTAGTTTGGTATGCATAAATTTTAGGATTTGTACCTCCGTGCTCAAACCACATTTGCTCTGTTGTCCACAAACTGCATACATGCACATGTGTTACATGTAAGTGTTGAGTTGAGCTGTGACTGTGCTTTTATTCGTTGTGTCCTTACTTATTTCGCACGTCAATTTTCACTATCTTTTGTTTGTGGTTATATATTATTTATAAATAACGTAGTAACACACCCAGGGATACTTTTGGAGGGCCAGGACATCAGAAATGTAGACGAAATGGTCAGGTGCATGCTGTAACGTGATTGGTGTTGCAGACATCTTTTCTTCGATGTTGTAAAGCACACGCTGTCCCACAGCGGCGTACCACTACACTAACATTAGAAAATTTAGCGGGAATAAAAGTTTCTTTACTGCGGCTCTGACAGGCGCATGTATTCACCCCACGATTAGCATTTTTATTATTCAAATAACGCTCCCATCTGACACATCAAAAAAATGACAAAAATTATACTTTTAGCGGCACATATTGTGATGCAAGCATTTTATAATCATCGGCAGGCGAATCAAATTTTACTGCTTGACTGGTGTTGCTGACGTGAACTGCTGAGGCTTAGAATAGAGTCATTCTGCCGACCGGCAAAGAAGAAGAAACAAACACACAAAACCAATATCCATTCTTATCTTTCTGCTCTGCTATTTTTTCTTGGTCAGGTTGATACAAGCTTCCTAAAGTAACAGTTGTGTTGATGGACCACCTTGCTTTACACTTCAGCCCCAGTGAATGGGAAGATCCCGACAAATTCAAACCACGGGTAACACGGAACTTGTCTTTGTGGTGTCAGTTTCCCAAATTAACACTCTATTAATTCATCATGCAGTAATGTCTGGTCTCAGAATCAAACTGCCACAACAAGTTGCTGTTATTTGAACGAATTAATTTTTTGATAATTGCCTTCTTCTTTCATTTTTTTAGAACGATTCCTGAACGACAACAGTCAGCTCCCTGCAAGGCTTCCAGAGAGCCTCCGTCCTCACCTGACAACCTGACATACCAAACACCATTTTTTGAACGGCATTGGTAAGTTGTTTGATCTCCTTTCGGTCGATGCTGTAGTTAGCGTGACTCACACTACACGAGAAGCAAATAAAAATCGGATGATAAGAAGGAACGACGGTTGTCGCAGTGATTGCGTTGATTGAAGGCTACGTATACGGTGTTGACAGTCTGGTCCGTAACGCGACATGTTCGAGTGAATCTATTCATATTCATAATCTCTGCTACCTCGAGCTGACTCAACAGTGCTTGATATAAGTAGCTATCACGTAGCTGCACTGTCGAGCATCGCATCAGGAGCTGAAAAATGGAAGTCAACGGAGACGTTTACCTGAATGTGACGACGCTCTTGGTGGCTGTAGGAACCTTGGTTGCCTACGCACTGTACAAAAGCACCAAGCGGCCTGCAGGCTTCCCGCCTGGGCCACCCGCACTACCGTTTGTCGGAAACATTCCTCGTAAGTTCCAATTAGATGTGCGTCATTATTGTAGGCCAACTAAATGCACTTAGGCCTACATCACTACCAACACGTATGCCATCTGGCACGGCTAACGACCTCGGTGTTCAACCGTTATCAAAGATTATAACAAACGAAAGAACGAGGTCCATACCCGGACATCACTAGACACCCTGTTGACAAGCCTGATGACTTTGGGCGGAGAAATTCCAAGTGCTTCTAAGTTAATGCTTCAATATTTTCCCTGCTAAATTTTACTTTCTAGGTCATGCTGTTACTTTCTCATGGTTGATATGAATATAAACAAACTTTAGTGACCGTATCTGGAATTCTTACCGTTGGTACGTGGATTGGGTAAGGTCATCTTGAGGTGATCTTGAAAAAAGTGCACTCCTTCCAAACAAAGTCTGGCGAAGTGATGATTGTTTAGGTACTACCTGAATGCGTACGTGTATGTATACTTTATAAATAATACAAATCATATTAATCATGTTAATCATATTTCCAATCTGATTCTCATTTGTCCCTTTTCGATTTCCAGAGTTTTACTTCGCAAACACCACTCAACAAGGAGTCTTTAACGAGCTCTGGCAGAAATACGGAGCAGTCTATTCCTTGAAGTTTGCCAGCGGGGACGTTGTCGTGTTGAACACCATTGATGTGGTCAAAGAGGCTTTGGTCAAGAAAGCTGTTGTGTTTGCTGGACGTCCTGAAACCTACTCACGTTAGTCAAGTGGTACCGTGGGGCGAATCGATGGAACCAGTTCATTTTTAGTTAATCTACCAGATTGTCAAGACTTAAAATGCCAAATTACATTCTCCTGGATGAAAATACACCAATTTGAGCAGAATGTTTAAAAGTTGTACGTGATTCGAGGATCACTCACTATTTTCCATGGTGATCGGCCTGAAACGATGGTAGTATGGTAGGCCTAAAATATCGTGTTGTAGAGTTCAGGAAACTGAGTATGTTTCATTCAACACTGAACGTGTTAACAAGTCAAGCACTCCAGCTTTGAGTTTGTTTTCGAAACATCGAAATTACTAATTAAATTTACCAGAGATTTTTACGAAATTTTCAGTCCTCACGTTTCCTGCTCCATTCTGTGCTTTGCTTCTGTTTGTAGTTGGATTGTTCACCGACGGTTTCAAGGACATTGTTTTCTCGACCTATGGCCCCCAGTGGCGTTACCAACGCAAACTTGGCCACACTGCCATCAGGTAAACAACAAGGTGTGGGAATCAAGGACTTTCGATCCGTGGCTCTAATTGTTACATTCACACACTGGAGGAAAGACTTTAAACAATTATGTAGGTAAAGTTGATGTGAATATAATGCTACCCTTTAGCAGAATAGTTCACAGCTGTAAAAAAAAAATGACTGAAGGGCAAATAAAGTACTGGTGGATGATAATGAAAATTGTGGCACTGATTGAAAGAATCACCACAACTCGTTACAAAAGCCGACATGAAAGGTTTGCGTGAAATGTTATTCAGGTGGCATGGTAAAAATTGAATAGGTTGTTGTTTCCGTTTTTATCAAACAGAATTTGTCGAAAGCATTACGGTAGAATTTGTTCTAATCGCCCAGTTTACAAGAAAAGGAAAGAGAAGTATAGTTTTTACATATTAACGTCCACACGTATCTTTACCTCTGAAACATCTAATGGCAGGCACTTTGCACAGAAGGAGCGTTTGGAGCAACTTGTTTCAGCCGTCACCCCAGGAATTGCCAAGATTCTGGATGAAATGGGAGACAAGCCATTCGCTCCCAAATGGACGATCGGCCAGATAGTGTACAACATCTTGGGCACCCTGTGCTTTGCTAAGACGTGAGTATAATGATTTCTCTATGTAGCATTTCTACTGTACAACAGCAGCAGCTTGAACACAAATCGTCATCACAGTCTCATTACATTGCAGTGATGCGGCATTAAATGCAACCATCAACATATTCTTATTTTACATGGTCAAGTAACCAACAACTTTTTGGACACCTGTGGCCTGTAGGCCATTTTGGACAACTAACATGTATGCATTTGATATTAAGTATCCCTAGCAACTTTTTAAAAAAAATCAGCAAAGGTAGTCACCAAAATTTCAAACACTAGCTGAAATACCACTGAATGCACAAAAACTTTTTGCATGGCCAACATAGTGCCACATGACCACAACGCTCGAACAAAGATAGGCCTAGTACAATCAAAATCAATAACCCTCTTCAATCTTTACCCCCTACAAAAGCAAACATGCTCACCCGATCCTCTTTGCTCTGTTAACAAAAAGCTACCAACACGGTGTTTGCCCAACACATGACGTTGTTAGTACACGAGCAAGTCTGTTTAGAACATCGAATGATACACCTGACTGTTATTCGTCGTTTAACACGAGATCATTGAGATGACAGTTTTTCATTCTGTGTTGAGACTCATTCCATCTTCCTGTCCGCTCGAGATTCCAAAGTACGTCTCATGTACTTGAAAGAGGCATGTGCATTTGTACTTGCGAGGGGGCCTGTTCTGATAAAGCACAGTGACCTATTGTACGTATCTGGTACGTGTACATGATAGGTGACCCCATTTATCAGAGCAATTAAGCTCCAAAAAGGAACTTCACTTGCGCAATAGGTGTTAGGGCAGCAGTAACACCTGTAAATTTCCACCCTTATGTAGCATGCATGCACCTTTGCTCATCAGCTCAGGTTCACTGCCTACACCCACCTTCACCCTTACAGTGATTATTACTGATAGGTTGAAACTCTTGTTCCAAAAACTAGAGGTTTCAGAAATGAAACATGAGAACAGTGTATACGTATATTCACAGCTGTGTCAGTGATGTTCATTTTGCAGTAGAATAACAAGTATGGGTGGTCAACAATAATTGGAAGCCAGTCAAGGAAACTATTCAATTATTAATTATATTTGGCTGTTGATTTAGACCACGCACTAGGATATCGTTAATAAATTTTATTTAGTCACTTTGTTAGAACATTACGTCTTGGGATACAAGAATAGTTTGCTACAGTGTCAAAAAATGCAGTAATTAAGGCTCCTTGTGCACATGTGTCAGACTTATGAGTTTTTTCCAAAGCATCCATATTCTCGACCTGTTGTTTGTCAGGTACAAATTTAACGATCCCGATTTGCTGAATTGGATTGATGTCAACACTGAACTCAACAAAGCATTTGGAAATGGTCTGCCAGGGGATTTCATAACCATTTTCCAGTACATCCCAACTCCTGCCGATACCAAGTTAAAGCGTCTGCTGAAGCCCTTCAGGCAAATGTTCCAAGAGGAGTTCCAGAGACACCGTGACACCTTTGACCCGGGTAATATCACATCAGATCAAAATTCAACAAACTGATACTTGTTTTACTGTTGTTTCCTATAAATAATCAAACGACTGAGTGGGGTTTTGCAAACGCTACATAAGCTTCCTAAAACTCCTGTCAAAACCTCTTTTTCATCAAAGAAAGTGGCTTTCCGGGCTTTGGGATCGTCCAGTGTTTTTCCTAAAGTGGAAGTGGATTCAGCTAGCATGCTTTCCTTGACAGCTACATACACATAACTGTAGCAATTGACAGTGCATCAACATTTGCGTGCCCTAGTTTCCGTGGGTGTTGCATCATGGAGGAATTATTCCTCCATGGTTGCACAGAATGCTTCGGGTAACGTGTCCGAAATTTGGGCTTCAAGATCTACGGCTGGGTCTATTGTCTCCGCGTCTCTGCATGTTTTCAATGGAGTTTAGACCTAGGCCAAGCTCTAGCCAACAGATTCGGATGTGCTGTATTATTAACGTGGCCAGACCCATATACCACGTGCAGATTGGAATCAGTGTTATGCACAGACAGGCTAGCGTCTATGTTGCCAGAAGAGTAGAGTTGGATGTTAATTAATGCTTTCAGGTTACACGCATGCGTCAAAGAATTCGGAAGTTGTTTGTGTGCTGTTTTTGGCCAGCATCATTTTGTGGATGTCCTGTGTGTAACGACATATGTCAACACAATTTTGTGTCCATCCGTAGAGAATATCCGTGACTTCTTTGACTCGTTGTTGCTGACCCAGAAGGAGAACATTGAAGCTGGAGAGGAAGGAGCTGATCGTCTGACAGATACGCACCTCATCCAAACTGTCATGGACATTTTTGGAGGTATACTCAAGAGAACTCAGCAAATTCAGGTTTCCTAAGATCTTCTCTTCTCCCAGCCGATACCATCTTCAACAGTCTTTTGAAACTTGGCTCGAGTTTAAGAGCATCCATTATGAGCAGAAGTGTGAGAATGAAATTCAACTCAGTGTAGGGTATCGTTATTATTGCTTTTCATGGTTCACTCTCTAACACGTCAGCTAATTCATCAGTGGGAAGGTCTTCGGCTTACCTGTCCACTGTCAAAGTGAATATGTTATGAGAATAGTGTGGTCGACTCCTATAAAACTAATGTTTAATACCCACGAAACATGAATAAATGCATTGTGACGTATCAGAGAAAATGTCAGAGAATCTTTTTTTCCGTCTCACAGCGGGAACAGAAACCACCATTCTCACCCTCCACTGGGGCGTACTCCTCATGGCCGAGTATCCTGAAATCCAGAAAAAGGTTGCCATGGAAATCGATGAGGTCATAGGTCATGACAGGATGCCCTCATTGACCGACAGGGGCTCTTTGCCGTTCACTGAAGCCACCCTTCTGGAGATATTCCGGTATGGTACCGTGGCACCACTTGGCGTTCCGCATTCTGTGATGGAAGACACAACACTGGGTATGTACTGCCTATCTAGTTTATCCATTAAGCGCCAAAATAAATGAAGATCTGGGCCGTACTACTGAAAACAAATTGACATCATAGTGAATTTCTATTATGGTCATGGTCGTGTAGTCGATATCAAATAGTTATTACTGTGACAATTCAGAAATGTTTAAATAATAAATGCACTTTGTATCTCAAGGTTCTTATATGGTGTTCTAAAAATGCACGTTTCGTCGAGCTGTTGCGTCAGGGTGTCGTGTCATCACGTCATGCCCTGGCCTGTTTCCTCAACGCTGTTGAACATCCATTGACACTGAGCAAATAGGCGACGGCACGACGTCACAGACGACGCCACGACGCGATGCACGTCGTCATCTTCAGAACACATACAAGGATGCAATTATGGCGAAAGAGAACCGAAGTTCAGTAAATAAAGGCACAGGGTAGGCCTATTGGGTCGAATGGGATGCTTTCCGACGTCCCCGAAGACAAAAAGTACATGTTGGCAGCAGAAACAAATCACTGCAAATTCCACACCCTTCTCAAGTCGTTAAGAACATTCCATATCCCTCTTTCTTTGTTCCTGGTCATGTCAGTGTTCAAAACAAATGTTGCAAGAAACTTAACATAACAATGTCAAGACCGTTTGCCAATAAGATATTTCTGGACTCAGCTGTGGCCAAATAGAGTCAAGTGTGTCACAATTAAAGCAGGCTTCCATGAACCTGCTGAAGTCTTTCTCGTCCAGGTGAATACAAACTCCCGAAGGATACCACTGTGATAATCAACCACCTCGCCCTTCACTTCAGTGCAACTGAGTGGGAGGAGCCGGAAAAGTTCAAACCAGGTAACATATAGGAATTGACCCTTAAAGAGCCAGGGGCGGAATCTACCCCAACATTTCGCCCAGTATCGTCAAAGTAGGTTTTTTCACGATCTGGGCCTTTGGGAATTCTTAAGTAGCTGTTTGCAGTCATTCTGACACCAATTTTGTAGCACCCATTTTTCCGAGACAGGTCAGCCAAAAATGTATACTTTCCCACCGCCGAGTTCAGTGCACGAAAGCTGATAGACTTGAACTTCGACTGAATGCATACGGATGCGAGACCGGTGGCTCGAGCATAAAATGGCTTAATTGGCTTGGGTTGCTAGTTATAATGGGGTGATAAGGGGTGGATACCGGATGTTGCCTGGGTTGATGGTTTGGGTGGGGTTGGGGTGGCATTTTCGCCTCTTTCACGCTTCACCAATTCCACACCACCAAGTCGAGCTCTCCATTTTACTTGGCATCTCTCCCAAGGACGACCAGAGCATCCTGGTCAAAACATCGAGTTCACATGCACTCACCTGCTCTCAGAACCACTACTCTTTTAGAATTGATAGATTCCACATGTGTACCCGCAACCTTTCTCTCGGTCTAGCCTCCACAGTACAAAGTTTTACGTTTTACCTAACCTATGTTCTGAAAACCAGAAACTCTAAATATGCTGTCTTGTTCCAATATTTAGAACGTTTCCTAAACGACAACGGTCAGCTCCCTGCCAGGCTTCCAGAGAGCCTCCTACCTTTCAGCACTGGGCGCCGTGTCTGCCTCGGCGAGGACTTCGCTAAGAAGGAAGTCTTTCTGCTCTTCACCTGGCTCTTCAGCCGGTATACCTTCTACAAAGTACCAGGCAAAGAGAAGGAAACTGTACTGAAGTTGAATGACGCACTTGGCTTTGCTCACCAGCCCCTCGATGATATCGAGGTCTGCGTTAAAACACGACTATAATTCAAATGGCTTTGAGAAAAATTGTTCGGAACAGTTGTGCACTTAGTCAAAGTTTTGGACCAAAGACGGCTTTAACAATCTTGAGTAGGGTTCTTTTATGATTACAACATCATTTGCTGATAAGGCTAACGTACGAATTCACCACCCCCACTATCAGTTGTGTATCATGGAAGGTGGCACATAACATCTCTCGTAAAGGAGTCTTTAGAAATTCACCTTCAAGTGTGTCCCAATCAGAAGTGTTCCGAGTCAGGATTTAGATTTCAACCCCTTTCGTAGGGAAGTATCAAATTACTGCGTTGTTGATTCTCCTATACCTTGCATCACATTGACAGGTAGTTCCACATTATCTACCAACTTAGAGCCTAAAATAGCTTGGAGTGAGCCGTAACCATGTACCCAATAAAGTTGTGAAGGTCATGCTGGAATACCCTTTATGACACATTCAAGCTGGGAGTTATAGTTAGATATTTTTGTCGAAATGGTTACACTGGTGAACTGGCAAATATGCATCTATTGGCAGTTTCAAAATTTTTTACTAGTGCGTAAACCTTTAGCTGTCATTCAAAGATTCAGGCCCCAAAAAACTTGATTCACTAGCATTATCTCAGCAGGAAAGGGTAAGCACCCGCAACGGTCCTTCATTGTAAACTTGCTGTTAACCGAGCTGTTTCAAGTATCAGCCAATTCAAAAATCTGAGTCAGAAATATTGAATTAGGGTCAAGAGTTGCCAAAATCTTTAATGAAGTGTAAGAATCAGCAACATGGTCAAGTTCCAATATTTTGGTAAAGTTGTTTTGAAAATACTGCTTAAAGTTCGAATCAAAATTTCTCTGATCCATTTACAGTACATTGGTGTAGCAAGCTTGTGTGATGTATGGCCTTGAGATATCCCCCACATTTGAAACAGAAACTTTGACTCACTCAGGGGATCTTCAAGCTTCGACATTACATGCGTAAACGGTCATTCCATCCGTCATCCCAGTGTGTGAAAAATAGATGCTGATCTCTCGATCGTTCTTGAAGTTCATGATTCTTCTTTTATTTTGCCTAATACCGTAGTATAGAATTTGAACAGGTTGACATGGTAGTTAGAAAAAGAGTAACCCTTTTTGGAAACTGCTTAATTTGTTCTATTCCACAAACGTAATGATCTAAAGACTTTTTATACCTGCTTTGTAGTACAACATAATAATAATTGCATCTGTATTGTGGTAAATACCTTCAAATAAAGCAGTAGCTTTTCAAAAGGTAAACATCACAGATTGGGGAGATCTAGCATTCAGAAAATGCCGGGGGGCGGTGGGGTTGATCAGCGTACTGAAGGGGTGCCCTAAACGGGGGTCCAAAAGAATCATACACCGTTCCTTATGTCCGAGGAGCTGTGATCACATCAGAACTGTACACAGAACATTGCGACGCTCAGGAATCAGTCATCCGGTCGGCATGATTTTTTTCCGAGTGGTCCGCTGTGACGTTGTCTTCAGGACATCAACCCTAACAGTCCCAAATCCTCCTATTTCAATATGATTTTACATACACCCTAGGGAGTTAGGGTTAAACATACATTCAAATCGCTATTTGAACAAGATGGCCAAATATAGAACTCGACCACGAGACCATTTCCGATTTGAAGGGGAAATTTCTCTTTTCTTTCCAAATGTTAGAAAACATTATCATCATTATTGAAATCCCCGATTCTCACTTGACCCATAAGCCGGGCGCATCATCGTTGGACAGTTTAATGACCATTTTGGAGGTGAATTCGGAGGATTTTGATTCAGGGTACGCCTAGGCTACTAAATGAATCAATGAAAGCAACAGCCTATGGAAGGCATACTTGGACCCTACTTGCCCGACCCTGTACTCTGAAAATGTTACAAAGGGCGATTTGTAGGGTCCAAGTTACTCGCATTAACATATTGCCATGAAGGAAGACGAAGACAGGTCTTTCTATATTCTCCATTTTGTTTCCACAACTGTTCCCTTTATCCTTAGCAGTAAATTTTCAATCAGCTGCAGAGAACTTGACTTTGCCAAATTTGCCCAAACTTCCTTGCAAACTTAAAATCAAGTTTTGTGGCTCTTACCATGCACGTCAAAAGAGGTCGGAGGTCGAGTTTTATAGACTGGTACATGGTGCACGGAAACCGCAATTGGAAACTAACCTCGTTCCCATGGGTGCGATCTTGTCACACCATGTGGTTGTCACCATGCCTTGCGCGATCAAGTTAGTGAAGGAACGCGCACGCAGCCCATCCCCATGGAGTCGAGGTTGACGGGAAACTGCACTGATTGCATGTTCGTGTAGACATGTAATGTACATCACACAAGTCGCCTCTTTGGTGTCGTAATTACGGAAGCATCTAGCAAAATGTGACGACCTGCCACCACTGTACCAGGAGTGGAGGAGGTTTTGTCTGTGATTTCCAAACAACGCAGGTGGGAACTGAAAAAATGGAAGTCAGTGCAGACGTTTACCTGAATTCGACCACGCTCTTGGTGGCTGTAGGAACCCTGGTTGCCTACGCACTGTACAGAAGCACCAAACGGCCCTCAGGCTTCCCACCCGGGCCAACTGCACTACCGCTTGTCGGAAATATTCCTCGTGAGTTCCTCAGGCTATCTTTTTAACGCCTCATAATACATGTAGATGGCTTGGATATGTCAGGAGTGTTCCGGATTTCAGGGTTTCTACTTCAAGATTTTTTTGAATTTCAGGAGTTTTCAAACAATTTCTTTAAAAATTCGAAAGCTTTATAATTACAGCATCTATCGGTAACTTATAAGGTTTTTTACATTGAAGTTGATAGATAGCCCTATTCCAACATATGGAATGGGTATTTCAGGGAGTGCCTTTAAGCAGGCACAAATGTATACCATAGATCCTATAGTACTCTGGGGCCCTTACGTTGAAACCTCTTGCGATTATTTCATTTATTTGTATTCAATCTCCTTTCCCCCTGATGTAAGTCATTTGCCAATTGTGTGTCAATCAGGCACTGTCCTAACATTATACGTCATCAGATGCACATCTACCATAGTAGTCCCACCCCGGCTTCCCTATTGAAGATGGTACCATGAAATAGCAGCCTGCCCCCCCCCAGTGCTCGAAAAATGAATTGTATCTTCAGTTTAAATTTCCGTTGTCCTTTTTTCCATTTCCAGAGTTTTATTTTGCAAAATCCACCCTACAAGTCTTCAAAGATCTGTGGCAAAAATACGGAGCAGTGTACTCCTTGAAGTTTGCCAGCACCAATATTGTCGTTCTGAACACTATTGATGTGGTCAAAGAGGCATTTGTCAAGCAAGCCACAGTGTTTGCTGGACGTCCTGAGTCATACTCAAGTTAGTCCCTTGGGAAAAAATCTGTCGAAACTTCATGCAGTAGTTTTAAGTTTCTTATTTAGTTATCCACCAAAATGCAAAGACTTTGAAAAAGTTATATTTAGTACATGTATATATTCTTGGTTGAAAATAAAAACATTATGGGTAGAATTTCTCAAATTTGCATATTATTCCAGGATTGCCCAACATTTTATGTGGTGAGGGGACAGAAAAGGTGGAGAAAATCGTGAAGAATAGAGCCTGAAAGTTGACCCCTGATGGCGCGCTTCCGGAACCCTTGGATAGGAAAAATAATATGCGAAAATTTTAGAATTTGTAACATTTTTTGTTCAGTTACTTCTTTAAAAATCTGACTCAGAAAAAGTTCATTGGAAAATATTTGCAAGTATATCAATTTATAGAAACTAAAAACTTTAAATCACCTGACCTAAATGAGAAACATCCAGCCAAAAGCTGACCCATCACTTCCGAAAATCTAAAATACTTGAAGAGCAGTGCAATGAGGCAGTCTTGTATGCAGATGAACATTTAGGTTAAAAATATTATGGTGGTCCGTCGGTAGAAGCCGAAATAAAAACAGATTGAAATATTTTACATAGCTTTAAAATTTATAGGTAATAAACTTAAAGCAGTATTCTACTTTAATTTCTAAAGATTGTAATCCTTTATCTAACCTTTGCTGATCACAACTTCATGATGTCAACTCGACGAAATCCGAACCCATTAGACGGCAGGTAGGTTAATCTTTACAACGTTGTATAATCTCGTTTTCACGTAAGTACGGGCAGTGAAAACAAACGTGCATGAACAAGGAGACCTAGGTACGATATTGCCGGACGTTAAAGGTTGTTAAGAAAATTGGTTTTTTACCCATCTCCAGGTGACCTTTCCTAAATATTACTTGAGGAAGACAAAGGTAAAATTCCAACATTGGTGTTTCATTGGGAGGTTTAGTGATAGGAATTATTCTTCCGAAAATTATCGAACGTAATAGGACGGCCCACTGTAAAAATTCCCATAGGAGGGCGGTGCGAGACGTTTTACTTTCAGGCTCTATCGTAGGCCTAGTATGATTATTATTTTAATTAGTGTTTGGGAATTAGGAAGGTCATTGTTTTATATTGAACACAGAAGACGTCAACTAGTCAATCCCTCAAGCATTGATTTTTTTTTTCCAATATGGAAATTACAATCTAGTTTGAGACTTTATGATATTTTATTTTTCTTATGGTTATGCAACATCTTGTGCTTTATTTCTGTGATTCTAGTTGGATTGTTCACTGACGGATTCAAGGACATTGCCTTCTCAACATATGGCCCTCAATGGCGTTACCAACGCAAACTCGGCCACACTGCGATCAGGTATTACTGAGAATTTGTGGGGAACGAGGTCTGTCAGTCCATATCTCTATAGACCTTTTTCATGTGATGTCACAATCGTGCTGGACCGCCATGTGTTGTGATGGTAATCTACTTATTCAAGATAAACTACTCAAGCGCGCAGCATTGGCACGTGTGCTTCCACGGCCACACGGTTGAAGCTGCCCGTAGGATTATGCAATCACCGTGGCTAGGAGGGTACACACGTGGTATTGTTACATTTAGTGCAATATAGTCACGTGGGTGAAAAAGGTCTATAAGTTTGACTTTCACACAGTGGAATAAACTTTATATGTGAAGATAATGCTACTGTTTTTGAAACATAATTCACAGCTGCAGAAAAATTTACTGAAAACCGAATAAATTATAAAGTAGTGGTATTCAAGACAATAGGCTATAGGAAAAATTACTGCATCATAGTACAAATAATTTTGTTTTAAATGATGTTATTCCGTGACATGGTGGTCTTCATAATTTTGAGAAATGAGAATGTACACGTATGTAATAAGTGAATTGGTCGTTGCTTCCTTTGTTATGAAACGGAATATGTCAAATAGCATTACAAAAGAATTCACCCTGATTTCTCAATTTATAAAAGGGTGAAAGGCAAGTGAACTTTCAAATTCGCTGAATTCTACACATAACTTTACCTCTTGCCAAATTGGGAACACTCTCAATGGCAGGCATTTAGCACAGAAGGAGCGTTTGGAGCCACTTGTTTTCAGCGTCACTCCAGGAATTGCCAAAATTCTTGATGAAATGGGAGACAAGCCATTTGCTCCCAAATGGACGATCGGCCGGATAGTGTTCAATGTCTTGGCTACCATGTGCTTTGCCAAAACGTGAGTAAAATGTATTTCTGGCAATTTACAGCATCAACAGCATAAACAGAGATCATAGAATGTCATAACAGTCATATGTTACTGTCATCTGACCTTAAGCACAGCCATCAACACATGCTCATTTTTATTCTGTACTGTACTCTGTATATTGTGAAGTTGCTACCAACTTGAGGTTTAAGTCTGAATCTCATCTTGGCGTTGATCAGGTACGAATTCAACGATCCCGACTTACTGAACTGGATTGATCTCAACACTGAAATCAACGAAGCTTTTGGTAGTGGTCTACCTGGGGATTTCATGACAATTTTCCAGTACATTCCAACTCCTGGTGATACAAAGCTCAGGCGTCTCCTGAATCGCTTAAAGCAAATGTACCAAGAGGAGCTTCAGAGACACCGTCAAACCTTTGACCCAGGTAAAACTTTACCAGATCGAAGAAAACTGGCTTGCAGTTAGCTTGTAAATGAGTTTCTCGTTTCATTTCTTGAGTCTGGTTTTATTTTAAACACTGGATTGTTACATTGTGTTCTTCGTATATACTATGATCTTTGTACAAACATCCTGGTCAGCTGTCAAAATGTTGTTTTCATCGAAGAAAATTACTATCCAGGCTTTGAGTTTGTCTATTTTTTACCTCAAATAGAAATGATCTCAGACACCATGTCTCACTTGCCGGCCGTAAACATTTTAATTGGTAGCATGCTCAACATTTGTGCAAACTTGGTTCTCTTGGATATTCTGCAGCATATGCACAATTACTGGTAACATTCATTTTATGTACCAGGACCTATTGTACAAAATGGGTTTACGTGAATACGTAGTCAGTTCGGCAGTGATTCTTTCCTCGTCTTCCACCTCTGCGATTCCCAGCTCCGTCAACATATGGATTGGGTTTTCAGTCCCTACGTGATACCATGGGTTTTACCCGTATTCCTCTTGGGTTTCCTCCCACCACTAAAACTGTAACTGCGTCTCATTTTCTCTACAGGTTTCTTCAGGCTTGCGAGCTACAGTGCGTAGGGCACTTTTGAGGAATCCTTGGTGTCAGTACCAGAAATAAGAAATAATAATCATAATTTGTGTTGCCAGCAGATTAGAGTTTATGTGAATGTTAAGGTTAAATGCTCATGTCAAGTAAAGAAGCTGGTTACATGTGCTGTCTTCTCTCTATGTTTTAAACGTCATCTTATGGATATTCTGTGTGTAAGCAAACCACACATTTTTCATCTGTAGAAAACATCCGTGACTTTGTGGACTCCTTACTGCTGAACCAGAAGGAGAACATTGAAGCCGGAGAGGAGGGAGCCGACCGTCTGACAGACACGCACCTGGTCCAGACGGTGATGGACATTTTTGGAGGTACATGGTTAAATCCATAAAGAGCCAGGTTTTTTAATACAACCCCCCTTCCTCTTCAAGATCTCAGCCTCTACACTCATTTTGAATCTTAGAATGGTTGTAAAGGCAACCATCATGAGTGTGTATGTGAAGTTGCAGTTCAACCTAGTGTAAAGTTTATGTTGTTAGAGTCTTTCATAATTCACTCTGTCATACAATTTTTGGCTGACCTGTTCTTGTAATGTTGACATTTCATGACAATGATGAGAATAGTATGTTCAATGTTTCATAAACCTAGCGTTGAAATGACTATAAGGCATCATTGAAAAAACGCCTAGAGTCTCTGCATGATAAAAAATAATAAAATTCATTGCAATTATATCAGAGAGATGGTGACAAGGAGGCAGATTCTCACCTGCTCTCAACTCCCTTGAAATAAATCCTGATCCAGTTGTCATTCATCTATTTAATAAGGAATCCGGTTGGGCATATCATAATCTATCTTTTTCCGTCTCACAGCAGGAACAGGAACTACCACAGTCACCCTCCACTGGGCTGTCCTCCTCATGACTGAGTATCCCCAAATCCAGGAAAAGGTTGCCATGGAAATTGATGAGATCATAGGTCATGATAGAATGCCCTCACTGACCGACAGGGGTTCTTTGCCGTTCACTGAAGCCACCCTCCTTGAGATTTTCCGGTATGGTACGGTGGCACCAGTGGGCGTTCTGCATTCTGTGATGGAAGACACAACACTGTGTATGTATTGCCTATCCACTCAATGCATGAAGACCCAAACGACTATCAAGACAACATACTAGGAGAGTGAATAACATGGACGTCATATTAAATCCTCAATATGCACGTGGGTCATGTGGCCAGGCCCATTCGACTCCACTGTCATTGCCGTATCCACGACAGGTGTGACAATGCCAAATTGTTTTACCAGGAAAAGGCACTTTTAAGTCTCAAATTTCGGTAAATGTAGTTGGAGATGAAGTGCATGAATTAGGATTAGAATATGAAATGGGTCTTTGGGCAAATGGGGCTGTGGAACACTCTCCCTCCAAGGGATGTGTCCCCTGCCCCCCCCCCAAAAAAGAAAGCAAAGAAAATGTAGACATACGAAACATTTTGAAAGCAAAACACCAAAAATTCTACACACTTGCCATTCAGATTATACCATAAAACCCCTCTTCCGTGGTTCATGGTAATGTCGCAAGAAACTCCAATTAGAAGTCACTGTTATGTGAACAATAACACAGTAAAGTCAGGAACAATTCCCACCAAGCCACTTGAAAACTCGCACTCCTAACCCTTACTACAGTCAAGTACTTGACCGTTAAAAGCAGGCTGCCGTGATCGTCCTGAAGTCTTTTTCTTCCTCATCCAGGTGGATACAAACTCCCAAAGGATACCACTGTGATGATCAACCATATGGCTCTTCACTTCAGCCCAGTTGAGTGGGAAGAGCCGGACAAGTTTAAACCAGGTAAGGAAACACAAGAGTAAGTCTTTGCACATGTCTTGCTCATATTTTATATCAGAGCAGCAGCACCGCACTACATTTTCGTAATCACTTCATTTTTAGCTACTGCAATTCAAGTCTAGTCATGAGTCATTTCCCCACAAGTCAAGGTCTCGGGTCGATTTTTCTCGAGTCAAGTCGTGTTTTGAGTCTTTTCTTTCCCCAACTTATAGTCACAAAATCATTCGTTCTTCCCTCTCCCCTTTTTTTTCAAGCCCGTCTGGAGTCATAATGTACATGGTACTTCAGTGTTTTCTCTAATGCCCTTTTTTGGAACCTGTTACATTTTTCAATATGGTCTGATGCATCTTTTCTTTCAATTTTAGAGCGTTTTCTGAACGAAGACGGTGAGCTCCCTGTCAAGCTCCCAGAGAGCCTCATCCCTTTTGGGATTGGACGCCGTGTCTGCCTCGGTGAAGACTTTGCTAAGAAGGAAGTCTTTCTGCTCTTCACCTGGCTCTGTAGCCGGTACACTTTCTACAAAGTACCAGGCAAAGAGGAGGAAACCGTGCTGAGATTGAACAAGGAAGTGACGCTTGCTTACCAGCTCTATGATGATATCGAGGTCTGCGTTAAAAAACGATTCTAATTCAAATCACCTTGTAAAAATAGGTACAGTCGTGCCTTCAAACGTTTGAGTGGTTTTCACCGTCTGGAGTCGGATTTTAATTACAAGCCTCGCTGATAGAGTAAATGATAAGTCATTAAGTGTGTCGAAAATCCACGTTGATCCCCGACTGTTGGAGTTCATGCTTTTATGCTTTGGGCTTTCCTGTCAGTTTAGGTGTAGAAGTTGAAAATGTCAGACACAGAAATTAGAATCGAAGAAATTAGTAAATGCTGGTTGCAAAAGATTGGAAATATAGGCCTACTAGTTGGTTTTTATGCAACAAACGTAATTACCAATGAATAGTACATGTTTTGTTCTTTAAAAAATTTTATATTTGTGTTGGAGTAAAGTGCTTTGAGATAGGGCAGTAAAGTGGTATTTTCAAACCGTAGAACTCACACAGTACCTGCGTATAAAGTATACCAAACAATTCGTGTTACATACATGTACATGTATACAGCCGTACTGACCTTCGTTATATTGAATTTAATACCAGCCTCACACTTTATTTTAGTCTACACAGTCTGTCCCAAAAATCTTTTGTTAAACAATGCACTAATTATTGATGCATAATATGTTGAGTTTACAGGAATATATTGTACAGGTATTAATTACCACACAGCACTGAATAATTATGTTTGAATGTGGAAAAATGCATTTTCTGCATTACACGTAAGCAAGGCAAATCCCTTTATATGTTTACTTTAATCTATTTATGCTGTTGCGTGTATAAAACTCGTACCGTGTCACAATGCAATGTTATACTGGCTAGGATCCGCAGACCATAGATGACCACAATTGGCGTGCTTGGCGCCAGTGGTGGAAACTTCAATACATGTACACGTACTTGGACTGGGAGCCATATACAAATCACACTCTTCCCCCCCCAGGACTGGTCATGCTGCTTGTTGACTTCAATTATCAATAATCGCCTTGATTGAATCATAATTTTCCTTCCTCAATGGTTTAAAACTTTTGACGTCTCGTCCCACCTCGCGAAGACCGTCAACCTAATCTCCATTTAGGCCTACATGTTGGAAGGCCGTATATGTATGTGACACAGAGTGATGGATTACTCAGCAAGAAAGTCGGGCCGATAAAGCGGCTATCAGTTAAATGCAAAGCATCCGACTGAAGACAAAATTCACCTTAGAGAGCACAATTTCATTAAGTCACAAAACACAGCAGGCCTACATGTTATCACGCATGAAAAATAAGACTTCACTGTCAACGCATGACACTCAGACTAGGGCACGTGTAACGTTATATTCGGCGAATTTGGCACTCAGGGAAGGAAGACACACGAAGACAGCCTGAGAACCAGATGACATACCACGCACAGAGCCATACATCTCGTCAATGTTGTTTCCATAACTGTTCCCTTTATCCTAGGCTGTAAAACATGGCAGGAATTTTTCAATCAGCGGCAGAGAACTTTGAAAAATTCTCCCATCACGCGAGGCTTGCATTTTGTCGATCACACCATATGCATCGAAAGAAATACCAGGTGAGAGGTCGGAGGTCGAATTTTATAGACTGGTGCACCGAAGCTGGAAACTGGACTTATTACAGGTACGTGTACCTGCAATACTCGAATCGCCTTGTCGTCGTCAGTTGCGGGAGCATCAACACATATCAAGTGCCACTAGGTTTTGTCTGATTACATTCATCTCCAAGCAACGCAGGTGGAAACTGACAAAATGCAAGTCAGTGGAGACATTTACCTGAACGCAGCCACGCTCTTGGTGGTTGTAGGAACCCTGGTTGCCTACGCACTGTACAGAAGCACCAGGCGGCCCGCAGGCTTCCCACCAGGGCCAGCCGCACTACCGCTTGTCGGAAATATTCCTCGTAAGTAAGTTCTTAGTTTTTAAAGCGTCATCGTACATGTAATGATTGTAGTTAGCTTGGACTTGTCAGAAGTGTTCCCAATTTCAGGATTTTCTTGATGTTCAGGACTTTTCAAACACTTTCTTCAAAAATCCGAACACTTTGTAATTACAGTATTTATCAGTAATCACTGGATAATAAGGTATTTTTACGTGAAAGTTGATAGGTACATGTAGCCCAGGCCAACAACACATGAAATGGGTATTTCAAGGAGTGCCTTTAAACAGGCACAAATGTAGACCATTGATCCTCTGCTACTCTGGGGCCCTGAAAGGTAAAACCTCTTGTAATTATTTCATTTATGTTTCATTTTCAGCCAATCTCCTTTCCCCGATGTACATGTAAGTCATGTGTGAATTTAGGGTCAAACAAGCACATAGTATCCTAACATTATGGGGCAACGCAGACATCTGGGATTCTTGCAAAATGGCAGGTACCGCGACGGTGAAAACATCGACCATGGTGACGTACCTATGCACCATCCGTTCGTTGCAGTTGTTTTCATTGGCACAGTGTGGTTGCGGCCTGCAATTTTGTGAAACTCCCAGATGTCCGTGCTGCCCCATACGTCACATGCACACCTACCAGAGTAAACCCACCCCAGCTTCCCTATTGAAAATGGTCCCATAGAAAAGCGGGACCCACCCCTCTTGCTCGAAAAACGAATTGTAATCTTCGGTTAAATTTCAGTTGTCCTTTTTTCAATTTCCAGAGTTTTATTTTGCAAAATCCACCCTTCAAGTCTTCAAAAAGCTGTGGCAGAAATACGGAGCAGTGTACTCGTTGAAGTTTGCCAGCACCAATATTGTCGTTCTGAACACTATTGATGTGGTCAAAGAGGCATTTATCAAGCAAGCCGCAGTGTTTGCTGGACGTCCTGAGTCATACTCATGTTAGTCAATTGGGGAAAAATTTATGGAGACTCCAAGTAGTAGTTTTTAAATGTCTTATTCAGTAATCCACCAAAATGCAAAGACATAGAAAAGTTAAATTTGGCACATGTACATATTCTTGGATGAAAATAAAAACAATGTGGGTAGAATTTTGCAAAATTGTACATTATGCTGTACTACATTGCTTACTATTTTAAGTGGGGATCTTAAAGAATTGTAGGCCTAGTGTGATAATGGTTAGTGTTTGGGAGTTATCAAGGTCATTGTTTTATATTGAACACAGAAGGTGTCAAGCCCTCAAGCATTGATTTTTTTCCAATATGGAAATTACAATCTAGTTTGAGACTTTATGATTTTTTATTTTTCGTTTGCTTATGCAACATTGTGTGCTTTATTTCTCTGATTCTAGTTGGATTGTTCACCGAAGGATTCAAGGATATTGCCTTCTCGACCTATGGCCCTCAGTGGCGTTACCAACGCAAACTTGGCCACACTGCCATCAGGTATTACTAAGAATTCGTGAGAAATAAGGTCTCTAAGTCCATATCTCTATAAGTTTTAATTTTTCAAAGTGGTGTAAACTTTATGTAACATAATTCACAGCTGCAGAAAAATTCACTAAAGACCGAATAAATAGTGGTATTCAAAACAAAAGCCAAATGAAAAATTACCTCATTATAGTACAAAAGCTTTTTTGAAAATTTTATTCCATGACATGGTGTTGGTTTACATAATTGAGAAATGAGAATGTATGTAATAACAAGTGAATGATTATTCAATTTATAAAAGTGTGAAAGGCAAGTGAACTTTCAAATTTCGGTGAATTCTACACATAACTACATGTACCTTTTACAAAATTGGGAACACTCTCAATGGCAGGCATTTTGCACAGAAGGAGCGTTTGGAGCAACTTGTTTTCAGTGTCACCCCAGGAATTGCCAAGACTCTGGATGAAATGGGAGACAAGCCATTTGCTCCCAAATGGACGATTGGCCGGATAGTGTACAATGTCTTGGCTACCCTGTGCTTTGCCAAAACGTGAGTAAAATGTATTTCTGGAAATTTACTGCGTCAACAGCATAAACAGAGGTCATACAATGTCACAACAGTCATATGTTACTGTCATGTGACCTTAAGCACAGCCATCAACATATGCTCATTTTTATTCTGTACATTTTGAAGTTGCTACCAACTTAAGGTTTAATTCTGAATCACATCTTGGCGTTGATCAGGTACGAATTCAACGATCCAGACTTACTGAACTGGATTGATCTCAACACTGAAATCACCAAAGCTTTTGGTAACGGTCTACCTGGGGATTTCATGACCATTTTCCAGTACATCCCAACTCCTGGTGATACAAAGTTCAGGCGTCTCCTGAAGCACTTAAGGCAAACGTACCGAGAGGAGTTTCAGAGACACCGTCAAACCTTTGACCCAGGTAAAAGTTCACCAGACCACCGGCTTGCAGTTAACTTGTAAATGAGTTGCTCCTTTCATTGTTTGAGTCTGGTTTTATTGTAAACAATGGATTGCTGCGTTTTAGTTTTCGTAGACAATAAATAAGTTATTTATCGTTGTACAAATAACCTGGTCACCTATCAAAATTGCTATCAAGGCTTTGAGTTGGTCTGGTTTTTAACTTAAAAGAGAAATGTTTTTAGGTACCACGTCTGACTTGCAAACTGTAAACCTTTTACACTGTAATTGGTAGTATGTTCAACATTTGTGCACCTTGGTTCTCTTGGGTATTCTGCAGAATATGCACAGCTACCGGTAATATTCATTTTATGTGCCCCGACCTACGTACCGTGTATAGAATGGGATTTACGTAAATGCATAGTCAGGTTGGTGTAGTGGTTCTTTCCTCGCCTTCCACCTCTGCAGTCCGGGTTGGATTCCCCGCTCCATCCACACTGTTAGTGGACTGGGTTTTCAGTCCCTACCTGATTCTGTGGGGTTTTTAAGTCCCGTATTCCTCAGGGGTTTTCCTCCCACTACTAAAACTGTGACTGCTTCTCATTGTCTCTTCTCTACCAGTTTCGTCAGGCGTGCAAGGAGCTACAGTGCCAAGGGTGCTTTTGAGGAATCTTTGGTGTCATTACCAGAAATAAATAATACCAATAATGATTTACGTTGTCAGCAAAGCAGAGTTTATAAATAAATGTTAAGGTTACTTGTCATACAAAGAAGCTGGTTGCATGTGCTGTCTTATATCTTCATGTTGAAACATCACCTGATGGATATTCTGTGTGTAGGCAAACCACATTTTTGGTTTCATCTGTAGAAAACATTCGTGACTTTGTGGACTCCTTACTGCTGACCCAGAAGGAGAATATTGAAGCTGGAGAGGAGGGAGCCGACCGTCTGACAGACACGCACCTGGTCCAGACGGTGTCCGACATTTTTGGAGGTACATGCTTAAATCCCTAAAAAGCTAGGTGTTTTTTTCCGACCTCCCTTCCCCTTCAGCCTGTTCATTTTGAATCTTAGAATGGTTGTAAAGGTAACCTAGTGTAGAGTTTATATTGTTAGAGTCTTTCACAATTCACTTTGTCATACAATTTTTGGCTGACCTGCCCTTGTAAAGTTGACATTTCATGACAATGATAAGAAGAGTATGAGCACTTTTTGATAAACTGGTGTTGAAATAGCCATAAATGCCTACAGGCTCTGAATTCTACAAAATAATGAAATTCGTTGTGATGATAATGATATCAGAGAAGGTGTCAAGGAGGCAGATTCTAACCTGCGCCCAACCCCCTTGAAATAAATCCTGATCCAGCTGTCATTTTAATAAGGAATACCGTTGAGCATATCTTAATCCATCTTTTTCCGTCTCACAGCGGGAACAGAAACCACCATTCTCACCCTTCATTGGGCTGTCCTCCTCATAGCCGAGTATCCCGAAATCCAGGAAAAGGTTGCCATGGAAATTGATGAGGTCATAGGTCATGATAGAATGCCCTCACTGACTGACAGGGGCTCTGTGCCATTCACTGAAGCCACCCTCCTTGAGATTTTCCGGTTTGGTACGGTGGCACCAGTGGGCGTTCTGCATTCTGTGATGGAAGACACAACACTGTGTATGTATTGCCTATCCACTCAATGCATGAAGACCCAAACAACTATCCTGACAACATACCAGGTGTGACAATGCAAATTGTTTTACCAGGAAAAGGCACTTTTTATCTCAAATTTCTTCCTCATCCAGGTGGATACAAACTCCCTAAGGATACCACTGTGATGATCAACCATATGGCTCTTCACTTCAGCCCAGCTGAGTGGGAAGAGCCGAACAAGTTTAAACCAGGTAAGGTAACACAAGAGTAAGTCTTTGCACATGTCTTGCTCATATTTTATATTAGAGCAGCAGCACCACACTACATTTTCGTAATCACTTCATTTTTAGCTACTGCAATTCGAGTCAAGTCATGAGTCATTTCCCCACAAGTCAAGGTCTCGGGTCGATTTTTCTCGAGTCAAGTCATGTTTTGAGTCTTTTCTTTCCCCTACTTATAGTCACAAAATCATTCGTTCTTCCCTCTCCCCATTTTTTTCAAGCCCGTCTGGAGTCATAATGAACATGGTACTTCAGTGTTTTCTCTAATGCCCTTTTTTGGAACCTGTTACATTTTTCAATATGGTCTGATACATCTTTTCTTTCAATTTTAGAACGTTTTCTGAACGAAAACGGCCAGCTCCCTGCCAAGCTTCCAGAGAGCCTCATCCCTTTTGGGATTGGACGCCGTGTCTGCCTCGGTGAAGACTTTGCTAAGAAGGAAGTCTTTCTGCTTTTCACCTGGCTCTGTAGCCGGTACACTTTCTACAAAGTACCAGGCAAAGAGGAGGAAACCGTGCTAAGATTGAACAAGGAACTGGCACTTGCTCACCAGCTCTATGATGATATCGAGGTCTGCGTTAAAAAACGCTTCTAATTCGAATGGCCTGGTGAAAATAGGTACAGTCGTGCATTCAAGTTTGGATGGTTTTCACTGTCTGGAGTTGGGTTTTAATTACAAACCTCGCTGATAGAGTTAATGATAGGCATCCTCCCTCCCTTACCGTCATATTGCATATCGTGTGAAGTTGCGTTAAGCACCTGTACCACTGGTTAAGTGTCTATTAAAATAGTAGCTTGTGAGAAATAACCATTTACCCTATAAAATTATGAAGCTTATATTTTGAATGTATCTTGCGTAATTATGAATACATGAATATGAGAGATATTTGTGCAGGTAGGTAGTCGAGAGATTTGAACACATAGCAAGTATTTTGCCGATACGCTCTTTCGAAATGATTACTCTGGTGAAAATGAGAAATGTGCATTTTTTAAGAAATATACACGTAGTGTCAAAATTCTTTACTCTATCTGGGATTTGAAACGTAATGATTATCTAACCTTATCTTTGTCAGGTTTTGCCTCTGACAATGTAATTTGTACCAGTTTGTATCATTTTGATATCGTTACACGTGCATTGCAAACAGTGTAGTTACTGAAGCTCCGATCAAAAGACAATGTAACCATCATTTGATTTGTAAATTCTATAAAACTTTTGTAAAATTGAACGGTGACAGAACATCAATATCATTTGCTAAGTTTAACTGATTAATTGGTGTAAATTTGTATTTTGATATATGTCTTGTAGGAATGCATGTTGTCTAATAAACTTAACTTGACAGATTACTGCCTCAAGGAATGAAGCATTTCTTTCCTAAGAAGGGTCACACAAGCTGATGCTAACATATAGGCTTTAAAATCAGTTGTATGTGTTAGAGAATGTTTTTCAGGAATGAAAGCCTACATTGCAGAGCTGTCAACATTGAGTAGTGTGTTGTGCACTTGGCTGTTGTATACAATTATATAACACAATTTTTTCGCCATGCCTAAGTATTCTACGGGAAGTCGTGTTCATTCTACAGCAACCTCCACGGTCCCCAGACCTCCAGAAGACGTAGCTGTCGACATTTTGGCCATTGCAGCCAGAGAGATTGAGCGGCAGCTGAATACGCGCGAGTCGGTCACGTCCAAGGCCCGGGGCGGATCGCCAGGAGAGTGCCCAGCTGCGCCAGTCCCGTCGTAGGTGGTAGCTCTAATAGGTCAGTCGGTCGCTGTGCCCTGGCCCAAATCAAGACCTACCGGCAATGGCAGCCTCCTCCAATCCTTCGCCGGCGTCTTCTTCTATTACTACACCAGGGCTCCAAGGTAACTCGGCTGGTTCTGTCACGCCGTCTTCGGCTGGTAACACTAATCCACCGGTTTTTCACGCTCCTTCTTGGCCTCTGGCGGCTCAGTGGGGTGCACCATATTTGTGGGGCCAAGGGGCGTGGAATTCTTTTTCCCTGTATCCTTCGACAGCATTTGGTCAGCCTGTGCCATCCTTGCCTTCAGGGCCTGTTCTTCCCTACATGTTTGATCCTTGGGGATTTCCTCTGGCTAAGCCTCCGCCTGTGGCTTCGCAAGGTGCAAACTTTAATTTTTCCGCCACTCCATCCAGCGCTTATGTCGGTACATCCAGGAACTTCGGCGTTTGTAGCAGTAACACTGCTGTACCGATACAGCTGCAGCCCTTCTGACGTACAGCGGCAGTGGTGACGACGAGGCGTCGGCCATTACTGACATTTCAGATGTCATCACATGCTGTCTGGCATATCAAGTGGTGTGAAGTTTCGCGACCCTTACAAGAAGGATTCAGGTATTCCTCTCTCTGGTAATGTTATTTCTTGGTGGCAGGATCTTAGATCTCATAAATTGTCTCGTGGCGAATTAAGAGACGAGCTCAGTGTTTTTGCAGTTTCAGAGGGGCAAGAACAGATATGTCGCTCCCCCTGAGCTTCCGATTGGCCTCAAGAAGGTTTTCAAACGGGCTGATTCATCTCTCATCTATTGATGATAAGATGAAGATTCCTCATAGTCATTTATTAAAGTTAGCTCTTCCTAGGCTCCACGGTTTACTCGGCGTCTCATCCCTGGCAGTTCGCGACTAGTACCCTCGACCTACGTATCTAGTCTTCATGTAGGCCTACCTGTAGATAATGATATATTGATTAGCCTTTTTTAAAGTAAGGGTTTTTATGTTTTTCTGTTTCTCGGGTTTTAATGAATTGTTTTTGATCACTGTTTTCCTTTTAGCTACATGTGTTACCATTTTTATGGGGGGTCGTAATTTTTTCTGTTCTGTGAGGCATGTCAGTAGTTTTTGTTGTTCTTTTTAACGCACTTTTCGGTAGCAATAATTTGTCAAGTCTTGCTTTTGTGATGTTTCCGGTGAGGTTTTTTAGCTTTTTTTCTGCTGTTCGGTGACGCATGCCCATGACATTTTTAGTTGTTTATATTTGACATTTTTGTTCTTAGTTCTTCTTTTTGTAATTGCAACGCTGGTTGATTGTAAAGCGCCTGGGAGCATTGATTTTAAACGGATTAGGCGGTACATAAATCGACATTATGGTGGGCTTTTCAGCCCAGCAGGTTGCCAATGCAATGTAAACTTCGTCCAACCTGGGCTAACGGAGGGCTATATGGATATATGTGTGACACCTAGTGATGCCATGGATTACACAGCGAGAAAGTTGGGCTTATCACCCTGCGCTATCAGTTTAATACAAAGCATCCAACTGACGACAAAATTCACCTTAGAGAGCTCAGTTTCATGAAGTCAGAAAACACAGAAGGCCTTCCAGTAATCACGCATGAGAAATATGATTTCCCAACCAACGCACGACACTCAGACTAGGACGAGTGTAACGTTAGGGCGAATTAGGCACTCAGACCATAGAGGAGTGAAGAGAACCAGATGATAAACCAGGCACAGGCTCATATGTCTCGTCCGTGTTATTTACACAACTGTTCCCTTTATCCTTGGATATGTCACATGGCAGTAATTTTTCAATCAGCAGCAGAGAACTTTGAAAAATTCTCCCATCACGCTTGCTCGCAGTTTGTCGCTCGCGCTACATGCATCAAAAGAGGTCAGGGGTTGGAGGTCGAGTTTTATAGACTGGTGCACGGAAATCGAAACTGGAAACTGGACTTATTACATGTGCAAGTCTGTTCATGTACTGTACATGTACATTGTTATGTACATGTACATGTCATGTGTATAGTACAGCGTAATGTTCATGTACAGTACACGGTTCATGTACATGTAATTACGTAACTATATGTACATAATGTACTCGAGTCGCCTGATGGGGCGTCCCAGTTGCGAAAGCATGATGATGCCACTACGAGTGCACTACTGGAGGTTTTGTCTGTAAGTACATTCATCTTCGAGCAACGCAGGTGCAAACTGAAAAAAATGCAAATCATTGGAGACCTTTACCTGAACGTGACCACGCTCTTGGTGGGTGTAGGAACCCTGGTTGCCTACGCACTGTACAGAAGCACCAGGCGGCCCGCAGGTTTCCCGCCCGGGCCAGCCGCACTACCGCTTGTCGGAAATATTCCTCGTAAGTTCCCACTTTTTAACACGTCATACTTGCATGTGATGATGTAGGACTAGTTAGCTTGGATTTATATCAGGAGTATTCCTGATTTGAGGATTTCACCTTCAGGATTTTCTTGATTTTCAGGATTTTTCAAACAATTTTGTTTAAATGCCAAAACTTTATAATTGCAGTATTTATCAGTAACTTGTAAGGTGTTTTTTACATGAAAGTTGATAGAGAGCCCTAGGCCAACACATGGAGTGGGGATTTCAACATGGAGGTAGGAAAAGGAGTGCCTTTAAGCAGGCACAAACATGTTGGGCCTTAAAGTTAAAACCTTTTGTGATTGTTTCATTTATAGGCGTAGTTCATTTTCGTCCAATCTCCTTTCTCCTGATGTAACTCATTTGTCACTTTGGGGTCAAACAGGCACATACACTTGGTATCCTAACATTATGGGGCAGCGCGGACATCCGGGATTCTTGCAAAATGACAAGACTGTGGCAACAGTGACGAACGCACGCACCATCCAGTCCAAGGATCAGGGTACATTGTCTTTTCTTTGATCAGACAAATGCGTACACTCGTTGCAGTTGTTTTCATCGGCGCGGTGTGGTTGCTACCTGATATTTTGTGGAACTCCTGGATGTCCGTGCTGCCCCATACATTGTGCTTCAGATGCACATCTACCCATGGTAAATCCACCCGCTCCCCCGCCTTTCCTTTAATGAAAATGGTAACATAAAAAAGTGGGACCCACCAGTAGTGCTCGAAAAACAAATTTTATCTTCAGTTTAATTTTCACTTATCCTTTTTTCCATTTCTAGAGTTGTATTTTGCAAAATCCCCCCTACAAGTCTTCAAAGAGCTGTGGCAGAAATACGGAGCAGTGTACTCCTTGAAGTTTGCCACCGCCAATTTCGTCGTGCTGAACACTATTGATGTGGTCAAAGAGGCATTAATCAAGAAAGCTGCGGTGTTTGCTGGACGTCCTAAGTCATACTCAAGTTAGTCCATTGGGAAAAAATCTGTCGAAACTCCATGCAGTAGTTTTAAGTTTCTTATTTAGTTATCCACCAAAATGCAAAGACTTTGAAAAAGTAATATTTTGCACATGTACGTATTCTTCGATGAAAATAAAAACATTGTCTGTAGAATTTTCTCAAATATTGCACATTTTTCCAGGATTGCTTAGTATTCGCGTGGGAATCTTAAAGAATTGTTGGCCTAGTATGATAGTGGGTATGGGTAGTGTTTGGGAGTTAGCAAGATCATTCAACACAGAAGTTGTCAAGCCCTCAGGCGTTGATTTTTTTCCATTATAGAAAGTATAATCTAGTTTGATACTTTATTTTATTTTTCCTTTGGTTATGCAACATCTTGTGCTTTATTTCTCTGATTCTAGTTGGATTGCTCACCGATGGATTCAAGGATATTGCCTTCTCAACCTATGGCCCCCAGTGGCGTTACCAACGCAAACTTGGCCACACTGCCATCAGGTATTACTAAGAATTTATGAGAAATGAGGTTTCTCAGTCCATATCTCTGTAAGTTTGAATTTTGCACAGTGGCATAAGGTTAATGTGAAGATAATGCTACTTTTTTGCAACATAATGCACAGCTGCAGAAAAGAGACCAAATAAAGTAGTGGTATTCAAAACAAAAGCCACATGAAAAATTACCTCATCATGTTACAAAAGGTTTTTGAAAATGTTATTTCATGATATGGTGGTGGTCTGCGTAATTGATAAATGAGAATGCATGTAGTTACAAGTTAATTGATCTTTGCTTCCTTTGTTAAGAAACAGATTTTCTCAAAAAGAATTACAGAAGAATGGGCCCTGATTGTTCATTTTAAGAAAGTGTAAAAGGCAAGTGAACTTTCAAATTTCGCTGAATTCTGCACATAACTTTACCTTTTTTGAAATCGGGAATACATTTAATGGCAGGCACTTTACACAGGAGGGGCGTTTCGAGCCAATTGTTTTCAGCGTCACCCCAGGAATTGCCCAAATTCTGGATGAAATGGGAGACAAGCCATTTGCTCCCAAATGGACGATTGGCCGGATAGTGTACAATGTCTTGGCTACCCTGTGCTTTGCCAAAACGTGAGTATAATGTATTTCTGGCAATTTACAACGGCAACAGCATGAACAGACAGAGATCATACAATGTCATAACAGTCATATGTTACTGTCATGTGACCTTAAGCACAGCCATCAACATATGCTCATTTTTATTCTGTACATTTTGAAGTTGCTACCAACTTAAGGTTTAAGTCTGAATCTCATCTTGGCATTGATCAGGTACGAATTCAACGATCCCGACTTACTGAACTGGATTGATGTCAACACCGAATTCACCAAAGTTTTTGGTGGCGGTATACCTGGGGATTTCATGACCATTTTCCAGTACATCCCAACTCCGACTGATACAAAGTTCAGGCATCTCCTGAAGCGCGTAAAGCAAATGTACCAAGAGGAGTTTCAGAGACACCGTCAAACCTTCGACCCAGGTAAAGTTCACTCGATCAAAGACCACAGGCTTATAGTAAGCTTGTAAATGAGTTGATCATTTCATTGCTTGAGTCTGGATTTGTTTCAGGAATGGCTTGCTTCGTTATATTTTTCATAGACACTATGATGTTGGTACAAATATCCTGGTCAGCTATCAAAGTGTTGTTTTTCGTCAGAGAAAATTCCTAATCAGGCTTTGAGTTTGTCTATTCAGGCTTTGAGTTTGTCTATTTTTTACCTCAAATAAAAAGGGATTATAGACACCATGTCTCACTTGCCGGCCGTAAACATGTTAATTGGTAGCATGCTCAACATTTGTGCAAACTTGGTTTTCTTGGGTATTCTGCAGAATATGCACAATTGCTGGTAACATTCATTTCATGTGCCCGGACCTATGTACTATGTACAGAATTGGGTTTACGTGAATGCATAGTCGGGTTGGCGTAGTGATTCTTTCCTCACCTTCCACCTCTGTGGTACGGGTTCGATTCCCAGCTCCATCCACAGGTGGCTTGAATGTTCAGTCCCTATTGTACTTGCTTCTCATTTTTTCTACAGATTTATGCCAGCTTGCCAGGTACAGTGCCTAGGATGCATTTGAGGAATCCTTAGTGTCATTACCACAAATCAATCATAATAATTTTATGATGTCATCAGAGTAGAGTGTACGTAAATGTTCAGGTTGCATGCACTTGCCAAACTAAGAAGCTGGTTGCATGTTCTGTCTTATCTCTTCATGTTTTAAACATCACCTTATGGATATTGTGTGTGTAAGCAAACCACTTTTTTTTCATCTGTAGAAAACATCCGTGACTTTGTGGACTCCTTACTGCTGACCCAGAAGGAGAACATTGAAGCTGGAGAGGAGGGAGCCGACTGTCTGACAGACACGCACCTAGTCCAAACGGTGATGGACATTTTTGGAGGTACATGCTTAAATCCACGAAGAGCCAGGTTTTTTATTACAACCCCCCCGTCCCCTTCAAGATTTCAGACTGTTCATTTTGAATCTTAGAATGGTTGTAAAGGCAACCATCATGAGTGTATATGTGAAGTTGCAGTTCAACCTAGTGTAAAGTGTATGTTGTGAGAGTCTTTATAATTCACATTGTCATACAATTTTTGGCTGACCTGTCCTTGTAAAGTTGACATTTCATGACAATGATGAGAATAGTACATGTATGTGCAATGTCTCATAAACTTAGTGTTGAAATGACCATAAGACATCATTAAAAAAGCGCCCAGAGTCTCTGCATGAAACACAATAATAACATTCATTCCAATGATATCAGAGACAGTGACAAGGAGCCAGATTCTCACCTGCTCCCAACTCCCTTGATATAAATCCTGATCCAGTTGTCATTCATCTATTTAATAAGGAATCCGGTTGGGCATATCTTAATCTATCTTTTTCCGTCTCACAGCGGGAACAGACACCACCATTATCACCCTCCACTGGGCTGTCCTCCTCATGACTGAGTATCCCGAACTCCAGGAAAAGGTTGCTATGGAAATTGATGAGGTCATAGGTCATGACAGGATGCCCTCATTGACCGATAGGGGCTCTTTGCCGTTTACTGAAGCCACCCTTCTGGAGATATTTCGGTATGGTCCCGTGGCACCTCTTGGCGTTCCGCATTCTGTGATGGAAGACACAACACTGTGTATGTATTGCCTATTCACTCAATGCATGAAGACCCAAACGACTATCAAGACAATTCATATTGATACCATGAAACCCCTCTTCCGTGGTTCCTGGTCATGTCACTGGCAAGAAACTCCAATTAGAAAAGTCAAGAACAATTCCCAACAAACCACTTGAAAACTCGCACTCCAAGCCCAAACTACAGTCAAGTACTTGACCGTTAAAAGCAGGCTGCCGTGATCCTTCTGAAGTCTTTTTCTTTCTCATCCAGGTGGATACAAACTCCCAAAGAAAACCACTGTGATGATCAACCATATGGCTCTTCACTTCAGCCCAGCTGAGTGGGAAGAGCCGGACAAGTTTAAACCAGGTAAGGAAACACAAGAGTAAGTCTTTGCACATGTCTTGCTCATAATTATTTTACATAAGAGCAGCAGCAGCACCACACCGCATTGTCACAATCACATCATTTTTTGTGACTGCAATTCAAGTCTAGTCATGAGTCATTTCCTCACAAGTCAGGTTTCGAGTCGATTTTTCTTGTGTCGAGTCCTGTTTTGAGTCTTTTCGTTCCCTTACTCAAGTCACAACATCATTCCTCCCCTTTTTCAAGTCTGTCTGGAGTCATAATTTACATGGTACTTGTGTGTTTTCTCTAATGCCCTTTTTGAACCTGTTACATTTTTAAATATTGTGTGATACATCTTTTCTTTCAATTTTAGAACGTTTTCTGAACGAAGACGGCCAGCTCCCTGCCAAGCTTCCAGAGAGCCTCCTCCCTTTTGGGACTGGACGCCGTGTCTGCCTCGGCGAGGACTTCGCTAAGAAGGAAGTCTTTCTGCTCTTCACCTGGCTCTTCAGCCGGTACACTTTCTACAAAGTACCAGGCAAAGAGGAGGAAACCGTGCTGAGATTGAACAAGGAACTGGCGTTTGCTTACCAGCTCTATGATGATATCGAGGTCTGCGTTAAAAAACGCCTCTAGTTTAAATCGCCTTGAGAAAATAGGTACAGTCGTGCATTGTATCAAAAGTTTAGATGGTTTTCACAGTCTTGAGTTGGATTTCTATTGTAAACCTTGACGATAGAGTTAATGTTAGGCATCCTGCCTTACTGTCAGCTGCATACCACGTAAAGTTGCGTTTAGCACCTCTCAGTGTGTTGATAAAGTGTCGTTGGTATCCCCATTAAACTCTAATGCGAACACTCTTGAGTGAAATATCTAGAGATCTGACTACAAATGTTCCCTATTCAGAAATATGATTAATCTGGATTAATGATTGAAGTCTTTGTGAATCAGGAGTAACTTTTTAAATGACGCTGTTATTTTTTATGCCCTTTGAAAGGCAGTTTTACAATGTACCACTGGTTAAGTGCCTATTAAAATAGTAGCTTGTGAGAAATAACCATTTACCTAATAAAATTATGAAGCTTATATTTTGATTATATTATACATAATGTATGAATATATGAGATATACATGTATTTATGCAGGTAGTTAGTCGAGAGATTCAAACACATAGCAAGTATTTCGCTGATTCTGTCTTTCGAAATGATTACTCTGGTGAAAATAAGAAATATGCATCTGATCCAAGAAGTATAGTGTCAAAATTCTGTACTCTGTGATTTGAAACGTAATAATTATCTAACCTTATCTTTGTCAAGTTTTGCCTCTCTGACAATGTAATCATTTTTACCAGTTTGTATCATTTTTATATCGTATATTTTTACACGTGCATTGCAAACAGTGTAGTTACTGAAGTTTGTTGTTGGTTACGATCAAAAGACAATGTAACCATTTGATTTGTAAACTGTTCAAACATTTTTGTTAAATTGTATGGTGACAGAACATCGATATCCTGTAAGTTTAACTGTTTGATTGGTGTAAATGTATATGTTGATAGATGACTTACAGAAATCTATTTTGTCTAATTGTAAAGGTAAAACTTAACTGAACGACAGATGTCTCTAGGAATGAAGCATTTCTTTCCTCAGAAGGCTCACATAAGCTGATGTTAACATAATAAACGTTAAAATCAATTGTATTCGTAAGAGTATGTTATTCAGGAATTAAAGCCAGCGACGCAGAACTGCCAACATTGAGTATGTGTTGAGCACATAGCCATTGTATACGATTGGAAGATGAAGTTTGAGTTTCAGACACCCTCATATTAAGTAAACACGAGTAGATCCAGTCGGAAAGGCGATGGGCGTCATGGCTCCTCTGAAAGGGAACAAGCATTTTTATTTTTTAAAGGAGAAAGTCTTTAAGCCCTAATTTTATCTTTTTCATTTCCCTTCCAAAAGCCTGTAAGAAGCCCCCAAATGTAGCCTCGCTACTGAAACGCCATAAGAGTTTTTTTTAAAAAGTTGAAACACGTGGAGTGCCAACTACATCAATTGGTATCATCCCTTTAGCTAAATTTGGCGTTCTTTGCTAACGCTACAAAAGCATTCACTTGAGAAAGTAAGCCACAGGGAGCTTTTGTTTGTTTTTTGTTGTCTTTCCATGGCATCTGTGTCAAAAATACGGCCACTGTTATTGGCAACATTCACAAGTAAACAACTGCTCTGTTATACAAAACTTCTAAACGCTGCACAGTGTAAAAGTTAACCCTAACCCTCCTCAATCCTCCAACAGGTGAAGGATTGAGGAGGGTTAGGGTTAAGCCCATCATGGAGCTTGGCCAAACCTTTTCGATACGAACGAAACAAAGGAGCCCCGCTTACGTAGTCTGTTTATAGAAGCTGATACTCTGAAATGTACTTTAAATTTCAACGCAACATGGAACTGGGTCACGGACAAATTTGCGTGCAGTTATCCGTGACGTAACATGTACATGCACGTGCATCTGTGACGTACATGTACATGCACGTGCATCTGTGACGTATATGTATGTAGCTGCACATTGTTATGCTTGCCCTTGTTGAAGAATTCGAAGGGAAGTGTTTAACTTGGTCATTCGTGCCCCTCCCCTCCGGCGAAACGATTTTCAAAGTGGGGGGGAACCAGTTGTTAGACCAGGCCTATAAGTATAATTAAAAGTATTTGAGAAAAAAGCTATTAAATAGGCCGATCCATTTAGCCCCATTCTATAAGGCCCTGCAAAAAGTGCGGGGGAGCCATTCCCCCAGCCGAAAAAGCGGGGACGTACCACAGTCCCCCTACCCCCCTGCTTCCGTCACCAGTGCCTCCCCTTCACTGTGCACCGTACCGCCGCGCCCAAAGGTTGGTTGTCTGATTTTTGTAACCACGACTGACCTCTTGACCAAGGTGAATCTGTATTGTTGGGCTGTCTGCACAATTGGCCGTCAGCTGCCACCATACACTAGGCGCACCAAGTGTGGCGTGCATAATAATATATTGGTTGACCTTGCGACAGAAGCAGCAATAAAATGGCTGCTTTTGACGTTGTTGGAGATGTTTACCTGAATGTGACCACATTGTTGGTGGCCATAGGAACGCTGGCTCTCTATGCCCTGTACAGAAGCACCAAGCGGCCCGCAGGCTTCCCGCCCGGGCCAACTGCACTACCGCTTGTGGGAAACATTTCCCGTGAGTACTGACTGAACGTAAAAGTCCAACTTCCAATTAATGCTTGCTAAGTATCGTGCTTGATAGGATCACACACTTGGCCAAGTTCAATTGCCACCTAAGGGAATGTGACTTCTTGCAGTTGTAGGCCTGTATGACTTAGCGTGGTCACGGGGTTGTGGTTTAGTCGGTCACTCAAAAGCCAAAATCAAGCAAAGTCATGATAATATAGAGGAATCTCGAGATATAAAATATAGTTTGCTATTGTGTGTTCACTGAACCATAGAGGTAGGAATATTTTAAAATATAAATGGCAACTGCTACAATTATGTGGACGCTGTGAACTGTATCATAAAGCAAAGAATAGAGACTAGACTGTTGGGATTGTGAGCACGTACAGTGTACGGGAGTCGAACCTCAGAGGTCCTTTGGACTTGGCAGATATGAGGAATGAAACAATAAGAGCTGAGCCGCAAGGATTGGTGCTGAAGCATGATGTTTTGATCACAATAACCTACAGTGCAAAAAAACAGAGCTTGGGTTAGAAATGGATGCAGATTACAGTTGATCATGCGACTTAAATTTTGAGAGATTTGTAATTCTGAGGGGCATTATCATCAAACAAACATTGAAAGTGTGTTTTACCATGCATCTGTGTCAATTTCCACATTCTTAGATTATTCTCAGTCTACCTGGCCTTACGTAATTAAATGTGAGTCAGGGAATTCCACTTTGTTTCTTGTTTTACTTTTTTACATTTTTGCTTTCTTTCTTTTAGTATTTTTGACCAAGAAGGCTCCCCAGAAAGTGTTTCAAGATCTCTCGAAGAAATATGGCAGCGTTTATTCCCTTACGCTGATCAATGAGAACGCGATCGTTCTTAGCAGCATAGACATTGTCAAGGAGGCTCTTCTCACAAAGGGTGTGGAGTTCGCCGGTCGTCCATGGATATACTCAAGTAATGCTGCCACATAGGAAGACCTCATTCACGGTTTATTATCTGTGACTCTGCCTATGTAACAGAATGAGTCAAAAGTCGCTGTAGAGGCATTTTCGAGTTCGAGGCCTTAAGAAGAACCTTACACAATGTACACGTGTGCGAATCACAAGGAGCCCTCAACTAGCTTAATCGGAATGCCATTGGAAATGGGCGATAAACAAAAAAAGAGAGGTTACTTTCTCTTTCACAATAAATTGCTGAAGAAAGGCCGTTTGACTGATTTAATGAATATGTTGGGTTACATTTCTAAATTTGCTTTATTCAGGTGGAACTCACAGCTAGGAATCGAATGCATGTGCTATTTTCAAACCTTCTATACACAGATACAGAATGGTACAAACAAAGAATCAAAAAGTGCTTACAAATGATTAATAACAAGGATGATGCATTCAGACAGTGCGTGAATCACATTAAAAGGATATTAAATCAAAATGAAATTCAGTTTGAAGTATCCTCCCTCTAAAATTGTTCTTTGAAATTTTAGGTGACTTATTTACCGAAGGATTTAAGAATATCGCCTCACCCAATTATGGACCGCAGTGGCGATATCAACGCAAACTTGGTCATACTGCAGTAAGGTAAGTCAGTTCACTTGTTTACATCTGTCATATTTAAAACAATTTCACTTTTTACTTGGTCAAAGCCAGCTGAGGAGTGCAGAGAGTGAAATAAACCTTGTACCCTGATTTTCTCGATAAAGGTGGCTGTCACTTCAGACACAGCAGTTCATCTTGCAATAAAAGTGCATCTAACAAAACTTAAGTGCTAAGGATGTGCTATTCTTCATCTCTAATTTCTAGCCGTAGGTGCACCTTCATTTGCATGAGTACCAATTAATTACACCATTTGAATACTAATTCACACCAAAAGAATGACTTCCAACTCAACCTTGACGTGGTCAACGAATGGATTTGGACAGAAAGTTTTCATGCTGAGATACGTACTTGTTGAGTGATGAGCACATTGCAGGTACATGTAGTTACAACGAAGAGCATTGTACCAATGCTTTCATGATCAGGCATTTCGCACAGAAGGAGCAGTTGGAGAAGCTTGTGTTTGACACCATCCCTCAAATCTCCAAATATCTTGACGACCTGGGAGATAAGCCATTTGCTCCTAAATGGATAATGGGCCAAATCGTCTTCACTGTCATAGCCAACTTGTGCTTCGGGAAGCAGTGAGTATCGGTTAAAAGTACAATATTAATAATAACCACGCACTAAGCACAATATGTTTAAAGTGACTAGGATAGGACTAGTTATCGTTTGAATTTAAGGAGTTTTTCCAACTTGTATAAAGCAGCTGGTTCAGAAAATAATCAGCTTTGTGTTCAAGATAAACATATGATCAAGATTTCGTAAATGCACCCTGGCTTGACATGCTTGACAAAAGAATAATCCATTTTCCAAATATGAGACTTGTTCAATGAATCTATTTGCTCAAAAATGAGCAAGATTAATGTTCGTTTCACAATACTGTTTACGTACAATCTTTCCAGTAATCCTTAAGTTATTACGTTGCTTCAAATTAATGCAAGTAGTATGGAAAGCTGTTAAGCAGCTGAAACTTACACAACAAAAAAGAAGTTAAACCAAACAATAGAACTTCATTGCTTCCATTCCTGTACATCTCAACAGGTACCAGTTCAATGAACCAGAACTCATGAAATGGATTGACGCCTACACTAATGTGATTCAGTGTCTGATTGATGGTCTACCAGCCGATTACATACCCCTCTTTCGGTACATCCCAACCCCAAAGGAGACCAAATTCAAGAAATTCCTGAAAATATTCCATGACAAGTTTTATCATGAGTTCAACAAACATCGTCACAGCTTCGATCCAGGTGAGTGGTGAAGACAAACGTGCTAGGATTCTGAGGAACTGACATAGTAAAGGAGGTAGACATCTACCTCTTTGTTCCTAAAACAGACCAGGAGGTGTTTGAGAAGATTCTATGTGGCTTAGGAAGGTGGACTAGATCTTCTCCAATTTGCAAGGGTCATGAGACAACTTGAATGTTTGAGAGTAAAGAATGTTCACTGGCTTCAGTAGGTTAAAGAATGTTCCTAGAAAATTAACCTGTAACAGTTTTAATGTTTTTGCCCCTGCCGAAATATCTGTGTGTGCGAAATGATACCGCTTTTTTGGCCTAACACAGTGAAATAAAGGTAGTAACAACCAGCTTTCTTTTGCATAAATAGAGTGCATAAATGATTTCTTGGACTCGTTGCTGCGCACCCAGAAGGAGAACATGGAAGCGGGAGAGGAGGGAGCTGATCGTCTGACAGACACTCACCTCGTCCAGACAGTGGTAGATACTGTTGTGGGTAGGTAAAGAAGGCACCGTGAAGAAGATGATGTATACGTAAAGCTGTGCCGTTCATAAATCCCTCAAATAGGGAGACAAGTTTGGTAAAGTTTTTTGCAACAGTTTCTTTAGTTTTACTTTAGTTAAACTAGCTAAGATTGCAACACACCATTTAATTAACTTGTATTTGAGAAAATTCACGTAAAGCTTTACAGATATTTGATAAAAACTGTCACTAAACACCAAATTAAAAGTCTGATTATATATGGTCAAGTTATTTGTTCAATCGCTTAGACTTTACGTTGAATTTTCATCATAATATTTTTTAGCTATTTTGTTTCCCCGAGAGAACGCTTGTACCATATCCACAAAATGTTCCCAATGTCACAGGTCAGTCTGCACTATCATGGAAAGACCCATGTGACTTTGCAGTTATTTAATAGTGTCATGTCAAGTGTCATTCCTCTTAAAAAGAGCCGTGGGTCTGTTTTTCCTTTATTTTAGCGGCAACAGAGACAACAACGGTAAGCTTACACTGGGCTGTCGCTCTAATGGCAGAGCACCCCAGCATTCAGGAAAAGATTGCCATGGAAATTGATGAGGTCGTAGGCCGGGATCGCATGCCGTCGCTGGATGACATGGGTTCACTGCCTTTCACTGAAGCCACCATCCTGGAGATTCTGCGCTATGGTTCAGTAATTCCCTTTGGTGTTCCACATCGTGTGATGGCTGACACAACTTTGGGTAAGTGTCCCCTCTCTATTTAAGTGTTCTCATTCCGGTTGTATTTCAACCAGTTTAAAAAGATGAGGTCTAACATTTGTTATAATTTGTCCATTTGGATTTTTTAAAGACAATGAAGGACAATGGCTTACTTGACGAGAAAAACAGACTAGAGGAGACAGAAACAAAAGGCGGTCTCATTTGCGCAAGTCTGTCCTCTGGTGTATGAAACTTTGCTTATATGGGAGAGTGCTATTTTACGGACCAACGTAATACATTGTAGACATACTTTTTCTTCAGGTGGATACAGCATTCCAAAGGGAACAACGGTGTTGATCAATCTTTTTGCTTTGCACTACGACCGCAGTCAATGGGTTGAGCCAGAGATATTCCAACCAAAACGTTTTCTGGATAGCAATGGGCGGCTGGCCTCTCAACTCCCAAACAGCTTCTTACCCTTCTCCTGCGGACGCCGCGTCTGCCTCGGTAAGGACTTCGCCCAGAAGGAAATCTTCTTGCTTTTCACGTGGCTGCTGAGCCGTTACACGGTCTACAAGGTACCGGGCAGGGAAGGGGAGTCCTTGCTGACGGTGAAAGAGTCGGCAGCCTTTGCTCACCAACCCTACGACGAGATTGAAGTCTGCGTGAAGAGACGCTTCTAGGCTCAATGATTGAGGGCCATGTTAAGAGTGATACCCATGTCGTGTCAGTCCTGTACCTTTTGTAGGGTTTGGCAAGAGTTTATATGTTAGGAAGGCTGTACGAGTTAGTCTTCATGCAGTGCAGTTTTATTCTGATATAAGGTTGATTTACTGAATGTAGGTGTAGATAATGGGGAAGAAAGGAAATCGTCAAAACAATGGTGAAATATTTTTATAAGAAATATATTTTTTAGTTTTTGGAAGACTGGAGTGCGTCCAAATTATATAGAAATATTGTTTTAAAGGTTTACCTTAAAAGAGGATATTTTCAAAGTACATGTAGGGCCTATGAGAAATAAAGATTTTTACCACGTAGACCCCGAATTGTCAAAATGTAAAGGATGTCTGTTATTGAAAGATGAACCCAGTGCACGGTTATTTGCCTGTGTGTCCGTTTAACATTCTACCTGTGTGTCAGTGCAGTGTTCTTCGTCTCCAGTTAGTTAACCACACCGCACTGTCAATGGCAGTCTGCATGGAAGCCACAACCTCATCGGGTGAAGTAGATATCTTGTCAAAGAAGTAGGGGATATTTATAATACTCGGACTCAACTGCAAGATGGAAACTGATTTTTCGCCTATATGTGTTTACTTTCTGGGGAAGTGAGAATCTTCTTCCCCAATACATGTGCCACATCTTATTCCTTGAATGGGTGGCATCAAGTAAAGATAGACACATCCATTTTGTCTTTTTCTGTACATTGTGACTTAATTTGGGTTTTGTATTGTAATGATGTATATATTTTGTACTGCTTGTTCCTATTTCAACGAAGTAACTTCCAAGAAAGCTCAGGATACAAAATATTTCTTCCTTGCATTTCAGCTGTGCTGGTTGATTGCAGTTTTCAGTTTGCAGTGATGCAGAACTATTGAATACATTCACGTGATTTTTCTTGTCCTGTCTTTCTTCTTGATTTTCTTGCCGGTAACCCTGAACACTTGTTGTTCAACGTTTGCTGTGTGCCACCTTTTTCTGTTTCTGCAGTTGTGATCTGTTTTAGTCAAACCTCACTTGATAATAAGTCGTTACACAATCGCATGCTACCCGTTGACTTGGCCGAAATTAACATCGCTCCGCCGAGTACATGTAATTTATTTTAAAAGGAGTGATAAGTCTTCCACTTTCTTACTGAATGGCTTGTCCAACAAAAAGTGATGCAATACAAAAGGCGGTGCAAAACATAATGTGCCCCTCGTTTTGTTTTCCTCAGCTCCCAATCTCATCTCTCTAGTTTTGGCTCAAGCCTTACCACACTTAAAAGACTACCATCTAAGTCAAATTCACCACTAGTTCATGTTGTATTCCATTTGACCATACTTTATATTCTTATAAACATAGTAAATAGAAACATAAATAAACATATTAATTTTTTTGTTTAAATCTTCGGTCCATCGACATTGGTTATCACATGTACACGAGTGTTTCCAGTGACAAGATACAGATGCATAATTAATACGCATACCAGTGATTCCCATGATAAAAATAAGATAATCGATTTTTCACATAAACAAAAGTAAACACTCCAGATGTTATCTTGAATTGACATAATGTATATCCAGTGCTTTAAGCTGTGTGAACGAGCGTGCTTGTAAATTCGTTAAACATAGTAATCAACAACCGAACTTACAAATCACAAAAAGTGTAAACATATATCAAGCAGAATTAGATTACAAGCCATATTACACATCACAGAATGAAGCAAAAACTCAGCCATTTTATTTTAATGCAGAAAGAAGATCGAAACGTCTGCATGATCTCACTGAGTGGTGCCCTGGAATGATATTACTGCACACTATTATCGGTGATACACTATATAAGATGTGAAGTTAAATGCACATGTAGACAACATTCATTTTGGAGTACACAAGAAAGCAACAGCGATTGAAAATTGGAAATACAAGGGGAGGGAACGCAATGAAAATAATATTTAAAGGACGCACAGTGGCCTCCATTGACATATGTCGTGCAAGTCTCCCTTGAAAAGTGCACAGATACATTGTTCAGTCATTGAGACCAAAGATCGTATCGCGCGTAGCGCGCGGCGCAAGATGGGGAACTTCAACATGAATACGCGTAAAACGTTGTTATCACATGGGCGCCATTCTGGTTGGACTACGCCTGCGCAGTGCATGTTAATGTACGTGCGCGTAGGCGCCGCGACAGGCACGCACACACACTAACGTTCACACTCAAATTGCGCCCATGGTGATAACACCTTTATGGCAGAATTACCCATCTTGCGCCGCTACGCGGCTCCGTATTATCTTTGATTGAGACTATAGTTTTATTGTCGTTAAGTGCCATCTGTGTTTGTGGTACTGTGCCTCTTTCAGTGGTGATGCTGTGGTTCCTTACGGTCAGACGGACTATAATACATATACACAGCGATTATTCTCGCCCTACAGTTTTCTGCTGTCAGATGTAGTCTGAGAAGTCGCTTGCACCTTATAAATCTGCCAGGAGACCAGCAAGAGTGTGCCGTTTCTGCCGGAAGTAAAAAAAAAAATAAGGCATTGCCCAAATTATTAGAAATGTCATGCTCTCGGCATAACTTTTGTTGGTAATTTTTTCCCGGCAGCGTTTTTTATCAAAGAGAAGTTGAGAGCAGATTCTGAGGAAAAAATTCATGTTTAAAGAATTATAATACTCAAATATCAACATCACTCTTGCTGTAAATGCTTAATATTGGATCCCTTTCATTGCAGACCTGCCAAAATACCCCGCTAGACATTGAGCTGCCCAAGGAAACTTCTAGAAACAAACTTGAATGTTTTTCATCGTGTACCTGTCGAAGCTCATCTTGGAGCTCGCTGAGCCTGGTCTTGTCTCGATAACTCGATGATACTGACTTGGTACCCGTCGACACGCTGGATGCTTCCATCAAACTGATGCGAAGTTGATTTCCGCGGGTGGAGTAGCACAGAGCAAACTGCAATGATTGGTACAACAGCCCAGGGACAAAGTGATAACACGCCAGATACTCTTTGCTTTGTAGTGTAACAGTATACCTGAACTCCACCTGCTGGCATACCGCACACACTCCACAAATTCTTTTAATACCTTTTTGGTTAGGTGCAATCTGCAGGTATATAAGACTGCTGCGCGCATTGGGGCGTTGGTCATTCTTCCAGCTTCTTTATTTTTGTAGCCACTGAGACGTTTGGGTTTCTTTGCCTTAGCCACGCCCTCTCCTCCAGCTCCGCACCTGCACTGGTCTTATTACTTGTAAGTGATACCCAATATTGTAATTTATCTAGGCCTACATTTCTTAATTTGCCTTTTTCATATCTTTGTAAATACTCGTTTGCTTTGTGTGATTTCGAAACTAAATTCGGGAGGCGCCCCTGAAGTCTGTCTTGTTGCGTGTTTTGGGGGGTTGTCGATTTGTATTCATTTTCTCACGCACCGGCCTGCTTGGCTCGTTACAGTAGTTTCCATATCGATGTAAAAGTCGCCAACAGCATCGCCGAACGATGTCCGTTGACACGTCATAATTATACCGAAACAGGTTTGCACAGGCAAACACAGTAAACAAATTGGTATCAAGTTCGACTTTGCCTACTGTCTGCGCCGAGTTGTAAGAGTAGGCCCACTACTACATGACGACTATGGCATGTATAAACCCCACCACGAATTTCACCCATTTTCTCGTTATGTCTGAGACCCTGATTGAAACCCCAACAAATTTGCTGACCGTGACGAAGTACCTTTATAACTTTAGTGTTTGTCGAATGCAACCATAAATGTTGCCTGCCCTAAGATGGCAGTCAATGTTTTTAAATAAGAGAAAAGTGAATACATGTACTACACAAACACCCCCTTCGCAGTATCCGATACTATCATCCCCCCCCCTTTTACCTTGGGAGCAAAGACCAAGCACAAGACGGCAGTGTTAGCAAAGACGATTGCGAAACCCAAGATGCAGAAATGCACATCGACATTGTTGACGAAGACTTGAAGAGCGGGGACAGCTAGAACAATGGTGATCCCGACGATGTAAACGGACAAAGCTAGATATTTACCTGCATAGAAAACAAACTGGCAGAGCTCGGTACATTGTACATGTTGCTGATTGGTAGTTTAAGCGTATGCGCTTTGTTTTTTTCCCCCAGAAGATTGAGAATCGCGTCTTCCGACAAGAATACATACATGTAATTTTTAATCTTATTGGAAAATATGAAATCAATTAGAATTTTGTATTCCCTGTTGAACTCTTACTTTGTTGTCTCTGTCGGTGTCATCGTCATATCGTTGACTTTGTCACCAACTCAGTTGTCATTGTCTTCGTGTGATTGCCACCACATCGTCACCGTCATCGTCAACAACACTCGCTAGCTACCTCTTCGCAACGTTGTTATTGCACGGTTCCTGCAGTTTGGTCAATATGCTTCTGATCAGTGAGCACTACCCCGTTTCACGACATGCCATCGTCTGTCAAATTTTGCCATTTGTAGCGCCCTAGTTGCTTTCACGGTATCTGTCATTTCATACATGCCAGCGACCATCCCTATGCTTAAGACTGTCGATAGCCAGAGGTGGAACCAAGCTACATGGACCGGTTCGAGATAGTCAACTGTACATGCACATGTATAATCATATCATCCATCGTTTTGGTAACTTTGGTCAAACTACATGTACATTTACCTACTGTCGTTTCCCGACCTTGCCCTCTCTTATGGGCTGTTATACTCACTATCGTTGAGTCCTGCGACGGTGATATTTCTGTTCTCCCACGACAGAAATACGCCAAAAACCAAAAGGATTCCTTTGAAGCCGTAGATGGCGCAGATGAAGTAAATCTCATGGTTGGACCCACACTGTCTCAGGACAGGTATAATATACGTCTCGCTCTCTGGACTTGCCGTGTCTGACAACTTAAAAAACAAGGGTCATGTTGAGAATCACTAAAGTGCGTGTTTCGGAGCGCACAGAGACAATAGATAAGAATAGACCGATTGCGCCCGCTACGTCAAGTGATATAGTAGGTATCAAACATCAGCAAACATAGCGTCTTCCCACACTAAAATGTGTCATATGTGTCATTTACCAAAAATAAAGCCGACAGTCGGCAAAGTGTTGAACACTATGCAGAAGATTGGCATTATTTTTGGTAAACATATGACTTATGACACACTCTGCTATGGAAGGACGCCAGGTTTGTTGATATGTTTGATACCCACTATTTAGGTCACGTGACTTAGCTGGTGAAATCGCTCTATTGTCTCAATTCCATAACAAACCACGTTCATCCACAGCCTTAGATAGAGTGTCACATTAAGCATTCTTTAACTGACAATTTAAATAAAAACGAGACTTTGGACATAAGTGAAAGTTTGGTTTGCCGTGTTTTTATCTATATTTTTGTGATAGCATAATACATAATGTTGTCTGCATTTTCCCTTTCAGTGCCAATCCTCTTTAGAGAAAAAGGTCCTTTTCCAATTCTTTCAATGAATTCTAAGTTCGTTACAGATTTTGCTCGTGATAAGGTTGTGTACACTTAGCTTGAGTAAGGTATAATTAGTTTCATTGAGATTCTTGAAACTGTTTGTCTGTGCTCTTCATTCGCAAGAGAGGTTTAATGCCAGGAACGTAAAGCAAGGACAAATTACGTCGGATGTGTGACAGTTTGTTGTCCAAAAATAAGCCCTTCAATCTAAAAATAATAACCCCCCCAATAAAGTGAGTGATACATACTCCCCCTGGATTTACGCCCATGCTTAGTTATACATGCACTTGTGAACGTTTGGTTTGGGAGCTCTCTTGTACTTTGTATGCCATTTGAACGTGTCGAATGAAGTGCCGTCTTAAGGCCTCAATCCGGGACTTCCTATATGGACTGCCTACAATTCACCCTAGATAAAATTTATAGGGGACAACCGTTGGTAAATACAAAACTGTATTCACATATCAGTTTTGGGTACCATTTTATTGGTTACGACTTTTCTGAGAAATGGATAACAACACTATAGGAATATTTTAGAGTGTGAATGTCTAAAACGTGTTTTGAGATATTTGGAGAGAACAAGTTTGCATGTTATACTTTACTTTGATCATGAATAAAGCATGTAAACGTTATCAGCATGGAAGCAACGTTGGCTCCAACTGACCTCAGAAAAGTCGAAAAGCAAAGAAATTTAATTCAATCGGTCAAAATGTCGTCATCTAAACTTACTTGGGCCTCAAGGTGGAAGGTGTTGACTGTGGACTGTCCGACGAAAACCCATAGTATGATGATGATACAATCGACCAGTACAAGACCCAAGACAACGAAAATCAATTTCTTATCGGGCAGATCCTGAAGAAGGGGGCATCCCAAGTTGAAAATAATGATTATAAAGATTACAAAATTCGAACATGTAAATGCTGTAAATTGTGTTCTTTTCTTACAACCGTGGTATAAATCACTCAGGTTTTCGTGTTTGAACACTTCCTTGGAATCTTTAAACAGAGACATGACAAAAACTGTTGAGTTAGCAAGGTCTAATATTGATTTGAATTCCATGGGTTATTCTACAAAAGATCTTTCGTCAAATTGATAAGATGATTATTCGAAGTTAAATATTCATTATATGACTATTCAAAAGGTAGAGATTAAAAAATCCTGGCGACGCCCACGTCGCCAGTGTTGCTCAAACAGACTTGAGCTGCGGAGTAAGAGGATCTTCATGAGAGATATTCCCCTAAGATGCAGCCTTTTGGTATTTCGACATTATTTATAGGTATACAATGTCGTTTACGACTCTGCGAAGATTAATACACGCTTGGGTCCCTTCTACAAACACCTTCAACTTTATTCCCAGAGTGACATCTGTCATAAGAGCTCCCACTTCCTGTCTGTACTCCGCCGTACTTTTTCCGTAAAAGCCATTCCATTGAAACAATCCTTTTGTTTTAAACATCAAAGCCTTGCGCACGCACTCAGGAAGGAAAGCTTCGAGACGCAATATTGGTGAAGCAACGGAAAGGGAACCGCTCGTCGTATTCAGCGATAGCCTAAAGCAGACAAGCCTGAAGCAAGCAATATCGTTAAAATCACGCTTTCCGTTCTCACTTTCAAATGGAGAAAATTAAACCCTCCCTGTCAAGGTTGAACGTGGTTGGTTTTCACGCGTCACTTACGATCTTCTTGAATCTGGCAACAGCCTTTTGGAAGATGGCAAAGATGCGATACGTCTTGACCAACAGAGACCCGAACGACAGTGATATACCGACACATATCAAGCCGACTTTCACCTGGAAAATACAGAAGTTGCGGGTTAGTCCACCTTTTAGTGAAAGCGTTTGGAACCCGCCAGCTTTTTCCCGAGCAACGAATCATTTGGCTATACAGATTAGCAAAACAGTGCGTCTGTGATACCAAAACCTGGCACGTGTATTGTATTTATTTACTTTGTATACAGAGGTATAGGCATCAGCTCTGGTATTAGTAAGAAAAATGGTCCAATTTCATAGACTGTTTCAAGAAAACGTAGAAGGCGCCATCAAATCACATTCAATTTTACCTAAGTCATTCAATTTTACTATTAATACTATAATTTACAAATTATTTACGAGCTTGAGCAGGAAACTATTTTCATCCCCCCATGGAAGTCGTATTTCTGCTTTCTAACATCTGAATATATTGCAAATCTTGCTTTTCTTGAATGTAGGGGTATTTTAGGATCACAGCCTACTCCGGAGATCAGACAGCACGCGATATCAGATGATAAGAATGGGATCTCTCGTTCTGAGGCGGTCAAGGGCATATTGAATAACGTCGCATGGAAAAAAAAAAGATTTCTTATCATTTTTTCCAATCAAATATTACAAATTAAGATCTTGCATATTTGTGCCAACCGCAGTGAATTTGTTCAGGGTAATGCAATTATAGGCTCTTTTCATCTCAGGTTCTCAGACGACGGTTGTGACGGACATATTGCATTATGTCGAATGGGGAAAAATTGGTCATTTCTTTCGGATCTTCATTAAATCTTACAGATCGGCGCCCACTGGGCGCACTCTACGTTGCAATTGTTGGAGAATTGTGGCATACGGTCTTTTCCTTTGGTTTTATTGGTCTACGCGTTGCAGGAAGGGTCGGCAGCATGAAAAGGTTTTTTGTTCGATCGGGGGCCAACATTGGGACCGGTCCCAATGAGAACCGAAGAAATAAACGAGCGCCAAGTATCTCTGTAAAGGCCGGTCCATACTCTCAGCGCAAAAGCAAGTACGAAACCAAATTAAGACATCAGATTAAATACTCCTTCTGCGAATTTGTGAACATTATTTCAACTCTAGCAAATTTCACTGTATGAACCAGCCTTAAATCGATTGGATCTTAGCCGCGCTGTATTCCTAGATATCTATATAAACATCATGATAGACTACCCTGTATTTATTTTCATTTCCATAATGGCATCAAGATAAACTACAGTCCTACAGAGATGTTGTGAAATGGATTTAGAGATAATTATACATCTTCAAAATGTCAATAAACCAGTAATTCTCAGCTCACCTATGAATCGTATGGACTTATCACAGAACTGCCTCAAGACATTTCATGTTACTCACGGCACTCCTATTAATTCTATGTGTTAATTACAGGATATGTCTAACAATAGGCATGTCTTGAATTCCGCCGCGTTAGCGTGGATATTTCTCAATACGGGGCCGGTAATTGTTAAAACTTACATGGCACAAGAGGATGAAAGAACCATCTGTTATGCCAGATGTGTCGAGGCCAGACACAAACACAGACGAATAGAGGAGAAGACAGCCCAAGACAATCAGATTGTTGATAAGCGGGCTGGAAATCTTAATGGCTCTGTTGAATGGAACAAAAGGGAAAAATTCTAGTTGGAACGATAATAAAATAAGCATCCAGTTGACAGCTGTCCTTTCAATCTACAACAAAAGTAACAAATCTAAATGTTGGTTCGAGCGAAAAAAATGAAATAGCTGTCGGATGATATCTGTCAGTTAATTTAACAAAAGCGACAGATTAATATTGCTTTCCCTGCCACAGCTAGCATGTTTCGTCCAAGCAGTGAACTGAAAACTGTGGGACAAAGTATGTCAAACTGTCTGGCGCTCGTGACAATTTGGTTCTTTAAGCCGGGCTCGCTAATGCGCTTTTCGGTCAAACACACAGAGCTGACAGGTATTTTGACACTTGTGCCGAATGGAATTTCTTTCGAAAAGGTCCGCTGTTCAAAGCAGAATCCCGCACATTGCGGGTTTAGGTAAACACATCAATCGGCAAGTAGTCATAGAATGGCTTTACAATGCAATACACCCTCCATCTTCGCTTAGCCTCGTTCCTACTTTGGTACATCGTGAATAATTATAAATGCTCTAACTTTTAATTGTTTTAACAATGATTAATTCCTTATAATTTTTGTAAAGCAAAGAAGCGATAAAATGTTGCTCATCATGGTCATTCGTGGAAAAGTTAAAAAGTATTTCTAACAATGATAACAATTATTGTAGCCTAGAAAACTTCATAAAACAATCTCTCCTTTAAAAACAATAGGAGACGAAGAAACATAAAAACGACATAACGGAATTAAACAATTAGCAAATACCAATGATTTTGTCATATTTGGGTAATAAAATTTACTGCGTGATTTTACGTAATTCGTCACTATTACTTTGTGTACAACTTTCCTAGGGAAGGAATTGAACGAGGCACATCCAAAGAGAAAACAACCAAAAGCAAAAAAACAAACAAAACAAAACAAACAGATTTATCCCTTCAAGGATATGATAATACCTTTGGTTACGGAGAGCAATGTTCAGGGCAAGGAATAACAAAGCAAGAAGAACGCCAAAGCCTGCTACGGTGAAAATTCCGATTTGATAGGGCAAGGAGATTTGAACGAGCCGCGGTATTTCTGTCCTCCCGTCAATGGGTACTCCCGAGCCTGTCATTAAGGGCACATGATACAAACTTAAACTATTTCACAAGCTGCAAGTTTATGCCAGGGAGGTATTAATACTAACAATGTCCCGATTTTGAATTTATGAAAATAGTTCAGTGATGTAAGTTCAGTGTTTCCTGATAAAAAAGAGTACAATAATTATGCAACGGCATTAAATCACGGCATTAAATACGTTAATCCGTGAAAAGACAATGGCGGAAGTGACGCCAGATATTTCTATCAAGTCGTTTTATGTCGTGGTGAATACCGGAGCTCTATAAATGTTCATTATTATTAATTGGTTATTATTAAACCTTAATTTATTATTATTAAACCCTCAAACCGAAGAGAAACTACTGTTAAGGATTTTTCTCGTGGTTCCAACAATAAAAGTTGCTTCAACTGGTAAGAAAAAAAGCAGACGTATACCGACGCCCCAACTGACAACCCGCGCTGTCTCACAGGCATAAGCCGAATCCTGACATGTGCACCGGCCCGTCTGCTTATCTTGTCAATGTGGCAAAGTGTTGTTTGCGGTGCACTTTGAGCACACTGTTCTCAAGAAATGCAGTGGTGCATATAGCCGGAGGAGTGAATAGGCAGAATACAAATAGAAATCAGTTCACTGGCAGACGCTAAATGGGGGCGTCAAATTGGCTGATAAATTTCAAAATGGGGAAGATGAAAATATATCTAAATAATAAAACCTCTCACTGAATAATGTGCTACAGAAATGCTACCAAATCAACGTTTTATCTTACTCGTGTCGTCTTATAAACCTATAAACGACAGTAAACATCATTTCTGCAACTGGCAAATTTAACAAAACCCCAAGCGAAGACTGGAACAGTGCCAAAATTTTCCACAAAGAGTGTCTTTCAGTGGCAATACAAAGCGAATTTAACTAAACTCAATCATTTCGATTTAATGAACATGAATTCGTCTACATTCGTGTGCAAATAAAATCCGCCACTGCACGGCTATACAATACCCGGATTCCGACTGCCCCCAATGGCCAATAAACATGACCATATTTCCTAACCTTTCCACCGAATTGTCGCATTGGGAATGTTCTTGTAATCGCCATCGGCAAGGTAATTGGTGATCCTCACCGGTTGTCCGTCTGCAGTTCCGAAAGTAATGATAGCATTGTCGATATTATAAGAAAACACATTTAGCATGGATAAACAACTTCAAGGCAATCTCCAACGGTTGGGCAAATTCGGGAGAATTCGATTGGTTAATTGCAATCTTCGTGCTTTTCATTCCGCAAGGCCAACACAGTGTATATGGAACACAAATAAAATTAAGGAACTCGTCTTGTTTTGTGCATGGTGTTATTTCAAGAAGAAATTGTTATTCTCATGAATCCCCCTTTATTGATATTTCAAAAGCATCCTATCATGATCCTTTAATAATGATAGATTTGTTTATTACCAAAAATGGGCACTTGGGAGACATTCCCATAGGAACGTACACAAAATTTTTCACACTTTACCATCCAATGATTCAATATTTCCTAATCCGATCTTAACCAAACTTTGCATGTTTTCCTTTCAGACCCTAATTTATCATCTCTCAAAATGTGGACGATAACAATTTTCCTCCTTTTGGTAGTTGGAGCATTAGGGAGACATTGAAATGTCTCCCTATAATGATCGATGTCTCCCTGATGTTGAAAGATTTACGACAAAATGTCTCCCAATAATTTACCTTGAAACTGTTCAACGTAGACTGTTGAATGGCGAACTCCTTCTTCACCTATGACAACAAGATCCTGCGGAAAAACAAGCATCTATAATTTGCCGTGGAGGTCGATCAACACTGCACGTTCATTTTCTGGAATTCAGACAATCACCGGCTCCTTCGTTCTCGGTGTGTAAACTGACTAAACTATACCGACATCAACATAGCGCGAGAAGAAAGTCGCCTTAGAGAGCCCAGAAAAGTTTAGGTTGACACGGAATTAGTAACCTACCGTCAAACCGACGAATTCTGCCTTCAGTGTATTTCGCAAGAGAATCTCGGCCATATTCTTATCTCCGTACTCAAACTGGTCCAGCCGCCTTGGTGGTGTCAGCTGCAGCAGCTCGCCTATCGAGGCGTTGAGAGCCATGGCCATCGTGAACAGACAGTCGTAGGCATAAATGTCACGAGAATTGTCCTCCATATTGTGAAGCCTTTCCAGATATTCAAGTTGCTCTGGAAATGGTTTCTGGATGTTCAGGAGGACACAGCAAAATGTTCGCCAAAGCAGATCATTAGAACATGCCAAGATCGTGCCCAGTACATGGAAAATGTTCAGATTAACAATCGTGGCTGGTTCCCTGCTTTGAGTCCTTTTGAGGGCGGAATATTTCAAATTCTGCTACATGTAATTAATGATGGTACCAACTTTTTGTTAGCTGTAATGATTCATTATACGTCTCCATAGTCTGTTCATGCATACAATACTTACCACTCCATTGAAATCGATCAGGGAAACGTCACTCACAGCCTGGTCACCGTCAAAAGCCACGTGCAGATCCAGCGCTGCGGCAATTTCGTCATTGGAGCAGGACACATCAGGCAGATCACGCCACCAGCCGTCAGGGTACCAGCCTGGCAAAATCCACACATACTTCGCGCCAAACAGCTTGGCTTTATAGACCTGGTAAAAAATACTGATCTCGTTTGACATAATCCCTCTGTGTGAAATGATCACTTTTTAGGGTAAAAGCAATCATACATGTTGACGATCACACATGAGTATGCTGCGGGAAGAACATGTGGATTGAGTGTAAAGATTTTGTAATAGAGAGGAGGTATTTTTGTAGCGAAATTCGGTTGAGTTCTCCTGTAACGGACCAAATACTGGTAGTTAATTTGACAGACGTACTTTCAGTTTTTTACTTTGACGGTCTTTTTGGCAGAGGCTGCAAAATGATTCTGGAAAAGTCGGTCAATAGTTCAAAATGACTGCATCAGCCCTATTTAGCGCTATATGGCATCAGCCGAGGTGATCGCTTGGTTATTGATCTGGCAACAGTCAGTTGTCTGCATGGTCAGTCGATCACTCAGTCGAATCCCTGGTAAACTGTCGGTCACCCTGTATCTTTTCGTAAATATTGTTAGTGAGCAGAACCTATTAGACTTTAAAATAGGACTAGAGACACTGGCAAGAGGCACTTTACCTTACAAAATAGTTTAGCTGCTGGATCAGGATAGAACGCCGTAATGATCACCCGGGCATCATGCCTCTGGCACAAGCAAAGATAAAGAATTACTGACAAAGAAATCATCCAGCTGATCATAATTAACAGTGCCTAAAAAATCACCACTGCGCTGTGAAGATGATACATAAAGACATTAGTTCAGGTCCACGGTCATTAAAGTGCTAATAAAGGCGTCTCTTTGCTTTTACCTTGAGACTTTGTATTTGTTCATCGGAATTGTCCGGATCCGTGACAGCTTCTGTCGTCAAAACAGTGATGTTATTTTCCCGCAGTTGGTGAGCAAGCTTTGCCATATTCTGTTGAACAAAATGGTAAGACAGCACTTATTTGTTTCACTTAGGGAATTGAATTATCCTATTGAGAAGTTGGGAGTTCTCTGCTTTAATTGTTCTTTCTTTAGAATGTTTGAGGAATGCAGTGGTGGCCACTGGCTGTTTTCACGACAGCCTACAAGGACTTGCCTATCCTTTCATCCACGAGGGAGGGAAAGCTTCTTGAAGCAACTGGGAAGATTTGGCTACAAAATGGAAAAAACTAACCGTAGAAAGGGAGTCAGGTTGGTGTAGTGATTCTTTTCTCGCCTTCCACCTCTGCGGTCCGGGTTCAGTTCCCGGCTCGGTCCACATGTAGATTGTATCTTCATTTCTTGCCTGATTTCGTGGGTTTTACCCATAATATTCCTCTAGGGTTTTCCTCCCACCTCTAAAACTGCAACTGCTTCTCATTGTCTCCTCTCTACAGGTAACTTTCAGGCTTGCAAGCTACAGTACCTGGGGCGCTTTTGAGGAATCCTTGGTGTCATTACCAAAAATAAAATTATAATACAATAATACCAGTGTTACTCCGGCAGTTTTGGTCATTTAAGCGCCCCGGAGGTGCCTCAATAATGTCTCTCGAAATGTACGTTAAAGTTTCTGTTCTAACTATGACGATAGGTGCAATAGGAAACAATCTACTTCCCTTTGAGCATATCAGGAAGTATTTATCTGCTATTGACAGCGGAAGCGACGTTGGACAGGTGGCTTCAGTATTGGCGCCAAATCAGAGTTGTTTTGGTAAAATTAGCGTATCTGAATGTATTGCTGACTTCCATCAATGACACGTGGCAAATGCTTCCATAGCAGGTGTCACTGATGAAGTGGAAGTAATATGCTTACCGTTCGCATATAAGCCTGCGTCAGTTTGTTTTGTGATTAAGTTACCGATAGCTGTAGTCAGCACACCATTGTATTCTTCGTTTAGCGATCAGAACTTGTTCATGGTTGGTGCTTATAGCCATATTGTAATGTCATTTACCTGTCTGAAATACTCGTTATCTTCGAATATCAGCGCCACCCTCCTCCATCCCATGCGCTTTACAAAAGCCACTCGGGTGGGATTCAACAAATCCTCGTCCACGGAGACTTGCACCGTCAGCGGATAACGGGCCCGGTCCTTCAGAGTGGTTGATGATGCGATTACCACCTAGACATGCGTGATGTACACAGACAGACAGACAGGTGGTTTCTAATTTTGAATTACAGAAAGCTTTTAGAATTGCATATGAGGAAACTCAACGCAAAGTGCCCCCTCGACGGTCATTCACTCAAACTTGGACTTGCACAGTCTACAGTCGAGTTTAAATGTCCCATGATATTCCCCCGTCTCTGCTCTGAACAAAGAACATGTATTGCAGTGCAGTTTTGCTCTTTTAAGTGGAGCAGGCCTCTTGGATGAATCACAAAAAGTCAAACAGCTTTATCTCTGACGCCTTGGTTTCACATAACGTTTCCCGGTTAATTTAGCACTTCTGTCTTTCACTTAAAATTGCTTAAACGAAAGTTTAATTTCGTCAAAGAGGGGTCACTCACTCTAAATGTTTATTCTAATTTCGAAATAACACCACTACATTTCAATTTCAGAGCGTTGTAAATCACAAAAAAACACACTTATTAGACTGAGTCCCATTTTTCGTCATTTTCGTCTCACTTCGGAAATGGCGAAATTATACCGAAATCCGGGTTTATTTTTGGTAAACAATACTTGCGACACACGTTGCCATGGAAGGATAATTATATGAAGCAAGATAAGAGACTGAGAGAACCCCTCGCATTTGTGTTGGTCATTTTTTCACTGGAATCTTAGGAATTCATCTGGGAGATGTGTTAGGTAACAACAGTCCAGAGTGTGTATAGGGATTGGACATGTTCGGGGTTACCCCTATTTCTTGCTGGATATATGGAAACACACCGAGTTTATTGTTATTTGATACCTACTTTATGTCATGTGACTTAGCTGGCGCAATCGATCTCTTACCCTGCTTAATAAAACGGACTTTTTTCATTGATTGCTCCATGCTTCAAACCCAGGTTATTGTCTATATGCCGAGGAGCATTTTCTAAAAAGATCTAAATTGAACATCTCCAAATGTATTTTCACGCTCAGCAAAAAGGTGCAAGCGCTAGTGAACTTTAAGGGCAGACATTAACTGGTACAAAAATTAAATATGAGCATAAAACACGTTCAAGAGAGCTGCATGCTTCTTACTTAATAAGTGTCTTGCGACCATGAATCGAAAGTACACGTAATTCGTCGTCACGTCATATCAATGCGCGTGGTCGTCTTTTTAAAGAATCTTGAATGTCATGGTTGGTTTGATCAGTGGGCCATTTTAAATGAACTTTGTAAGTGCACTTACTGCTGCACAATTTAAAATCACGTGATTGTGCACATGCCTGGAACCAAGATTGCATGTAATTTGCCGTCCTCGTACACAGTCAAGGTTAATTTAATCGCTGGCAAATTTACGTGCAGTGATGAACGATCTTCGGAATTGATATCAATTAAGTTGGTGACGTTCACGAGTTTAGGTTGAAGTTCAATCGCTCGTTTGATAGTTTTGCTGACGAAAGCTTGCGTGGGTTCTAATAATCGGCACGTTGCTCATCATAAAACAGTGAAGGGAGTTACAAAGCACGACGCACTCAGGGCTTCGGAGAGTGCGCACGAATGAAAATTCGCAAACTTGCTCGGGTTGGAGGGGAACCCAAGGCTCCCTGCTTACTGGTGTAGGTAGGTCTTCGCCAGTCTTAGAGTACTCTGTACTCGGATTTGAGGACTTGATTCCAACACTGTCCACTTGAAAACCGAGTTCATTAGGGTCACCCGAGTTTGAGACAGCAGAGGGTACAGCAATCACGTTGCCAGGGAGGAGGCAGAGGTCTTTTAATTATGGGGGGGCCAAGAACTTGGCCCCAAACGTGCAAACATCAAGGGTGAAAGGGGTCTATTTGAAGGACTAAATTTGAGTCAATATCTTCTTTTTTGAGACATGCAGTTGCACCTTTAAATCAGATTAGCGTTTTGGCTACAGTACTTCAGAGCCCCCATTGTTGATGTACCTTTTGTTGTCATTCTCACCGAGGAGTCTTTTCCGTGGCTCTGTGCTTTGAGTAATCACGATGTTCCTTTGGTTCATTAAGTTCTGTGAATTCTGTGCATTTTGTTAGTCCAGGTGAACATTCCTTGAAATTATTGTGACCAGGGCTATATAAAATGTGCATGGAGGCCAGTAGGGCGTGGACTTACGACTGAGGTGTAGTGGTGGATGGTTTCGTTCCTTATAGTTACTCTGCCTTGTATCACGTTTGTTACTTTGCACCACCGTCACCAACCCAGTTTTTTCAGGAAGGATCCAGTGGTCTGTAAAGTCTCAATGTAAGTACGATCCAATTTTACTACTTTTACCTTGTCCAGAAATTTTTGGGTGTCACACCTTCACCATCAATTCATATCCACATTCTTTGCTATGTCAGTAACTATTTTCCTTTTTTGTATTACATTATTGTGAACTGATTTGCTCTCCCCTAATGGATTATTCATACTGTTTGGTGAAAGAATGCCTATTAATAAATTTGAAGTAACTCTAAACCTTTGAAACTGGGTATAGATTTCCTAGTTTTCTTGTGTTGCTTGAGTTGCAATCGTGGGTTTGTCGTTAAAAAATTCTATTCTATGTTCCCTGTGACTGGCTAAACTCCTTCAGTCACTCCTCGTGACCAATTATGCAATCACCATACGATTCATAGGGCTTTAAGGAGCGACCAGTCTTTTATCGCTTGTCCCAAATTACGATTGTCTCGTACCGAACGCTGGCCCAGTTTTGTAAGCTTATGCACGACGTGCTCGCCGTGACAAAGTGCCTGTTTTTGGCAAGAGTTAATTTTGCCAAGACATTGGCTCTGAAGGGAGAGAGAGTAGGTTTGCACAGTGCCCTTGCCCACACCGCTGCTTTTACCACGTAGAGCTCATACAATACTAATTTAGTCTTTCATTAATCAGTTGCCCAACATCAATCAATCATAATGAACATATGAAGCTATTGGCTTTCACCATTAACCCATTGCATTACCAATTCTATTCGCTTAGTTCTATTATCATATTTGTATCTTCGCTAGCCCATTGAATACTCGTTCTAAGATCAACACTCTATTCTCTATTATTTTTGTACACTCAGCATTTTGAATCGGAATTAATCTTGCGAATATTTTTTTTCATTGCCAAAGAGATTGATCCTAGTATTCATAATTAGGTGTACCCGGCTTCAACGGGTCACGCTACCCTCACTACCGTGGCAATAAATAAAATGCTGAATCAATTTATCCCAAATCTGATTCTTTTCAATTGGAATATTTAAAGGGGATCTTGGTGGTATAGTCCTCAAACCTCACCTGAACGATACCATAGAGAGGCACCACCTCATTCACCACCACTGCGACACTGGAGAACATGGGGCCCCATGTCATTACAACCGGTGGCCCATTCTGGATGAAGTCGTTCAGGAGTCCCAGGGCGTTGGCGGGACTTCCCTTAGTTTCGTCGAAATCAAATGAACAAAATTGCTGCCATCAGATACCATCAGTAACAATTAACTGACTTTACAACTGTTTAAAACTAGAAACAGGTTTATTGCACTTTGTTTTAATACTAATTATAGCCCTACTGTTTGCCATCTGCGAGGAACTGAGAACATCTATGAATGCACATGTTTAGTGTCTGAGAAAGCTGGGATTTTTGAAATTCAAAGTGTTGTTGAGATATTAAAGACAATTATCTCGTTTAAGGACTGGCCTTTTTTTAATCTACTCCAGAGAACCTACAGAATCATAAACACCCTTAGTGGGATGAAACACTCGGGTCTTGGCCATGAATTCTTATTTAAAACAGACACTTTCAATAAGAACGTTTAGATAATTGTTGCTGACGTTTATAACCGTCTTGCTCCGTCCAATGAATGTACTTGAAGTTGACCAATATATAAAACAATAATGCTGCAACGTTGATATTTTTCAGTTTTGCAGTTGACGTATAGTAACATGCGCCCGAGTTCGATTCGCCAAAATCAGCGCTTTAACAAAACCTAGGCCTATATAAATATAATAAACTGAATGTACGTCCTGTGCTGTTTAAAGCTTAACCCCTTAAAATTTCATTAAGATCCCAAAATTTCCCCCGAATGTTTTCCTTCTTGAGATATCATTAAACAAAGTAAACTGTGTTTATTCAGACGGTTTCTAAGTCGACGTTGGCCAACGATCAGCCGGCCAAGCAAACACTTGCTCCCAGACGGAAATGGCGTGGTTTTCATTGTTTTGTTTTGCATCGACACTATCTACTACTTATCAAGAAACGAGGTTTGCTGAAGACAAAATGAGTGCTGGCCGCTTTTTCAAAAAAAAGCGTATAATAAATCTGCAAAACTAAACCTTCTAAAAATCAAATGCAAGTTCGAATACGAGTTGGCGTCGTTGAGTCATAGTTCAATCTCCATTGCACAGTCGGGTTGCTTACTTTGATCGTGATTCAATGGGGCAGAGTATTAACTCTGATACTGCCAATATTCAAAAATACACAAAGGCCCTCAACAAAATTAATGTCCGAGTATTGGTTATGGTCTTCCCGTGTGTCTATATCAGGGAAAACGACCAACACAGTGCTTGAATTTCCTTAACATAATATAATCAACATTTAAACAACTCCTTTTTAGACAGTGTTTTCATGTTTTAAGCAAACTCTTTTCTCGGAAAATCCGTTTATTTGAAAAAAATGCAAAATAACGAAAAATGAATAAGAAATGAAAAGGCGTCAAACAGCAAACACTAATGATTTTGAAAAAGAACTATGGTTTCGGATTAAATTTATGATGTATCCTATGAAACTCGTTCTAATTCTAAGAAAATGTCGAACTCAAGTATTTCGTAAATTGTTTATATGCTCGTTAAAAAAATTTTATTTTACATGTGTGTGGATTTTATAGATAATATAAAGTGATCAAAAAGCAAGATTCCCTGAGAAAAAAATCCATTGTGCGACGCTTTGCATCACTGAAATCATAACCACTGTGCTAGATCGGAGATTTTTAGTGATTATAAATCAATTATTAAATCATCGGCTAAGTCACCAAGGGGTGTGACGTTTTGCGATCGATTTCCAACACAAGCAAAAGCAAATGATGAAAAGAGTAAAATTCGGATATAGGCCTACGAAGATTTTAATTCCGTAGCAGCACTTTAAAAACCCTATTGTCAAAGAGCACTTTTGACACTTTTGTTTACGCTGTTAGTCTACAGTGTGTTTTTCGGGTTCTTTTCTACTTGCTTTCCTGGATTATTATTAGTATTTCTCATACCTGAGTCCAGTTCCACCGCATCCGCAACTCGTAGCCGTCCAATATTCCCGTCAAGTTGTTGACATGGTCCACTGCCGACTGCACGGTCAAGGGGAGAGAAGAAAAGAAGGGCTGGAATCCAATCGGGAAGAATCCGCCAACATACACCGGTAGAGGTTCATCGCCGTCTCGGTAGGCGAATGCCATTCCTCCTAACTCGGGTAGTTCATCAATACAGACTGCTATCGTCAGAAGCAAGCAGACCGTTGGCGGAACGCCAAACCGCATGGTGAACAGTACTGTTCTATACAGTTAGAAACTAACTGTCATTACCTGGGAACTGGTGAAAATTTAAAAGAAGATGGTTTTCACATTGCCCTTTTTTTGGGGGGGGTTGGTGACAACTTGTAGAGAAATGAAGTCTACCCCTTGACAACTTCTCTCTTTGACGCCATATTTCAAGTCTGTGCACCTTTGTGCAGTTAAGCATACACTCTCAGAGCCTTCAAAGTTTCAGGCTGGCAGGCGTTGAGGAAACGTGTTTTGTTTTGTTTGTCGTTTCGCGTCGAGCAAGCTGTTTCCAACAGTTCAGCCACAGCTCGTCGTGTTAATTGCCACCCTCGCTGTCCGAAACTGAAGACCGTTGCGCCGAAGTTGTGACGAGCAGCAAAATGATGAATATTGATCCGAAGCACTTATAGCCTTAATTCAAGTCTGTTGCTATTGGCGGGTTCAGTTTATTATATATACATATATCTTATATCTTAATTGTAAATGGCTACATCACCATAGTCACGTGCAGCCCTATGCGATGGCGTTCTCAAAGTCACACGTGTTATCACAAAGCTGTGCGTTATGTGGTCCATCAAGACTTTAATATTTTAGAATCCCAGTTTAAGGTTGAATGTTTGACGAAAGATGCACACTTCTCTCTAAACAATACTCAAGACGTGCGGTTAAGTCATCTAAAAAAACTGTTATTTCTATTGTACACATGTTGGGAGTACTACTCTACCAACAAGCGTTCGAATTTATCAACGCCCTTCAACCGTACGTTGAATCAAAGTTGATCATTTCTAATCGATCAATCGTACGGAGTGAAACTGTCTATGACGCGCTGTTATGAAGTGGAAACTAACATTTTATGTCGGAAACCCGATGGACATGACGTTTACATGACAAAGCTGTTGGTCTATACAATTTATCCCATGTCTCACTGCTGAACGAAGGGGGGTACAAAGTGGTGCACACTCGAAGCGTAAAACATCCTCTCCTCTATTGACGAAGAGACCGTACTTGGTAGAGAACTCGATGCAATTTTTAATACCCCTACCGTGAATACCACTTAACCGTATGGTATTTTTTATGCACCAGGTCGCTTTACAAAGAATCATAATGATGGGGGACAGAAGGTCACCAAACGTGCTCTTGAAAGGGCAGAATTCATCATAAAATGCCACATGATTATAATGGCACGGGAAAGATTACCTTGTCATAGGACATCACGTGTGCAAACGCCATTTGGACAAGAACTTTCCTTTTCCATTCTCCGGGCAATGAAAAGTGGTATTTCAATCTACATGGTTCTGAATATTTTCTTTTACCTTTGGCAAAGGGGTCTGTAGTATACGGAGGCATATTAATTGGGCGTATATTTATGTTGTACAGGCTTTATTTGCGTTGGCAGATATCAAGCCTTGAGAGTATATTGAGGCATCAGTTAAAATGTTTATTTTCTGTTCCATTAATGCGCAAAATTAACGTTAACGATTAAATTTCCCTTAAGTTTTAGCGTGAGAAGAAGAGAGGATAGTACGTCTGTCATGACGGGTAACTTGAAAAGGTAACAGTTGAGATACCTCTCTTGGAGGTTTTGATTTCATTTCAACTGCAAATCCATCATTTTTCATACATTCAGTCCGGTCAAACTGGCGCTGAGCATGTATGAGATCGCTTCACAAAGGGGAACGGTACGGAGCTGCTATATTTCTTGTTTTTAAGTTGTCACCAATCTGCTACACCCCACATTCTGCCTCCCCAGAAGAATACTCCATCCTCCCGAGTATTCAAAATTCAATTACATAAACCCGTGCCTTTCAAATTGCCTTGAAGCATGGAATACTTCGGTCTCTGTGGGCTTAATTATTTTTCCAGTTGTATCCCCATAGGAATTTTACTCAAAATTCAGCGTCAATTACTGACTACATTGTCTACCCATGGCAAATTGAGGCATCGAATTCTTTCGCCTAGTTACACACCGGAATTGATTTGTCAAATTCGTTACTTCCCAAAAAAGCTAGGACCTTGTGGGACTGACCGTCAGAGTTTCACTTATTTTAAAAAAGGAGCTTTGTAGAAAAAATTTCCTGTCAAGGGACTGAACCCCTTGCAAGGATTTCTTGATTTGCGGAGTGAGCCAGTTCAGTTTTTCAAAAAAAGGGGTCTTTGGGGAACAACAAATTATGGAATAAAAAAGGACTGTTTATTCTATATCTATGAGGGCCGCGCTAATAGGGAAGACCTCGCACGCCGTGTATGTGTCTGAATGACCTCGGACACACTTCATTTTACGCACGCGCTGTTGGAAACCCCAATTAGGTCATTCTGGCCTTGCCAGACGTCGCTGATAACCCGATAAAAATGGAAAACTTTGAGAAAGAGGGCAGCGAAGGTCCGATAAAGCACTCAAAGAAACAAACAAGGTCTGGTTGCAAATAAAAACACTTAAAATGTCGCAGTAGATGTCAACCAATTCGAGAAGCTCTACCTAAAATAAGCCTTCTCAGAATTTCCTTGCCCCGTACTGTATTTTTTTAGGCCGAGTGATGAGGGCAATATTATGCTACTTAATTAAAAAGATCTGCACAGAGAGGCACATGGTGCCTTAAAGGGTAATGTTTATATAGGTTGACTTGATCCCAGAAGTTTTTGCGATTCACGCCCCTATCCGCCCTGAGCTGGGGCCAATTTCACAGAGCTGCATAAGCACTGAATTTGCTTAAGCGCTAGAAACCTTGTTTAAAAAAGGTTACCAGCTCAAAATCTATGTGATTGTCATGCTAACCAAAAGACAGGTGAATACCATTCCAAAACAATATGTACATCACATGGAGTTTTGGCTGGTAACCTGATTTGTCAAGCAAGGTTTTTTCATGCTTAAGCAAATTTTGTGCTTGGCAGCTCTATGACATTGGCCCCAGAAGCACACTTCGTCGGCTGACTGGGACTGCTCCTTTTATGGTTGCGATGCAACTGTAATGGGCATTTCATATTCACTTGTGGACCTGCGAAGTGTAGTTCCTACGAAAGGAGCCTGCGTCGTTAGGGAAATAGCGCCCGCTCTTGGTTCAGCTTGGGGCTCACTTGGGTTAACTAGGCTTCACCTGCAGTACACTGAACTGGCACCAAAATATGCCATTTATATAAGGATATTGGCACTTTGGGCCAGAAGGCAAAAAAAAAACCCAATGTTCTAGTCTCTAAAGTCATTCCGCTTCGACTGTTGCATGTTGCACGTTAAAACAAATCTCTCAACAAAACATAAAAAAGATTTCCAACGTCCACCGTGATTACTATCGATAATCGATATGTAATGGGTCCTTATTTGACCGTACTTTTGATTCGCTTCCGTTGTCAAAACGTATATCAAAATTACTACGTGGCAACTCCGGCAGTAATGCCTTAAAAAATCTTTGCTTTGCTCCACAAGGTCACGCATTGTCAATATTGGACAACAGCGACGCTCCCGTCAATGTTGATCCACAATGTTGAGTGTTGAGTGGCATCGTGAGCTCAGCTGGCGTCTCTCGCTGGAGCGCTGGATGGCTGACGAATCTCAACCATTCACCAGCTGGAAATGCCCTCGCAGGGGGTATACGGTAGCAGGACATCTTAACAAGGATAAAAGCTAATGGAAAACATTGTGGGTGTTGCCATCAGAAACGTAGGTCGACTAAAGTGACCTGGAGTAACTTAAAGCTTAAAACGAAGCTGGCCCGACGTTTGATCCTAAAGCACACTCTTATGCAAAGGCAGGGTAAAACCTATCGATCTGTTTCGATGTCCTCATTTGGATGAGAAACATCCAAGCAACTTTCGAGGAATGATGCACTTTTATGGCAATTCAACTGAACTGACAGACATCTGCACTTCGAGCGCCTTTATGCCCCGATTTTCATGTGGTTAATGCACTTTCCTTATGGTTCTCACACTGGGAAATGTTTTTACTAAGCCGTTATAAATAAAAGCTTCCACGCGCGTTTAAACCGTACATTATAGCGTGGCATTGACTTCACTTCTAACCATTGGAAACAGCGCGACGTTCTAAACTCAGTGACGCAATACAAAGCGGGGCTTTTGGAAAATGTTAGTGTTTCAAGAAACCTCGGTTGTTGGTATATTTAATATATTGTACATAAATTTCAAACAAGATAAAGCTAATAAACTGGATCGAAAAGTGGAATGTTGCAACACTCTTTGTATGCCAAGTACGTACAGGTACATGTAGATACCTGCTTGCAACACGACCTGAAAAACGCAGACCCTGAAAACGCAAAATAAACCACATATACGTGCCATAAATACAACGTAATCATATCAGATAGAGGAGGGCCTTATAAATATTTTTAATCAGAAAATTACATGTCCGATCTGTGATTATTGCACCATACGGTATACCTATAGTTACTTCATACGTTTCTTTGGATTCTAACCAACTTCTAGTTCTCCACTGGAATGGAAATTTCCACATAATTTTAACGATATACTGTATAAACGCTCGTACAGATATAAATAATGAATACCATGACTACCAAATACAAATGTCAAAATGTACAAACAGTAAAAATTTACAAATATCCTGCCATTTCGAAAATGTACGAGTGAAATTAATAAACCAATGTAACTATCAATATAGGTCTATTATAAGAAAATTCATGAATCAAGAAAACTGACGGAAGGTTTCCACCTGCAACTTCGTGTAGTTGCATCAGAAAAGTAAACTCACGTCGACAGTCACATTTTAGGCACACACGCCTAATAAGTCATTTTAGAAACAAAAGAAAGTTTGACAATTTTAGTCTATTTAGTTAAATTTGAAATGACGTCAGCTCTACTAGGCATTTGAACTTGTCAAACGAGATTGGAGACAGAGCTTACGCTCGAGGGTGTTGCCAAGATTTTTTTCAGAGGAGCAAAGCAGCGAACTAGCAAACCGTTAGGCTCCGTAGGGAAGAGGGTACATTCCAAGTTGTTTCCGGGTACATTGCGGATTTTCATCCGGTCATGATCCCCTTCCCTTCCGCTCCTTTCATTTTTACCCGTTTTTCTTTATATATTTTTTAGCTTTTTTATTTGGGGGAGGGGGGAAGCACCCTTACCCTCAACACAATGGACACCCATGCCTATATCACCATGTGTACGTTCGCTTTGTATACACATGTATCTGCATCTAAATCACAATCGGAGGACCATTCAAAATGGAGTGAATGTGGGATAGGCCTATGCGGCTGGGAAAACTCGGAGGTAATATCGCCAGTTGTGCGGTTATTCTAAAACACCTATGTGTGTATACGCGAGCATATGAATGTGAAATGGACACTGCTTAGTGGGCTGATAACCACGAGAAGCTGTGATTTAACCACTGTACTTCAACTTAATTCGGGTCCACAATTGGGAATTGGTTTCGGCGACGAAGCCTGAGACGGAGACGAAGTTAAGTATTGGAAAATGGCTGTGGCTCAATATATACCCGCTGCGTGTTAAAATTCAAAGGACCCTGACAATTCATTAAGCGACCCAGGGAACATCGCCTCGGGAAGCTTTGGTCACAGTCAGAAAAACAACAGTTCATACTTCTGTATTTCTTTCAGGAATGTCATAACCAAACAAAATAAAATCCGCCCGGTATATCAAACACAGCTTCTGGAGCAGGTCGTTTGGCACCTGTGAAAAGTGTTTCCGTAACAAATCTTTTTCCGAGGTGCTTTTCTTCTGTCCCCGTGCGTAGCTGACTAGTTGATCGATCCGGAGCCGCCTCAGCACATAGGGGATGTCGTCGGCAGCTTCCTCCAGCTTGCCAACGATGTCGTATCTTATCTGACACGGAAGGTTCTGGCCAAATATCGGTTTCCAGTGAGGGTTCGCCCGATGCGCGGGCGAGTCCACCAGGTACCTCACAAATTCGGTCAGGGTCACGTTTCCCGTGGCCGGCGAGCCGTCAGACTTCTCGCGGTAATTTTCGACGATGCTTCGGCCCATTTTCGAGAAAACGCTGTTGTGGTGGTTGACAAACTTATCTCTGTACGCAGACAGAATTCGGGCTAGGGGATTCCTAACAAACATAAAGATTGTGTATTTAGACAGACGCTGCTGAATATCTGTCGAATTGAACCTAGGCATCCAGTGAATAGCTTTATGGCTATACAACTTCTGATTGGGCACGTTCTTGTAACCACCAAGGTCTTCAACCAGCAATCGTTCCCAATTAGTGGAACCCACTTTGTAGACGATGCTGTAGATAAACTGGTGTTCGTCATTTACGATCAGGGGCCGTAGTCTGCCTGGCTGAGTCGCCAGTGAAGTCACACTCTCTAACGACATGTTGTAATGATCTGAACATGCTCTGCGAAGAGCATTAATGCGGGTTTCGTGTTTTTCGTCCATCTTTTTCAACCATGCCTGTTCATCCTGCAAATACATGTATAAAAATACGTCAACCCATTTATTTAGAGGTCGTCCATTTTTTTGTTCTTATTATTTTCACAAACCCGCAAATAGTACTCTTTTCTCTGGACTTCTCAACCATAAATACAGACAATTCACAATACAGCGCGCAACCAAGAGTTTGACTTGAACAGGCCACTTTTCAAGTTTATCGTCGACACGAGCTGCCGTGATAAAGCTCACTGCATACTTAATTTGGAGATATTAGGCTGATTGGGCCATTCCGTGCACCACACAAACAATTATTTGGACTACCTAACACCCATTCGCAAAAAAAGGAATTTTGAATTTTCAACCAAGATAAACAAAAATTCGGGAAAAGTTCAAGCTTTCCGCGCACAACGCAGTTAGAGAATGTAACTTTGTGAACTATTTATACCATAATGCACTGCAAAAAAGGCCTCTCCATAATGACCTCTTGGTGGCGCACTGCATTGTGAATCACCCATATTCATTCTAAGCCAGTTCAGTATTTCTGAAGGCAAGGTACTTGAGAAACAAAGCATGCGCACGTGTAAGTCAGGTCAGTGCATGGCCACGCTAATAAGGCAAGCCTTGCACTTGTATTGCTGTTCTTGAATGACTTAAGAGCTCAGATACACTTCATTTGGGGCAGGCACTGTTGGAATACCGAAATGACTCATTAATGCCAGGTGATTAACCTAGTATCTGATGCCTGTGTTTTTAACATCTTTTCCAAGATCACAGAATTAATAATAGGCACTCTAATCAGCTACATGTACTTAACCATGGCACTTGCATATTTGACTAGCAATTAAAACAAAGGAAGTGACTTGCAAGTTGTCCGTAATAAAAGAAATTTAAGGTGCATTCGATTAGCTTAAACAAGTTGACACGTTTAACCTTGCTCCCATTATCATGCTTGTTTGACACAGCCCACACAGTGATCCCCTGGTCAGGTTGCCCTGTGTAATCAAACACACCCATAAAAGCATTCCAATGGAGATCTTTTCTCAGCATAATGTGAAGTTCATGTGCATGTACATGTATGGCACATAATGTACAAGTGGACCAAACACGTAGATTTTCATATCACTGAATGGAGTCTAGAAGTCAGACCTTCTAAAAATGCTTTATTACCTTCAGATTTGTGTCCGCAACTGGAAAACCAGCTTCTATTTCTTCATCATTACTTAAATCTGACATCTGTCTCTTTTCAATCAATCCTGCAATACAATAGGTATCGTTTTAAATTTGTAATCGGTCAAATCCAGTTTCACAGGATCATCTGTAAATATTAATGTCCAATCATTCGAAAATATCTCTGGTGTTCCATGCAGCAAATACTTAGTATCAGGCCAACTTTGCCAAAATCTGAAACATAACCTCCCGCGATAAACTTGGCAAATACTGACAATTTACATATCCTAAAATTGTGCTTGCCTTTATTCTTCAGCCAACATGACTTTAGACCCAAGATATACACCACAGCAAAGGCTATTGCCAGCGTCAATCCCTTCTTCAGAGAAATACGGGCCATAGTTGGATGTGGCTTGAAGATAGGTTCCTGGCAGTGTACACTAACTCAGTGCATCTGATGACAGACTACAGTTGGTACTGTACCCTTGTTCTACACTGAAATGTAATCAGCCATTAGTGTTCCTGCACACGAAAAAGACACCAATCAAAATTAATTTCGTTAATTAATCAGTTAGATATAATTTCCATTTTTTTGATCGATCTGCGGATGAGTTATGTTCAGGGTTCATCTTTGTTAAATGCTGTTATTTGTAAATGCAAACACACCACTTGCACTGGTGGTAAACAGTGACGGTAGGCCTAGTTCATACCTAGGAGTACCTGGGTTGGGTAATCTCTAGCCGAACCCCCAATCCCTGCCCACCTCCCTAGTATAGTATAAATGCACTGGAATTTACCTGACAATACAGCCCTGTACTTCACAATTGTGAGAGTAATTGTTGCGTTGGCCGACTATGAAAGCGGGCGATTTGGCAAGGGGTTGAGTTTTTAGGTTGGGCATGTTACCGTTTTAGTCCATGTAGGTTAAGTACCGGAGCAGATGAGTAGCAAGTTGCAGCCTACACCACCCATAAACAGGGCCCTACATCGTCCTTCGTCGATATACCGTATATCGACGAAGGAGTAGTCTATAGCCTAGCCTACGTAGAGTTTACGGGTCGACATCCACTGGAACTTCCAGTGGAAGTCGACCCGTAGGCCTAACTCAAATGTTCCAGCCTTGACATTTCACATTGCACTCACTGCATGCAGACATGTCATGCATGTCAGAAATGCAGGTAATACAGTCCCTGTAAATTTCAACAAACAATCGACAGCACTTCACAGGACAAATGGCGGTAACATATGGCATAAATATCCTCCTACCACTCCATACAGGAATTCTGCGAGAAATCATAGAGACGCTGTGTTACTCCTTCCCGGATCCCCCATCATGGTTCACCTATCCTAACTTGATAACGTGCATGCACTCTACGTAATCGAACTCAAAGTAAATAAACTCGAGCCTCGTACCCGCGGCGCCACGCTAGCAGGCATACAAAAGATCACCGGCGCAGAAATCGCGGAGAATGAGGTGTCAGGATATCATCTAGACGCAGTTCAAGTCGTGAATTCAGCATAAATCCCGTCTGCTGATCTTGCGCGCGCCCTCTCCTGTTCCAGGCTGCTGCTACGCTGTGATGCCCCGTGTATGTGTACTGTACGTGTATTTTTGACGCTCTACACGTTTAACAATGGACGGGGGAGGCGGACAGATTTGGCACAAACGCGTCGTTGACGCTAATGGAACCGCAGGGGGGGGGGGACTTTCCTTCTTTGTCTTCACTACCCCTTATGTGATAGATGGTGATGAGAATTAACTATGACAGATTCAGACAAAGAGAACCAAATTTGTGAACTTCAAGACAAAGTTCCTGTCGGTATTCTGTATATTTCTGAGCATTGAAAGCACTCTCAGAAAAGTACGTGCAGTACTTTTCACTTTGAATTACATGTGATGAGCGGAATAATATTCTGGGCTTTTCACCGTCCAAATTTAGCAGAGTGGGAAAAGAACACAAAACGCATGAAATTGCTGGACACAGGGTTTGCTAGTTATCACTTTACACAGATGTATTTTAATAACAAAATTGTCAAATATAAACAGGTAACTCAGTTAAACTGGAAAGTCAGTCTTCACAATTTTCTCATACGACTAGTTGCTTACCACGACATAAGCAGAATACTCTGTCCTGATTGGCCAAGAGTGTACCTGTGTTACATGGTATTCACTCCAACCAGAGGTCCTGGTTAATGTACAAGTATTCACAAAGGATGGATTTATCCGAGTACATGAGCAATGGTCTAGATTTCTTAGTGGTACAAAGTAAATTATACAGGTAAACAACGATATATAACGAGTGAGACGTGATCTGCAGCCTCTGGAATGCTCTGCCAACTGAGCTACCCAGTTTGGGATTATTCCCAAGTGTCAATACATTTGTTCAGGGGACAACAGTGGGAAGCCATAGTGCAATATAATAGAGAAGAAAGAGAGACATCGTTATAGGAGTTGCACTGCAGTAACTGTAAAGCTTTCTACTTGAACTGGTTTAATTTACTGTCTTTGATAACGTTGAATGCAAGGGCAGGAGGTGTTGTCCAACAAAGGAAAAGATTTTTCAGTTAATCACTGCGCAAATGGCAAGAGGTGGGTGTGATCGGTTATAAACTGAATGTGCACAAATGGTACTGCCTTCATTTTTACAGAAATGCACCTGAGCTTGGGTGATAATGCAATTGTCTGTTGATTACAGAAGTCATTAGCTTTTATCTGTTGTAAAAACAGACATGCCTAGAGTCTGGAGTACACATCCTTTTAAGTGACGCATGTCTTGAAAGAAAAATTCATTCATCTGGCGTAAAGCTCGTCATGGTGGCTCAAGGAACTGTGTCCATTTCTGCATTGCAATGGTTGATTATGTCAAATGGTATGCCCAAGGATAGCCTTCAGATTTTTAGCCTTTCAGTCCATCAACCTCTAGGAGTGGGATTCACTTTGAAGGTGCTAGGCGTAACAGACTTTCAAAGTCCGGTGTGCAGACAATCCGATGACTGACTTGTCCTAACCTGGTCATCTCCCCTGTCCTTTCGTCATCGTCCAGCCGGATGGACATCAGATCCTGACCAAAAAGTAAACACACAAATGAAACGCTTTTACACAGTGAGTACAGAAGAATGTGACAATCTGGTTGTGGGTATAATTAAAGGTTTGGGTACTTCAACATTTGGTTTGCAACGTCACCCTATTAACAAGATCTCGTTAACCACATTGTCTCAGTCGACACATGTACTAATTTGAGGTAGGCTTGTTTCCTTCTGTAAGATGTGTCTTGGGGCCTGTTTGTTTCACATGGATCCAGAACTCGATCAGTGATTCTGATGCTGGTTTGCACCATCTATTAAGCAGGTTTTGATGTCTGTAAACCAAGGACGGATCACTGATTGTGATCCAGACCTGTATGAAAGAAACATGGCCAACATTTCTGCTCTGGGAATTACAGCTTTAACACACGAGTACGCATGTGCATGTAAGTCTGTGATTCGGTGACGAACCTGTAAAAACCCACAGGGTGCTCCCGTGGTTACATCAAGAGTGACGTTTCCGAGGAGGAGCCTCGTCCTTCCAGATTTCAGCACTTGTAGCTTGCCCAGATACCCTTCAGGTAGACTCTCAAGGGTGCACTTGTTTGATCTCTTCTCCTGAAAGTCACACATTCAGTTTGAAACCAACGATCAGTTGGACCATTCACTACAGAGTACCGACGCTTGACGTCATTATGAACAAGGGAGTGCAGTACAAACAAATGGAGTGCATGTGTTGGATCACGCACTGGGTTTTGCCCTAGTGCCTTTCACACGCAACTGTGCACGTGACGTATTCACTTCGGTACTCTGTTTGGAAACTCCACAACTACTGAAAAAATTATGATTGACACTACACTGTACCACAAAGAGGTTGCCCTCCAGCATTAATATCACACTGCAAAACTGTATTCCCCAAACACTAAAAGCTCAGCAGGTTGAATTTACACCCCCCCTTTTATATGTCACTTTTGGAAGCAGAGTAGTTCTTTCTGACAAATAAATTGGGGTACCATAAATCCCTTATGATGTATTTCACTTGGGAAAAAAGTTCAGTACTTAGGAAAAAAGTCAAGTGTAAAAAAAAAAGATTTACGATAAACTTCTTGAATTCACACAATGTGGCCATGAGCCTTGCCAAAATCTTTGTGACAAATTGAGCAGAGCAAATCTGATGTCAAACAATTCAAGACAAGAGGTTGTGAATCAAATTCAAGACATGATAACTGCAAAAAACAAAACGACACAAACTTTTGGTTGTGTTTCCATTTCACCTCTTTTTGTTTCTTCTTTGCATCTTGCTCAGCTATCGGGGTGCCCGGCTCCCGCTTGACCTTTGGCCTCTGGTCCTCATCCTCCTTCGACAGGGGCTGACCGGGGAGGGTGTCGGGCAACTGGAAGAACATGAGTTCGCCCTCCGATTTCAAGCGGCGGCCAAACAAGGCAGCACACGTGGTCCTCTTAGGCAGGGACTTTGTTGCTGTTTTGGGCTGCGTGCTGAGCTTTTCGGGGACTGGTTTGGTGTCAACTTCCATCATTTCAATGTCATTGTCATCGGTGAGCTCTTTTTTAATTTCTGACAAAAAAATGAAAATTAGGACTGTGGTTAAAATGACGGACTTGAAAAGCAGTCATATTTAAGATTAATTTAGCAATGTGACAGGTTGGTGACTTGCAACATTCTGTCTACTGGTACTGCAACAATTTACCCATTAATTTGTATCAACCAACATAAATAAAAAAATCTCTCCAGATTTTGAATTACGAAATTAGACTTCAATCCAAAATGACCCAAGGATACAATGAATATAAAACCTGACATTTCAACAGTTCCAACTGCCACAGGATTCCTAACTAATCAAAAGTCTTTTCAGATTGAAAGTGTATACCAAGAACATTGATCCGAATACCTTTCATGCTGTCATCTGTACATTCCATCGCATCTGAGTCTTTCTCTTTCTTCAGTTCTTTTTTTACCGTCAGTGAGGACTGGAGGGGGAGGTGGATGGGGCAGTACTTTGTGTCTTCATCTTTATCCAAGTCGCTAACAAACTGACAAAGAACAACATCACAAACTCAATGCAGTCCTGCACAGTTTGGCCTTTTCAGACTTCCATCCAGTGATCAAGACTGTCTTAGAAAAGCCCACTTGAAGAGACACTGTACACTTTTGTAATTTGTAAAGACTATGACTAAAATGTGGGTATCTTGTGCATACACTGGCTTGCTTGAATATGCAAATGGCATGGAATATCATGCAACCAATTTGCAACTGAATGTGCACAAAGTCAAAGCTTTTCTGCATACAAAAGACCGCACCTGAGCTGGAACACATAATGTAAACAAATGCTATTAAAGCGTTCGTAGATAACACTTGGCACTTCTAGAACTGAAGCAGTGGTATGATTTGGCATAGATGTTTTAGATCTAAATGACTCGTGAATGACCATGTATCCCAAACTCCCAAGAAATTCTCACTGCCTCTGTGTTCTCCAACATCCTACACTGTGCCAAAACAAACAGCTCATTATCTGTATGTAAAGGGTTCACGGAGCATCAAGCCCCATACAAAAATCTTCCAAAGCATCTTCAAGGATTTTGAAAGGATCCAAGACAGCTTAGAATGGCGACTCACATCATCTCTGAAGAGGATGTCTCGCATTCTCTTGGACTCCTCCTCGGTCATCTTCTCCCTCTTGATTGTTTTGGATGAGGACGACGGGGTACGGCTGTCCCCTCCCCCATAATGACCACCTCCTGCATCCAAGAAAAATACACAGCAACAAAAAACAAAACCTGGCTCATTTTATGGTCCCAGTCCGAAAGTACCAAGGCCAGGGTTGTCAGTTTGAAAAGATTTGGCTGAGAGAGAACAGGTGAATCAACCTCATCAGGAGTGGACAGGCAGATAATTTCATCCCAGATGAGACCCTAACATTTCCTGCTTAAGATGTTTCCACCATTAATTAAAACCTTAGAGACTAGGGTGCTTTTCACATTACTGTTTTCACATGTTTTTAACTCATCCTAGCTATTAACTGGTAATTAACACCTCACCTCTCTTATTAAGCCTGTCAGCGGGGCCCTCCTCAAAAATGGAATGGGACTGAATAGTTTCTGGCCTGCCACGCCCCCTGCCTCGTCCGCGACCTCGACCTCTGTCACCCCTTTCTGAACTTTGACCTTTTTGCCTTGGTGTTGAGGATGTCGGGACTCCGTTGCCGGTGTTGCATTTTGAACTTCAAAGTGGAAAACGCTTAAACTTATCCTTGGGGCAAAAATCTGACACATTCTCATAACATGCAGAATTCACAGACACTTCGTGAACATGAACACATTTATGCATGAGCCAAACAAATTATAAACTGGAAATCAACCATCAAGTCTGAAATAACAAGTCTGAACACAGGTTACTAGTGACAAAAAAGGACGCCGGACCTTTGCAAGTTTAAGAGCTTGTGTCTTGAGAACAGTTGACTTGTAACTCTTGAAGTTGTAAACAAATTTCAGTTGATAATCCAACAGAAAAAAAACCCACATGAATCGCACTAAAGGTGAACTGAGGGCCATTTGAATTAAGTTTTAAAAAGAACTTGTATATATAAATACTTACGATTCCTTTTGGCTTTTGTCTTTTCTTCCAGCCATGTTAAGATTGGGCTTAAACGCTCTCTGCAAGACAAATAATCAGAACATGTACTCCCCTGTTTCTGTAACTGGTGTGATTAATGGCGGCAACTGCTTGCACCAAACATCTGGCACATTCTTGAGCAAACCATGCGGGGCAAGGAAAGTTTGTAGCTTGATACACGCAAGGGGACAATATGAACTCTAAAGATGGCCAACAGAAAAAGTTTTCACAGCAGACTGTTCATTTCTTTCTCACTGGCGATTAAACCTTGCATGAAACTTAAGAGACAATATAGTTCAATTAATCAAACTCGCAATCAAGGATGAAATGATACCCAATGAGAAAGCTTATCAAAATCTTGCTGGCCTCATCTCTGCCAAAAAGTAGCCTGCATCATATCCCCTCCCTCCCAATGACGTCGGAAATCTGAGGTTTTCTAGTAAAATATGGAAATTACCTTTTGTACTCCCCCAAGGGTAAGGTCCCTAGCTGGCCGCAGGGATGGGAGTCTGGTGCTGGGGTTGACTGCACCCCCACACCGTCCGATCAGACCCCTGGGTAGGGGGCCTGCACCCTCCCCCGAGGGATGCTGTTTCTGCTGTTGCTGCTGGTCTGACATGCCGTCCGTCTTCTAAAATCTTATCTACTGTCAAGACAAGCCTTAATTGCCAAAAAGTAACAGTCAAGCAGATTTATTATGTAGGCCTGTAATGCAGTGTGCTATGTTGCAGGAAAAATATTGCCAAATTTGAGGTTTAAAACATTTTGGATTTTCTAAACATGTTAAGTCCTCAAGCCTCAGTCAAGCGCGTACAAACATGACATATCTCCATGTACGTTTAAGCATGGTTTAAGCTACACGTACACTCAGAATTCCAAAAAGGGGGTACACCCAAACAGCTGGATCTATACACCATTATAGAAAACATGCAGGCTAAGACTACTATTTTACTAAAATACATTACAACCTGAAGGTGTCACGTCTGCTAAATACATGTCAATCATGCATGAAGAAAGATTTCAGAAATGACCAGTGTGCACACATGTACACGTACTGTCGTTCGTGTGGATGCATTGTATATGCTGCACTGTGATTGCGTGACGGGTACGGACTTTCAGCACATCGTACAACGGCTACGTCAATACGTGTGTCCATCTATCGGTGAACAGTAGGACGTAGACCTAGCTCTAGATACAAGACTTGCAAACGGCTTTTACCAAACTTCATAAAGTCTGTCAATGTAAAGATTTATGATGTGATTGGCCCGTTGTATGTTTCTTTTATAAATTAAGTACAGTTTGATCTCCTGAAAAATGCATACTATTTTGTTTCAAAACCATTCTACAATGGTCATGACAGTGATAATAAATTCAACCGATATGTTCTCTTTTTTAGTCCAAAAAGGATAGGAGGGCTTGCAACTAGTCTAATTGCAAGTGCGCGCGCACGCCAGTGGCCATTTTGCTAAGGTCACTTATTTTGGCTTCAGTTTAGGCAGTTCTGTGAACGGTGGGATTTATATCGATTTGGGCAGCAAACCCAAAAGTTAAGGTTTTTTCAGGACAACGTCTTTGCCGAGACAAACACAAAATGCCAACGCCGTGTGCAGCAATTGGATGCCCGAATCGCAACGACCGAGGAACACGCGCGAAGGGTATCACCTTTCATCGGTAAGCCAGCAGCCTGCCCCCTAGGCGGCCATGCTAGCGCGGCATGTCCGGGCCGTAGGCTAGGCATGCATGGCCCGGTCACATAGGCCTAAGAACGTGAGCTTATTTTCAAGTGTTGGTGATAGGGAAGAATTTACGGACGCCAGTAATTCCTGTCTGCAGCGTGTGACCATAATGGCCAGCAGAAAGCAAAAACATGTCAAGGGAAGTTCAATTTGGAGGGAAAGTATCAAGTTGTTTATGAGATTACCCCCGGCCTTGTCTAGAATTTTTCAGACAAGTCTCATAGGGTTTGTGCACAGGGCGTCAAGTGGCATCCGTATATGGAACTCTTTCCATGACTTTGAGACTGAGAAAAATTTCTGTTTGGGAATAGGCCTAGGTCATGTTGGTAGATTCCTTCCTCCATGATGCAAGTACTTGAAGTAGTCTAGGTCTCCACAAATCGCCACTTGCATGACTTGCTGAGTCAAGTTAAAACACGACTCACCAACTTTTGATCTGAAATCAAAATCTGCGAATATGCTACTGTTTTGTCAGGATATAACACATTCACTGAGCTGAAAGTTGAGATTTGTTTTAACCTTAGGTGCCATTCTGTAGAATTTGAGTAATTTTGTTACCTCAAAGGAACATGCCAGCCGATGGATTGTACTGTCATGAAAAAATCAGAACACATTTTAGTTCAACAGTTACGTGTTCACAGATGAGATGATATACATATGTAGATGTGCTGGATAAATTTGTTGTTTTGTCATTATATGATCATTTTTCAGATTTCCGACTGACAAAAATAGGCAAAAAAAATGGGTAGCCAACTTGAAACGAGGCCACTGGGAGCCCTCGCCGAATGCTCAGGTGTGCTCCAACCATTTCACACCCCAGTCGTTTGACAGAACAGGACAGACTGTTCGTCTTCGAGAGGGTGTAGAGCCAACCATACTTTCAGTTTCAGATCAACCTCCAAAGGTAATGTGATGAGGGTCTATTGTTCTGTTAATGAAGTTGGGACATATTTTGAGACAACTTAAGAATGGCTAGTCTTAGCCTCTTAGGGGTATTCCAAGAAAACTTTCAATGGACATCAGAAACTTCCAGGGTCATTCAACAGATTTCTTCAAAAGACTTCACGTTTAACTTCCTCGAAGCGTGAAAAAGCATGTCTTCTGCTACTTGGTTGGTACAAATTTGTCTTTGAAATTTATGAAAATTATTTGGTATCCACTTTATTACATGTGAAACCATAAAAAAAAACTGGTAATGAAAAACTTTAAATCGTTCTGCAGTACTTCATAACAACTGGATAAGAGTAGCACCTCTGAGCAGGAGAGGGCATGTTTTTACCTGGAAATGTTGGTCCTGTGGTGATGGGGGACTGACATAAAGGTTCATGCACACACTTTCATGTTGATGAAACAGTCTGCTTTCCACTGTTATAAGGTCCTTTTTAATATTCACCTGAGTTCATTTTTCGTGAACATTTCAGCAATCTTCAATTCAGAATTTGCCACCAGTGCTTGGAACGTCACAGGAGAAGCAGAACATTGACCCCGACGGAATACCAAAGGTCCTTGGACGATGTTTGAGGAGGAAGAACCCAGGAGATCACACTTACGCCACAAGGGAGACCCCTAAACAGCTTAAGCAGAGACTGAACGAGGTGGTGGACAGGTTACAGGCCTGCAAGAAGAAGCTTAAAATCGAACAGCAGAGGAGGCGGCGGTTGGCGCTCCGTGTGGACCGGCTGCACTCCGTGCTGGACAGTCTACGGCGCCGGCAGTACATCACGGTGGACTGCGCCGAGATGCTGGAGTCCTCTGTCAGCTCAATGGTTCAATTGTTGAAGGAAGGCCAGGGAACGGGACCTAACCACAATGCAGAGGGTGAATGGGATGATCTCTGACAGTCAAGTCGAAATTTCAAGAACTCGGCCCAATTTCACTGCGGCGCTAAACAGACGACTTCACACTAACAGAGGCTCCTTGTATTTCTTAAAGACGGTGAGAATTAAGCACTGCAAAAGGGACTTTTACCTTGGAGGAAAAACTCACTTAATGAAGTGACAAAACTATGGAAATCTCTGTGTGCGTGCAACCTTAAGCACAGACAGGCCAAGCACCTCCATAGTTATGTTAAGTAAAATTTTCTGCTAATTCTTAAGGGCCATGAAATAAGATCCCCAGCGGTAACTGGAACATGGTCTTGGGTTTTTCGACCGGGCATTGGCAAGTTACAAGAATGACGCACCCAGGATATGTTGGGGAAGGGGGGAGGGGCTTGGACCGAAATTTACCCATAATATAGCTCAAGATGCTCGAGACCTTCCCCCATATAGCACCACAGAGGAAATGGATTTACAGCCTGACCGTGTATCGGAGTGAACTATTCAAGATGTGTGTATCTCTGTTTTTCAGAAAGTGACAAAAAACCTTGGAAGGAGGGTTGCCATCCACCGGGGGGCGCCATTGGTTACAATGATTCCTAACTGGACTTCAGTTTTTGCTGTATTTATTGTCAGTGCATATGTGTATCGGTTAATGTTCTGTTTCTTACAGCCAGAAATTCTAGTAGTTCTCTTCTGTAGAATAGTTCATAGTGTGACATTTTGGAAATTCACAGGAACTGAAGTTGAGTCGAATTGAAACAAAATTAAGGGTGTTAAGTTCACATGAGCGTGTAATGATCTCGACAGTGTCCAGTGTTGTAGTCGAGACCACTGAAGACCTCCAGTCTGGATTTAAGCACAAGCTATTCAAATGAACTGCAACAAGTAATTTACAGTAATTCTGGTAATTTTGTAATTACATTTTTATAGTAAATACACGCAATCAGCCCATTTTGAACGCATGAGTGTGCTTTGGCTGGTCAGTTCTCATTTTTAGAACACACCCCTTGCCGCCAAAAATAGCCATGAATGGGAAATATAAGATCAGAGTTTCTCCATACCGGAAAATAGCAGAACTGCACAGTTGAGGCTTCTCGTCACTTTCAGCTCTAATGAAAAAACAACATCGTTTCCTATTTACGATCAGAAATAAGCCACAAAAGTTTCAAATGAAGAGCTTTTGTTGCGATGTGACTGCGAGAGCCCTGATGAGTTATACCTCATCCAGGCTCTCGGTACCGGTACCAAAGGCTCGCGCAAGCTCGGTTCAGTTTACGCGCGCGTCTACTGAGCGCCCTGCGCACCATGGCATGCCCTGAAAGATAACCTTTGATTTGGAGATCGTTTGAAGAGAAAATGCTTCCAATGCGATGCTATTGTTTGTCTCCTGATGTTTCTCTCCCACAAACATGGGTCTCTCATCGATGGAAATAGCCTACATATACTTTATTCTGGCGAAATAATTATCAAACAAACCATTTTAAAATCGTCCATCATCCCTTTGTGTTCAGTAATGTGGAAAAGAGGCTTAGCGTAAATGGCGCGTACGCGCGCGTACTTTCTAGTTTAAACGAGTTCCGTTCTCAGTTATGAACGCGTTAACTGCGGTAACTGTGTGACGAGCAGACATCTGTATCCTGCATTTCCCGAGTTAATTTAATCTTATCGTAGTGTTAGGGCCCCCCGTAAAGTAATACAGAGGTAGGCCTTGGCTCTAGGTAAACGCTTTAATCCACTCACATTAAATCGTTTCACGTTTCGGCGACATGTCAGACGCGCAAAGACAGATGTCGGAGGAAAGCGTCGTCTCCGACAGCGGCAGTGACCTCATCATTGACGACGAGGGGCCGGAACGTCGATGGGTCCGCTGCGATCTATCTTTTCACCGCTTCGTCATGAAAATCACCGAGTCGACACCTTTCAACGCTTTCATCATGTTCACCATTGTCCTCAATGCGATTGTAATGGCCCTGGAGACCGACTTCACACTCAAGGTGAGGAAGTAGACCTGAGTGTCGAGTGGGCAAGATGTAGGCTTACCACTAGGTTGTATTTTGCAATGCCATAAAATGATTTCAAGACCTAAGATAACGTACAGCTAGTACCCAAATTCTATACATCAGAAAAATAGCGTCACGTACATACATGTACATAAATACTTCGAAATGTATAAATTTAGGTATAATTCAATTTTGAGGGTAATGGAATCAGACAAAGTCGAGAGAATATCTCGACAGTCATTTCACATAGGCTGAGGACCTTTGGTTTTCCTTGATGGTGTGTGATGAACTCAGACGAAAAGAAAAAAAGACGTGAATAATTATGTCCTTAAGATGAATTTTTCATTGTTGCTTTTTTCTGAACATACAGTCCAGGTTCCGAACAGCTTTCATTGTTCTGGATGAGCTCTTTCTTGGGATTTATACCCTGGAGTTCTTGATGAAAATCTATGCGGAGCCGATTCGCTATTTCTACAGCAGTTACAACTTGTTCGATCTTTTGGTTCTCTTGATGTCATATGTGCAGGTTTGTGATGAAAAGAAGCTTTCCTGTCGAGCGTCGACAGGTTTCATGATTAATACAATTGGGCCTATCTTGGGAGGGGCTGTACAGCTTGGAAAATGAGGCGGTTTAATCCGTGCAATTCAACGATTTAAGCACTTGCTTTCATGATGAAGTCATCCCATCTCTGATAAGAAAATATCTCACGATGTCGACATCTTATAAGACGTCGATTTGCCTTTGTTAAATGCCGTGCAATGCATATTGCATGCTTATTTTCCTGCAAGGTTTCGGCTTTGTGAGCTGGAAAATTTAGCCAGAACCTGGATGTTCTCCTTTACTTCCTTCACCTTGAAAGACCCGAGGACTTCTGCCGTAGTTCCTGCTCTTAAGGGGCATGTGGCCCAGTGGTTAGGGTTTGTAGCTTCTGATAAGGGTCGGGGGTTCGAATCCAGCTGGTGGCAACATGTTGTGATCTTGGGCAAGTCACTTTACCCCTATGTGCCTCTCTCCACCAAGGAGTGAATGGGCAGCCATTTGTGCCGAAATGGCAGCATCAGGCTAGTATACTCCCAAGGGAGCTGAGATGGTTTCAGGAAAGTTCATTATCATGTGAGCCCAGTGTGCAGGGATAATGGATAATAAGCGCATGGAGAAATTCCATAATATGCGCTATTTAAGAACTGACTATTATTCCGACCATCCCACAGCTGGGATCAGATTCTGCCCCAAAGAAATCAGCTGTCCCATAATTCTGCAACTTAGTTGCACGCACGTAGAAGCACCCATTATCAGTACAACTGTGAAATTTAAAATCTATCCAACGTTTTGTCACGGTTGAAGTTATCAAGTTCATTGCCAGCCCTGTGCACTGAGCATTTAAGTGGAAAACTTAATTTTTTTTATTGGTCTATAGGCCTATACTCTCGGCAAAAGGGGTTTGCATGAGAACAGTGTGACCGATTTTCACGAAGTTGGACTCAAAACGATCAAAAGGGGTTATTTTTAAAACTTGTATTGCGCCATATGAAGCAAGATATATGAGACAGGAACCCCCCCCCCCGCTTTGTGTTGGTCAATGTCTCACTGTAATCTGAGGAGTTCTTTTCAGACATGGGGGGGGTTGTTACGTAACAATTGTCTATAGTGTGTGTAGCGATTGGAAAAGTTGGAGGTACCTCTCGGTCTCATTTCTTGCTGGATATGTATTGCGCCTCCTCCGGGCTAACATTTGAAGCAAAATATGGGACGGAGAGAATCCCCCCCCCCCGCCTTTGTGGTGGTCATTGTTCGATCGGAATCTCAGGAATTCTTTACAGACTTCTTGGGGTATGTGTTACGTAACAATAGTATACAGTGTGTATAGGGATTGGACAGGTAAGGGGGGTACCCCTCCGTCCCATATCTTGCCTGGTATATACGGGCTAGGGTTAAAGGCTTTGGTTTAATTCATGTTAATGAGATGGAGAAATCTCACATAATATCATAAAGGTGAAGTCTGAGAAATGACCAGTCTCTGTCAAACCACATTACATGTATCCTTCCGCACTGTTTCTATGACAGGTACTTCTTTTTCACGTGGCCGGAGGACAAACTAATCTCGGCGCGCTGCGAACGTTGCGGGCTCTTCGCACATTGAGAACTTTGCGAACTGTTTCCTTTGTTCGCGGCCTCCAGGTAAGTCTAACATTATGCTCGTATCCTTCAATCCCCATCTTGGTAATTTTTTTAATAATGTGAAACTTTTTGAATTTATCAGTTTTCCTACCATTCCAACATGGGTGTGAACAGTGTAAAACCATGCGGAACTGCATATACAAAACCCAATTAGGGGAAGTTATGAATGAGCGTACGCCCGTACTCCATTCAGTGAATCACAAAAACAGTTATTGTGTCCATCCATTCCATAAAAAAAGAATCCCTCAATGACAGACAAAAAATAACATTTCTGGACATGAGCAGCAAACTAATCTTTCACCTCATTTACCGAGGCAGCCAATCACGCGAGAAAATCTAAACTATATGATGATGGCATCATACGCTTTATTCTCCAAGGGGATGGAAACTGATGGAAAGCGAAGGGAACAGTGGATATTTCCCAGACATGTCCTTGGTAGTCAGTCTATGTGCTATTATGCTTGTTCCCCTCTTGTCTCCCACGCCGCAAAAGGTGTTGGTAACCGCCCTTTTGGACACCATCCGTAACTCTGTCCTGAATGTCGTGCTCCTGCTGCTTCTCATGATGTTCCTCTTCGGCATCATGGGCTACTATTTCTTCGGATACAACGAGGGCAGCGACAAGGAACACTGGGGCAACCTCGGCTCCGCCATGCTGACGTTGTTTAGCTACGTGACGGTGAGGAACACGCGCCATTAAGCCCCTCCCCATTGTTTTCTGACCGATCACGGCCGTGATTTAGGCCTGACTTGAGTGCACGCCCGTGTGATGCGCGCGGCTCGAACCTGTCCGGCCGTTCGTAAGTGACTTCGTCACAAAGGCGGACGCGCCACGATTTGCAGGCTGCCATTGGACGATCGCTGAGTTGCGCTTAAACGGCGATTAATACATGTAACTCTATGTGCAGTGCATGTACAGCGGGCGTGGTTTAAACTGAAGTGACGTCACACTTACGAACCGGGTAGCGTAGCGTTAGGGAGAGCACGTGCAAATTGCCCACGTGCGTAATGGGAGGGGTTTATTGGGGTCGGTCTATCATCTCTGCATACATTGCGGCAATCGATGGAGGTTCATGTTCACTCCTCTAACGGGTGGATTGATCGGTCCCTATGGCAAAATTATATCAATACAGCTCCACAGTCCGTCTAAGAATAATCTAACCCGAGGAGACGTCATTTGTTAGTGCAAGGAAAATCAAGAATCAACTACTTTAACAGTCTTTAATTAAGTTTGAACATTTTTAATTCAATGGCGCTTTATTTGTCAGGTGGAGGGTTGGACAGACCTCCAGGCCGAGCTGGACAAGCGCAACATGACAGGGAGTCGCTTCTACACCATTGCGTTCATATTTCTGGGCCACTTCATCTTCACCAATGTCTTCATTGGGATGATTATAATGAACATTCATGACGCCACTGAAGCCTATAGGCGGGAGCAAGAGCTGGAGAGAGAAGAGGTAAGGTGCAAGATGGTCCTCGGCAAAGACCCATCAGGGGCAAATCGGGCCCTAAAATTTAGGATTTTCTTACGCAGTATCTCTTGTACCTCTGCAATTTTGAGGCTAGTTTTGGAGGTATTTTTGGTAAACATTTTGTAGAATGCAGAGACTTCCTTAGTCTGGTGGTGAACTTTGCTATAAAACGATTTGGTGGCTTTTTCTTGATTTTCGGCTATCAGGCCGTCCAGCGAAAGAAGGAATACATGATTCAGAGACAGCACAATGAAGTTCGTCAAATGCTAGACAAGCAGGTCAGTTTGTAGATCATCATCCGTCTGGCAACCTTTTTTCTTTTTAACTAAAAGTGCCTTTGGGCGTGTGTTAGATTTTTGATGCAGTCAAGGTCTCTCATTTATTCATATTTAAAATTTCCGTGTAGACATTTTCAAGTCTGAACATACTGTTTAGGAACTTCATAACTTTTATGGTAATTTATTGTTATATCAACAAGACACCGCAGGCGAAACTTCTGGGTTTTTTTAGTTTGGTTGCTTCGTTGTTTTACTTGGGGGTAATTTATCGGTAATATTTCAATGATTTAAGTCAGTAAGGAGGAAACTTAAGAAGTACGTATGTTTTCGATGGGTTTAAATAGGTTAAATTAGAACAGAAATTATTCCTTTCCTTATACAGACATCATGGCAAAAGCGCCCTCGGTTGTCAAGAACAGCATGTAACATCTTGCATCATTGCACCACTCTTGCGTGCACGAGTTCAAAAGTGAATTAGTGGCATGCACAGTCATCATGTCTGTCTGATTACCATTTTACAAGTCCACTATTTGCGATGATTTTTGCCCAGAATCGTGGTCATTTCAAGAACTTATCCGAGATGGTAAGGGAGTTTCAGAATACTCTCAGTCACGACGACTACGTCATTTCAGTTGACCTGGCGACGAATCTGACTTGGCTAGAAACCTACATGGCCTCTATGGAGCACCACGACGACACCGTGTATAGGTATGCCCTCTATCTCGAGTATATCACCATGAGAGTGTGGAAGGATTCCTAAACAAAACACCAGTCAATAGCGCCAATTCAAATCAGGATTTTGTGTCCATAGTTTTCATTACGATAAAACCCTGTCACAGATGTGAAAGAACGAGCTGAAGCCCATTCATTACATTTCACTGTCATTTTGCAATAGGCTTCAGCAATTGCAGTTCGAGATGTGTCACGTGCTAGCCACGGTGCTGGAGAGAAAGCTGAGGGAGCGATACGGCATGGCTTAATGAGGTGGCCGGCATGGCACTCCGATATAGCCATTCCTCCGGGAACTTTCTCCTTTGGAGCCTTGATCCCACGACAACTTTTGACCGTTAGGCTAATTGGTTAAAAGCTCTAGATCCAGTGAAATATTTCACTGGAAATTAGTATAAACCCGCGGTGATGTTTTCGATTGGAGCATTTATTATTCCAACTGCACTTGGCGATCTTACAGACAGTTTAGGAAGGACGACACTCCCGAAAAAGATATATTTCACAATATTTAACAACACAGTCTCTTTGCACCGACGCACTAACCTGAAATCTAAATATGAAACAATTAATGGGCCTAATCAAATACGATCAACAGTAAAATACGCTTATAAAGTTACCTAAAAACGCGTTTCAACCTCGTGGTCGGTTACCAAAACGTATTTAGACCTGTGCCTGCAGTGGATTAAAATACTCATGTCAAATGTAACTTACCTACGTATACAAGGTATAGCGTTATTAAAACATTTGAATATGAAAAGTTTTTCGAGTTCAAAGCTTTTTAAAGTCTTATTTTTCTTACCGCATATATGAGCTCTCGTTTATGGGATATGGAGACGCGATGGTAAATATACGAAACATCATTATAAGAGCTCTCACCGTCTTTTTACCGGAAGAAAAAACGTACTGTGAATACCTGTCTCCATAAACATGATCAACAACTAGCCAAGTTCTGCTGGAAAAATAAAAATAAATCGCACTCAGGTCACCTTAAGGTGTTCAATTCGTAGGTCAAATGCACCAAGGGGGTTAACAGCTGCTTTTGTGACATAGCATGAATTTTTGTTTGTCCCGTACAAATAGGAGGACATCTGCAAGATAAGACTCTTCATTAGTCACCGTTAAATGATGAAGGGACTGGGAACCAGTCTATGGAAGCCCTACTTTTTTAACTGTCTAATTTATAGCGCGCCCTCAATGCGAGGTGTATTTGCGTTTCATTTTTCCGGTCAGTTTGCGTCTTTCGTTTCGAACTCTTCGAGTCGACAGATGCAAAATGTTATACCTCCATCGGTTTGCTTGGTCAAGCACTTGTATTTGCCTGCCGGACACTTTTTATTTGCGGACTATAGGTAGTATTTGCTTTACCCCACATGCACTGTGTGTACTGCCCTCGACGGTGTGCCATTTTTCGCTAGTGGGTGAAACTGCTTGACGATGCACATTATTAATGACCACACGTAACCCGATCGCGGCAGCTCGCGCTGAGTTGGTCGATCATCAAGATCAAGACGGAAACAGGACACTCAAACCTCGGGAAGACAGAGGGAGGAGACGCTTTTAATCGGGCCGGGTTGGCATGACCAAAGGACAAGGAAGCAGACTGGGATATTTGATTGGGGTTAGAGACGCCTCAAACTGGAATTTGGCGGATTGTGAATGGCCCGGTCACCCGGGCCTGACCGGGTTGAACAGGGAACGAGTCTGCCGGCGTTGCTGAGGCCAGCGTACAGTATGGGGCCGGTGCCGGGAAATGGAGACACCATACCGGACAACAACGGCGATCGCAGCGGTGACTACGAGCGCATGGAGAAATGGCTGGACTCTCACCCGGAGTTTGCCCACGATTATTTCGCTCGCAAGGCTACACGGAGCATGATCGACGGCTGGTACATAGCCCGGGCGGTGTCCCAAACTGCCAAGCCTCCAATGGCCGAGTCGCCACATTCACCGAGCAGCTCGTCTGGAAGCAATACTCCAGTCAGGAAGGTGTCGGCCTCCGAATTTGAAGTCCAAGGTTCTGGGGGCTCGCTGGGCAGGATGATTTCCACTGTGGATGGGGCCCCGAGTTTCCTGGGCACCAGCCACCTACATCTTCAAGGGAATTCCAGGTCCTCACCGACGCGATCACGGAAGTCCATCAGTGAGCTAAAACAGCTTGATGACCGAGCTGTGCTGATGGAATTAGTCAAGGACATTGCGAATGACCTGGACCTGAACTCCTTGTGCCACAAAATTCTTCAGAATGTCCTGATTCTGACCAAGGCAGATCGCGGGTCCCTGTTCTTGGTTTACGGCAAAGGGACAGACCACTGCTATCTAGGTTCCAAGCTGTTCGATGTGACTAGCGAGTCGACCGTAGAAGTGGCCGGGAATGAGGAAGTACGTGTGAGCTGGGGCAAAGGAATCATAGGATATGTCGCGAAGACAGGCGAACCTGTCAATATTGCCAATGCTTACGAGGTACGTATGTTAGCTGTAGGGCTGTGCCGAATATCTAAATAACCCAATATTTGATCGATTATCGAATATTTGAATGTTATTTTCCAAATTTGAATATTCGAATGCAAAATTCATGAATAGGGAAAATTTCCTTTGTTTTAAATTAGAAAAATTGCACTATGGAGGCTTGTTTCAAGCAGATTCAAAGAAAACGACAAATCTTTCAACGAATCAAAAAGTAAATTATTCATTAAACAATTTAAAAGGAATAGAAATTTACAACATGGCAAGAAGTATTGTTCATCTCTTAAATCTTGCTAAATCATGGCTGGAGATTCTCCCAGATGTGAGAAGCTGTTATAGTGATTATAATTTACAGTTGTGTGCATTATTGCAATTGATTTTGTATATGGTTTGTTCAGTACAACTGAATATTCAGATATTCAATCAAATTGAAGGTCGAATATTCGAATAGTGAATTATTCAAATCGACTCAACCTTACTTAGCTGTTGAGTTAAAGACAGCAGTCAGACCCCTTCCATTTCCCCTGTCTACAAGTACGCATAAGGCTCTATGTATTTACGGCACAATCGCACTGCGATTTTGGCCAATCTTGTGGGAAATTTTGGGCTTTACATTCCCTTTTCAAAACACCACTCTAGAATGGATCGGTCGCAAGGGTGATTTGGTGATGATGGAAAAGAAATCAAGTCAACTAATTGTTTGATCACATTCCAATATTGATTGCTTGCTTTAGTAACAATGCGGGGATCGCACAGATGGACCAACCGCTTTGCTGATCCGCCTGCCATCAGCCAATCACCTTTTCTGTCTCTCATTCATGGCCATTTTGTTTCGTTTTGTTTGACGGCATATTGCACGGTGACAGGAATCATTTCCCAATGAACCAGTCATAAGGCTTGGCTTAGAATGCATACCTACGGGATGGCTGCAGCTATTACAAGAAGCTTTGCTGTGATTGGTTTAGTGGAGACTGGTTCCATCCAGGACACCGTAGTTTTAAATGTGATGTGGAGGTGTGTCTGTTCCGTGCAGGAGATTGAGTTCACATGGTCCTTTGGTAGGAATTCACCCCCCGCTTGCTGGTGAAGGGTGTGTCCGATTGGGGTGGATAGTTGGCCCCCTTGGTGAAAGACTGTCGGACCATCACACTTTTTGGAGTGAATCGCCAACAAGTTTAAAAGAGGGCTTGCTTAATTGTTGGGGGGTTTTTAACGAGGGAAGGGGGGAATCGGTGTCTTGGTGGATCAAGAGCTCAAGGATCTCACTTTTAACCAGTCATGGATCGGGAATACATTTAGGCTGAACTCTGTTAACCTGTTTGCTCTTGAAATCTGGAGTGTGTGTTCTTTTCCCTGTGTGGATTTGAGGAGACCCTAAAGTCTGATTCATGTTTCGTGACGTGTGGCTTTTAAATGTACCAGACCCTCCGAATGAGCCTTCGAATGAGCCTCAGATGCTGAGTACCGTAGTACATGTAGACTACAAGAAGTTATGTGCCGCACCAGTATCTCAATATCCCTGAACTTCTGGGTTGCCTCTAGTCTATCAGCATATGCATGTGTAAATGTACCATACTAGGTGCATAGAGGTACATACCATGTAGTTGATGTACAACGGTACAAGTATGTATACATGTACATGTTGTGATCTGTTTGTACACGAACGTACTCCCGTACATGTGTATTTAACAAAATATGTGGTTAGGAAGCGTACTTACTGAATATGTACATGTATGTATGCAGCGTATGTGACATGTACATGTACATGTACCGTAACATGCACTGCTGTGGAACATATTGTACCTGTTCATATTGTGTTAGCAACGTACATGTACTTTCCAACACTTTTGGGATTTGAAAGTTTCACTGACATGTAAATCAAAGAATTTCCAGGGTTCATGTACATGTACGGTACATGTTTGGCTATGTTTGCACCTAGAAGCGAACTGCAGTTTCGTTGTCATTGTTTTTATATTCAGTACACACTTGACAGTCTTGCTGTTACTCTTGAAATGAAACAAGTTCCTACAAGTTACCGGTGTTCCAATTACCTGTACACTTAGATGGGTAATTCCAGAAATTAGGGGTCCAAAAGTGTGACATTTTTGTGTCCTTGTTACATGTACATCTGATCTTTGTTATTATACATGGAAATATCACCAGAATTCATTTCCAACTATTACTATTTGTTTGGTAGGTAATTTGCATTAATTCATCACTCTTGGAAATTGGAAAATGTTTTCTAAACTTACAAAGTCATGTCAGATGTGACTGGGACACAAAAAAATGGACCCCTAATTTCTGGAATTAACCATGTATTGTACGTGTTTAAGTCGACATGTAGAAATGTGTACCGTACATGGTGGATAGCTACCAAGTTTGCCACCGTCTATCCTGAGCAGAACTTTGGCAATCATGAATGCATGTTGCACTGCATAAAAAGGCAAGTATTAATTGCAAAATTTGTGTTTCAATGAAACTCGGTCCATGAAGTTCAAAATTTCATATGCAGCAAGGTATGAGACGGAGAGAACCCCCCCCTGCTTTGTGTTGGTCATTGTCTCGCAGGAATCTGGGAATTCCTTTCAGACATGTTTGGGGGGATGTGTTAAGTAACAATAGTCTGGAATGTGTACAGGGATTGGACATGTTGGGGGGGGTATCCCTCGGTCTCATTTCTTGCTGGGTATACAAAATTTACTAGCTGGAACCCTCGTTACTGTTACATGTGCTCAGTGGGATACTGGGCGCCAGGGTGCATAAAAAGATAAAACGGCGTGTAGATCCTGTTCAAGGGTTACAGTTCTCTGAACCCTTTTAATCATTTAAATGCTACCAGCAGCAGTTACCATGGCTAAGTGATTGTGGGGTCCCTGATCCATGTCAGGAAAATAATTCAGGGATGCAGCGCCTGACTGTATTTATGGCATGGGTGCCACTTTAGCTTCATGACGTCAAACAGAAGGTGTCGAAAATGTCAGTGTGAGCGCGTTAATTTGAAATTAAATACAAAAGTGTATGTACATGGATAACACATACCAACATGCTCATGGTGTCTTATCCAGAGCCAACCAAAAAAATGCACTCGGTAATCTAACCAATCAGCTCTGACAAACAGTGACGTCAAATAAGCCTGCTGTTTACAACAAATCAATACTTTGCAGGACCAATAAAGTACCAAGGGTACAGGGTACCCTTGAATTTACCCACATTTTGTGCGCTCAGATTACGTGTACACACAGTGGTGCTTTTTAAAAGATTGTCTGATTGCCTCTTTTTCTTGAAAGTAAGGATCCTCTTTAAAACTCTGGAAAGTTTCCATCTGAACAGTTTTTCAAAGGTCGGGAGTCTGTCCCCAGAGTTCTGCATATGTACAGAGTAGATCACTGTTAATTTTGTATCATATATATCTTAATGCCCACTATGGGAAAAGAAAATCGTTGAGAGTTTAGGGAGGGTTACTAATCTAGGTCAGTGCAGATAACCCTGCAAGAGACAAGGTACATGTAGACTGCGTCATTGTTCAGTCTTTATCGGTGTGATAAGTGCGCACACTTGGTCTAATAACATCCCATCAACTCTTGAACAAATCTGAATTGCGCATTCGGAAGAGATGGGTTGCATTAATTTCACACACAGTCACTACAATCTCAGAACTTCTCACAGCGACATATTTCTAATCGCACGGGACAAATTAATAGCCGATTCACAATGAGGATAATCATGTTATCGGTACACGTAGACTGCAAAGGTTGCATAATCAATAGAGAGAATGACGATATGAAGGACAAATCTAACAAATCGTATAGGGGAAGGTAGTGTACAGTGTGTGTATGTACATGGACAGAGATTGATGTCACAGAAGTTGGACGGAGAAAGAGAGGCGGCAGTTTATGTTGAATTCCCAAAGAACTGTCTGGATTTTTGTGAAGCCAAAGCACACAGATTCACACATCGAACACTGACTACACAAATGGGCGGTTTCAATAACACGTGTACACTGTACATGTGGGGACAGTGAAACCTCATTAATGAGAGCACTGTAAATGTAAGATTCTGCTTAAAACAATGAAATACATGTACATGTATTTAAGTGCCAATCCTTTTGCTTTTGTTTTCATTCCTGAAAATACAAGGTTCCTGTTATAACAAGATAATTTGCCAAGTCGAGAGGACCTCTTATTAACGAGATTTAACTGCATGTACTGTACATGTACATGCATGTACATGAACATGTACGCACAATGTACATATACCGGTACACTGTACACATGGTCACATTATACCAACATGTACGTACATATACATGTAGGTACATGTACGTACAGTACATCGTATGTACATATATACAAGGGAGTGTGAGATTTTCAATAAAACTGTCGGCATAAATTATGGAACATTGTGGAGCAGCTGTGTGATGTGAATGTGCATAATTGACAAAATTTGGGTAGTGTATTGAACACCGTATTTGTACAGCCAACTTACTAGTACCAAAATGTGAAAGACCTACATGTACCGGTATATGTACCTGTAAAGTTACGTGTATACATCAAGTACAAGTGTACGCACCTGTACGTGTGGGGTGTGTACCTACATGTACAACGGAGCACCGGTACCATACTTGCACCTGTACATGTACCAGTGCATGTACCAGTGCATGAACTGTAATACGTAGGTAATGAGCAAGGTCTCAAATTCACTCCTTATGGAGTTCTGCCACTGCAGCTCAGCTGGGTACTCAGGGCCTGGCATTTCAACCTGGCCAGCAGCAACCTTCACTGGGGAATTCACACCAGTCTCCCGCACCTGCATCGAAATGTACATGCACATGTACATTTCGTACGTAGTGTACATGTACGTGCACACGTTCATGGACGTGATGCGGTGGTTCCGTTCTGCGGGCTTTGGGGAGGGGACCCTGTCATTAATTCTTGACAAAAATATCCCAAGAATGTCATCACGTGTACACGTGCGTAAACGCACCTGCAGTTTTGATCAAATCTCAAGCCGACCACGTCAATAAAAGAATCAGATTAATTGCATTTTATTCCAGGTAAATTTCTGACTCCATTATTGTGAAATTAGAAGACTCATGCTCATGCTGAAGAAATCCGATTAACCAGTCAAAGCACTGTGCATTACCGGTACTTCACAAAAGTCACCAAAAGTTTCCCCAGAAAATCATAAATGTTTGCATTAATGTTTTGAAGCTAATAATACTGAAAGTGAAGGATTCTGGTAGAGTAGTAAGCACAAACGAACTAACAAATCTGGCTTCTTGTTAGTCCCTTCATTTGTCTATCCTGCCACTGGAAAAGATCTCCATCCTGACCAAATGACCTGCCTTCATGATATTCCCATGAATTTATGCTAAAATTGGCATACATTGTGCGTGCATATTAATATTATTTTATTTTGTGTTTTATTTGGTTCAATTTTTTTTTCTCAGGCCCTGTGCACCTCATTGATATCACAATACTAAAATGGCCGAGGCAGTTTTGGCTGAGTGATATTAAGTTACAGACATTTGACACCATTAACGCAGATTTATTAAGCAATAAATTTCCCAAGTAATTTGGATGGACTGTACATACACAGGGAGACTGCCGAGTGTTTCATGTTGAATTTGCACATACATGTAGTGGTCTGTACCAGTATCTTTCAAGTGGTCCTTCAGATGTTAGTCTGATACGTGTAACTGTTGATCATTTGGAGACCTGCAAGGCCGCCATCTGTTCTGATCTGTAAAGCACCACTGTATTTCAGTGAAGGGCTTGTAGGACTTGAAATGCACGTAGTCCTATTGTATACCTGTGGCGATCGTAGATCTGCTGCCAATCGTCTTGGCCTCTTTTTAACATCCGCGGGAAAGACTCTTACCGTATCTTTCACACTCCTGTGGCACATGCATCTTTTTTTAAATTTTACACAACCTTCAGCTCTACTGTTACATATCGTTGTACTTTGTAACCTAACCTTCCCTGTCAACCTTCAAAATCCACAGAGATCTTTTGGCCCATATACATACATTTACAATGCACAACCTTTAAGTGAGCAAACCAATCTCCAATAGAATGCAGTGTAACCTCGTGAATAAGAGCACTGTTAATACAAGATTTGGCTTTTAACGAGGAAATTTTGAGGTCCCAATCCTTTGTTTTTTTTATTGTTTAAATTCCTGATAATATTATACAAGGTTCCTGTTATAACAAGGTAATTTCCCAAGTCCGTAGGACCTCTTATAAGGGAAATTCGACTGTAATTTCCAAAAACAGTAACAGAAAAACGTTCATTATAACTTGGAATCTGATTTTGGCCCATATTGCATGCAAGGTTGACCCTAACCCTCCTCAATCCTTCACCTGTTGGAGGATTGAGGAGGGTTAGGGTTAATCTTCCAAGCCCGTTCCGTTTCCAGTGTCCCTTAATACAGTTAGATGGACCGATACTTTTGCTGTCTTGAGATCAACTCCGCCTGCATGCTCATGTACACGTACGTGTAATTTGCCTGGGCGAGTCACCACAACTTTGTCTCAGGAGTAGAGTCCATCGTGGCTGCCTGGCATGACTCATAAGAATGATATCACCAGCCTCTGGGCTACTCAGATGATGAGAGGCAAACTCAATGTACATGTAGTATGCACGGGGCAATCCTTCATCCTGGAAAGTATACATGTACCAACTCTGTCTCAGTCTATACCAACAGTGGACAATGTACATGCAACGATCACATGCATTAATAATGTAAGCACATTGACACTTTGTAATGTGGTTTCTCTGTAAGTACCATCCATTATCATTATTACGGTATCGTTGCTGTGTACCATAACTCGCCTCCCTGTCAGCTTGTCCCATCCTCCCCTCTATTTCTCCTGCTTGGAATAGAAACGAGTCAACTGTGACTTGATGAGCAGATGTCATTTGAGAAATAATCTGAAGACAAATGTTACCACCAGACACTGTACATGTATATCATATCCTCATCTATTGGCCTGTTTAACTTCCTTCAAAGGTTTGTGCACGTATGGTACATGTACACGTAATGTCCATGTGACATATAAAATGCGTAGTTTGTCATGCAACCCATGATGCAGTGAGAACAGGAAAGGATTTTTGCCCTAATAAATTTTCCCACACTGTAATTGAATTGAATTATCCTGCTGCATGTGTACATACTCAATATAGTTTCCATATTTCAAAATCATAAAAGATGCATGGTGTACATGTACATTAATAGTACTAGCCTGTTGTATATCAAACAGTGCATTGTTTATATATGGGTTATAGTCTGTACATTTTATATTGTACACCCTTGGAGGCAGTATCTTCATAATAGCTTCCTGGTATGCCATTTATGCACCCCCTCAAGCATGCTGAACACGAGCCCCAGTAGAAGCCACATCATCAGTGCCTCTGCTGCTGTTTGTATAATGGGCATATGCATATTGTATTAGAGGCTTCAGTGACTTTTCCCCAAATGTAAATATGTTGGACAGTGTGCGCGCCATGTTATTAACCGGTGCAGTAAAAACGTTCGCTTGTCTTGCTTTGTACATTTATGCATGGGGAGAGGAAACTCGCTTGTTTTGTGTTAATTTCTTTGTTCACTGTTGTTCTCGTACTTTCTTCTATTCATTTTCCATTTGGAACGGAGTGATGTACACTACAACACACGATGTAGTTAGTTCTCACAGGCTTACATCGTGGAGCTCTTTAACATTCCGTGGAAGGAAGACAGGCAGTCATCCCATTGTCTTGGTGTTGGTCGTCGTGCCAGCGCTCTTGCATTCAGCCGCTCCTCCGTTTGTGACTTAACCCTCGCCCTCTAGGCATTTTTGCAGCGACCCTCCCTGAGTCACCAGAGATCAAGCATTTTGCAGTTAGCCTTTGGTACTGCATGTAGCTACGGTGGCTAATAGAGGCCATAATCCCTTAAGTTTTGGGGGCTTTTCAGGTACATGAATGTACGTATATATGTACAATGTTCATGTAGCGGTACATATATTCGTAAATATGCATTCCACCATGGATGGTTCATGTACATCTATGGTACAAGTGTCCATGTTCCTGTACATGTACATACATGCATGTACATGTACATGCAATAGGCCCATCAAACAGTAGGCCCACCGTACAGTAGGCCCACCGTACAGTAGGCCCATCATACAGTAGGCCCATCATACAGTAGGCCCATCATACAGTAGGCCCATCATACAGTAGGCCCATCGTACAGTATTGCAAAGGTACATGTACCGTACGGTACGTTACTTAGCATATTTGCAGTATTCATAGAGGTACATGTGGGGCACATGGAGGCCTGTGCACATGTGCGTTATAGTGGCCATATACACTGTACATGCACCACTGCTATGGTACACTGGCTGTACAATATTGCACACTTGGTGTGCTTTACTGCAACGCACAATATTGCAGGCTATTTGGACAATATTTGAAGGGGGCATTCATCAGTGGGTATGCGAAGGTTGAGGATCACATTTTGAGCGCTGACATGTTTGAGACTCCCAGCTCTGTACGCCGATGGGACATTGTGGCCAGAATATTTTGACAAACACAGTCGCATGATTGATGGTGCTATTCGGTGAAGAAGTCTTGTGTGCATGTCTGTGGGCTCTGGGCTGAATATGAGCAGGGGTGACCTCAGTGGCATTTCTGTCTTGCGCCCATGCATGGGTGCATTCCTTCGCACGCGACAGTATGCCACAGGTAATAGGCCCTGGGCTCCGCATCCACATTGTACGGTTTGCTGGGGTGGAAATTTCATGTAGTCACACGTTCATGGACATTATACATGTACATATAATGTGTACGTGTACATAGCTGATTGTGCAGATTAGTAACTGTGATGAGGCAAAAAATAATGTGGGAGATAGTAAGGCTTGAATGCCACTTTCCAAAAAATGGCTTAAAGTTTAAGATTTAACTTGACGCCCGCCTGGTTTGCTTTAATTGATTGCAAAGTGCCGGAGTTGGAGCCAACAGTCATGACAGTACATAAAGGTTTTCATGGCCTTGCATATTTTGTACATTGTCCTCTAGACTCAAGTCAACAAGGTTCTTGTGCACTGTGCCGTGTAATACTGTACATGTAGTTGGATGCAAGTATACCAGCTTGGAGACAGTGACTGCTTCTTTTGAAGTGGATTTCTTGATATGAACCTGTTTAGTCAGTTTGTACATGCACAAGAACCTACCGTAAGACCATTAAGATAAATTGGGGGAGGAGGTAAAGGGAGGGATGTTGTGCCCTAAAGTTCTGTAAACATCAGACTTTTGTGGTAAATGTCACTAAGCCAGAGTAACCTTTTCCCAATTCATGTGTGCCGTTAAGTCAACCATGATCAGCCCTGGAAACTGTCCCTTTAATGCTACAATGTAGATGTACTCAGAGAATGAAAGACCTGTCAGATGTGGGGCATTTTCCACTCATTCATGGTACCTGCGCCTTTTTTGTCTGAACGACACTGCAAATGTAAATGTACTTCTTCAGATCTCCATCAATTACAGACGAAACATGAACATTGTTTGAGCATTTTCCTTGTCTAAATAATTCACCCTCCGATTACTTCCACAGTGTCCCTTATAAATTGATTTGCCTGCGTACTTAAAAGTTAACAAATGTGGCTGGGGGAGACAACAAGGTTTCTGCTTGGCTTCAATTCAGATATGTATATTCTCTAGGCAAGACGAAGGAAACTAGCTACAGAGAAAAGGAGATGAGCCAACAGTGAACAAAAGAGGAGGTCCACGGCAGAAATAAATCACTGAATCGTCGGCCTCTGTACATGCACGCGTACCTTGGTAGATGCGCGTTCAGAAGAGTCGAAGAAGATGCGGCCCTTCTTGAGGAAGCTCTGCAAATAAGGTAAAGGGGTGCCACTGGCGCAGGCTCTCCACAGCATCTTGTCAGGTTGAAGTGTGCCTTTCTCAGCAATATAGCAAGTTGTCCGAGGGTTTTAAGTGTCCGTCATTGCAGATGAGGCAAAATTACTAGAACCATCTGAGGTGCTCCTGAGTACCCGTACAATACATGTACGAGAATCTTACAATTAATAGACAAATAAATGTGATGCTGACACATAAATGATGCACATATGCTGTGTTCTGTGCACACATGAGGTGCCAGAACTACATGTAGAGCGCCACACATACTGGAACATGAACATGTGTAAAAGGCCGTTGTTGGTTCAGTTTACATATGTGTGCAACATGGGGTATGTTGGTAAGCTGCAAAGGTACACTTGTGGACCACTAAAGTTTCTTTGATCCAGTACGAAGATGTCTCTACAGTGATCATGCGTAGCTGCTACTTTTGAAATTCTGCAGTCATCGTGCTGGACATGTACCAGTGTGCATGAGCTTCATGTACTCTCGGATGGGGACATAAATTATTTTTTCTGTCACGAGTCTTGATTGACACGTAAGGCTGTTCTGTTTTCTTCTCATTCGTCATTAACTCAGAGTCGCCCATTAACATTTCCCATTTAAGCACTGACATCTTTTTTTGCATCAGTTTGCAAGAGAAAATACCCAATGCACGAAGGGTTTGCTTCTGGAAAGATGTGGGGAGGTTTCCCCATGTGTGGGAGAATGCAAAGGTTTCCTGGCTGACCTCTTGGTGGTGTGACCGTGAATCACTCACTCACTATTGTATCATGCTCTTGTGGTGTCTTGCCAAATGAGGGGTTTGAGTCTACAGTTCATGTACCATACATGTACATGTACCTGCTGAAAGTGTGTTGTGCACCTGGCGAAGACCAAGACTTACAGCAAATTTGCGGCTTGCCAATTCTGACTCACACTTTGGACAGAATTCCCAGAACCTTGCGGAACCATTTCCAAAGACATGCTGGAACTTTTGGTGAGGGAGAAGTTAATTATTATGGGTTTTGCCCTTCACACTGATGTAAATATTCATAACATTGTTAACCGAGTGCTGTCCCAGAGCTCTTAAAAACAAAATGCTCATGAGAGCTTTTACTGAACCAAACTTGAACTTGACAGTCACCCTTGTAACCTCCCAAGCAGTGCCCAGCGAGTGGCTTGGTTATGAGCTTCCAAGATCCCCCAACCGTTAAGCATGCCAAAAATGTGAGAATACACAACAAAAAAAGGTTCCCCCACGAACTATCACCTGTTGCTATGGAAACAGTATGGATGGGGTAGCAGACTGTTAGCACAGGAGTACCGCCGCTGGGCCCTACAAGCCCCTGCTGAGTGATGGAGGAGAGAGGGAACCTCATACTGAACATGAACATGGCACTGATCAGCCTGGGAATGGTTCTGGTGATGAACTGCATGGGTGTCATGTAAGGCCAATTTTGTCCATAAACAACCTGCTGTTACAGACTATTGGCTACATATGCTCTGAGTGAGTGGGGGGGCAGCACAGGTGATAGCCAGACACTGTTCAATTTTTCGGTTGCTGGCTGTTAGTGTGAAAGGTGAAGGTATGGAAGTTGTCATTAAAGTTCATTTACAAAATGGGCAGCCTTTCTCTTGTCTTTTCTTGTATTTAAAAAAAATGATGACATTTTCTCAATTTCAGTTCAGGACAGTCCCTCTTGTGTACATGTACATTGCTTTTTGAAGGAAGGCCATGCCTTCCATTGACCTCTCTACCTCTCCCAACCTTTCTACCTCTTCCACCCTCCCTTGGATACATACTTCAGGTTTGGCTCAGTAAAGAGTGTCTTTTACAATGTTATAAATGTCTCTTTATTAACCTGCAGATGGGATTTACATTGATATCACATTTAAAAAGGGAAACGGTGTCAATGCTCATGTTCCGGTACTTTGTATCACTGGTGCTCTAGCAACAAAAAATCTTAACAGTTAACGTTCTCTTCAGCTAATCAAAGCACATCCTCTGGAATGTACATGTATGTACACTGCTGGACATGTACATTATGTACATGTATGTAAACGCACACAATACAGGAACACCCACAATTTGGGCGCTTCACAATAGTGCACCACCAAGAGTTTGCAATGCGTTGGCCAATCACAATGGGCGAAATCTGTTGACCCAGTGCACATTTGCAAAGGGTCGACAGATTTCGCGCATTGTGAGTGGTCAACACATGCAAACTCTTGAGGGCGCACTTCTACAAAATACCCGTATAATGGAGTACAAGTACATGCACTTGACACATTCAAGAAAATTGAGAAATTTATTCATGTACGTGTAGTCTCAAGAATTTTCACTTCCATGTGTATCTGGCTATACACTTCAGTGTACGTACATGTACTAGTAAGAGTACTTGTTGTGCATGCATTTGAAGCTAGCAAGTTTAGGCCCAATAAATAGTTATTCCTCGTGCTTCCCAATCTACGTGTACATGTACACATATTGTCATGGTGTGACCCTGAAGTTGGGGGGTTTTTTTGAGTGGGAAGGGGAAATTTGGGGAAAAAAGTAAAGTTTGAAATACAGAAAAAAATTGTGAATTGTGGTTTGAATGTGGTGCCAAAAGGTTCAAGAGACTTACCAGTATGTATGTACATTTACATGTACAGTGCACCGGGTATTTCTGTATACATGTACATGTACAACTACATGTATACCGGCTCTAACCTTTGAAGTGTTGTATATATGGTACCGGTTTGTCGTTGGAACCATATTTAAATGCCACCCAGTCTCCCCGAATCAGTACAAAATAAAGCCAGAAACATTTTGGCCCACCTGCTGTACCATACCTACAAGTGTACCCTGTCTTTAAGTGGCATCTATACGTAATGGGATTCTGAACTAATTTTTTGTCCCAACTACGCAATGACGTTGTGTACATACAGTACACTGTATGTACGTACTGAACCCCCGGCGCATGTATAATGCAGGGAATTCACAGCCTACTTCATAAGTAGATACTTCATACCGGTACGTGTATGGCACTCTTATTCCTAATGGCCAGTAGACTCGTTCGTTTTGCCACTTGTGGCTCACAGGTCAAATTAATCGGGTCCTGTGTAATTACACACGTACCTGGACCTTTTGTTATGACCTTTTTTTTTTCTCCTCGGCCCGTAGAGTATCGAGAGAACAAATGAGAGTCGTATTGATGGATTCTGTGTGCACACTGATAATCACGGTACCAGCACATTACATGCTCTCTTTGTGAATATTTGACAGTTTTTCGTTTAATTTTTTCATCATGTGAATGTAGAAATTATAATATTTAATCATAATAACAATAATAGTTCTCTGTGAAGTGTTTACAAATGTACCAGGAACATGTACTGTATTATATTTACAAGTATGGTTAAACCATAATAACAGGTCCTTGAGATGTACTGCTGCAGATTACCCTGTTATATAACAAGAACCTTGTATTACTTAGAGTGGAAACAATAAGTAAACAAATGGATTGGGACCTAAAAATGTCCTTGTTATAAAAAGAATGCCGTGTTAACTGTGCTCTTATTAATTGCCGTAAATTAATGAGGTTCGACTGTACTGTCGGGCAGACTGAAATTGTGAATACTGTTGTACATGTACATGTACTTAGTACAGTTGTGTACTTCTCTCATAAATGCCCGGAGCTTCATGTACAGTGTAATTCAAGGACTATTTGGGGGCAGTCATGGAGTCTTAGTAAACAGCTGCAGGCATACACATGTACGTGTTTGCATAACCAAGTGTTTATGCTATTTTCGTCGGGCCACATGTCGAAAATACTGTTTAATATGAAAGCCATTGCACAGCTGTTCCACACATGTACATTTTTCAAGAAATCGATCGTACATGTTGACTGTACTTTAGTTACATACACCTACTGGTATGGTACGCGGACAGTGAACATGTATTTCTGTCACATTGCTTCAGCTACTGTTTCCTCAAACTCAGCTGTAAATTTTATGATCTGCTGCTGACAATTTTTTTGTTTGTCTTTTCTGTGGTGTTGACTGCAGGATCCTCGATTCAATTGTGAAATCGACCTGCAAACAGGGTACAAAACCAGAAGTATGCTGTCTATGCCCATCAAAGCCCCCTCTGGGGAAGTGATAGGTGTGGCGCAGGTCATCAACAAGATTGGCAGTAAGGACAGGCTTGAAGCCTTCACTGATGGCGACGAAAAGGTAAGGCGGTTTGCCGACATGCACCTGTGCAGCTTCCTAAAAATGTTATCAAGAAACAAATGAATGGGCGTAAACACTGGGAGGATGGGGCTATGTATCCCTTCCCCTCTCACTTGTTTTTTTGGAGGTGGGGGACAAAAAGTGTATTTTGAGGCTAAATGTACACGTACATATAGACACTGTCCTATATGCGAAATTGAACTTTCCAACTGCCAAAATGGTGAGCCAACAATACAAAAAGTACCATTTTGATATGGCGTGTAAGCTTGCACATACATGTACATACACGAAACAAGGTGCATCTGGATTAAGCACAGTGCTACTGTTGAGTCATGTGATTTCCAGTCCCCTCCCAGGCCTGCCCCATTATCAAAGCATCGTGTGATGTTTTGTGATGTGATGCTGTATTCACCTCACAGCTGAGCTTGCGGAAAGTGCAAGCCTACTACCTCCCTCCCCTCCCTAACACGGATCATGAACATGGCCTGCCACCAGAAATAAGCCCATAGAAAAAATCCACTGTTGCTCGCAGTCAACCATGTGAACTAGGCATTGTATTTACTGGTTCACCTGCAACCATGTGAACTAGGCATTGTATTTACTGGTTCACCTGCAACCATGTGAATTAGGCATTGTATTTACTGGTTCACCTGCATCACCTCTCCAGTCACAGACTGGTTTTCTGAAGTTAAGCTCTTGGTTACATTGTACCAGTAAAGTTCTTGGTTACCGTGCAGTTTATGCTTTAGAAACAGCAAATTCTCACGACAGAATGTTGCAGACTTGTAATGTAAACTGTTGAATATTAACAAACAAGAGAATAGGTTCAAGTGGAAGGATGACGAGGATGAAATTAGGGACCTGTGATTTTCGAGATTTACGGGAATAAAGAGACAACCAAACAGAGACAAAATACATATCCCAAGCAATATTGATCAAGGGATTGTGCAATTTGTTTGGGAATGGTGCCAACAAACTTGGATATGATCCTACCATACATGCTATGGCCAGCATGGCAGGGGTGTGATTTCTCGTTCTTTTTTACGGGATTGCAAAAAGTTTTGACCCAAATTGGATATTTCTCAGGCTTGTGCTTCGAGTACATTTTAGCATCTTGGAAAAACTCATGCATTTGGGAATCAATACAGGGTAATCGTAGCCATTTGTGAGTGAGTTCACGCCGTTTTTAGCTGTTGAAAAGCTGGGAATGTCACCATATTTTATTGTTGTCATGGCAACGGCACCTCTGCTGGATGTTTCTAGATTTTTCTTCATCCTTTCATCGCAACCCTTCCTTTCCTAGTCACAAGGGCAGCAGACAGGGAAGGGGGACATACATGTATCCCACCCCCACCCCTGATCTAAACCCGTTGTACAGGTGTAGCGTGTCATGGATGGTAGCTATTTTTCTGCTCTGTTTTAAAACGAGCTTGAAATGTTTGTAGAAGTCAGGACAAATTACCCTCTAAAAGTGTATCCAACACAACTACGATGTATGAGCCATATACGCAACTTACCGGTAAAGTGGTCCATTGCTTCCCTGTCACAGACACTTTCATTGCCCATTCTATTACAGGATGGTACACGTACATGTATGGTTTATGCTTTTTTTGCCTCATATTTTATTCTCTGAATATGTATAGGTATTTGCTCAATATCTCCAATTTTGTGGCATCGGCATCAATAATGCAAGGATCTATGAACGGGCCACCATGGAAATAAGACGAAACCAGGTGAGTTATTCTGGAGAAAGTGCCATTTTTACATGTACATGTACATACAAAGATCAAGCTGAAAGTAGACTTGTTACAGAGTTCATACATGTACATGTATGTAATCAAAGAAAGTCAGACAAATCTCCCTTTTAATATGCACACCGGTACCTGCAGAGGTAACTACTAAACATTGTAATGTGTCTCGGTGCAGTACAGATTGCATAAAAGTCACACATTTCAAACCTTTCCGAATCCATTTCATGAAACAGTATGAGTGGCCTGCACATGCTGTTCGTGTACATGAACTTGGATATGATGTCTGTGTATGTATTTACGTCATACATGTATGTCAGTGTCACAGTTTAGAACAGCCATGATCAAACACAAAATGGAGACATCCAATTGATGCACTGTTCCCTTCTCAAATTGTGTTTTGTGGAGGTGATCACCCATCAATCAATAGCCATCAATCTCAACTTCCACTCATTTGCAGTGATGAAGCGTTTACGTCTGTCTTGATTTACGCACGAAACAAGAGACAAGGATTCTTGAAATGTTTCCACTCAGCACTAACATGAATTGGTGTTTCTGTCTTTCATCCAAGGTGTTGTTGGAACTGGCCAAGGTTTTGTTTGAGGAACAAAGCACACTGTCCAACATAGTGCGACGGATTATGGAACTGACCATATCCCTCTTGCGCTGTGAACGGTGCTCAATCCTATTAGTGGACGAGACATCTAAGGTCAGTTAATATTATATGGGTATTAAAAAAGTAAATGTGTGTACATGTAAGTGATTTCAGTGCCCCGAGGTATTACAGCGGTAAATCTTCCCATATCGGCGACACTAACTGTAATGCCTACCCACATAAAATAAACATTTACTTCATTTGTCTGATAACAACCGATGCCCGCGCGCCGTTGTGTGAACAGTTTTTATGCAGTGGAGCAATGCGGACAAATACTTCAGACTGTTGCACTCATATACAAACGCCCGATGTTGGCGTAGCGCTGTCTTTGTAATGCGTCGGAGAAACGGACCCATGCTGTGCGTGACAGTGCATGCATCGGGGAGACGGCAAAGCCATCTCCATGTGCATAATGAAGCGGCCAGGGACAGCGCATACATGTAGAGCTGCATGCCTGTATAAGATCACCTCTATACGTGGAGGGTATTATAAATACACGGTATTAACTTCAAGCAGGTCAGTACAGAATGCACAGAATCTGCAGGACAGATTGATCATTGCACACACTGCTCTATATTTGTTTCTCTTCCTTCAACATGCTCTCTTTTTTTCTGTGTAATTTTTTCCGTCGCTGGTCACTTTTTTTTTTTTTTGCTTAACTGTCTGTGTAGTATTTGTTGCATTTCGTTTGTTTTCCATTGCGTTCTGTCCCCGTTCATTTTTGGAAGAAGACAGTTTCTGAACGGGCCTCCTGCAGATTGCCCAAAACGTACTCGGCGAGGATGCCATTGTACTCTCAACTCTCCAATGGGTTGAGGTGTTGCCATGGCTACGGGCCAGGAAAATGCTGGGGAAGGAAAGCAGGAGGAGACGCAGCGATGCAGGATGAAAGTCCAAGGAGGATAGTCATTTTTAGATTGATTGCGCTCAGACTGCAGGATCGTCATTCTTTGCCTCCAAAATGCTGTACATGTGCAACGTTTGAATCTCAATTATACCAGTAATTTGGGCAGCTTACAAACTGGTGCGCGTGAATGCCAAGGACCAGTAGGAACGCTCTTGTGCCTTGCCAGATAAAATTTAATGTACATGTAGACTGTACAAATGCATTAGAGTGCTTTCATGCACCAACCCAAAAAAGTACTCTACATTGATACCAGATGTTTTTGTCTTTTCCTCTGGAAACTTGTGTCATATGCACGTACATGTACCTACCCGTTCTACTTGTAGCAAGGTTTAACTCCTTAAGTAATCACATATATGCTACATGTATATTGAGATTGAATATTAAAAAGAAGACATAACTCAATATATCCATATTAATGTGCCAGTGTATACAAGTACGTGTAACTTGCTTTAACTTCAATCAGATATGGCGCTCAGATTTCATGGATCTTCTTACAGTTATTGTTCAATAATAGCATGTCGTATTGACTGACTAGAACACTTTCTTGAAGACGCTGCCATGCATGTATGGACATGCACATGCTATTGTGTGATCATAACTCTGGAAGGTGCATTTGAAATGTCTGGTACGTGTTTCTTGGCAGTTGAGACTCCAAAGGATACATGTAGTTTAATCTTTTTTGCCTTCACTGTACGTGTGACTGTAATGTTGTCTCTCATAAACTCACGGGATCTGTTTGCTCATATTTGCAGAGAAGAAAAAATAAGCGTCAGCCAAGCAAAGAAACGGTACATACGCTAACTTGTCTTTTCATGCCCCTCCCCCCCTCCCTACCATCGCCCCCGGCCTTGTCTTGCCTGCATGTTTTGACTCTCACCGGTTCTCCTGTGGTCATGCTAAATGCCTGCATGTTTCAACTCACATTCACCGGTTCCCCTGTAGTCATGCTACATGCTGTTTTGTCGTCTTGGTTCCTCCTCTTTCACTGCCAGGTTTTGGGGTGTTTAATTGCACCATGTTTACTTGATGGCTGGGGGGGGATCTCCAAATATAGAGAAACTCCAAAAGCATCACCGTACACTGCAGGATGTTTTGTTTGGTCTGGAATCAGTTCAGCAAGAGCCTTTGGAAAAATACACGGACAAATGGTAACGGAAAGTGTTTACCGAAGGCAATACCGGTACATGTGCTGTGCAGTATTTTACATTTGTTGCACAAGACCGAATGGCAATTACAGACTCACAGCAATACTGCCTTGCTGGAATAATCGAAAGTCCATTATGTCATACCTAACAAGACTGCCGATTGGCCAGAGCACTCTGTCCCCGAGCTGTTTCTTGAAGAAAAAAAAACAAAATGCCCATGTTTTATGCAGCAGTTCACCGCCCTACTATGCATTTTTTTTTCCACCCCACTGTCGGGTGAAAACAGCAGGTACCGGTAGCCATATTGTGCGATATTTTTAATGTGTGTACATGTACTTCCGTTACAGCTTGTCAGTGTACTGGTACATGTTACCCATGGACCCTAATATTACATTAGCGTTCACATTTACTGTGTGCCCGGGTAACCTAACCACTCAGCGGTAGCAGATCTGTCCCCTTTGTGATTTCACTTTTCACTCTGGTTCTGCATTTCATTTCTTTGGTCCATCTAATTTGATAAGAAAATTTTTCAGATGCAAGCATTGGCATTGCTAGGTGCCATTATTTACACACATGTACATGCCCCTATACATACATTGTATGTATATTATGCATGGTACGTGTACATGTATGATGCACCTGTACATGTACATTGTGTTAGAAAAAGCACAAATGACCTGTTTCCATCTCTCCAGGTCATCAGGTCAGTGAATGTCCAGCTTAGGCATGCTCTCCTCACGACAGTTTGATAAATTTTGATGCAGCAATATTTGTTATCTGCCTGTACCGGTACATGTAGATGTAGGTCGCATCGCATGTCAGGTAAAACACCAAAAGGGGTTTAGTAGAAGTCGATATGGAAACGTTGGGACAAAATTACGACTGCTGTGGTGCAATGCAGTGGCCCTTCACGTATTTTCCCTCGGGCCATGTGCCGTGCACTCATCACACATGTAAACCACTCAAAAATCTCACTCGTTTAAACCATTGAGCAATCAAACCGTGTGGGAAAATTAAGGGGCAGATCATTAACTTTGCTTTTTTTTTCTCTCGTATGTGCAAGTGACTCCTTGTGCTGAATAAATTACCCTTTTCTGAGTAGGAGTGCATGTCACGCACATGTACATGTACGTAGCACAGTATGCATGTGATGTTCAATGTACATGTACTGTACGTGTGCGTTTGCTTTGAAAACCATGAGGCATACATGTACATGTATGTACTCATGTGTAGCCCTCCAGTTTCAATTTCAAATGATGATTGTCATTGGTAATGCTCTATCGATAGTGAAAATGAGAAGTGGTGACATTGAAATCTGGGAATTTATGTGCACGTGTACATGTATCTGTCATTGTGTCTATGATGTTACTTCTTTCTGTTTCTTTAAGAGCTTTCCTCACAAGCCTTGGAAGTTGTACTTTTGCCAACATTCTTGAACAGGAGATAAGATTGTCTTGCTCACAATAGAAGAAAACTTAAGAAATTTTTTGGGGGGGTGTTTTTGGTGGTTTTCTTTTTTTTGACACAAGTGTGTCCACAGAATTGGTGTTTACAGTTTCTACAAAGTGTGTATTTTATTTTACAAGTGGAATAGCCACATTGTCCCTTTTGAAATGTGCCAGCCGTGGTCTGGGGTGTACCGGTATGTATGGGAATACTGTACAAGACATTTATCAGCGTGCATGTGATTTTTCATATTTTTTGTCATTATCAGTTTTCCATTCATTATCAGCACATCTTTCACACTTTCCTGTATCCGCACGGTACACAGTCCATGCCATATTCCTGCTTTTGACAGATGTATTATGCATCATAGTTGTTCCCTTTCTCATTGGTTACCTTGGTTGAAGGCCAGTTCATCATGCTTTCACCGGTACCTGTTTTGTTCCTTTTTTTTTGAATCAGCCGTTTGTAGCCGATACATTATTTGTGCAGTGTCGGTTTTTTCATATTTCAGAATACGTGCAAGTGTGCCAATTGTTTTAGACAATATGTTCTAGAATCCATCGATTTGTGGGTTAATTTTTATCTGCCACATGTACATGTACATACAGTAAACATGTAATGCAGTGTGTGATAATAATGTACATGTACATAAGAGTGACTGATTACATGTACATACAGGTACACCCTGTGATGAATCTTCTTTAAAGTTTAGGTTTAGTTTGTGTGTGGCAGTTTAGTTTATAAATGTGTTTCATTTGTAGTGTGCATGAGCAAAAATATTGTGATTGTTGTCTTCATTATAAATACATCATGGCTGATTTTTAGTTTTATTAAAAAACAATTCAAACAATCACGATTGGCCTGTAAACATTATAGGTATAGTACATGGAGTGAATATTCAACACAAGTGCGAGACTTGTTCAACAGATGATGCCAGCCGTTGCTGCATACCCGTTGTTAAATTAGCAATGTTTATTTCATGCAATGTACAGAGCATCTTTTCGCAAGTGTTTGAGATGGGCGTGGATGATCTGGAGAACAAAGGCCCCAACAACGGAGGAAGGTTGGTCAAAGAGCAGTTTACAGCAGACTGTAAACTGATAGCATGAAAAAGTTTTTCTTGAGATGTTGAGACCGTGCCACTCGATAAATCAGTGTCACTTTTGCCAGGTTGGTGTCAGGTTCATTGGGAGAAGTGTTGTATTTTCCGTGTTTGAAATTGATTTCATTAAACTATGATAGATTCTTCTTATTCAAGGTGCTCTCGTGGCATTTAGAAATTTTAGAATTTTTCACCAATAAAAAGATGCTCCCCTTTGGCTAGAATGCATTACATTCCTTTGCAGTATGCATGTACGATATTTTTGACCTTTCGAAGATGTTCAACGATGGAGGGCAATTGTGTCAAATTTGGCTCATGTGTAACTGAAAACATACTAAACCGCAAGAAACATGATTCTTGCCGTCCGACCAATGTTAAAAATGCCTTTTAGAACCTTAGTTTATTTCCTGAACTGAATTATTAAAAAAGTCATTATCTGTCTAGAAATAGTTGTTGACGGCAGCATGTGATCAGCCAAAATTATGACATGATACGTGTGAGTAGTTCCGGTGAGGTATTTTAAATCACTCCATGCAGCGCGGTCTATGCAGTAACCATGCACAATATGAAGGCATCTGTCACACGATAAAACACACTGTCGGTATTCTGCCGCCTTGTCATGTCCTTCCCGGTCGATGCCAGCAGTGCTTGAAACTGCATGCTTGTAGTTAATGGCATCTGCTTGCCAAGTTTTTGGTTTGGCAAAACCGCCTCGGTGCTGCCGATGTGGTTGACAAGATTATTCTCATCATACAAGTGATAAAAAAAATTGACTTTTCATCCATATCCCTGTCAAAAACACACGGGCGCTGAGACAGGTAGGCTCGGAGCCCTTCATTGTGTACAGACTATGCATGTTTAGGAGCAAAGAAGTCGTACATGTAAATGTACATGTAGGTGTTGCGACTCCCATTGCAAAATGAAACCGAGGACTGTTGTTTCTCTTTTCAAGTCCACTGGACCTCCAAACTGCAAACTTGTTTCTCATATTGAGTTTGAAATACACAGTTTAAAAAATTGAGACCTTGTCTCTGTGATACATGTACATATACGTACCGGTAATTCCAGAAATAAGGGTCCAAAAGTGGGACACCTGACCTGTTACATCTGACCTTTCTTATTTGACTGGAAATATCACTGGAAGTGATTTCAAACTACTACTATTTGTTTGGCAGGTAATTTGCATTAATTCATCACTCTTGGAAATTAGAAAATGTGTTCTGAACTGAACTTATCATATGTCAGATGTGACGGGCACACAAAAAAAAGGGACCCCTAATTTCTGGAATTACCCTTATATGGATACAATGGATACACTCTACATTGTAAGACACACTGCAGAAAATGTCCTCCATTGTTGAACTTCATCTTTAAAGTTCGGAATTAATAATTGTAACCCTCGGCATACTTTCCCTCTAACTCGACTAACAAGCCAAACGACATGCCCACAAACATGTAGACAATATATACATGTGCATGTAGGTGAAAATAACAGTTCACAAAATATGACTTTGTTTTAATGACAGGATAAAGTCCGGACAAAATGTAACAATGGTAGAAACTGTTGGTATCTGTTGGTACTGTACATGTACGTTTATATACCACAGGGAGTTTTGTGCATGTGTAATGAAGACAGAAAGATTTTTTTGAATGACTCATCATTCTTACTTTCCAGCACCGAGTGTCGTTTTCCAATCCACATTGGAATCACAGGGTATACAGCAACTACTGGTGAGGTAAGACTAGCAATGTCAGGAATGCCCTCCTCTTCTATTTTAACACGACGAGCGTAGCAAGGATGCATGTGTGTGCATTTGAGGAAGCTGTCTGCATAATGGGAACCCAAAGTATGTCCATGAATACATGTACGTGTGTAATGTTCCACCCCATGCATATGTACGGTGTTACCATGGGGATAGAAACCTCCGGGTTATCCGCTCCGAGCGGAACAAAAGAGGGCGTTTTTTGGGTACTCACCGCATAGGCGCACCATGAGGCCCGCAAGTGTGTGCACATTTGACGCGGAGCACGCTGAGTTCGCGTAACTAATTTAGTCCGGCTTGTATGGTCGTTGCGTAAACGCAGAACGCCTAAAAGAACCCGCTTGTAGACACCTGTCTTTCTTACGCTGATTGGGGGCGCACTTCAGCTCGGGGCGGATTCAAAAGACAACATGGTTGCAAGCTCTGTGAAGTGCTGTGAACACGCTAGTCAAGACATTTATAAAACAGATTTTAATTGCAAAGCATTTGAATGCATACATGTGCCATACACCCGTAAGTTCAGGTCTCGTTGGCCTGTAAGTACAGTCCACAGTGCTGACCACATACACATGTCATATACGTGTACATGTACAGTAAAAGGACAGCTTACACCGTCTAAGAAACTGAAATGTCATTGGTTGCTATGTACATTGCCGAGCGCTGATTGTGCATACACAGTATGGTACATAGTTTCCCATAGTCAGAGTGGCCTTGCAAACAAGCAGTAACTGTACTTTTACAAAGTGTAACATGCATGACTGTTTTCACCAGCCCGGATTAAAAGGGGGGGGGGGAAAACTTGACCTTGGTCACCGTCCAAAATGGGATATTCTGATCATCATCCTGGAGTAAACACATGTACATGCAAAAGCACCCATGCAGAATACAAGTAGTTAGGGCTGGCGTCGGAGATAGATTACAACCTTTAAGCCTGGAACATTATTAGCGAACTCAAATTGCCCTAGGCCAACCCAAATATTTTCCTTCGTGGCTTGTATGCAGCTGTATTTGTTATGGGACTGCTTTCTGCTGCTTACCTCATTTCCGTCGACCCAACCTTGTTATTGGTCTACTGCCGCACTGTTTACTTTTTTCTGCTTTTTTACACAGACTTTGAACATCGCCGATGTGTACAAGGATTCTAAGTTTGATCCAAAGGTGGGTTCTTGTTCATTGAACTCGGGGATGGGTGGTGAATTTGTGTAGTGCTGATTGGCTTGAACAGTCAATTATGGGCTCATGGTTATGTTGGACCACAATGAATATGTGCTCTGTAAATCTTGCGTTGTGTAAATCTTGGGTGTTGGTAATGTACTTTACACAGAACTTCACTGTGCAGACAGAAACCACGCACAGCATTGTTAAGTTGGAGCACACAAGCAGATTTTCAGTTGAAAAATGATTCCAGATTGTCTGGATGTGCGACATGATTTTTGATTGGTCAATCAAGTTTTGATTGTAGACAAGTGCTGTAGAATTTTAGTCACAGTTCAAGACGCTGCCGTTGCCTATTGATGGAACTTCCTAATATTTCAGCATGTCAAAATGAGCTGTCTCTTACATGGATGTACACGCCAAGCTACATGTATTTGTCTCATAGCTTGGTTGGACTGACCTCCCACTCTGACCTCAAACAGTAATGCAGTTACTTGATCGCAATATCCACACCTGAAGACGACCAGAGCACACTGGTGGAAATGTCGATTTCACACTCAACAGTTCTTATCTGAACCATACATACATGTACCTCTCCCAAAAGAGATCTATCCACATAGTGTTACTGCACTGCAAGCCCTCTCTTTAATCTACGGTATCTCCACCATGCAAAGCTTTAAGTCTTATCTACCGGTATTGTTCATACATGTAATATGTTGCACGTATTCATTAGGCCATGAATTAAGTGCAGGCTTGCGTTTGTGACGACACAGGAACATGTCGTTCTTACACATGTACATTTAATACGGTATTTGGCAAGATTGCTCCCAAGTACTAGTACGTAGTACCAAGTACAGTATTTTGATGTACTAGGTACATGTACTCACACCTCAGGTGATCTGCATCATCTTACTGAGCGTCGGAAAGGCCATGCCTGGCCGGTTTGCATAGGAGAGCTCTTCCCCGTGGCATTGTTTTGTTTATCAATACAGCGGTGCCTTGAATGAAGACTAAACCTCAACATTATTACATGTGCAGTGTATGCGTTTGTGTCTGGCAGACCCACAGGCTGTGTCTTGGGTAATCATCTCCAGTGATCCTGCATTTGATGCCCATCAGAAGTCCCCCCCCCCCCCGGAGCATTGAATCCTATGAAAGAGTCACTGTAGTATGACACTGGCTCAGGGGATCTTTCTCCTGGGTCGTGTCACACCCTTCCCTATTAATTCAGGATTGACGGAGCATAATCATGTTGTTACAGCTTTCCAGCCTGGGCCAAATTTTGTTATTGAGCTATCCTATGTACACGTACATGCAGAAAGAAAAATAGCTCACTATAAGTTTCCATACTAAGCCAAAATCAGCCCAGTTACCGCTCAGGCATAATGTAGATGGCATGAAGTATTGATCAGTAACTTGAATTTACAAAGCAAAATAATATATCTTGTGGTTAGGGAATTCCTAGTCCCATTGTAATGAAGCTGGCTAGTTGGGTCATTCCATGAGGTTGGGGCACAACTTGTGATGGTGTCCTTGTTTACATTGGTAACTTTTACCACCTGTAGAGTAGGTCATTTACATGTACTCTAAAAATAACACCCTCTGTATTCAGCCTTGCAAGATGTATAACAATGTCAATTTAGAATCCAGATGCAGGGAAATAGCTGTCCATTTTTATGGAACCTGTGTAACAATTGACACCATCACAAATTGTGCCCCATCCTCATGGAATGACCCAGTTGGAAAAACTAAGATTAGATTTATGCGCTATATGAAAATCAGCAGGGGACCGGTGAAAAGTATATAGAATGCTTGCCATTGTGGCTAGTAACCTGCTTTTGCTGAGCAGATTGTGTCTTTAGCCCGATTTTGCAGTCATATGTCCAAGTAGTAACATCATGGAATCAAGTCAGAGGTGCATAGATAACCGCTTGCATGACTGTTCCAGTCACAGCCCCTGTATGGTGTGAAATACACGTGCGTATTGTACCGCTCAAATATCCTGATTGCCGTCGACAGGTTGATGAAGAAACAGGGTATAAGACGCGGCAGATGCTGTGCATGCCCATCAAGAATGCCTACGGGTCCATCCTAGGTGTCATCCTATTGGTCAATAAACAGGACGGGACGCCGTTCAATAGGAATGATGAGGACATGTTCGAGGTATGCAGAATCAGTCTGGGGTTATCCTATTCCGGTCGTGAGAGATGTTGGTTAAGTTCACATGTTCCGTGTATTGATTGGGTCTGTCCTACCAACTGCATAGAATAGACCATTTCCAAGTATCGTATTCGTACAGCCTAGAAGTCGAATCCAAATAATATCTGGTTCAAGAACCCGATGCGTTTCATTTCATAAATGTGTCATCTTCACTTCAGTGGAGTTGTGTCTTAAGGTGACATTTGCCATCTGCTTTGAAGCAGAAATAAAGTGGACATTGAAATGATCTGGAAATCAGCAAGTGGTTTGTGTGAGTAGATTTTACCATGTCTACATGCACTTGCTGTCTTGCCGACTTACTCTAAAAGGCAAGATAAAATATGTGAGAATTAATCATAAGTCTACAAGTACACTTGGCTGCTGTCCCATGCTCTGCCCTGCAGCTGTTTCTGCCCTAGAAAATCGGTCTCACTCAAAGGTCAAAGCAAATGCATTATGAGCAGAACTGAAGAGGATTCTCTTTTCTTTCTTTTTTTCCGCTTCATTTGATTGCAACCTTTCAGTGCTGCGCGGTACCACAAAATATTCTTGAGCAATCAGACATGGGAGAGTTTTGTAGAAGGCACCAATTTGATGATTGCTTTTTTTTTTCCTTTTTATCCTCCGCTCTGTCAAACACGAACAGGCTTTCTCCATCTTCTGCGGAATGGGTATCAACAACACCCACATGTACGAGAATGTGTGCCGAGCTGTTGCTAAGCAACGGGTAGCCTTAGAGGTAAGGCAGTCACCACTGTCTGTGCTGTTTAACGAACACATCTGTCTTTAATGGGGTCTTTACTTGAATCGCAATAAAGCCGCAGGTAATGGCGTAGTGTAAAATGCATGCCTTAAATGTCAAATATAAAGTGACGTGATGATGATGATGATGATGAAATCTTGGGTGTAAACTATCCTTTACAGGTCTCCGTTTCATTAATTCTCCGCATCAGTGAACAGAAAAGGCTTGCTTTGTCCATGAAGAGATGAGGCTCGATAGTAATACTGTATTTTCTCCTCCCCTTCTGTGTGCATTCCAAAAAATTTTATTTATGACCACAGTCATTGCTATCATCAGTAACAGTTTCACTGCATAATCTGTGGAGGCCAAGATTTACCCACATTTACTCTCGTATGTTTACACTTTTTCCCCCAAATCACGTGCAAAAATTACATAGAAAGGTTTCCTTTTTCATGTGTGTGAAGGGTGAACATGGTATACACTATGGTGCTGGTGATGTGCACGTAGCTATAACATCACGTAAATCATGGTGTTTCCATTGGAATGAATTGCATGTATAACGCAGGTGGAGAAGCAAGTGGCGGTAAATGATTAATACATGCGTTAATGCCACACAGAATTCCCATGTTGGCCTGCATGCATATCGCAAACTCCTGGTTCTTCTCACAGCAGCCTCCTAAATAAGGATGTATTTGATGTGCATCCGGTCTCTTTTTTAATGCACATCACAGATCCACCACCCAAACAAAATTGGATTAAAAGACAAACAATGAAGAAAATAGCTTCCTCTAATTGACAGTTTGATGAGGTCGATGAAAAATTGATTGCAGCGCACGCTAACTCTAGAATTTGCCTTCCAGAGGAGCTTCATTCAGGCATGATAAAATTTCCCCCGGTTCAGTGCCTTTGACCTCCAGTCACCCATCGTCAGTGGCACAGGGATCTTGCTTGGTACATGTAGTTCAGCTAAAACAATGTATACCTGCTCACTTGAGAGCGGTAGTGCCATGTTTATGAATGCAGTCCAGATCGGAGACCTTGAGGTGGAATTTTCAACCCCCCTATATCACAAATTAATAATCACTGTCTCCACATCATGAAAAATTGAGAAGGCTGAGTCAATCAGGAGGGGAAAAAAATGCCTTTTAGATTAATGTGGATCGTGCCACAGAGCGACGTGTAAAGTGATTTTAAAATGTCCCGTTACGATTGCCTCAGGTTTTTCCCAAATTTGAGGCTGAGCAGACAAAATTGGATTGATCGGAATTCTGAAACCTTGGTCGGCAGCGAGGTTGAAAGTCATCAAGTCATCACTTTATAGTCCACTGCCTCCTGTAAGTAAGGTTCAAGAATCATGCTACCCAAGACACCCTTCTGTCCCTCTGTCTTGGATGGATGGCGTGTTTTGATATGCATGATAGGGTTCCCTAATCAGTTTACGGCTGGGCCTCGCCTCGTCGTATAAACACTGCCCACGTTTTCCCGCAATATATCGTGTATTCTTCGTCTTTGATTGCAGACGCTGTCATATCATGCAACAGCTCCGCGTGAAGAGGCCATCAGATTAAAGGTAGAATCTTGCCTTGCTTCGTAGGTCAAGTTTACCCCCATTAACTTGAGTCCGTGGGTATAAAAAAAAAATCAGACATGAAGGATTTCTTTGGGCCAAGTTACAGTATGCACCATTCCAACCTTTAAGATTTTGGGCAGGAGATGCGATTCCTCTGGAAATTTCCAGAATATTTCAGAAGTGTCGGATGTTTGAGAGGTTTATTCTTCAGGTTTTGATAACATTGTTCAGAATGTGCACAATGCACACACATGTAAGTGTAGCCATTTGTGGGAATACTCGAATATTTTTAGTCATTTTGTTGTGATTTTTTAAAAAATAAAAAGCTTTTGCTGAGGGTTTCGTGGATTTCTCTTCTCCGCCAAATCTCACCCCTATATCGGTGATGTATGGGTGATGTAACAGTCAAACACAAGGGCAAGGTTGTTCAATCAAATCTGTCTTCTTGTTCTACAAGTATCCCTGTTGTAACAAAGGTTTCATGATTGTAGTTTCGAAAGGCAAGGTTTTACCCTGGAATTAAAAGTGTGTTAACTTCTCAATGCTGTGTTACACATTCTTGTTCCGTTCAGCCAAACATGTAGCGAAAATTTCCATATCTGTCTCCAAACCCCAAATGATTTTATGATTTGTTTGTGACCAGGAGTAATATGTATCAGTCTGTCTCGTGAGCGGTTCTTTTCATGAAGTGACCAAGTAGCCTAAAAATTTTCAGAACTCCCGGTGAAATTGAACTAGTTGATCAGAAACCTGAAAACTTCAGATCAAACCATTTTGGAGCACCTTTGCAAGTGGCATTCTCAAAAACCTGGGTTTTTTTTCTACAGTTTTGTATATTATTGAAACAGTATACACGTAATATACAAAAATAGAGCTGCCATCCGCATAATGACCTTTAATTTAGCACTGGGATGAGATTGCAACATGTACCCAGTGGAATGGTCATCACACACCCACCGGACGTCTGCGGCTGCACCAGACGACTGTCTCATTTGAGGCGCAGGGTTCCAAGAAAAGCTACATGCATGTGTGATTTGATGGTTTACAAGAGGAAGTCAAGCTAACTTGCCACTTTCAGCCTCCAAAATCATAAGGGTTCATGTTTCTTAAAACTTCCTGTGAATGTTTTTTTGTTGGTACGCATACGTGTCCATGTATACATATCCCATGCATAAACCACACCATGTTACTCATACACTTATTTGGAATTGATGGCTTTCATGACAGTGATTAACGAGAATTCAAGCGGATTGATTGTCAGGAAAAGCGCTAAGTTTTGGGAAGGGGCTGTCTTACTCATTCAGATGTCAGAAGTGGTCAATTTACTGCAGTGCTAGAGTAAATTCCAGAACAATTAGATTCAATGAGGGATGTCAGAATACAAATGCATTATTCATAAAAGTACTTGTGTGGCTGAAACAAATCTATGACCCAGGCTCACAAAATGAGTCACACGTTGCTAGAGCCAGTTTTGATTTTTGAAAGGATCTTCAGTGTGAATAAATAGAGAACCATGAACCTTTTTTCACCCACATTGTGTCCATTTGTATTGGGATGCCTAGAAACTGAATGTTCCTTCAAAACCATCAGCTTGCTCGTCTAATTAAAAGAAATTAAAGCAAAATTATCAGTAAAAAAAATCTTTAAGACCCATGCTGTGAGATTTGGTCATAAACTGTTGTACACTATTAACCTTACCCTCCAGCCTTTGAACTAGAAACATTACTGAATCTAACATTTCATCAGATTGAAGCAGGTCAATGTAATTAATGGCACATGACTGGGCAGAACCTGTTGAACTCCAGCAAGTCAACACACCGAAGTTTGAGTCATGTGGTATGGATTGATCTTTGTAGCATACAGAGTAGAGATACCAAACCTGACAAAATCAAGCCAAGTCCAGCACACTGTACCAGCCAGCCACTTCACCGGACAGCCCGTATATGTTCATACTTGGTTTAAAACCATCACCCTACGCCTTTGTTCATCAATCCAACAAAGTAGAATAAGTTTATAATGTGTGGCACAGAATCAGCCCAAACTTCACACAACCTACCGTTGGAGTTTGAGGGGCCTGAGGCAGCCAGGGTTAGGGTTAGGAGAACATTCTTACCTGCGGACACATACAGTACATGTAACCCTGTTCTTTTCACTTTGCAGAAACTGGCTGTTCCTACAATCAGAGAGGTTGGGCTTGACGACTACTTCTTCAGCGACATGAAACTAACGGAGGATGAGACACTCACTGCATCACTCAGGATGTTCTTAGATTTGGATCTCGTCAACCGCTTTCGGATCAATTATGAGGTAAACGAGTCTCTGAAAAGTCTGGAAAAAAGTTCCCTGACCAGTTCGTGCTGGTGTGGCAGTCCATACTTTCTGGGACACGTGACAGGTCGTACTCGACCATTGAAATAAACCTGATCAGTAAATATTGTCTGGAACCTGCGAGTAACCTTCCCAATCAGAATCGTCTGATGCTTTCCTCTGATCCATAGTGTTGGCGTTTTATTTTTTTCACAGACTCTGTGTAGATGGCTACTGAGCGTCAGGAAGAACTATCGCAGCGTGAGATACCACAACTGGCGCCACGCCTTCACAGTAACGCAAACCATGTTTGCGCTGATCAAGGTCAGACACCGTCCGCCCCCCCCCCCAAAAGCGTTGAATGTATTAGTAAAGTAACTGGAAAAATCAAACACTAGTACTGTGTGGTTGGGGTATCACACAAAATCCTGTCAGATTGCCCACTCTGCGACCAACTATGCGATGGTGATGTTTCATTGAAGTAAAGGTTGTCGTTTTCCACAACTGAGTTGTTTTTTTTGTTTAGTATTGACAAAATGCGCTCCCAGTATCATGCAAATATCATGTCGTAAAAACTTCAAACTGTGAACTGTTCAGATCATTGAGAGTACGTTTGACATGCCTGTCAGTTCATGAATATTTGAGCAAGCGGTTTCCATGCCAATATCTTTTGATGGCTGTTCTTAAAAATGATTAAGAAGGTAAAATTAGGCCCCTTATGCTGTGAATAATTCATCAGTTATGTTTGGCTGCATCATCCGTCCACTCACACGTCATATTCCTTCCTGAGGCTAGGCAATACCACACAATACCCTAAAAGGTATTTAAATGAGCCCTCAGTTCATTTAAAATTCTAATCTATTATGTGGTGATGCCTGACCTCAGGAAGGAGTACGACAGGTTGGCAGGTCTGATAATGCAGTGGTCTCCACCAGTTGACAAACAAAGCTATCAGTCCGTGTGTTATTGAGAAGGAAGTTACACCTGAGCAAACGGTAGACTTCTCGAATTGCACGTACCTTGAAATTGGCAGGAAGTGTTTTTCTGTTGGCAAATTGACTGACTCCAAGGTAACATGTCAGTGCTGATGCACTCCGAATTAACGGTAGATCTCGAGCACTTTCCACTTTTTTTTCAATCAACCCTGATGTAATTTTTCATTAGTCAATGGAACTTGAAACTTTTTTGTGACCGGCTCTAGAGAAATGGGTAATAAGTTGCCAGATTCAGGTTATCAGTTTTTGAGAATGTGTTAAAATACCGTATTAGCTGAAAAATATACCTGTTAAAGCATCAAGAGACAAGGAGAAGTAAGTTTGTCCTTGCCAACCATTCAGTGTCAGCAATTCCAGTATCGGTGTGTACAGAATTTCACAAATTCTTGATCTGGTCTGAACAGAACGGAGGTATGCGAGATGTACTGACGGATCTGGAGTGTCTAGCGCTATTGGTTGGTTGCTTGTCACATGACCTAGATCATCGAGGCACCACCAACAACTACCAAATCATGTGAGTGGTTGACAAATGCAAATCTTGCTGCTGTTGGCAGTCAAGTTTGTCATAAGACTCTGCTGGTCCCTCACGAGTCATCCAGTCTCAGTCGGGTCACAAGCAATCCAAGTGAACTATAACTATGACTGCAGGATCCTCTAGTCACTTTTCACGCTGTTAACCTGTGACTGGCCTGGTGATAGGACTTGTGACTGGACTTATGACAGACTCAACCACAGCACTGAATTTCACAGACTTTTCACAGATTGTACCTTCTTGTTTATGTCCGGGTTCATCAGTGTTGGAAGCCCCCAAATATCTTCATTTCAATTATGTTCCCGTTCCTAAAATTATCAGCGTAAAAACATCTCAGCATATGTTTTGCAGAGTTACCCTCGTCAACTGGCAGAATGATGGTTTTTGAGAGACGTGTCTTTCCAAAGTGAAACAAAGCTGCCTTGAAACCAGTCCACCAATAATAATGAAACACAAGGCTGCGCAGAGTTAGAGACCGAACAGAAAGGCTGTTCCATTGAATTAGAAACCGAAAGCGTTTGACTACATAACCAGAAGAAGAAGAAAGCTGAACTTGACCTTGGTCTTTCCCTTTGTTTTTTTTCTCACAAGAAGGAACATGGGCTTTTGAACCCACGTCTTAAACACCGACGTTTGTGCAGGAAGTACTTGAACTTTTGTCCGAGCCTGTTTCATATTTACCCAGTGAGTGAACGCACAGCCCGAAAGACACGTTCATGCGGAAGCACTCGAACTTTGAGTCCCTGTACTGATACTTGTGCATTTTTCAGATTGTTTGTCCAAACACTTGTATTTCCGGTATTCATCAAGAGCACTTCATCGCATTGTCCAATCCAAGAGGCCCGGTTACATGTATACCACAATGGGTTTCAGTATTTAAATGACAGTAAATTAAACAGTGCCAAATTAGCAGAGGATACACTGTACAAGGATCTTGAGAGCAGCTTTGAACAATGATTCAACTGTCTGTGGTCTTTATGTGATCGGGTAGATTGTCCCACAGGTGGGCACTTGCAATAGGAAAAATCCAGTCCCCAGCCTTCTTTTGAGGCATAGGGATGATATGTGTAGAACCACAAGAAGAGCAGAGGGACTTTAAAGTAGCCTGGGTACTCCCAAGAGACGAAAGATAGTCTGGTGCAGAGTTTCCTGAGTGACTTGAAGGCGTGAACTGTTTGTTTGAATAATAAAAAGACTCAAAGACGTCATCGGAGTTATAGTATTCCCCTGTGTTCATCGACAGGTCTGAGTCACCACTCGCCCAGCTCTACTCTACCTCGACCATGGAGCACCACCACTTTGACCAGTGCATCATGATCCTCAGTAGCAAGGTGGGTGGTTATGTCCCTGTTTATTGTATTATTTATCTGCCTGCGGGGTCATCGGTGTTGTCAGGGCTCTGCTTAGCCCTCTGTCACCTCTTCTGGGTAGGCAGAAGCCACATTCTCACAAACAGGGCACAGTTTTTTTAGCTGAAAAGGAGCAGATGGTGCACCATCAAGCACTTTACTCCACGTTTCAAGTTTGCACTTGTACCAAGCGATTTTGGAGCAGTTTGCGAAGATTGTGAAAACTGCAGGGAGGGAGAGCCCAGCCACTGTTACCTTACCCATTGATTTTGCACACAGGGGAGGGTTTTTGAAGATTGGGAAAATTTCTCCGCAAAATGTCGCAGGGAGCCGTGATTAATCCCAACCCTGCTAAATGCAACAGAATTCAATGTTGGACAAAAGTTGTTGTACATATGTATCGTTGCATTTAGCATTCAGCGTAAGTGGTAGAGCACACTTCATGCCTTGATAGTGTCCAGGATGGTGTGTATTCAGTCCACTGCAAAGGGTCACAGAATCCATCATTGCCCTTTGTTGCATTTTGTTGCATTCAGCGTGGTTCTTACTTCAGCTGCGTTGAGTTCTGTTGCACTCAACAGGTCACGTAGCGAGGGTTCAAACTGGCATGTGCATGTATGGCCCATGATTATCTCGGCTTGTTCTCAACAGGGTAATGAGATCTTCATGAATTTGAACGCTGAAGAGTACAGCCAGGCTATGCGTCTCTTGGAGCATGCTATTCTGGCCACCGACTTGGCACTGTACTTCAAGTAAGCATTGAACCTATGACCAATGACCATGCGGTACATGTACGCTGGTGGTCAAGTCTGAAGCAATGTGAGGCTCGACATAGGGATACAAGTCACAAGTCACTAGAGCCATGTTGAGTTAAAGACGTTTTAAAAGAAATCTTGGAAAACATGAATCAGTTGGAACCCTGACCATTGTTTACCCATATGAAGCCCATTTTGGCCAGGTTGACAAATTGAGTGGCATAATCTTGGATTACTCGGTTAGCTTCTTCATTGACGACATCCTTTTATATAAGGGCCGTATAGGCATGCATGTTCTCAATTCAATGATTGGACTTGTAGGTTCCGGGGAGAGTTCTTCAGACTGGTGGAGGAGGGCAACGAAGATTGGACCGATGACGACAACAAGGAGCTGCTTCGTGGAATGCTGATGACAGCCTCCGATGTGTCAGCCATCACAAAGCCCTGGGAAGTGCAGAAAGAGGTCAGAAACCCTGCTATCACGATTGTCAGATTGTCACCTTTAAGTCAAAATTTATCATACGACACATTTGCTAAAGTTCACATATGACTTCGTATTGACTTGTACTTCACTGCTTTGGTTACTTTCAAGGTTGTGAAAAATTGTTTTTTAGGTGAATTGGGAAGACAGCTTGTCTGTGGCACTGAACAGATTTGCATGAGTTGGGTACATTTTTTGTTCATGTCACCCAGGTTGCGCAGCTGATTTTTGGGGAGTTCTTTGAGCAAGGTGATCTAGAAAGACAGCAATTCAACAAAACACCAGAGGTATGTGTTCCTAAGAATAAGTGAAAGATAGCTTCATGGTTTTTTTGCAAAACATGTTTATGTCCCAGCCTTTAATAGCTTTCTGTTAGATTTTGATGAATCTGAGGTTACGTCCACCAATTGGGAAGGCTGTGGTCCCAGTGGAGTGGCCTTCTATTCCGGAATGAATGAAAATGTCATTTGGAATGGAATGTTCCGACCATTCAGAATTATGAGACACTCCTCAAGAATGCACATGGCATTTCTGTTAGTTTAGAGCCCCCACGGAGTGCACACATGTAGAGTAATTCATTAAGTCGCCTATTACTTCAGGACAAGAAAGTGTTTCGTTTTTGGCCACCTGTTACGGGACCTTACTGGAGTAAACGGATCGAGTGATCAGTGAACTCACAGGTTTGTGATAACGTTTAATGGCAGGACATGATGAATCGAGAGAAGCTTCACCTGCTACCAAAGATGCAAGTGGGGTTTGTGGACTCAATATGCATGCCGGTGTATGAGGTACGTACTCATCACAGTTAGCAGGGGTGAGATTTGTCAGGATGTTTCGTGTTTTCAGGATTTTTTTTTCTATCAGGATTTTTCTGGTTTTCAGGATTTCTCCCACAATTGAGAAAAATGCTGATTTCAAATGCTAATAAAAGTAATTCATTCGTTAATTCAAGCTGGAGTTGTAAATGTTGCCGAGGGTAGCTGCAAGTAATAGCGTCTTGCACGAGGACCGGCTGAGATATTTTAATGCCCACGATTCTTTTCATACGCATTGCGACAGGCCCTGGCAAAGACCTCAGAGAAGTGTACTCCGCTGCTCAGCGGCTGCAAACAGAACCGCGACCACTGGAAGGAGATCGCCGAGGACTGCAAGCAGCCGGGGACAGAGACGAAGGAGAAGGCGTCATCCGACGAGAAGGACATCGACGAATCGGAAGCACTGCCAGCCTCCGCGCCAGTCCAGCCAAGCAATAAAGATTGATTGAATCGTACAAGTGTGTACCCACATAATGTTGCTCCTTTTAGTCAGTCCTTTTCAACCAGTGTTGTATTCGAGTCCATCACAAGTCCTTTCATAAGTCCATCACAAGTCATTCAGTCTTCAGCCAATTCGCAAACCATTCAAATGACCTGTGACAAAAGCATTCCTTTGTCATTGTTCACCCTGTTACTTTTGACTGGCCTTTTGAAGGCACTTGTAATGGACTCGAATACAGCACTGTTTTCAACGATTTCTACTTATTCAATTTAAGATTCTAGTGGCATAGATTTAGTATACCGAGGAACTTTTTTCCTAGTACTTTTAGAAGAGGACGTACTACGAATTTTTTAGTCAATTTGAAGCTCTTGTGTCGTTCAACTTCAAGTTTTAAGCCGGATAAACATACAAAGGCACGTACAATTGCAAATTGCTGCATTTGGTGGTGTTGAGACGGTCTGCCTCGTAGCAGAAAGTATTCTTTGTGAAACCGTTCATCCCTCCCGTGTTTCACTCTAAAAAAAAAAAAAATTTGCGGTAAATTTTATTGTCAGATGTATGTATATAATTTAACGTGGTTGGATAGTTTTTATGATTAATTTATGGGAAAGTGCAACTTTGCGATGTGGGTAGCTGAGTGGGTGTTTTGGTCCATCCCACCTGGTTGATTTCTGCAGTATTTGGAGGTTCAATCGGCCGTACTCTCAGGGTTGCTTGCAAGCTCGTTCTGCCATTCGCTCACTCTCCACCTTTGGACGTATTTGTACAGATATTTGTAAATAGTGCTCCGTTTAGCATGTGTGCTACAACATAACAGTAACATTTCGCTCCAGTACAAGTATTCTGTCCTCGTGGTGTGACCAGATCATCTGTGGACGTATTTGCTTCTCGGAATTAATTCTTGGGGGGTAGACATTTAAAATTGATGAATGGAGATGAAATTATGAATTGCCCTTTTGGACACTTTTTTTGCTTTTTTCTAGCTTTACTGCATTCACATCAAAGCTACGTTCAAACTTCAAGTTATATGTGTTTGGTGAAGGTCAAGAAAAAGTGAACAGAATTTTGACTTTGTCAAAAATCAACATAAATAGAAACTTTCTATTTTGTCTTACCTCTTCACAGTAACAGTCAACTTTTTTTTATTCTTGAAGGTTAAGTTTGTACTTAGGGACAAAACTAGTTACGGTACGATATATGAACTGGCACACAATTTACTTGTTAGTTGGGGTAGGCTTCAAATGCTGCTGTGTCGCAGTATGTCCCTCAAAAGTGTTCAAGCAATTTCACCTGCTTGATGGACTGAGTAGAGGTTATGCATTAATTAACGAATCCTGAGAGGGCAAGAGTTTTATAACACTGGGTAGGCTCAAGTAAACCTTTCGTGCATTCGTTGTAACTAAGTTAAATTAACAAAACCAATATCTAAGACACCGTGGAGACGCCAGCAACGCATAACCTCTATAGTTGGCTCAACAGCAGCATTCATGAATACCACATCAAACGTTCAGGCCAAACTGCGGTCCCCCTGAAGCCCGTCTGCATTACAAATCTCAGTTGTCACTTTATTATTGCTATCCAGGATAATATAGAAACTTGAATGTGTAGCGAAACTCGGGGCATGCGTTTTCCGCTGAGCATGCATTCTTTGTTAGGAGAGAAGTGCACCCCTTGATTTGGTTCCAAGCCCATTTGGCCCATCATGCCAGTGTTTAGCTGCAGTTTCCTCGGCATAATATTCAATCTACAGGCTAGGAAGTAAAAGTACATGTATATTACAATGCTAAGCATAACAAGATCTGACAGACACAAGTTATTAATGAAAAAAGGGCATTGGCACTTGGCAGTTTACCAAAAGTCATATCAGTTCAACTACATGTACAAGTTGTAATTGGGGAGTTATTTCTCTTCCGGTACCCACCAAAATGAATCACCAAGACAGATGGGTGTGGATTTGCTGCTGCCATTTGTGGATCGTGGTGGTGGGAAGATAAATTTTTAAAATTATGATTCCTGCGGCGGGGAATTTTACTTTCAGTGTTTTCCACAGTTTTGGATATTGACCAAGTGATATCAATCCTTTACATTTCCTTGCTGCTTTTCGTCTCTATTGAATTCTAATTGAAGATCCTTTGACCTCCTGATGGCAATACACATTTGTTATAACAATTTGGGGTTTTTTTCTTCAACTTTCAGTTTCTGTTTTGATACCTTTGCCCGGTTTGTTTTGGGGAAAATTTATTCATTTGATCATTGTCTTGTTTTCTTAAACTCTGTTCGTATTGAGAAAGAATTTCCTTTTATTTTCCACCAGCTCAAATTCTCTGTGGTAACCCAAGTGGTACTTAATGGATAGCTAGGAAATTTATTTGCTGGTTTTTCCTCGAGACGATACAGTATTACGCGTGTGGGTGATGCATCCAGTTTTGGTACTCTACTAAGAAAGAATCTTTCCGCTTTACAGTGTTTTAATTTTGCAATTGTTTTAATTTGTTACTCTTGACACCTTGTTACACTGTCAACAAAACAGCAAGAGATGGCACCGTGGGAACTATTGGAACCCTTGGTAATACCCAGGTATTGTCAACAATATGAAAATGTAAAAAAGGAGTGTGTAAGAGAGTTTACTCAGGTAGCAATCTTAGGAAATTTAGGACGAGACCAATCAAGAACATTTTGGTTGCAAACAGTGAGTGCCGTCATCTCCTAATTTGTGGACTTGCAAGTCTTGTAAGACTTGCAAGTCTGAGAGTTTACTTGAAGGGGGAAAAAACCCTGCATTTCTAGACATGATTTTTGGGTCGTTGCATCATGTGTGCGGAAATTTAAGACAGACTGTGGATTCAAAACTGAAAGTGAAGAGGTTTGAGTGCTTCTGGCCTCCAGCTGTACTCAACTGTTTCTGTTTGTTGGCAGCTTGTTGCGTTCATCAAGAAACTTGTTTTCTCAGTTAAATGATGATTTGATCATAAATAGAACCTTGAATTTTTTTTGGTGTTTACCTGGACATGAGTGCGTACTTCATGAGTATTAACCAATACATTTTAATGCTAGTGTTAACCTTAGTTGTTGGTAACTAGTGATTTATTCAGCCTTTTTAGAGGAATTTCTCAAGCTTTTGTCAAATAACAGTCAGGAAACTCGAAACATGCTGTGCAAATATGCTCGCTGCATATTTGCAGAGACAGCATATTTTACACACAGAGAAGCCACAACAGCAGTGTGGCCCTGAATTGTATTTAAAAAAAAATTTAGAAGAGTAGAAAATTAACAAAAAAGTAACTTCATTTTGAAGAAATACTACTGGAAAGTAGCATAAAGAACTAATAGCATGAGAATTGCACCATGTTAAGTCAGCCGTTTTTATTCATGTATGTATCAAATCGTGGACGTGTATAAGGAAGGCAGTCTCGCCGTGTGACCGTTTGGGAAGAGTTGCCCAAATGGGACCAAGTGATGATTTCTCATTGTAGCGTGTTCATATTACGTCAGATAAATCATGTCATACATGTATCTATAAATAACGATTGTTAATGCTCTCAGCAATAAACTTAAGTTTTGATGTTTGAGAATTTCACAAATTGTACCCAAACTATGCACTTAACTAGACAGGTTTTATTAAGTTGGTGGAGAGTGTGTTCATTTGAAAATGGCATTTATCGTCATTATCAGTTTGCTGCTAAAGTGTACATCTGCAGCCAAACTTCTTTTGATATGAAAAACAAAATCTTCAGGCCTTTTTTTGTTCCAGTTAAGCTTGCTGTCCATGTGGAAAGCAAACGTGATGTCGTTCGTCATTATTCGGGCCACAGTAGTTCGGCGTGAATGGTCTTCCCTTTAGCTGGGAAACTGGTCATAGTTCACGTTTAGGAGCTGTCAGTTTGGGTAAATTGCTGCTGATCGTGTGGATGCTTACAGCCGCTGGAAGTCAATTTGTTTGGACATACTTGTACCTCAAACGTCTTAATGGGTCTGATGAGTAGACCCCTTCTGCGTCTTGCATGCAAGCCGGGTCATAACTGTGACTTCACTTTAGTCAAACCACGCCCACTGTGCATAGAGTGCTCATCCAATCGAAGCTTGCACTCAGTGGTGCGTGCGCGTGTATGACGAAGTCACATTAAAATACGAACCGGACACCTTTAGCTGCATATTCCTTTTCGGGGTTGAATCTCTTTTTATTTCACAAATACATACGTAAGTGATAAGACTGGCGATGTAAGCATCCTGGCAATACAGTTCTCGTGGTAGCTTGTATAGCATATTCTGCGTCTCTCTGGAAGGAAATGCTTGTCCCTGACAGTCCTCATTCTTCACCTGTTGAAAGCAGAGGACTGCGTAGTAACCATGTATTCTGTGATCTTTGGTCGACAACAAAAAGTGCTGTTTCCAGCTCTTTGTCATAGACATTTTTGTGTAGAATATACAGTTCCTTACTTGTAGTTTGTTACAGCTAAAGTAGTTGAAGAGCTTAACGATAATAGCGACCAAGAAAGGTAATTTTTTTCGGTGTGAAACTCATGAGTACTTTGTTTCTGTGTATCTTTCGAACATGAGTGACAAACGGAGACATTGTGAGGTGAACAGATTGACCATTTTTACCAGCTTCAAACTCAAGACTCCGTGGCAGGTTATCCGTAGATTCAAGGAGTAACTTCTCTTGTTAGGCAGAATTTAAAAAAAAAAAACATGTTTTGGGTGTCTTAGAGGTCACAGTCGCCCTACACATTTCCCACGTTATGCTGGCATCTAAGGTTTTCTTTTTCAATTCTGCGATTCAATGTTGAGATTTTACTTTTTAGAAGTAGTTCATCCCCATGGCGGAACATAAGTACTTTTTAAAATCTCTTGAATTGTCCTCATAATCTTGGCGCAAGTAAGCAAATTATTCTGTGGTGTTTTGGGTGAAGTGCCGTAGCATTGGGAAGTAGGCCTCCGATTTCGAATGTGAGCACCGATGTTTAAATATGGAAGGTTCTTTTAATAATAGACGCCATGAAACAAGTAGTTAGCAGTTCAAAATTTGCAATTTAAAATTCGCGTAATTGTCTTGAGTGAAATCAAGTCCTTTGATCGGTGCCGGTATAAGTCATTCAGAGCCTGTCACGGGGAATGAATGGATTTTTGGAATTCCTAGAATTCGTGGTGTTGAATGGAGCTGACAGTGGTGTGAGACTTCCCTGGAGGTGTGGCAGTGACGCTCAATCGATACATCTGCATTAATACTCCCCCTTAACCTTTTAATGTTATACCTTGCAACACTAGCCTATACCTTGGATTTACTTTGATTTCTAGACAACATAAAAGGAATGACTTTCAACAAAACAAGAGTGAACAAATTGTTCCCCCCCTTAATAATGGTAGACATGTTGCCCGTGCGGGGTTTTTCTGGACGAGGTACACGTAGAGCTGGGTTGATGGTCAAAATCGTTACAGTTGAAAGTAGATGAACCGCTACACTTCACAAAACGATGGAGCCTGTCTGCTTTCGACAACTTTGCTGTTTTTTCTATTGTTCTTGCTTGTTTTTTCTGTAATTAGGGGACTGCATGATCAGAATATCAGTGTGCATTGGGCGTGAATCACTAGTTCTTGCAGTGATTTTTAAAAAAAATACTGGAATGCAGTACCTGTTATCTTCTAAAGCAATAGGATCATCTTGAGAATCTTTGATGTTCTCCATCAAATCTTTTTGCCAAATGCTAATTTAGAAAAAAGAAATGAAAAGTATGTGTACATAGGAAGCTGTATACCAGTAGCTCAATCGTTCACAATTCTTCTTGTCTTTGATATTCAAATATTTTTACTGTTTTTTTCCTGTTTGATCTGTATTCATGGCAATTGGAAAAAGTAGATTTTTTTCTCTATGAAATTGTGCACAGTCAAGTTTGAGGTACTTCAAGCATATTAATGGTTCTGCAGTAGTCACGTTTAATCCCTTATGAGAAAATTTGTATTGCTATGGGTGTAAGAGTAGTATTGAGTGACTTCTCTCATTTTACTCCAAAAATTTATGATTGAGGCTTTCCGATACATTTTGACTTTTAAATGCTTCTGTATTTACTAACAACAGCAGTGATTATTTTTGAATTTTGGGGGTTGCTAAATATAAGCTTTGTTGAGAAGAACTTGATATTTGACATTTGAGCCAGTAGTGTTCTGAAACAGAACTGTGGCGCAGGGTTACGCTCTTATAACGTAGTGAGGTTCGAATCTGGGTCAGTATTTTTGACAGGTGCCCTGATGGCAGAGTGGAAAATGTCTTTTACATGCTGTGATTTGGAACTGATTTACTTCACAAATCTGACATAGCCTTTAGAACGGCTGCCGCAAAACAGGAGGAAGACTTTGTAGAATTACTTCGGTGTTGAAAGGGGGTTGTTGGTGACAACATAAGAATTTCTACATTATCCATTTCGACAGAAGCAAACCACAGACCTAGAAAATGATGTCGTCCGGCAGCGGTGCTGCTTAGCGCACAATTTCACGCTAGCAAGGCACCGTGTTTATCGTAAGCAGTAAACACAGCAAAAATGCACACCTAACAGAGTACCGAATTGAATACGTCACGCGCACAATTAGTGTGCGTGAACCAACACGCGCGCGTACTCCATTCGTTTGCATTGCACTTCTGGTTTAGAGTGACGTCACACTTCTTGTTGGTTCACGCGCTAATGCCTTTTACACACTAATTGTGCGCGTGACGTATTCACGTCGGTACTCTATGCGCTCAGCTTAGTGACGTAGCGTGACAATGAAAATCTCAATGCGCGCGAAACTGTTAGTACTGCCACGCGAAGTACCGCTTTGAAAGTATCGGTATTTTTTTGCGTTAAGCGGCTCCGTGAAATAGGGCTCTGGTGTACGATGCTCCAGAAAAACAGAAAGGCATCTCACAAATGTACTTGGCGTGGGCATGTTCCACGTTAATATCAGTCATGAGCTCGTTGCCGAGTTCACTCTTGTTACCGGTATTCACCTGATGGATTTACGGCAGTACGACAGGCTTGTCAGGGTCATGACAAGTCGGGCCATTTTTGAAAAAATCCTGGCACGTTCGGAAATCAGCTTTGTCTTTGTTTTCCAGACGTCTGTTTTTCTTCAGATTTGGCATCCCACACACATCTTTGCTTGTGTGTGGACAAAAACTCTGGCTTGCTTCATTTGTGAAATCGTTGGACCAGCACCGCGCTTTGCTTAGCGCTATTGGGACATAACCCGTCACAAGTACTACTTGAGCCAACTGTATGCCCTCAGAGCACTGTCGTAATGATGAAATATGACAAGTTCTTAATTAAGGATCAAGTTCGAATTTTTTTCGTTTAAATATAAAAATATACTCAAGATAGTATTGCCTCGTAGTGGGGATTTCAAGTATTTACGTCAACTCAGAGCTCATACTTAAAGTATGCCAAAGTCGTTTCAGTTGTGTGGCATAGTTTGTACATCTTTCATATGAGTTTTATTTTGTACTGTTGTAAAGCAGTTTCTTTTACTGACTTTTTCAGTACTAACGTGGATGATCCATGATCATTATTGGGGTGTATTGTGTGAGCAGTCGTTTTAGGACCAGCTAGACTGCTCCTGCACTTCATGTGTAATCCTGGATGCTTTTGTTGTCTTTTTTGTTTTTGATTAAAAAGCACAGTGTTAATGCAAGTTGCCATTCATGTGACTCAACATCAAACTGATTATCTCTAAAATAATGAAGAGATAGTGACGATGGGTGTCCATTCGAAACCCGTACAAGCACCTCAGCTCGTGGACATGAAGTTACGTATTTATGGTTTAACTCATCAGTGCTGCGCCAACTGTAGTATATTTTGTACATATTTATTTATTTGAGTACAGAGACTACCCTTTCATCTGATTCTTATTAAATTCAACTATCTGCTCTGACATGTTGTGATTGTGCTTATTTTGGCTTGTATGTGTCCTAACTTGTAACGGCTTTATATCAGAAAGGAGAGAATACACTGTACCTTTTGAGACAGATGAGGCAAAGGTTTTGAGGGTCCGTTCTTGTGTAGCCCAATGCTAAATACTCGGACAGTATCAGTGGCCAGATATGCTCAACAACAACCTCTGGCCAGGTTGTGGGGTCCAGATGCTCCGACCATGGAGGAAGGACACAGAAGGAGTTACAACTCGGGCACATCAAAGTGCTCGATGATCATCGCCGCCCGGTCAGACGAACAATAGTAAACATTCCAAAAATTCCTGATTACAATCACGAAACAGTTGAATTACCGGAAGTTTGTAAAATTTAAATTCAGTTCAAATATTACACATAAATTACATGAAGCTTGAAAACAAAAAGTTATGTCAGTCCATGTATTTTTTTTTAATTCTCGCGACGACTTTTCATGTCAAAATAACTGCACGTGCCAAAAGGAAACAAACGTTGAATAAAACATTAATTTCAACAATTTTTTACAGAGACGTTGCATTAGAAAAATAAAATTCCACATTTCAGGGCGTTGTTAGTATCAAATCTTTGGCATTGATAAGAGTGCTGACATTGTATATGTAATCTAGTTCAGATATACGCAACTGTTGAAAGTTGAAAATGCAGACATTTCACAGTGCACTGGTTTACAAACCTAGTGTGTTCAAAATTTTCTCAGACGAAGAAAAGAATACGGCTCTTGCCATGCCATAACTAAAAACACCGATGTTTGACAAATTACTTCATGTAAAACATTAAGGTTTCTCAATGCAACAGCTGAAAATAAAATTCCGTTAAAATGGGCCGAGAAAAAAATTCTCCTCTGCCTGCTTTTTCCTTTTATTTATCTATTTATTTTTGCATCGTAGTTTCACTTATTTATTCCTAACAAAACGTACGGTTAAGTATGTACGTCCAAAATCTGTTCGTAAAAACGCTGCCATGAAAAACAAAGAAACAATAATTTATGCGACAATCAGTACTTTTTTTGTATTTGAGTTCAAACTTAAATATACCTTTGGTATAAGATGCAAATATACAAATATAAATCTACAAGTCATGTGCGGCTGATTAAAAATATGAATACTTTTAACAAAACTAATGCATGATTAATTTTGCACACCACATCTACTGATACCTGTTTCATTGTTTACAACCAAGAAAACATTGCGCAAGGACTACCTGTTGTTTTTGGAATAAATACGCGTGCCTTAAATACTTGCGAGTAAATGTAATGCCTGTTGATTTACCATGATTTACCCAACATTCTTAACTTGTCACGGTGCAAATAATTACCAGTGGTAGATCCGATCTTGCACCAGGGCCGTTTTCCAATACTCAATTCGGCTCCGTCTCAGGCTTCAACTGTTTTTTTAATAGCTGACTTTGAAGCTATAAGCGCAGTAATCAGTCTCATAGTGCCATTGAACATCAAATAAGATGCAAAAAAAAAGCCCACAATTACAGTAATCCAATTTAATTTAAACGCTTCAGGCCCACAATCGGGAATTGGTTTGGGGAACGACGCCTGAGACGGAACGAAGTTGAGCACATGTATTGGAAAACGGCCGAGGTCTGTTCGCAAACCATGTAAACAATGCATACCACAAACGATGAACGCATTGCACAGACTATGCAGCATAGACGAGCGTGCTGCATGTGCGCACGTGTGGTGTTTTGACAGGTAGGCCTACCAAGACGTACTTCCGAGAATTGGTACCATTTGCGCAGGAAGGAGTCTGGGTGTATGACCCCTCAGACGTGCCAATGGCGGGGTAAGGGAACCCCGGCACACCGTCTGTTCCTGGCAGCAAGTTTTATCTTGAATTCCTTGAAAATGACAGATCCTGTGCCAACGAAATTATGTGTATATATAGGTAAGTCTTTACTTTGCATTTGTGAAATGACAATTAGCCAAAGTGTTTCACTGTGTTAGTCGTGTCTTTCGACAATTTTTAGGTGGCTTCTTTCCCGCCATATTCACATGGCTGAAGTTGTAGGTTTACATGCAGTAATCCTTATCTTCAGGACGTCTTTATGTTTTGCTTCAGTTAAATTTTTAACTTCTTACAAGGTGTTTTCAGTATAAAGTACCTTTGCAGCCATGGAAAGTTTTCTTTCTACGTAAGTGGAGGATGTAGAAGTCATTTTGTGAGTAAGGTTACTGGAAACTATTGCTAATTTCACAGCTGAAGATAGATAGGCGTAAGTCTACTGTGTGTTAGGAACAGGGTTCTCACAGTACGTGTAAGGATTTACCTACAGACAGCTGTTGCAAGGATCAATACTGTGCAAAACTCAAGAACATTACCTGGCCAAATTGAATTTTGAATGATTTACCCATTTCAAATGATTTTGCAGGCAAACTAAGTTTCTCTTGGCAGGAAAATATTCACGGTTGAGTGGTCATTCCATGTCAAATTGCCCAATTGCTTAAGCCGAACCCTTTTCAATTTAGTTCAGTTTGGTATATGGGGGTCATAGTGACTATTCTCAGTAAAACCAAAAAGGTTGATGGATGGATTTTGTGGCAAATGTTTTAAGGAAATATCAGTCATTCATCGGTAACATTCATCGGAAACTGTCCCATTCCGCAGCCAGTTCATGCAAGTTTTTATTCATCAAGGCATTTGTCTTGGCCGCAAGTTCTCTGTCAACTGGGATAGGATTACTGGCTGGCTTTGGTCTGGGGACTTCTGTGCAGTAGGCCTTGTGAGCCACCAGTGAGGGGACAGCATTAACGTGGTACACCATAGTACTGGATGCTGTCGGTTGCTCTGTGTGGAATTCTCTGACATCGTAATTGGTGGAAGTTTCTTGCTGATTAGGTGAACGTTGTTGTGCTGAGGTTGCCGTTTCACTGCCAGTCACTGAGTTGACTGCATTTGGACTTGTTCTACTTCCCTGTGTACAATTCTGGAATCAAAACAAAAGAGCCAGTATGGAACAGAATCCCCAAAATGAGTTCTACATGTAAGGCCTTTCTTCAGTCATGCATATTTAGTTTTAGTTTGCAATAGAAAGACTGAACTGAGCTCTTTGATTGCTCAGCCTGGCATCCTGATCAAAATGGACATCAGGTGGGTGAAAGGTGATGAGCGTTCCTGCTGATTTACAGATTGTTTGCAAGAATTTTTTGTGAGTTTTTTTGAAGGCCTTGAGCTCAAAAGTGGCTATGCAACCTGTGACTCTCATGTTTTTAAGACGTGCTCACATCTATCTGAAGAGTTTGGTTTGCCCACTAAAATAAAAGTCTGTGGATCCCCATCCAGTCTGACAGATGGTTGAAAGGTGTTGCATTCATGGCACTAAATCCTTCAAATATGATGTCTTCTGTTCTGGACAAATAATCAGGGTCTAAGTTCATGCACTGTAATAGTGACTGCCTCAAAAGCATGTGTCCATGTCAGAAGCATCAACTCTAGTGTTTTAGCTCTCCGTGTCTCACACAAGGTGCATGCAATGCATAATTTCCTTTATTGCAACTTAAAAACAAAAATATCCAAGTAAAAACAAAGACTAACTTATTGACGATTTTTTGACATATCTGAACAGACTGTACATCGTAAACAAAACCTTCATGTGGCTTTACTGTTTCTATCAAAGATAACAGATCTTAGAAAGTGGAAGGGTTTAAAACTTAGCCCATGAAATTCACATAGTCAGGTAAATCTCAATATTAGGACAACATACCGGTACATTAGACATATGTGCTGTGAGGGGCTGGTTCTGATTTGTCACCCTGCCTGTAGACATAGTACATGTAGGAACAAAAATGAAAAATGAATAGAATACACACTCGTGTAATGCAAAATGCTATCAAAATTCCTGGCCAATCTTCATTAACCCTGTAATATCCACACAATATTTCCTCTTTTCGTCACTACAACAAAACTTCCAACAACTGTTCCACACGAAAATCAGCACTCAAGCCAAAAAAGACACAGCAGCTTTTCATTTCAGTTTTTCATGTTTTCAGTTAGGAAAATGGAGAGAATAGGACAGTTTACAACATTTTAATAGGAACATCTTCAACAAAGACAGTCAAGTTTATTTTCATTCAATCTAGATTTAGTCTGCTTGCTGATGTGCATTACTAATGACCAATAGGGAATGCTCACATTTTTTAAATGTCATACATGTGTAGAAACTCTGCTGATCATGTCATTGTAAATTCCTGAAATCTCTTTGGCTGTGTTTTATGTCTCCAAAACTGGAACAGGTTTGGGTTCAAATATGTAACAAGTGAGTTACACAACCACCAAAGCCTTCAGGCAAGTCTCCAGAGATTAGCAAGCAGGAATTTTTGATGGTTTCTGGCTTGGTGTGCATGTAAGCCTCAACTGTGTGAGGTTAGTCAAAAAGAAATTAAGCACAATTGTGCAACCAGTTACTTTACCTTGTGAAGTCTGCCGACAAAAAGTCCATATGAAATGGTGATCAGCAAGCAAATGTGGTTGAAAACAAGTGGAGAACAATGCAAGAAATTAAACACTGGCAATGGGTGAGAATTGAGCCTGACAGCTTGTTACCATCCCATCACAGAATCAAATCAATAAACAGGTACATTTGGGGTTTTGAGTTGAAGAACTTACAACAGGAGCCAAGCACACGTGTACCAGCAGATTTCTGCATGACATAGACTCTCACACATGATGATGACCTCAGAGTCCTGCATTGACAGAGATACTCAGAGGGTGCTGCAGGCTCCCAGCACAAGCCCTTAAACGAAAGTCCCAACACAGACCTGTACCTATTTACTGATTTAAAGGTGATGGAAAGTGACAGAATTGTCAAACATAGCTTGCATGTTTTGCGGGCAAGGGGGACCATTCATTAGTCATCCTACATGTACCAGTATGTAGACATGATTTGCTTCTGGCAGTTTGGGTATTAACCCTAACAGTCATCAGTCCTCCAACAGGTGAAGGATTGAGGACTGTGAGGGTTAATATTTGAACGCTGAGGGACAACTGAAGAGTACAGTCAACTCTTGGTATAAAGAGTGCTCTTAAAATGCTATTTTAAAGAGCAAATTTTGAGGGTTCCCATGTCTTGACTTGTTTTGTTTTGTTTTCTTTAATTTTTTCCTGTCGTTTTATAAGAAGATTCTGGTTGAGGTTTGAAGATTTCCCACGGTGAAGGCGACAACCAAACGTAACAGGTTAGTAGTAGCACCATGCAAACTCTCTTTTGTATGTGTGATTAAAATCAGGCAATTTTGGCCACACCAATCTTGTTATGAGAGTTGACTTCACTATATAATGCAAACAGCAAATACGTTTGATGTGGTATAGAAAAACATCTGGGCAATCCCAATACAGTGCAATAATTTAGCTTGAAAAAAAATGCAAGCTTGAACGCAACCAGTTAACATGCAGCAGGTGTGGTGAAAACATATCAAATCTATTGGAACTATATGTATTTAATTTTAATTCTTGAGGAACTTTTCATATACATGTACATGTATATCCTTGAACTATACTTTGATTATATTTTTCATTTCAGTGGTTCAAAATCCCGATGGTCTGCAAGTGAAACTACTAATGCAGAACAATGCTGCTATATTAAACACTGCTAAACCGAACAATCAGGTATATCAAACATTCCCTTGGGTCCATATTTTCAATACACTTTTAGAAAAAAACTGAAGCTTTGCTTTAAAACAAAAGAAAAAAGTATATATAGGATCGATGATAATGACTTAAGAATTAAGGAAAATCTTTTTCGCGAAGGAGCAATGGCCAACACACGGGTGTGGTCAGTAGTATTCATGGGTACTTGTACAATGTGCATGTGAATAGGTGCACAGATGCTGTAATGACTGAAAGTCGCCGAATGAACCAAACCAAACATTTTGTGTGGATCCTGTTCTGTCTGTTACAGCGGTGTTGTAATGAAAAGAGAAAGAGCTGTCAGCAACAGACTGGTGAGGGCCTGGCTCGGATCATATTCCTCTTCTGGACTGGTACGTATATCATTGGCAACAGATCACTGGTTTGAAATTGTTCTAAGTTCTTTAATTCGTCTTCCTTAACATAACATCAAATATGGCTTTCCAGAGATTATTTAAATGCACCCCGTATCATGATTTTCAATCACATTCCACAAGTATCACCTTATTCTCTGTTTATTCAATTTAAATCAGCACCATACGCTCAGTGCATTCTGAAACTTTATTGTGCAAATAATGTAAGAAAAATTACACCACTAAAGAGGAAAGCAAATCACTAAAATAAAAAACACACACCCAAACAGAAACTGTCCATCAAAATTTCAAGTTGCATTTCTCACCATATTTGTTCTGTGGTGTCTTCGTATTGTTTTGCCATGGATCTGTTTGTACATGTATGCCTTGGTGTGTCATGCTGTGTCTCCTCTGGTCTTGGTGAATGCCTTGCTGTGTCCTGCCTTGTCCCCTTGGGTCATTGTGTTTCCATTGTTGTGTCATAAGATGTCTTCCTGGATCTTCGCGCATGCCTTGCAGTGTCGTGCCGTGTCCCCTCAGGTCTTTGTATGTGCCTTGCTGTGTCATGCTGTGTCTCCTGAGGTCTCTGTACATGTCTTGCTGAACCGAGCTGTTCCTCATTGGATCTTCAAGCAAGTCTTGCTGGGATGCACTGTTTCTGTCCCTTCCATCTTTGCTCAAGCCATAACTTTGACATTCATATGCTGTGCCTCTCTGCGCTTCACGTCTCAGAGGTTTCAGTGAGTCTGTTAACCAGTGTTTGGAGATAAATGACGCACTGTCAGCATTCTGATTCCTGTTGAAACTCGTCATTCCACGGTGATTGTTTTGGGACTCCAATGACTCTTCAAACGTTCTCTTCCCGTTCAATGCATCTGTTGACCACACTCTTGCAGGTGTCTGGACATTTGGGCCCTGTCTCACCACTGTGTTGTGGAACTTCTCTTCCTGCATGTACAACTTATGCACCTGTTGCTTCAGCTCGTCAACGCGACTGATCTCATCATACTCATCATCTAAGTTGATGAGATCAAGTTCTTTGCCTGTTTGAAGCAGCTGACTTGAGCTGTGTGTGAAATAAAATACAAAAAAGTGTATTTTGATCCAAGTACTGAATATGAGTAAGTAACCAGAGCTACTGTTGAATGAATGCCTTTCAAAAAATCTTGCACAATGTGTAAAATATACAGAATGTCCAACATTTTTCACCCAGGTATATCAGTGTTCATCATGATGCTGAACTGAGTGACACATCAAAACAAAGAGGTAAGTTTGCTCATCTAATCACATCTCTGTTTCAAATCTCTGAAGCCCCTTACTCTGTCTTAGCTATTGTTTCAGTCAAGCCCTCTCACGCTGAAAACCTCCCGATCAGTTTTTAGCTCTACCAAGAACTTTAAAGGTCTCAGTCCTGTTTCAGTCAGTCCCTGATTCCACCATTAAAACCCAAATCTTCAATGTGACTACAATCTTGAAGGCCGTGTCCGAATTACTTAGCTATGGCTCTATGCGGCATATGCCCCTATAGACCTGTGTCATGGAGCAGCCATCTTGCTTTCTACCACTAAAGCAAAACAAACTGAGGCTGGAAGGATAGTCTATTCCCTTTTATCAGTAAGTGGAGATGTATTACTGTTGCCAATGGGTCTATGGAAACAAGACAAACACAACAGTATCATGATAACGGTCTATGGAATTCACGAGTTAGTGGCTGCAGACATGTCAACAGACATGAACCGTTACTGGTTGTAGCCAGCCTAAGCCAGGTAATCCTGACACTGGAAGTTTGTGGAAAGAACGAGGCTCACCCGATGGGAGTGGTGTCATTCTGATAAGCAGGGAGGGAATCTAGCCCACGTAATAGAGTCAAACGCCTGTGCAGGTTTCTGGACTGCAGCACGGCGTTGTTATATCTGTTGTGTAGCGACTGCCACTTCTGTGGGGAAATACCATCCATTCTCAAGCACTGCTTCAACTTGGCTGAAACAAATTAAGAAAGAGAAAGCCCAGTTACATTTCCTGGTTACTCCAATGCTGATGAGATGTTTACTGCTAGAACATCACCAAACATTTCCAATTTACATTAAAGACCAATCTGGCCAAGATTAGCCCCAGCAAGTTCTGAGATTAAATTTCTTCAACAAGAAAATGAATCTTTGAACTCAGACTGACCTAATTCATACCCAAACAAAACTCAACATAATTTCAAGAGAATCCCAAACATAATGTAAGAAGTATTATATGTATAACAAAATCTCCTATTCTACAGAGGTCTTGGGAGAAATGCAAACCCTACCCGATTGCTTTAGTGTACTGCTTCAAATTTTAATTATATATAAATTTTGTATTATTATGTTAATGTCAAAGAGACGGTTACTGTTTCCTACTCACTGACTGATGCAGTGCAAAGAGCTAGAGCTGTCGCCAAGTCCCCTGCATCTCCTTTTTGTCTGGACTGGGCTTCAAGAATGGCACATTCGGCACATACTTCATCACAGATCGTATCCTTATCTTGTGTCCAACTCAAAACTTTCTCATCCCTCTCTAGCTTGTCCAGTTGTTTCTCTTCGTTAGACTTCTCAGCTGCACCCACAGTGTTGAGTCCTTTGCAGGTAGTTGTGGGTGCCTCAATGGAATGCAGGCTGCCTGAGCTGGCACTCGATCTGTCCCTGCTTCGGTAGCCAGAATCTTTGCTTGCAATCGAATCTCTGTCGCGAAGACCCTGGCCTGACATCGGGCTGCTGTTATGCATGTGCTGTTGTGAAGGCCTGTTTGTTTTGTGATCATTGCTCATGCTACTCTGAGCTCTATCAGTGTTCAGCAACTCCAGATGACTTGCATTCCAACCAGATTCTGATCCTGGATTGTGATCTCTGTCCGTCCTTTGTGAATGCTTTGAGTTGGATTGATCGTGCTGACCAGCCCAGAAGGGCTGCATGTTTTCAGCGCACTCACCACCAGTTGATGATACAAATGTTCTCTCCATACCAGGCATTTGTTTGTGATTCACCTGCAACGGACGGTGCCCACTGCTACTTCCCATGCCCATTGGCACGTCACTGGTGCTAGCTCTCTTCTGCTGGAGGTTATTCTTCACCGCGCTGGCTAGAATGCCGTCCTCTGCCATCGCAATGTTCTGAACAGAAACTGACTTGCTAGCTCTCAGGTCAAAACCCTGGTTCAGGTTGGGCACACTGCCAAACTGCATCTTACTTTCCTTCCTTGGATAGTGTACCCCTTCATGGTTCCTATTTGCTATGCTGTGAAGCATCTTGTTGGTGGACTTACTCATCTGTCCACTATCTTGCTGCTGCACTGGAATGCTATACTGTGAGTCCGACATTGTGCCATGACTGAAAGAGTTGTGACGTTGCACAGTACCCTTTTTATCACCATTCAGCCATGACTGGGATACCTTGGGAGCCAGATCTGTGGCAGGATTTGGCCGACCATTCCAAGATTCATGTCTCTCTAATCTTTTAGGATGGGGTGGTTTACCAGGATCTGCCACATGACGAAGAGGATAAGTCGCATTGTAACCTTGAGGAGCATCAGGTGCAGCTGATGTTGCAGCAGACAAAATAGGCACAGACAGGTCTTGAAAACTGGCAAGTGACAAATTGTCACTCGTGTCGTCACCCTGCCGAGAATATCCCATGTCGCTCCTCAAACCATCAGACAAGGGATGAAGTTGATCCCCATGTGTCTTTGCATTTGTTCTGTTCTGCCCTATATGTAAACTCTGGTAGTTATGGTGTGATGACACACCCCCTGGTGAATAGTGGGTTTCGACATCCGGCTGCTTCACAGGTAACGGTTTCTTTAGGCTGGTGTCAAAACCCTGATTTGCCTGCACAGTGGTCTTTCCCACATAGTTGCCTTTGCCCCTGTAGCTGTCTTGACTTGCACTATGGCCACCATCGCGTCTTGCCTGGATTTTCTGCACTGCATCATGCCCGATCTCTACGACGTACTTGTCATGCGTTTTAGATCCCTGCAACGATTCCTCTGCAATTGTGTATGCTGGCTTGTACTCCACAACTGGCTGCAATGACCGAAATTTGACGGCATTTGAGGCTTTGTGGGGATCATGTGCTAAATGGGTTCTTGAACTTCTGACATCTGTGAAGAAAACAGTTAACACTTTGAATTATTGATCATAGTGGGCTTTAGATTTTTCAAACTTTGGGATAAATATTGCAGATTGTTTGATCAAAATGAAACCAAATAAGCTGAGAATATACAATTCAGTCAGACACACTCACACTATGAAGACAGTAACTTTGCTTTGAAGATTAGGGTATGAAAGACATTTTATTGGTACCATTTTGCTTTTTTTGTAATCATTTCATCACATACTAAAATAGGTTGATTGGCCCTATTCATCAATCAAAATCTATGCGCAACACAAAGAACATCTGCATCTGATGTTCCATGGCAAAGTTTCTTTGATAAAGTTTCAAGTGAATATCACATTTCCATCTGAGATGAAATGCAAACATTAACGTTGGGAGTACCTGTGGGACTTTTCATCTTGGTATAACCAGGTAACAATGTGGTTTCTTTGGGAGCCGTGTCTGTTGGTACGGGAGTGCCGTCAGGATTAGCAAACAGAAGCAGCAACGGCTGGGAGTGGCCTCGCTTACATCTGTTCACAACGTCCCTCCAGTTAGGTCCAACCTTCGTCAAAAGAAAGAGGCAGGAGGAATGCATAATGCAAGAAATGAAGATGTCAACGGCGTGACTAAGGCTAAAATAATTGACGAGAACTGCTTGCACAACATTACAAGCACAGTGATACTAACTTCGACTGATCGTGAAACCAGCTACTCATCTACAAATATCTAAGTGATGCATTGCAACAGTGACCTAAATTACTTCTTTCTAACGTGATCAAAACGATACTGAAAACATAACCTATGGACTCATTTTATCATTCGATCCAGATTGGTTTGCTCCTGAATGGCATGTCTACAGGAGTCATTCACAGTGCAGAAATACAGAACCTCTTTTGGTCTGGAATCGTTACTTGCTAGTAATATCTGTACCTTTCACTCCTATTTTAAGTAGAGATATGTGCACTGTTGGCCAGCAATCACCTATATTAACCCACAAGTCAGCCTGGCACTCTGTTACCTGTTTGACAGTCGCATCGTCAAAGTACACCCAGACTCTCAGCGCCGTGTTGTAGAAGAACGTTGAGTAGTGTTTGCCGTAGTATGTGACCACACCCACCAAGTGAAGAGCAGCCTGCTTCGCTTTTTCATCGACGACAGAATTAAATAACTGAAAACAAGTAGAAACACATCGGTCAGTAAAATGAGCACGTGTGGATATCACTGAAGCATCAACTTTGACAAACTAAATCAATGTATTTCAGTCGTAGGTCCTTCTTAAATGAATGAAACTCAGGCTTCAAAACATTCCAAATATGAAAGGTAAATTACAACTGCCAATTTGTGATGACAATCAGCTTTCGTCTTGTTACGTACCACATTGAATTTTTAAGGAGAGTGCTTTTCGTCCGGATAAATGTGTGTGTTTTTCCATTTTATTTATTCATTTCATAATATTTTCTTCCTATTCGGGGGCTGAGGGCTCAAATCAACTGATGGCAAGCCCTAATGAGTTGCAACCACGAAGAGAGTTCATCATTTTCTCACAAGACAGGTTGCTTGCTCAGACGAAAATTTCACAAGACATAGATGTGCCATGTAATATATTTTACAAGCATGAGCTTGGCAACCCAAGGCCAACACTGTCGCTTGCCCTAACAGAGCTCAAGAAGAGTCACCTACATCTACGAGCCTCCATGTTCAGGGCCCTACATTACTTTTATGTACACGTACATATGGATGTCGAAACTGAGTAACATAACAGCGTCAAACTTTACTTAGAAATGCATACATTCTAAGCAATTACTGAAAGAACAGTTTGGAAAATGGACACATTGAGTCATCTTGTTACACGTTTGATATGGATTTTGTTCAAGACTGTGACTTGTTTAACTTACATCCGGCATCCGTAGTGATGTGCCAAGACAGTCAATGACGTCCACAATGTGGTCCTTCTCTGGCCGGTCACTGTCCCAAACCAGGCCGATGGCCACTGCAGAAAGCATGGACAAACAAACGTATCAATAAAGTTGATCTCCAGCTATTTTTGTGTAAATTGTGTGGCAGGTAATTTGCAGTACTTATGCACTCTTGGAAATTTAAGCGTACGTATTTTACGTATCAATAAAGTTGATCTCCAGCTATTTTTGTGTAAATTGTGTGGCAGGTAATTTGCAGTACTTATGCACTCTTGGAAATTTAAGCGCAAGTTCTAAACTTAAAAAAATCATAAACCAGATGTAACAGGGACAGGAAAAAATTGGACCCTAAATTGATAGAATGAACCCAAATTACAAGGATGCGTTCGAGCGAGCTACTCACGTTAACACGAGTATACTCCTGAGCACCTGAACAGCTGGAGTACGACCCGAGGGTCAGCAAGAGTATACTCTCGCTTGAGGGAGAGTATACTCATATACCCGAGTGTAATGCGCAAGCATCCTACCAGAGTAACCACGCGAACGCACCTCAAGATTCCAACTTACCAACATCGGGGCTATTCATCAGCACCCTTCTGATGTTGATCTTCCTTCCACATTCACTCTAACAAAAAAAAAACACGAACCTTCTCAATTAAACTTTCCTCCAGAAGTAAACGGGAAACAAGGCCAGCTTCACCCTGATAATCATACACAAAGTCTGTAGACTAATCCGGCAACTAGGATTACAAGCCGTTACTGTGATGGTACTATTCCAGCATGGAAGTTGTGTGTGTGATACTTCTTCAACGACCAGGCTGCTGTGACTAACAAATGCATCTACACCTCGAGTTCATGGAAGCGTGCATGAGCGTGGAGCCACTGCAGTAATGGTTTCTCATTAGATTAGTCTATAACCAAGTCCGGCATTCATCGCCACTTGGAAAAGTTACCTCGCAAGTTGATTTTTACAGTACACTTAACAAATGGCACAACATTTTTTCTCTGAAATGATAGGAACTCTAGAAATACAGCACCAGTGGGGAAACTCTCTAACTACAATCTGTAGCAGACTTGTACATGTGGGTGTTGTACTTGGTAACTATTTCTGTTGAAAGTGAGAAATTACCAGCGCTGCCATTGGCCTTCATTTAGCGGATATAAATAAAGTTGTTCTTTACCTTCATATATTCTACACATGCTACAGAGAGAAGTATGACCTACTCCATTAATCACTACTGTCTTTAGATAGGACCTTTCCTACCGGACAATCCCGGATATCTCCCAGAGCGCCAGCATTTCTCAACACGTGACCAAAGCAGACAGAATTACTCCAATGGTGTTTCTCCTTCAACTTCTTAGCTTCAGCGCTGTACACGTACGAGTACAAACAGCAAAACAAAGTCTGATCAGCCGTTGTCGAATCTTATATTTGGCTGGCCCTTGCAACACTGAACCTGCTTCAAAGTTCTCCGTTTGCTTTCTTAAGGTAAGTATTCACATTCCAAAGTTTTTTATCAAGCAGCTTTATCTAAATCAGACCGGCACAAGATCTTGCAGCTTACTCGGTACTCAGGAAGTACAGGTGGGACTCAACTACAGTTCTAAATAGTTAAGGGCATGGGCTTACCACAAGGCAGTACAGGACACGTAATGTACCATCTGAGTGAAGGGAAATGGTTCTGATGTAGCTCCGCACCTGCAAACACTCTGTAAATCATATGACAATATGTGTTGTTTATGTAGGCTCCATAATGCCACAGAGGTTTTCAATTATAACCCCCTATTCATTGGGCCACAAGATTCTTTTTACCCTAAACTTATGATTTTCCCCTCTTTTAATTTTGTTCCAAGTGATTTTTTTAATTGACTGAAGAAACGAACAACCGCTGTTTTTGAATAACTTCCTTTACTGGAGTTTTAAAATTGTCATTGTAATGATACTTGCCTTAAAAATTTGCCAACAAATGAGACCTAAGATGATTCAAACACATATGCATCTACCGTCACACTTCCTAAAATGTTCTTATAATTTCCAGTACCCAAACTTCTTGAAATTACTTTGGAAAAGTAAAATTACATTGCTTTTTAATCCCAGTGTTAATCTACTCAAAGTACAAGTTGAAAGTGTGGAGTGCATTATCTGTTGACTATACATACATGCTCAATGAGGGTCATAGCAAACTTGCGATGTGGGATGCAGTATTTGGCGTCACACAAATCCTCCTTGATGTCACGGGCAAGATGGAAGTGAATACGAGTCAAGATATTCTCCTGGGCAGGAAAAAAGCATCAATACAAGTAGAAATGGGTATTAGGCCAAAATGCCCCCCCAAAAAAGCATTTCCAGTTACATGACTCAACCTTTTGTAATATCCATGTCAATTCAGCATATTTTATGAACTGCTTTTCATTAATTTGATGATATTTGGCTTAGTCATTGCCTGCTGTATCCAAAAGAACTACTTATACACAAATTTTTTTCCAGATTAAAAATGGTACAGTGGCTGTTACCCACAAAGAGGCCTAACTGTTCGCTTACAGTGAAGCCGTGTTTCAACAATACATCATGATAAATCTGAAAACAGATACAAGGTACAAACTGTTTTGTAATCATCTGGTCAAGAAACTCCATCCTCTCTGAATGTGAGTCCTTGATTTACTCACAAATAATTCAGAAGGGAGTAGCTATGTTAAAAATGGGAACTTGGATGATCCATATTTTCTGAGGTTTTGACCAAGCTCCTGACGAACACATACCATCACTCTAAGTAACACACCCACAGTCTACCTGCTCTCACCTGCTCACAAGTACACGCAGCACAATACAAAGAAAGGTCAGTCAAAGTTGACGGTCTCTGAAACTTTGCCATCCATGCTGCTGAAACATTTGGCTTTGGGAAATGCAGCACAATACCTTGGTCCTGCATTGCAAATGTACTCACAAAGCACTCCGCAGCATCGTCCATACAGCCGAGCTGGAAGCGATGTTCATCTTGAAATGCTACTGCCAGGGCCTTCCTGAGGGCATCAGGTGGTAGAGACTGCCGCTCACTGTACCGCAACTGAGTGAATAAGACCTTGAAGGGAAAGCAACACATCAACACAGTCATGAACAGCATCCAAAGGGCTGCGACATGTGATTCTTTTGTCTAGTTCATGGAAACAGTCAACAACATGACATAGTATGTCAAAATCTGGCACATTTGGGTAAGAGGTTAATTATGAGTTAGTGCAGTACTGGTGGAATATAGGGCCATTTCAAATGTCACTTTGGGCTTAAATTTGACAATCTGTGAAGTTGTCTAACTTAAAATCTGGAACATCCTGATGAAAATGGACATTCCGAGAGTGGAAAATATTGAGGGTTCCTACTGATTTCCATTAGGCAAGATTCAAAAGACGTTCGACTCAAAAGTGGCTCTGGAAACTTACGACTCTCTTTCCTAGGTTGGGTCACAGTTGAGCTGTTGGTGGAACCGATCACCTCCAGCACACGTGCTAACTGTTGCTTGACACTTGGGTCAGTCTGTTCCACTACAAGTATTTCAGAATTCACAGCTTCTTACCTTCAACGCACAGAAGATGCAGGCATTACCCATGCAGGCATGTCCACCCATTTGCCGAAAACTCCTTCGAAATACATCTAGATGCCACAGTACCTACAATGAGAGGAACAATGTCCACATTGTACATAATAAACATCCTGTACATGACATTTCAAGAGCCGTGCACACCACGTTTAATAAGGGACACCTGTGAATTCCAGGGACATTTTAGCAAGGAGAGGGTTCAGTACCTTGGTGGAACAAGTTTAAAATGTAAGGTAAACCATCTGGTGTCCATGCTACTCAAAATTTGTGACTGTGGAATCTTTTCCGACTTTTGTTACAGTTGCAGTACTTATACGTACATCAATGCCGTAGATGTGCAATTTAATGCAAGAAGTCTGTTTAATTTGGCACACCTGTACTCACTACTACCTCGTTTTGTAACATACACACCTGTACGGCACTGTTGAGGAAACAATTGTTCTCTCCCGGCGCATTCAGCAATCCCTTAGAGAATATGATGGAACTGGTGTTCCTCGGTTGCCATACACGAGATGCTGTTTGTCTGCTCCGACTGGCTAGACTCTGATACAAGCTAGCCATTGTGACTTAACCCTGATGGTTAAAAAACGAAGAGAATTTCCCAATGAATGAAGATTTGAACCATTCTCTCTCACCAATTGAAAGGAAGTTTTTATTTTCAGAAACTTGGTTTTTCAATCAACTGAATAGAAAAATCTAACAAAGTTCACACCTCTGGTTCTACAAGTCAATTGTTTTGAAAAGTAAAGTCCAACGTTTCCAACAAGATCAACTGACGGCCAATCGTTCTGATCTACCAATCGCACCCAATACACAGGTTGGGGTTGGCATTCATAGTCAACTTTGAGAGGGTATGCTTCAGTACAGTCAGCGCAAACAATGCATGCAGGCTACACCTGACACTGGCCTATCCAGTTCATAGAACAGACTCTTTCGGACAAGTCTCGTAGTCATAGGTTTTGTGCACGTGTCAAGTGATGTCCGTGCATGGAATTCTTTCCAAGCTGTGTCCTGGCGGTAGCATAGGTCGTGGACACAGTTGGGGCAGTGACACAAGGTGTCAACGGGTGTAACGAACATACCTAACAACTGACCTCCAATGCTCCAAGCCACCGCACAGTCATACGGAAATTGAAGCGAAGTTTTATTGTCCAAAAATTGTTCAAATAGGAGACACAAATGAACTTCTAGGAACTCAAAATATATCAGGGTGTACTTACAAACAACAGAACACGTAAAAAGAGTAAGATTAATGACATCGGATGATAATAAAGACCGATACAGCACTGACGGAACGTTGGGAAGATTTATCTACAGTTGAGTTACCAGCGTTCACATGATGTCGACGATCACCATAGTATGCGAGTAATTTATGCGTGACATGCATTTGACACACAATAATCAACGCTAATACTACCGGTATGGTGGGTCTGAATTGACATCGGTCCAGAAAAAAATCATTTCACGGCATCGCAAAATTCATGTTCACACTACATGTAAGTCCTGAAATCAATTTCCTCCTGTACATTTATGGAAGATGCAGAGTAGCAATCTGTTTTTCTTTCACCAGAATAGCAGTAAAGCACCTCGAAATTGAATTTTATTTTTTTCTCTGCCTTTCTTTTGCCAAGAATTATTAATATAATTTTGGGGGGCAAAACGTATTTTTTTCTTTTTAGTTCGTAATTTGTTGGTTAATCTTTCACAGTAGTTCCTACCTAGAACCCCTATGATAAAATAAACGAAAGGTATCTTTTGTCAGGACTGGCAGCCTATTGAAAGTGAAGAATCCCTCTTTTTTTTTCTTCCTTTCTTTTATTGGTGATCGTTTTATGCCAGCCGTTCGAGTCGTTCACCGATGATCAATTAAAATGGTCAGCTGTTTTTCACATACAGAAGGGGGAATTTTTGTCAGTTTAAAGTCGGCTTTCCATCAAATAAATACCAAGGCACGCCAACCCTTTCACGCGGAGCCTGGGGAGTTGTGCTATCAAAACATCATCTGATCGCTCTGGGATGACGTGAAAACGTACACTGCGAATTTCAACGACGCCCTCTCGCAACCATAGAGTATCAAAAACAACAGGGAGGAAGAGTAAAACGCCTTGAGAAAAGACTACATAAATAATATGTACGTACTTCACCGCACTATCAGTGGTTAAGGTTATGTACAACATGGAATACGCCGTCATTTTGTTGTGGGGATTACCGATCCGATAACGGACATCGGTCACAAAATTGCATGTAATGAATAGGTACCGGGCAACTTTACCGCAGTCGAACTGAGTGATAAATTGTAAGTAAGCATAGCCTTTATTAGACCTTTTGAAGTGAAATTTTACAGAATAGAAAGGAATATACGCGTAGAAAGAAATTGCTTTTGACATGTACGTTTGAGTGACGTGTTGCCAACAGACGTCCATCCAGCTGCAGGCAGTGTTTGTGTTGTGTTGTGTTCATTACAGCAAACACGATCAATCGCAATACACGTACATGTGTAGACCTATGCAAACTTGACCCAGAAGCCCGGGAAGTTAAACTTGCACTGTGATTGAATTCCGAGGTCCGGGCCTTTCTTCCTTAGATTACAGGGACAGATCAGATGTAATCATGGTATGGCTGAATGGAGGTTATAATAATTATGTACAGTGAATAACACACACTGCAGCAGACTCTCTACAAGTACAATTGAACAAACAACTTTCTCGGCACTCGGGCTAACTGCCTTTTTATTTCCTGGTACAGGTAGGCCTAGCCTACATAGTACATGTACATGTAACGTGCATGACCGTGTAGTCACCAGGTTCCCTAATTTCGCCCCCTACTGTCAAGTCTCATTGCTTTTCACATTACGTCGCGAGATAAGACACCTGAAGACTATATACACCATCACACATGTTAGTCCTAGTGTTTGTATTTTTCATTCCTCCAAGGTTAGTTTCACAGCCATACATGTTTGCGCCATCTTGTCATCCACTCCGAGTGGAACAAATGAGGGCGTGTTTTTTTGGGTACTCACTGCATAGGCACGCCATGAGACGCACAAGTATATGCATGTTTGACACGGAGCACTCTGAGTTCACGTAACTAATTTATTTCGGCTTGTATGGTCTTTGCGTACACGCATAACGCGTGTAAGAACCCGCTTGTAACCAGGTCTGTCTGTCTTTTGCCGATTGGGGGTGCACTTCAGCTTGGGGCGGATAAGGGCAAAAAGAACATGAGTTACTAAATGCAAGCGCATATTGGAATGAACACAAAATATTTGGAAGCACGAAAGTATTGGATTGGCATCTATGCTCAGCACTCCTCCTGGCATGACGTCATTATGCCATCTTTTAACACACTGCAAAAGGCCGTATACCCAGCCCATCATGCTGTCCGATGGCACCAAACTTCCCGCATGTCCAACCATGAGCATGTGTGTCCTTTTTACCCCTTTAGGCTGAGCATGAAAGCGCCCAGGCCTCCATGTATTACCATGAAAGTGCTTATTTCCCATGTCCTGATATTGAATGAACACCTGTGTGGTGTAAGCTTCATTTCAGAGCTTCAATTCAAGAGGAAACGTCATGAGTATTAAATTTCATTGAAATCCCGGTACCCAAGCAATCACCATAGTGATTTCCTGATTTTTAATTTGGGAATAAATGCGCTTGTCCAGTCGTATACTTTAGTTTACCGTGACCAGCCAGGCACATACATTTTCCCAATCATAAACACCTTTTTGAGTCGGTCAAAACAAGTTTTAAAATGACAAATTTCTGACCCATTTTGTTCAATAATTTTACTTCATGTTTTTAAATACTCCATTGGCCATGTACAGACATCAAACACAATCAGGTGATTGCCCAACTGTGTCCAATTGTTGTAAAGAAAAGAGGATTTAGGAGAGGGGAAAAATGGCAGATTGTAAGAAGAAACATGGACAAGAGGGAAATGGAAGAGTATACTGATTTTGTTACTTTGTTAGATTAGCATTTTCACTGTCGTGATAGGCTTCTTTTTATTTCTGGTCATAAACTGAAGGCCCCCCAAAGTGCTAAGCCCTTGAGAAACCAGTACAAAGAGATAACAAGGAAGATTTTTATTTTCAGTTTCGCGTGTACTTGGTTGAATGGAGTCGGGCAGAGAGATGTGCCTGACATCCTAGGTACTGGAAAACAATCAAGCTGTTGACCCAGGCAGGATTTGAACCCAGGTCACAGAGATTAATGAGCAGTAGTTATTACCAGTATGATGTAAGTTTATTGATTTGATCAAAACTGCAAACAGATTTCGCACATACATGTATAGAAATGACAGACAGAACTGATAGCGTGAAACTGTCCATGTATGCACATTGCAAAATGTAAGTAGACTAGTGTTGACTTCCCTTGACTCATTATAAATGTACTGTACTGTACTTTGTGCCTTCCTTCCTTCAAAGGTCACATGGGTACATGCGAGTGTAATGTACATGTACATCATGGTTGTATATTAGACTGGGACCTACATGTACATGTAGTGACTAGATTGTCCAAGGACACAAGTTGTGTGTCATATAGAAATGATTCATTTGTTCAGAACTCAATGTGGCTGTTTTAGCCATGTGACCTTATTATGACATGTTTGGATTTATTTTCTTAATTATCCTAACCTTGTTGCAACGAAATCAAGTTTGGCCAAGAGAAATGTTGGCTCTAAAATACTGAGGTCCTCTTCCCGCATCTAACCATGCACAAAACTCAGTTTCAGATTCTGTTTGTTTGTTCTTCTTTTTTTTTCAACACCCAAATTAACTTTACTCCTTCGTAAATTTTTCTTTTCTTTTTTTGAATGCATCAAACATCTAAACCTAAAGTTATTGCTTTAAAAACAGCAATTGTAGCCAGTGCACAGCCAGGACTTTTTTCCCATCATAAAATAGAATTTTAAGCCCAATTAACTCATTTTCTCTGTCCTAGTTTTGCTGACGTTGGCACAGTTTTTCTTCAAATTTCTGTCTTGCCCCAGTGTGCCTCTCTGCCTTCCCAGCTACTGGTTTCAATGGTTGAATACATTGCGTGTACATGTACAAATACATGTACATGTACTGTTTGTTTATACACTTTCATTTTGTACATCTTAAAGAAATTTGCAAAGAAGCACATATTATATTCCAGACTGTACTGGATTGCTTCTGGCTCATAATCAGTCCTTTCGCCGGCAGTATGCTCCGGCAGAGCAAGACAAGCTGGGCAATGCACATCACAGCATAATTCAACAGGACTGGATGGGTGGCCTAGATTGGTATTACCACAGGATGTTGACCTGCCTTGTATTGTGAGAGGCCGGCCCAACGCGGCTTAGTTGTGGCTTACACAACACCAGGGAAGTGGTCTAGTTCCAAGTGCTACCGGCACCGCCACACGGATATGCGACAAATGCTTGACCGACAGCGACTAAATTTTTTCCAAGTAACAACTGTAGTCTCGAACCACGTCGAGAAAGTTCGGAGCTTGCCCAATGCATTTTGCCGAGGGGGAAAACCAACCTGGCGACATTACACTCATTTGCTCCACAGTGTCTGGCCTGAATTTGCCTTCTGCAGGTTACATGCAGTTCCAACGATGTAGGTAAACTGTTTTTCCCCCATGACAGCTGTTGATCTGTCCAGCATCAGCATAATTCCAGCCTCACTAATGACACTGTTGCTTAAAATCACATTAACTTTATAATCCAAGGAAAAGAATACTTTTCAGAAACTTTTAGGCTCCCCATTGAATGAAATGCACATATTTTGTGTGTACATGTACATGTGACATGCACAGTACACTGTACTTTGTAGCACAAGTCGCATTGTAGGGGTGAGTTTTAAAAATTCTAGTCTGTGGTGAAATTTTCCCCGGATTTGCTTGCTGCCAGATAGTTGCAGCTGATGTTTATGTTTTCCTGGATGTCAACGTGCCTACCATACTGAAGCCCTATGGATTCCCAAGATCTGCAGGAACACCAAGATCGGTTCTACAGAACCATCATTCAAAGGTTTGTACATTTCCTCATCGGTCTTTACATGAATAAACTCATTGTACTGAAAGTAAAAGTCCTGTATATGTGTCTTACATGTTACGTAAACACTGGACACTCAAGTGTTGACCTTTTCACCAGTTGTGCTTGCTGCACAGCTTCAATTTCTAGTGGGATCGAACGTTCCATTGTTTAGATATTAATTTGTGGCTCTTTTGTTTCTTTTTGCACCCCTGACTAGAGTTCCACTTTTACTTCCACTTTGCAGTGTTTGCTGGTTTTCTATTGTAATTGAATGATATCATTTGTCATTTCAGTGGAACGTTCATGTCCCAGTTGAAAACATTCACATGCATCTGAGTGACAGTAAGACCAATCAAGAACTGGAAGTCATTCAGGTAAGGAGGTTCCCAATGACCATTGCGGAAGAACGTCATGTACGTACAGCCCAAGACATATCCAGCCACCAGAGTAAGCCTTTTGGGAGTTAAATTTGAACAAAATCTGGTACCCTGATTTAGTTGTAAATCTGATTGCACGTAAACATACCAATTTGAATTCCCCAGGCTAATGCTGTTGCTATACCTCGGGATTCAGAGTAACCTTTTGCATAGCGACCACCGTCCCTGGAATGGACTGGTTCCTTTGTGCCCTTCTTATCCATTGAAAAAATAATGTGTATTGAGGCAAGCTGTCTCTTATGTACATGTTACCGAGGAAAAGCTTGCCCCAAATCATGAGGTATACCAGTAGTGTCTTCAGTACGGAGAATTCAAATTGGTATGTTCAGGTGAATTTAAAAAACTCGGACACCAGATTTTATTCAAACTTAACCTGCAAAAGGTTTATGAGATGACTTTACTGTGGTGGTAAGGTAGTGACAGCACTAAGGTGAAGCCTGTGCTCCCCTCCCTGTTTTGTCACAGCGACTCTAGCTGGAAGCAGATTCACTTTCTCTTGTAGCTAAGACTATATGGGGACAGGACTTCTACTGAGGAGAGGGAGGTACGTGACCTTCCCCAACCAGTCAGTAGTTATGCCACTGTGCAGTAGTTCCATGCTTATGTACAGGAGGAGGTCGAAAAATTACATGTACCACATCAATGCAGTCAACAATTGTTTTGTTACATCCTCACAAGGCAAGAAATGAAATAAATCCCGGCGTCAACCTCTGATAACTGCAGGCTTTCCTGTTGGATAAGCAGTTGTCGTTCCCAGTCTCAAGTGTGCATGGGGGCTTGGCTTGTGCTTACAACATGAAGTGTTTTATGAGGTTGACCTGTGAAACATGATTTTTTTTTACATCAGCCAGGTGATACATTCTCCACCAACGAAATTACAGTATCCAAGCACATGATGTGACAAAAATTGTCTAATGCCCCTCCATGCAAGGTTGGGAAACCTTGTTGAGCACTTGGCTTTTAATGTTGTGGTTTTTGCAGGAGAATGGAATGCCTGTTCTGTTTGGCATGCTCAAGATTTACTGGGGAACGCAAAAAGTGATTCGCCTGAAACAGGAAGAGCTGAGCTGGAAACGCCGAAGCACGCGCGTCGTGTTCGAAAATGGCCTGGACGAGCATCTCCTTAGCATCCTGAAGAGTGGTGGCGAGAATAAAGGCTCCGTCACAAAGCCATCAGATCACAAGGAATCAGATAGTCAGAGCAGTGAGGATCAGAAGCCGTCTGGCCAGACGCACACTGACAGGAGCTCGGAGCAGACGGGAGCGGGGGCCGACAACAGAGCAGATGAGGAGGGCGCTGAGGAAGACAGAGATACGTTGGGGGAGAAAGTAGTAATGAGGGCTGGCCAGACGTCCACCGTGCCACGAAGGTGCAACCTGCAGAGGAGGACGATGTCATTCAGCGGCCATCTCTACAACAGTAAGGTGAGTGTCGTTGGTCTGCATTTGTGCTAAATGGTGTGAGTAGGTTCCAGTGTCATACATCGTGAGACTGGGATCAGAATGTTGCGTTCAAGTTCAGTACTGACTTAAATAAGAAACCACTCCAAAATCAGACAGAGCTGATCGGATCATATGCAGCAAGGTATGAGACGGAAAGAACCCCCCCCTGCTTTGTGTTGGTCATTGTCTCGCAGGAATCTGGGGAATTCCTTTCAGACATCTTGGGGGGATGTGTTAAGTAACAATAGTCTGGAATGTGTATAGGGATTGGACATGTTGGGGGGGTACCCCTCGGTCTCATTTCTTGCTGGGTATAGATTGGATTGGGCTTGTCTCTCTAGTAGGTGCCATCTTATTAGCTCACTGTATCCAGAGAGTCATAATTTCTTGATAGGGATTTTATTCACAACATGTAGGTGAACATTCATGCACACTTTATCTGCATGTACATGAACCTGGTCATTTGTTTGTTTCACTGTACATGTAGTTTAGAAAACTTGGGGAAAAAAATGTATTTTTCTCCTATTGTGTACACTTCTTAAAATGACTATGATATCCGTGACTCTTCCCTGTTTTTTTGTCTCAGATAACTTTAATCCCAAAACACCCCTCTGAAAAAGTGTCCATCAGAGATTGAGAATCACTGTGTGGACCATGGCAAGTTCATAGAGGTTTTTTGAGACCCTACAAATTGTAGATCTCTTGTCCTCAGGTCCATAAAGGGTGTGTAAATCAAACTCACTTGTACATGTACATAAACTGATCTGCCACTTGTCTCCTCTCAGACTGCAGCATTCAGGCCCAAGTACGGAACCGTGTCCAACGTGAGGGTGTCCAGCAGGCAGACAACATACGAAGTCATCGCCTTACTGCTAAAGAAGTTTGCCGTGGAGAACAGACTGGACGAGTTCAACCTGTACTCTGTCTTGCATAACGGAGGTCGGTACCCTTTCATCAAACTCTGAAAGATTTGTCCATCCCATCCTCTCATCAATTTCAGATCAGTAAAACTGTCTTTTAAGAAAACTTCCCAAAGGCTTGCCGTCTCAGCCGCCTCCTCCCTTACCCAACCTGTGGATTATTTTGAAGTTTCAACAAAGTCTAAGTGTCTACATCCTAACAGCTTTTTCATTCCTTTTCAGATGCGTACAAATATGTCACTGTGGTATTTCAGGTGCAAGAAGGCCATCGGCTTGGATGTGCTGTGCACCATTCATTCCCACCCACATACATGTACTTATTCTTCCGAATAGGCTACGAAGCTCTTACGCGTAAATTTTGTCATTTGGAATACCAAATTGATTCCTAAATCCTAAAATCCCAACCATTGGAAACACCACTTAAGCTCCCCACTTTCTTTATTTCGAGATAACGATCTCAGATTTGATGTCTTCCACAGAAACGCACGCATTCCAAATGAACGACTTTCCACTGCTGAAGAGAGTGCAGCTGGGCCCCAATGAAAATGTGGCCAAGATATTTATCAAGGAGAAGAAGTCAGATGAGATATCTCCTGAGGTAAGCACCCTGACCTGTCCTTATAGACTAATCTAACAACAACAATCAGAAGCCCATTCAGTACTGCATTGGGCACCATGTCGAGATGCTGGTGGTACCACACGACGGGGTCCCTCTCCAGCTGATGAGACCCTTGCCCAACCAAGAGGAGGGCGCAATTTACCCAGCAAACAGAGGCCCCTTTGGTGGGAACTGCACTTCTGAACTGCAGGTTCACAAGCAACTATGAAATGCACTTGTTACAGTCACAAAGTGAACACTCCTTACCAGCATGGCTTTTTTCAACCGATGAGGGGGTGCTTCTGCTCGAGGCAGATCAGAGCTGTATGGACTGATGGCCCTGTGCACTGTGTTTTACATGTGCACTTTCCTATGGAGCCACCTCGGGCCCAGAGTCCCACTGAGCCCCATAGGAAAACACATGGGTAAACAAAGTGTGACGTCATCAGTGCAGAGGTCTGTAGGGTGGTTTGCCAGTTGCCAACATGCACATGTACCTCGTGCTCGAGAACGCACATGAGGGCAGTGCCACCAACAGGACTGGATTATTCAATCAGAATTTTTTGTTTCCGTGATAACGACAGGTTGGCGGGATATGTGAATCTGCGCATCCCTGAGTTGAAAGCCATCTTGAGAAGGTTCCAAGAAGAGGAAGAGAAAGAAGTCATGAAGATTCGGCAGAGGGTAATGTGAACGTCTCACAAGCAGTTGGGTCTAAATAAGATCAAGGCATAAAAAACGTGGCGTATGCAATTCGCTCGTTTGAAGTTGGCTGAACTAATGACTGAATGAGACAGGGGTCGAAATTAACTTCATTCTCTTGGTGGCCTCTTGGTGGCCCACAGAGCTCTTGTCATCACCACACGAGCCAGTGCCTTCTGAATGATAATTGCACTTGATGTCCGTGTTCGGTTACACCTGCCCCTTGCAAAATCAGAGAGTAAAATATTTTGTTCATACCTGGCATTTGTGCACCAATCCCTTCAGCGTAGTTTGTCAGTTTGTTAATTTCAGCTTATGTCATTCACCTGTTGTTATTCTCTCCTAGATATGTCCAATACAGAGCCACCCTAAATAAGAAATTGGCATTACTCAAAGCAGAAATGTAAGTAGATTATCCTCCTCTTCCAAAAATAACAGTGTTGCCTGTGTCAGTTTGGCTTCCCATTAGCCAAATCTATCTGTTCCCCTTGAGTCGAAATTTTTACCCAAATGGTTTTATTTACACATTTACACAGACCTGCAACTTTTCCTCGGATCAGCTGATTTCCTCGTGTTTCACTTCACACTCATGCTACGGAATATTAAAACGCACCACACAAAGTCTTAAAGAGATTGGAATTTCCTCGCTTTTGTCAAGTCCAAGTTGCACACCTGATTTTTGACACCTTCAATATTTGAAAGCCTTCCAAAGTGTTTTTATTTTTCTTTGTGTGTTTTTTTTTTCGTTTTTTCCCAGAGAAAAGGAGGCAAAGTTCAATGCGAAGCACAAGAACAAAGAGAAGAAGAAAAACAAGAAGAGCAAGGGTAAGAAATAAAAAAAAAATTATCGTCAGCAACCCCTCGCCGGTTAGAACAACTTCAGGTCTCCAGTCACAAAACTCCAGCATTTGTAACCTCAGCAGTATCATTGAGACCTTTCACTAGACCAGACGCAAGTAATAGGGAGAACAAAAAATGAAAGACCGCTTTTGTTTCATGGTCTTAAGAGGTCTCAACTTCTACGTTGAATCTGAGACAATCATGAACCTTCTTAATTCAGTTGAATATCTGTGACTTTAAATGTTCTGCATGCTTAGGGATGTACTCAAGCATGCAAGAGAGGTGAGCGGAATGCCCGGTTTTAAGCTGTGTTGTCGTTGAATCCATCACAAGTTCTTTCACAAGACCAGTCACAGTTAACGGCATGAATAACAAAGCAGCACTTCTGTAGGAATTCAGTTGAGTAGCTTGTAACTTGTCTCAAGACTGGATGACCTGTGATGGGCTTGCATATATACATGTATGTGATGGATTCAAGTACAACACTGTTTACACGTTCATCTGCCACATAAATCTAAAGTATTGTTGATAAATTTGACATCTTTGTAAAATTTTGCATAAGTGGAGAGAGAATTAACTGTAACTTCCAAAAATGCATTCAAAATTATATGCAAATTGGAGGATTCGGGACTGTTTGGGTAAAAAAAGGGTTCTATTAACTCCATTCAAACAACTCGAAAAATATATTTTCTCATTTGGTACCCACTTCCACCAAGCCAGAACACATCAGCCACAGTGTGTCTAATTATAATAACCAACGGTTTTTAAAATATGCAAATGATCCATAACCAGGGCAAGACAGCGGCTAGTGGTTAGCATAGTGAGCGAAAGCCATGCATGGGAGCGAGGTTGATGCAGAGTTCCTTGAGAGCTTGTGCATGTCCTGACTATGGTAGGATGTTGCTGGAGTGGTAAGGTGCACGTTATCTCTTCAGCGTACCAGCGTTTGCTGTGTTTTCACAGAAAGGCATAGTCTGGTTCCCTGTCAGCATGCTTCCTCTAAAACAAAAGTCAGGTAGCTGAAAGTATCATTACTAGACCAAACTTGGAGGAATTCCTCCCGGTTCTGAAAAAAAATATTGCCAATGAAATTAAATCATAAATGCTCAGGTACCTCTGAGTGTAAAATTTGTGTATTTATGAGCCAATGCCAAGTCAGAAAAACAGTTTCAGGTGTAAGGTTGAAGAACTGTGATTTAAGTATGCCTTTATAGCCTATTGTCAGGTCAGGGAATCAGACTAAGAATTACATCTCATGCATTATTGTGTGACCCATGATCAAACTCACCACCCAGTGTCACACATGGCATCACCCACCCTTCATTTAACATGTTTTTATATTTCATATGCCACCTAAATGAGGTTCATCAGCATTACATACGTGTATCTCCAATTATGATGTACTTGATAATCTGTCCAGTGACCTATGTAGCATCATTTCATACATGTGTCTCCAGTGTGATATATATTTGCTACCATGTGTGAAACTTAAAGATACGTGAAAAATGAAACATTTTTGATATTTACAAATATTTTTTTCAGTAAAATAAACACATCTATACGGACACATTCGTCTAATTCACAACTTCACTGTCATTTGTTTCACAATCCACTTCGGCCCTTGTGATCTTCATTTTTGATTAAAATACCTTCATTGCTTTTTTGTACATGTCTGATACCGTTCTGCCAATAAACTTGACATACAAGAGCGCATGAGAAATGCACATAGAAGAGTTTTGCACATTGTTAGATAATTTGACATTTCACAAGTCCACCTGTGCATGACGTTTCCCTGTACATATAATATGTGCAGTTGACATGTATTATTAAATAGCCTAGCTGTACCTTCCCCCCCCCCCCCCCCCGGTGTCACAGTCGAAGCCTTTGCACGGTAAGCCGTGCTTGCCGTCAGTACAAAAAACAAATCACTTCCACTAGTATCAGAAACTCCTGCAAAGCATTCTAAATAAGGTCACTCAATTCTACTTAAAATGCCCCCCTTTTGAAATAGTGAATGGTCTAAATCTGCCTCTCGAGGCATCAGCCGGTGTCCTCTCTGTGACCGAAGCTTCTGCAGACCAAGGCTTTAATGTGTCACCTACAAGTGACCTGAATTTACAGCTCTCTGGACTGCCAGGCTTCCCAACACGACCCCTGTCTCTCTCTAGATCCAAAGGAAGCTCCTTTCAATAAACTGTGGGTGAAAGTTGTTCAAAAATTCTACCAATTTTTGTCAACCCTCACCAACTGTGATTCTAATTTCTACATGTACATGTATTTCCCCAGAAAAATTTGTTTGACTCGGTCTGTGTGAAAATATATTTTGAAAGTATATTTTGGTTAATATCCGAAGTTTTTGTAATATGTGTACATACTGAAAAAATGTCAAACGCCAAGTTATATGGTATTATTATATGGTATTGATGATTTGTAAACAGTGAAATTTTAAAGTTTAAATCATTGTATATGTACAAAGTAATGTATGGATCGATATAAAGATTCGATTTAGATTGATGAAAGGATATTATATATTTATGAATATTTGGAAGTGCCTGACGATCTAGGCAATAATACTGAGATGCTCCATACTGCAATGTGTGTGCAGTTGTTAGCGGTAAAATGGTAGAAAGAGGTAAAGATTCCCATGTACAAGAAAACATTCCCACCTAACTCGAAGCTACATGACATCTTGAGTATTAATCAAACGATGTTGGGTATCAATTCCTGGGTTTGATTTTGTGTGTACAGACTGTGCCTTAAGGAGTGTTAAATGGCACTGGAGAAATATGGTTAATCAAGAGTTTATCAGTGTTTGTCACTGATTATATGTGTGTATTGTTCAACTATTAAAGTCTACAAAAAAATAATAAAATTGTACCATAATTCAGTGATTAAAGTCTACAAAAGGTGATAAAATTGGGATATGTTGACATAACCAGTGGAGTTCCTGGTCCACCCTACTGTACGTTTATGTTAATGTGGCTGATGTATCGCATTACATGTAGTTCATGTCTCTTGTACACTCCATTCATTGTCCATTCGTCATTTTAACAACACACATCTTCAGCAAGTTTTACCCAATCGAGGGAAGACTTTTTTTCCTGCTTTCATATTTCATATGCAAGGCTGAATATCGTCAACGCGAGATGATGGTGATGACTTTTTGAAAAGTATTTACTCTTGTATGCCCACCATCGTCTCTAATGAGATGTAGATTTTGAAGAATATCGTGGATTTTATCCAGCTGGGAGCATAGTAACTCACTGTTGGTGTGTTTCTTATTTGGTGTAGTAAATGGAAATTTACTACACCAAATACTTTACTTTTTGTTGATATGTTCAGAATCCGAGTGTCTCGTGTGGAGAATGCAAGCAGGTGAATTAATCTTGAAATTGCCGGGTGTTGAACCCATGTCTGTATGGTGTGCAAAGGCGATATATTTCTACAAGAAACTGCACACAGCTGCTTGTTTTCCAACGAATGATTGATTGCACTGATTTAACTAATTGCACTGATTTCATATGTCGAGTATTGTTCTAGACTTTTTTCGTTTACAGAAGATAAAGCAACATAGACGTTGCAGACATTTCTCATTTGGGTTATAAGTCCATAAATGCCAGGTGCTCCAATTTGGTCAATAAAAATTTTAACTGAAAAATACGTCTACTAATTTTGTATTCATCACACGCATTCAGTTGAGTAAAGTTTATGCACCTATGCCCTGCTGAAAAAATCCCATCAAATGGGTGCCACTGCCAGCGAATCGCATTTAAAAAAAACTAACAAATCAAGAATTTCACTTTACTCCGTTCATCCGCAATGATCGTGTTACTCAACATACACAGCGCCCTCAACATGCTTGCAAAGCATGGGCAATGTACCCGTTAAAAAGGATCGTTTGGAGCCATCAAATACACGGCCTCTGACTCTATCTCATTGGTCGTGGCCCGAGATTCGCAAGTCAAAAATTGTTTGTTGTTTATATCGGGCAATTAATATCGGTGACGATGTATCACTCACGAAACGGTGGTGTGGCGAGACAGCATTTCTAGCAGCCATGCATTTTTTGGTTGAATTCAAGCGACAGACCAGAATGACACAGGTGAACGGCCTGTGATAATCTTGCGGACACACTGTCCAGTCGGATGAGTAGCAAGCTGCCAAGTGCAACTTCCCAACAACCGCTAGCTGTAACCACCACTATATTTTTAAAGCATATTGGCGCCCTCGTGGCGAGCAGAAACCCACCACTTGACTGATAGAAGTCTTTCATTTGGTATCCATGGCAAAACCCAAAACTATTTTGGACTGAGGGAAATTCTAAAACCGCCTACATGTATCATGCTGGACATGCTATATGGAAACCCACAACTAAAAGACTGGCCAGGTACCCCCATTTAAGTTTCTATTTTTGAAGTTCTATGCCTATAAACATTTCGGCACTCCACGAAAATTAAAGGACATTTTGCCGACCATTTTGTATTAAAATTACGTCTGTTTTCCAGGAAAACATCTGGAACGCGTCTCGTCATTTCATTGTGGTCTGTGTATTAGGGAAAAAAAAGTCACCTTGGAGAACCCAGAACTTATAATTGCCCTAACTTTTTAGGTTTGTTTTATTAACCAAGCTCTCTTGGAAAAAAATGAAAATGTCATTCAAGTCATAAGATCCTTCCCCTTTTTTTTTAGATATCTACGGAGCTCTGGAAGTGCCATCCAACATGTTGACATTCTGACATTGTTTCTCGGGATAACGACATGTGCAGGCAAGATTTATAGTAAAGATTGCGGTAACGCCATGTATTTATCTCTTCTTCGAGTATGTGTGGTTCTGAAAAGAACCGGGGAATAACTCGACGTTTCGAACAGTGTACTCTGTCCGTCTTCGAGTTATTCCCCGGTTCTTCTCAGAATCACACATACTCAAAGAAGAGATAAACTACATGGTGTTACCGCAATCTTTACTCTCAATCTAGTTTCTTTCACCATGAAAACCTTTAAGTCTTATATGTACAGGCAAGATGTTCACAACCTAAGCTAATTTATCTCGAGATGACGACATCGTAAAAGTTGGATGGCGACATCCTGCGATAATTTACCAAGGAAAGACGACATCGTAAAAGGGTAGACATCACACGTGCTGGATATCGTCGTCTTGGAATAAATTATCTAAGGATGTCGTCATATTGAGAAAAAAATAAGTCAAGATTTCAACAAGTCGGATGGCACTTCCAGAGCTCCGTGGGTATCTTTTCCACTTTTTAACCGATAAATATAGTGACAAGATCGCAGAGCAATGGACTGGCATCTATGCGAATTGTCGGAAGGTTTGGGCGCTGGCTCTAACAGAATTGATGAAAACTGCAAACCGCTAATTTGCCGGTCGATAGTTCCCGGCATAATTGTCTGAATATGGCCCGGTCTCCGCAGAGATGTTTTTTTGGAATTTGCGGGAGGGCGGTGCTCGGCTTTAGGACAAGTGTTGATAAAAATGGGTCCCGTGGTATAAAGAATCCCAGGGGACTTTTTTTTCATCGACTGCGAAGCTATAGAAGGCATTTCAATCGTGGAATGTGTCACTATGAAATATTAATGGCGATGCCAATACTTGTGAGTCCTTTGAAAAACAAACAACAGGTGGTTCACTTTAAAGGAGCAGCAACATCTTGGACGATCTCTCGTGAATCTGTCAAGAAGCCGCGTGGACGATCTAACTCCTCGTGGTCCATATGTCTCCCAAACCACTGACAAATGTTCAAACCAACTTCTTTCAAGGAACAATTTTCCAGAGGAATTCCATAACGGAGCAACGACTCTTTGGGCCTCGACGCTCAAACACAATGTTTCAAATTTAAATGCCTCATAGGAGCACACTGCTGGTTCAAGTACACGTGTCCGGGAACCACATGTGGCTGCATACGGTGTCTTCGTTAGCATCGCGTCCATACAGAGAGACAATTGATCGAGGTGTGCTTTCTTGATGTGGTTTGGGAGACAACTTTCTAGTTAAACAGTATTTGAAGATCTAGTGTGAGCATAGTGGCTTAATCGTATGATTTGAAAAGTTTCTTGTTCTTGCAAAGGGTTGCTGTGGAGATCAGTTAAGTAAGGGGGAATTGTGTCTGTGCACCCATTGCTGAACAACTCCTTTAAGCAGCACGCGAAAGTTAAAAAACAGACAGCCAGACCCACAGCGAGAGTTAATTCCACTTTTCACTCGCAACTTGTCCGGACGCCTGACAAGTTGCTCTTAAGGCTGTACTTTCCGTCCTTTATCGACCCATCTTGACCACGTGACTTCGCCATCCCCGCGCGTGCGGATCATTAAAAGGCCGTGGATCGATATCACCTTTAAGGACCCCTTGCCACGTGGGCGGGCCGCCTTGGTGCGCACTCGGGGCAGAGTCGCGTGGGTAAGGTGTTGTCGCAGGCCCGGCCCCCGAAAAGCTGCCGGGGGTGGGGTGATCGCACGAGCCCTCGAGCTTTGGACAGAATCGATCAGCTTCTGGTGTCTGTTGATTTTCCCCCAGTTCGCAAATCCGTTTTGTTCAGGTAGAGTGAAACCAACACATTTTCTTTCAATATGAAATTCCTCGTGAATGTATAATGGGGCCCAAAGAGAATTAGTCACCCCAAAGTTACGCCGTATACAGAAAGGAACGGTAATGTTCAATTGTATAGGAGTCCAAGGAGTCTTAATATATTGCTCGTTGTGGGGAGATGAGAATTGTTCCCTATGGTGATCTTCCATTGTAACTTCGAGGTTATTCATAAAAACGTACGTACGTCATATCCACAGAGATTATTGGCCACCAAGGAGGTGACCTTTGGGGCCGGTAAATCTATCTCACGTCACCCAACAAGGCAAAGTCAAGTCCTTCAAAGAATTCGAACATTCATATTACCACGCTGCCCCAGGCTGCCACTGACAATATTGGCTTCGGCTGATGTCATTTAGAAATTATGTGGCAATTTGAGCAGATTGGAATGTTGAGAGAGGTGCAACCACACGTAATCGGGCCCAGCTAGGGGTGATCTGGTGATGCGCAACTTTAGATACAATGACGACAAATCCAGTCCTGTCGACACAATCAAAATGATAACAGAACAATAAACTAGCGAGTCAGGCCGACGTGGAATTAGGCTGAACGTGTAAGTTGCCGAACGAACTCCTAAAAATTACGCTCTCCGTGTCGTCAGAAAATTATAACATGAAATATCTTTGAATCACACAAGCACCTTTATGAAACATTTTTCTGAGCATGAACAGCTTCCTAAGCAATGCGAGGACACAAAAAGGAGCAAATTGTAAAATTCCAAGCGTTCTTTCTGTTCTGCCTTAAAATTACACATTAATTCGGAAAATCGGCTGCTGGTGTGGGAATTCCACATCCTGTTGTTATATTGGGATTAGTAACAGAGCGGACACCGTGTGTGCTGCATGGTTTGGTTTGGTTTGGTTTATTATTAAAAACTCAATAGCAGCCAGAGGCTGAATTACTGGGAAAATGGAAACTTTTATGTACGATAAACTATTACGATTACTACTGTAAGAGTATCTTGTTTACAAAGTCAAGACAGGGGAACGACCTCAAAACCACCAAGAAAATATTATCAAAACAACCACTTCAAAACCGAAGCAATCAAAAGCAAAATGCAGCTGAACTATAACAATCAAAGGAAATGATAAATCTTCCTAGTCTCTCTTCCGAGATCAAAGAACGGGCACTATTTTGTCATCAGCCCTATCGTTCCACCTACGAAAAATTTCTTTTCGGGTTAATTACTTAACATATGACTAATTAAAAACACCATTGTCTTTCTTTAACAAACAGGACATCCACCAATCGGCGTGTTCTTTGATCTTTTTGATGCGGCCGGTATATGGAACACAAAGGCAGGTACATTGACGACTTCAAAGCGACCAAACATCTCTGGAATTTCTGTGGCTTTATTAAGCTGATTGCAACAGGTATTTTCTCACCAGATTAGATTGGATGGCGTTCAAACCGCAGTAGCAACAGAATGCAACATTATATTGGATGAAGAATTCTGGAGTTAGGAACGCTCCGTTTTATAGGACCAACTCATCAGAATCGGTATCTTTTAATGTTTTGCAGCTCGCTTTGTTTTGACGCTTAGTTTTGAACTGATGGCGGTCAGGCGTTATCAACTCCACGCAGCCGTCAGTAGATTGCAACACTGACGGGTGTCAGCGGTCTCTTGAAAAGATAATAAAGATTGATAAGCGACCAGCGCTGACTTGTGGACGAACTTTCTTCAGAAAGCAAACAAACACACAAGAACTGAAGAAAGCACAAACTAAGGAAGAAATGTATTTAATCTTGATTCTCTTTTCCACTCTCTTCCCTTACAAGACAGTTAATTTCATTAATACTTTTGCAAAGGTTATATATGCAAGGTTTTTCTTTCCGCTATAGCGGATCAGTTGGTCTCGTCAAAATGCCTGATGTCAAATGTTCCATATTTGGTCATTTATGTATGCTCATCCTTCTCGAAGGGTAACAGCATCAATAACTCGTATTTGTTTAAATAATGGAAATGATTGCACCTCACATCCTGAATAGCCAGGGCATGCTGGAATGTTTCCAGCCTCCACTTCCGAATTCAGATATTCCAATTATGTTCTGGCTTCATTTACCGCAGGAAACAAGTTATAGAATTCGGTTCGTCTGGACGGATTTAGTCGACCCCCAAGTCGTGTGGGGGCATTCTTACTCGAGAAAATCGAACCTTTGAGGACTGCATTACACGTTCGATCCATCTTTTCACCATGACTAAGCAGTCAATGGAACTAACGTCCCTACACGTGTTTATTTTCGGTGACAACAAGCCGCAACAACTATTTCAGTCTATATAACGGTATTGATTTTAACGGAACAAAAAGTCGGTGCAACGCAGAAAGCGAGTGGCTGGTGTGTCTGGAATAAATCATTCACGAGTAGGGATGGTTGCCAAAACAGTTTGATAAACAATTCCGCACAAAAACGAAATACACCAACTCGGCTAGATAAGATCTTTTTAGTTATGTGTATTTGATATTTTTGTTCCTTCATTTTTATGATGGGCTAAGTATTCTCTTAAAGGTTGAAGCAAGAGCTTTGCGTTTACAAGAACAATCCCACCCACAAAACAAATACTACCGACCAAATCTCGGCACCGGATCTCACTGCGCACGCGTGTCTCGTTTTCGACGTGACGTCACAGTAACGGCACTTCCGGGTGCTTGTGGTTCATGTGTGTGCAGCCAGGGGGGTGTTTCCCAACTTCCCAAAAGCGTGTCCGAGATCTTTGATAAACACCCGTCAATGCCACTCTCCAAACCACATAACTTTCTGACAGTTGGACAGCGCTCGCATGATTTAGTTAAAAACAGTTGCCGGGACCACGAGCCATTCAGAACAGTTGAACAGCGCCACGCAGCGGACAGCATAGTGATTACATTCGACACACAACTTGGGTTTTGCACTGGAGAAAGGATTTGTCGCACGTTGGAAACACCGGGAATACTACAGCGTCAACCACCACGCACTAGAATGCTGCCGAAATTCACAGTTTTCACCATGGATGTATCACGGAAGACCACGTCAAGGACGTTTTCTGCCGCCTCTCTAGTTTTACTTTTACTATTCAGCATCAGCAAGTGCAATGCGTGCCAACCTGGAGAAGCAGAAATGACAGAATCCAAATTTTATCGGTCGCAAATTGTCATCCAGGCAACAGTTTCTACGAGACAGGATCGTGATGTAGTCGTTCGAGTGGAAAGAACTGTCAAACCCGCGGACGGATCCGGCGTTGACAGTGAAACGATAACCTTAAATGGATTTGGGACGGAGGACCCTTGTTTCTGGGAAGCCACGGATTTATCAGACAACACAGCGTATTTCTTCTTTCTTAGAGGCTTGGATGAGGCTGGTTATTACCCGATCGTTGGCAATCCCGTGGAGGCAACGAAAAAGGAGAGAAAACTCGTCAGGAAGTTTATGCAAGATGGTAAGCCTATGTTATTTTCTGTTCTGTTTTGTTTGTTTTTTTGGGGGGGGCACTGTATTCCGTTCACAGTTAATGATATTTTCCCTCGGTAAACCCCTCTGGAAATCAACGTGTGTAAAATTTGTTTCTCATTAAAATGGACTGGTTTGAAACGACGATTGTAGTCAGCATGTCATGCATGCGTACAGAACGCTTCTGTGATTTGCGCTGCCGCCATTACGAAACACATTGTGCAATCTCAGCTTTTAAACTTAGGGCTGATGAAACAAGTGCATTGAAGGTCATTGGTTTTATACATGATTGGCTGATTTCGTGACACCTTGTTAATGCTTTGGACGTGTGAAATATTTCTGAACATGATAAACATCCCCATTTTGCTGCGCCTCCTCGCAGATCCAAAAGGACAAAAGGGCTGAGTTTCCCTAAGTTCCAAAGGTCTGTGGGAAATCCTTGGGTATTTGTCGAGTGTACAATCACAGCATGCGCCAGTAACGGAAATAATTATGTCAACAGGTCCATTATGTAAATCACAAAAGATATGTTTGCATGAACCATAATTTTACAATACGACAGACATCTCATTCAGGCATCCAAATACGAAGTGATGAACCAAAAGTCCGAGTACTTTCCAGTGAATTTCAGTGTTAAAGGGACCAGTCGTGCTGTACGAGCTGAGATGATAGTGAAGACATTATTGGGAAACAGCAAAATTTCGGTGGACTTTATTAAAACATGAAAAGGAAAAGAATTTGGTCGGAGGCAAGGAGGTTTGGCACATTTCAGTTTGTACGTCACAACGTGTACCTCTTTGATTACCCCTACGAAGTACAAATGCTCATGCCGGTGTCTGGTTGGGTTATACATTTATTGCATACCATAGCTGCTTTTCCAATGTTATCTGTACAACTATGTAAAAAGTTGGTTCCGTTTCCACCTTTAGTTAAGGTGTGTTTAAATTTCGTAATCCCCCTTTTCCTGGGCTGGTCTGATTAATCGTAGCTCTGTAAGGCCAAAATTCTTAAGTTAGTGTGATGCCAGTGACACTGACACTGTCAGGAGTCATTGGAGCTACGTGCGTTGTTATGCTTTTCACAAGACTGTGGACCTTGAGCCTTCTGTAATTCCGTCATGGCCTTGTTTTTAACCCCCTTTGAAATGAGAGTTTTATTGAAGTTAATTTAGTACTCGACTCAGTCACTGAGCGAACATTTTTCCCATCTGTGGAAAAAACTCATAGGGAATACCAGATATTTCTCCTCTCAGATTATTTCAGGAATCTTTCCTCGTAAACTTGACACTCAACAAGTAAATTGCAATCAGAGGAGGGCAAAATGTAAAAACGGGAAGTGATAATCAAACACACCACCTCCAATGTTGTCATCCAAATGACAGGCTTGGCAATGACCCCATTTATTAAAAGAGCTGTCACTCCAGCCTGACTGTTTTCCCAGACCAATATGCACTACCGGTATGTCAAGGTCTTTGTTCATTCCATTTTCTTGCACGTTTTTACACCAAGGGTAGCTTAATTGTTACATGTACATGTACATTCCTGTATGCCTGAAGTTTATCGTCATATCGCATTTTGTGCCATGATGAGATTACCATAGGTCAAGCTTCGGTGTGCTGGTTTAATTATATGTCTAAGTTGTTTATTTCGTGGAGTTTTGTTTTACTACATCTCTTGGTTTTTCTTTTGAAATATGGTTAAACCCCAGTTCTCGTACACTGTTGTTAGTTTGAACTGTTGTTGGACCTTAAGCTGTGGTTGACTTCCAGCCTACACTGTCTAGACGCCCTGGCCGTGCTTGTTCTGGAGGTATTAAACCCTCAAGGCGTCCATGGCTGATTATACAATCAATATTTCCCCGAGAAATTTACGAAGAAGTTGATCTCTCTGGCTAAAGGCAGTGATTCCAAACTCAACCACAAACTTGTCACGCTTTATTTTTCCACAGTACATGAACATGGTTCTAAAGTAACAAGTACAAGTGCCCGTAGGTTTGTAAGTGCAGCATACACACCTGCTGCTTAGAAACTAGAAAAGATGTTTGGTAGAGAATACACTTGCATGCACTTTTTAACAGGGTCAGAACCTAGTGGTGGGCATTTACAGGTAATTAGAACTGGGTACCCTATTGAAGTACACCCGGAAAACATGGGTAACAGGGTACCTGCATGGGCATTGCCAGGACTTTTTTCCGGGGGAGGGGCAATCCACTTTTGAGGCGGGATTAAAAAGGAACAGTTAATAGCGTTAAGGGGTCAACTTTGAAGCTTTTCAAGCAAATTGTTGATTTATACACTTTTTTTTCTTTTTCCACCTTTTTCCTATTTTCTTTTGGACCATACAATCCAAGCTTGCATCGTTCCTTTCAAAGACTCTTGCTGGGATCAAAATGTCAGGCCCTCCAACTTTGACCCATTTCATTTTGCCAAAGTTGATGAGGCGAAACTGTTTGAGCATAGTTAAGTCACGGGCAATCTGCAGCACTCTAGGAAATATGTGTACACTGAAAGCCAACGGAGGTGGATTGGATAATGTTACTACGACCACCTGACAATAGAGGGCTTCGTTTGTCACCTCTCATTCTGGCAGGGTGTGCAGGTAACACAAGACACCCGCCCCATGCAAATTTGCTAACATTTTCAAAGAGGAACCACAAGATTTACCCAGCATCCTCAATAAAAAATGAGCCGCTTTACGAGGGGCTCATCGCACCTGTTCAGCACGTTATGCAGACTCTATAAAAGTTTGTTTCCTCATCAAAGGGGGGCTTGGAGGGAGTGGATTGTTAATCATAGCACATGCAAAGACTTCATTTTTCAGACAGAGGACAGCCCGTCGTTGCGTTATTTATTGTGCATGCCGATACCATGCAATACCGTTGCTCACCGTGCATAGTTTAAAGTCACCCCACAAATTTGCATCGCACTTCAAACAGGTGAAGTGGCTTTGAATTATGTAGATTGTCAGATTGTGAAACTGACAGGGAAACTTGTCAGAAATGTACATGTACATAAGATTATGTTTTTATAAATGTGAGACTTTGCCAAGGCAGTTGAGCCAATAAAGAGTGGACAGAGTTGCAGAAGGCAAAGGGCTGGAGAATCTAAAAGTAGTCAGGGTAATGATAGAGGCCATAAAATGTGAGCAGCGTGTTACACAAAGTATTCTGTAATCAGCTACGGTATTAGGCCTACCTTACAGATGTCTTCATTCATAGCCTACATGTAAGTTTTGTAGCCAACCTGCCAATAGCGCTACGGAGCAAAAAAACAAGTTTGCAACAGGTGAAACCAAATTCTGGCTTTGCACCTGCTTTGAAAAATAAATGCTTCCCCTATATTGTGTGCTTCACACAACAGCTGTATGTATTGATTGATATCTGAGGATTCTTGCTGTGGATGTGCAGTGAAACACAGAGCTTATGTGTACATGTCCATGTTGCCGTAAGGATTTGGTTCCATTTTCCACGGGATTTCCATCTGTTCTGAGAGGGTCGTTTCCGTGTTCTGCCATGGGGGTTAAGGCTTCTCCAGGGAGATAACCCAAATTAAGCTGCTTACTCATGTCCTCTCTTGATTGGAACGTCAGATAAAAGGAAATTCTGCAAACTTCATATTCTGCAGAATACAACCCTCAGAAGTAGGACCCCAGGATATTCCCACATGCTCAGTGCCTGGCTGATATTAGAAGACTGCAGTGCATTGTGGGACTCGGTTTGATACAGAGGATCCAAGTGCAAGTGGAAAACTTGTTTGATGTGGAAAAATGCATTCGGGTGCAAAAGTAATCAGTAAAATTGTTGCGAAATTCCATCTGCCATCTTCGAAGGCAGTATCAAAGATTACATCCAAAATACCGACACATGAACAATATCCCAAAGTCTGAATTTTTGGTAGCGAGCAAGATGTGTTACATGTGGGCCTAATTGCTTCACCACATAGTCAACTTGAATATCTGGATATTGCCCCTCCCCCCGCCCCCACACTTTTATTTGTAAGCCTATCCCATCATTCTTTGCAATAGCAAAGTAGAAGGATTCTTGCACATGTTGGAAATTATTTTAACACTGATTCACGTGTTGGTTTCAAAAATGTTTGACATTCAAGACTACAAAGTGCAAGTAGTGGTCAGCAGTGTGTGCTCACAGTCTAATGGACACAGTCAGCCCGCATATCGCTGATAATGCTCTTTCAATTATGCAGGTTGGGTATTTATGTTAAGGGTGCGTACATTGTGAGCATTCTTTCAGTTTAAAGGGGAACGAGAAACAAAACAGGTAAGCCATCAAGGTGATATTCACAAACACAGTACCGTGGCATGTTTAATTTACAGCGCTTCTGTTTGAATAACAGAAGATAGTCAGAATGAGATGTCATTAGGAGATGTTATCAGACACCTGGATGCCGAGGTTCTCAAGAGAATTCAGTGCCAGTGGTTAGGGTTTGTAGAGCAGATTTCTTGTCGTTAATGCATTACAGTCAGGCCAAGTAAAATAAAATCCATCAGCTCATCATTAAAAGGAGGAGGTGGCCTTTGGTATTTTTGTTTTACCAAGATGGCCGCCAGTAGCTTTAACAATCAAAACTGCCAGCAACTTTTCAGTTCACAATGACTGTCAGCTTTCTCCCAGTAATCCACAGTTGCTGTTTATTTCAGCCTAATGCATGCTCTTCTTAATTGTCATTTAGACAAAATTAACTGACATTTTCATAATAAGTTGATTCTTGGTGGAAGTGAAAAAAAGAAAGGATGTGGCTTCCTTATATTATGAGAGCAGAGAAAAATCAACCGATTGAGGTTTTTACTTGGCCTACCATAATCAGGTTTCTGCTTATTAGTTTAAATGTGATTAGGATGTTCCATGTCACTTGAAATAATTTGTTTGGATAGATTAGGTCATGATTGCTTTATACCGGTAGCCTCGCTACATCTTTTTCTGCTCACAACCAGTTGATTTTTTGGGGGGTCAAAGTTGTTTTAGTCTTTGGAAAAAATATCTGAATCATCTCAAAATCACAACATTGTTGACAGAAAGGGGGACCCAGCAGGCAGGTTCATACACCGTCCCCCGTGGTTTACAGGTCTGCTCATGTCCCCAATCCAGACTTATCATAGTTAATGTGCACCGTATTGAGACAGACACTGCGAGGGTGCGCAGTGCAGCAGCGACACAACACGCAGGCCCAGTGAAGGAATGAGATAAGCGGATTGCTTTCCTGTTCGGATTATGAGTCCCAAGACGGAAATTCTCCCCCTCCCCCCCCTCCACTTCACAGGCAGGAGAGCATTTCACCAAGCTTGAGGGGCAACTTTGGCTGGCATGTTGTGGTGGGGGTAGGTTAGAGGTGTCCAATGCTCCGGCTCCAGGCACCAGGCACCTGATCCATTTAGGGGGTAGTAACTCTGCTCGGCCCTAAGTCCCAGGACATTTTGCTGAGAACCTCTCTGAAGCCTCTGCATTCTTCTACCTTATACTAAACTAGCTACCAAAACCAATCTTTGATGAGGCCAGAATGTTGCAGGTGGATTAACGAACTGTCCCTCTGTACAATGTAGTTTAACATGTCTCCCAGACCACCCATCTGTGTAGTACCAATTCGTGTAACGTGTATTTGACGGTAGGGCTACCTGTACACGTACCAGTTCACTGTAACTTCCTCAATGCTAAATACTTTAACAATCTTCCAAAATCTCCTGAGTGGATTTAGAAGACTAGGAGAGAGTCGGGGTTCTGGTAACCGTGAGTTAGTTGCTTTGCTGGTACATATGCACTAACACGTGTATGCATGGAGTGCAGAGCGTCTGAGTGATTGTTGAAAAGTTGAATCTAAAGCTGTGTACAGATGACTCGGTGAGTCGTGCGGTATACTAGTAGCTTGGCAGAAGTCATCAGAGGTGAGATAGACGCGCTTGTAGTAGATTTGAAGGGGAAGTTGCGGTCTGAGGATTTGCACCATTGCCTGATTGTCCGATTAGTTTGGATCTAATTTCCCCAGTTTATATACGTATGCATGTGATATCTATTTTTAAGTTGGTCTTCCAATTTAGTTACCCAGTGGAAGTAATGAACCTTTCCAAATTTAGCTACAACTTTGAGAATGTATTGTATGCGTACTCGTGCCATAAGTTTCAAGACATGGTGCATTTCCGAGCCATCTTTTATTGCAACGTGTTTGTTTATTTTCTTGGAGCAAAATCATTCCTCTACTGATGACTTTCTGAGTTCTAGGGCCTGGTGTCAGTGTGTCTATAGTTATTTTCACGTCTGGATTTCAGTCTTTTTTTTTGTTATGAAGCGAGAGGTGTGGATTGAAGACATGAGGTCCAGACTGGAATGACTGATGTTAGGAAGGGGGCGGCAGGGGAAAGGCCTGTGCACGCATGGGAAAGGAGCAATTTCAGTAGCTGATTAAGGCCAGCCAGCAAGACCTTGAGGATGAAAAACATGCTAGTTAGCAAGATTCCTCTGCTTCAGTCCTTCCTGTTCCCTCCTTTCCCCCCCCCTTTTTTTCAGCCCTTTGTTTTTGTTTCTTTAAAGGGGTGTGCAGGGCTCCCTCTCGTCACATTAGAAATGTCTCCAGACTTTGTCAACCATTCAAGGAGATGCTGTGGCCAAGTTCGGTCGGCGACGATTAGTTCGACCAACGGGGAGATTTCTTCTGGTACCCAGAATGTATTCACTGAGGAGATCGACCAGTGATCGACAAATGGTCGCCCATTGAATTTGGCCCAGCACTGCAGCGACACCAATCCTGAAGCTCATTCTTTAACTTGTGGGGTGTAAACCGTGTCCCTAACGATCACAACACCCTATTGGTTGAAGAACTGTGCGACCGTGGCGCGTCCACAAGCATGGTATTACCACAATAATGTTTGTTCTTATTGCCAAATTACATGAGTCAAGTCCCGGTACATGTAGATGTGACCTTATTTGAAACTTTGAAATATTGGAATGAGTTTTTAACAGGAAATGTTGACGCACAGGCCAGGATGGCGGCATTCGTGTACATACATAGTAAAACACAAGATGCTCTGGTGATGCGGTTGTATCCCCACTACTGCATTCAGACCCATCATTGGTAGGATCTTTAAAGAGCTAGACGTCTGGTCACAATGACAGGCCTCTATTTGGAGGTGCAGCTATAATTGGCATATCGTCACCCCAAGGAGTAATCACAGTCCAAACATATCATTCACGATCCCTTTCATCTTGGGGCTGTGTGGATACCTCAGTCTGCATAGCAGCGATGGTTTCAACAAGGAGTGAGACTAGTAGTCAATACCTTGTGACAAGCCAAGGGGTAGTTCATGATTCAGATCTGCTCTTGCTGTGGTTTTCTAGCACACAGAACACTTGCCTATTACGTAGAGCAACTAATTAGCAATATCCTTGATACATAGACGTGATGTTCTGCTGGCTTTTGATGTCGTCATTATGGCTGGACGTAGTAAGGAAGCATTCCCACATTGCAAGATTGGACACAATTATTCTCCACATGTTCCTGTACTGTATGTATATGTACAATTACCTCGTTTTCCTGCACACAGCACTTTGTAAAAGCACACTTTTTAACCGTTAAAATCAATGTCAAAAATAATGCATCCTACATGTAGGGCCGACATATGAAATGGCTAAATGTTCATTCCAGGTCCCTGTACACTGTACTTTTCCTTAATAAACAATTTGGCTTCACATCTTAATAAGAAACTAAAAAAAAGGCTAGGAACTACATGTATGCCTTAACCCTAACCCTCCTCAATCCTTCACCTGTTGGAGGACTGAGGACTGTTAGGGTTAATTAATTAAATTTCATTTTAAAAGAACAGTCACAAGTTCATGAGTTTTCCACTGGAATGGAAAATTCCAGTTCACTAACCTGTATTGGTATCCGTACTACCTATATACATCATTTACATGTACATTGTACATAGTTAGGAAATAAACAGCAGACTTGAGCATGTTCTCACATGCATACATGTAAGGCATTAAGGTAGAGTAAGATAACTTCTGGTAACCCTAGAAGTATAAATACACCTATCACAGTGAGTAAATTTCATTACACTTCCCTTTATGCCTAAATACAGATCAGTTGAAACGCCTGTCCTGTGCCTGTCAGGGGTATAGGCCTACATGTAGGCCCTACATGCTAATGTGTGAGTCACGGCAGTTTCTTCGGTAAAGACTCTAGCCTTGCCATAGACCGTACATGTAGTTTCAGTTCATTAATCTTAGATATGATGAATTTGAGTTTAGAAATGTGCTGATAAACTACCCTGCCTATTTGACTTGGATTGGATATATTGAAATAATGTTAAAAATTGAAGCGTTATTAAATTTTATATTTTTACAAAACTTTTTGCTTAAGAAAGGAGACAAAGGAGCGGCCTTAATAAGTGGCGAAAAAAGCAATGCATTATACGTGTATGTATGTCTTATGTATACGTGCTGTGCACTTGAGACCTGTTTGGAGTGAAAGCCAAGGTTGCTGTAAACTCAATTGGTCTCCAAACCCTGAAAAATACCATATTTGTCCAAGTTATAGCAAATACTAGGCATTCCAACAGTTGGTAGTGGACATATAAAAAAAAGGAAGTCGTGGAAGGAGGCAATTAATCACAAGACTTCGGAAGCAGTTTGGACACTTTATGAGTCACGGAAATAGACCTCAAACCATGGTGGGGGACAGGTGCCTTCAAGGACACGCTGGGCCCCAGAGAGAATGACTGCCTGGTGGGGTAGGACGCGGGTACCGGGTACCGGTACTGTTGCCGAAACAATTACTGAAATATGTATTCTCTTTTGCTGAAGGTTTCCATCTACGTCAAATCCCCATCAGGGGGTTTGAGGGGGTTCCCGTTCCTTTATTGTAGTTGCGCTGCTTTTGGTGCAGTCCGGGGCCCAGTTTACTTTGTGTAGGGATTATTTTGGTGGGAGCCCCGGCTTTGTAATGAGGTTTGGTATGGGTGGAATGCCGCATGTGTGTGGGGCTATCAACCCAAGATTATCACCTATTGACCCACTTAAATGATTGGGCCCAGTAAACTTTCGGTTAGGGCCGTGTTTGTCTTGTGGCAAGGTTTTTTTTTTTTTGGTCCTGTTCACAAAGGCAGTAATGCTGAGATTTGTGCATAATACATGTACATGTACGTGACTTCACATAACTTCCCTTCATTGCCCACTGACCAATAGAACATTCTTGACATTTTGGAATGTTTTTCCCCCAGGCTGCAAATGGCCCAAAGGATATGTTATACTAAATTTGTTCATGGGTGCCGTCACGATCGGACTGTGGGAGAGTGTTATGGGTAGGCAAAATGCCGTAATGTCAAATAATCAAATTCTTTGTCTTGTGTGCTTCGGACAGTAATGTGAAGTGACATAGGGCCTGCATGCTATGTGTTTATACGCACACCGGTATTGAAGATTTAAACCACTATATTGTATACATGTGTCACAGTGCACTCCAAAATCCATTGGTCAAAACTGCTCACCTGCCACACATCACCTAATCGCTGTCCCGAATGGCTTGCACTCCCCCATAACATTATAGGTGTACCAGTGTCAGTCACTCACCCAATGAGGAATATCACCGTTAATCCTCCTCAAGGCACAGGCATTATCTGTCTCCACTGTGTATATTCTTGACTTAGAATAAGCAGGTACATGTAGCATTGTAGTTTGTGTTAGGACTCTTGGCACAAAGTCTGTATTCCGTACCCGGGGATTTATCCATCAACACAGGACCAGGTGTGTCAAGAATATGATCAAAATGTACATGTACATCTCACCAGGCTACTAAGCTGTGTACAGGTATCGGGGAAGGGTCTAGAGAGTGGTCCCAAAAGACTCAATCCATCCCCCCCTCTACCAAAATAAAACAATTCTCTGTACAGTATGTAATCCTATTGGACACCTTTTGAAAAACTAATTTTCGGGTGCCTCCCATGATTCTGCATAGTTCTGGGCAGGCTTAGGCCAAATCAGCCACATCCTGACGCATGACCCCGCTTAACCCTTTCCGTGGAGAAACTTCCAGGTTTTCCTCTCTAAAAGGAAAACCTAGTTTTCGTGGTCACTCTTTTTGGCCCGACCTAACCGTCTATAGAAGATACTTTCTGCATGGATCTGAAATTGAGCACCGCTGATGTATCAAAGTACTGATATCTTCATTTTTTTTTTCCAAACTGTGAGCATACAGGTGTGATTCTTGACTCTCTAACATGTGACGGTAGAGCTGAAAGTTTGCTAATTTCTCTACCTATTGTCAAGTCTGATTGGTTTTCATAGTAAGTGACAAAATAAGGGACCTGGCGACTGTATGATCACGGACGCCAATTAAGAAAAGAAAGCTTAGCCCCGTGTAAAATAGCAGACCTTCCAAAATCAGTAAATTGGGAAGAACAAGTGTCCTCGTTCAGCGACTTAAATACCTAATCCCTTCCAATAAAACTCCATTCCAAAGGACTTAAAAAAAACTGTTTGTCTGGAGTCAGCCATGGTTGCCTCATCTTTCAGTTCTGCTCATTCAGAATAATAATTCAGGTATGCTGAGAATGGTGTGAGTCTATGGGAACCAACGGAGCGTAAGCCAAGTCCCTTTAGGGTCGTCTGTTGTTGTCCGTGTGTGGTCGGGTGCCAACAGGCTGACATTTTGCAAGCCCTGTCCTTATATCGTGATGGGGCTTTCATGCTTTTTCCCCCATTATATTCCTTTTGAATGAAAAATCAATTACGTCACGTCCCAAAGTGAAACTACTCTCCCACCCCAAAAAAAATTTGTTCCCACGGGACAACAAGCTCTCAATAGATGAAGGAATTGAATTTAAACTATTCAATTGCACATGTTGATATTGTGGTATTTTGAAACGTAAACGACAATTCTCCTTTCCTCGCTCATTCTGTTCTTGGTCTTGGTTCATCTGATTTGAAATTACAGTTTTCTGTATCATTGGATATCTTGTCTGCATGGCTGTATACACTGTAGTGGAGAATCACCTTCAGAAATGTACACTATAGTTTTATTGCAGTAAGTAAGAATGTACGCAAACGTGTTCACCATTTTTATTTCATGAATTTTATTCCGTACAGTGCACACGAAGAGATTACTGAAAAACAGGGCATCTTTATCAGGTCGGCACACAAGCAACTTTTTTTTCCAATTGTATAAACATTTCAACAGCTGCCATTGGCAAGACAAAGTCATAAAACTTTTGCCATTTGTAAAGTGAACCTGCCACTTAGCCTGTCACTTCTCACCCAGGCACATGTACAGGGACTTACAGTTGATGTCCCAAGGTACTTTATTTGTAGACAGTTGTGTGTATCACTTTGTAAAGGCCAGCTCACCAATTACCGGCCCCCCACATCCTGTCCTTTGCAACTCAAGATCGGCTGCCCACACATATAAGAGAGGGGCTGTTTTTGCACTGTCTCCTTCACACAACCCACCAGGATTACCCCCACCACCAATTACACTGATACCCAACTCCTACTCAGAGAAGCGGAGGAGATACCAAGTCATTGGCACATCTGTGTTGGGAAAGTACTCCAAAAAAAGGGTTTTCGTTTCATTTGTTGTGAGAACATCTCAAAGTGTTCAACAGTGTTGTTGACAAGACCATCCAAAAGACCATCCACAAGACCAGTTACAAGACTATCCACAAGACCATCCACAAGACCAGTTACAAGACCATCCACAAGACCAGTTACAAGACCATCCACAAGACCAGTTACAAGACCATCCACAAGACCAGTCACAAGACCATCCACAAGACCAGTTACAAGACCATCCAAAAGACCATCCACAAGACCAGTTACAAGACCATCCACAAGACCAGTCACAAGTAACAGGGTGAATTGTCAAAAGGGAATGCTTACATGTAGTTTCTTTGAATAGCTTGTGACTTGAATTAAGACTGGAAGTCTTGTGTTGGACTTAAGGGGACTTAACTGCAGCATCTTGGTGTTTTCAATGCCGTCGCCGGCTCAGAGAAAGAAAGCAATTTTGGGAGTACTTCTGTCACTGTAACTTTCTAAAATTCACTTTTAATTAGATTAGGTTGTGAACTGGAGTTGGAAGGAAACATCACTCTTTGGCAGTATTTTTAGTACAGGGCAAAGCTACCGTAGGAGGGCAAATGAAGCCGCATTTTTTAATCAATGCAAACTGTGGAAATATTTCAGGCAGCCATCAATTTGTGGCATACCAGAAGACAAGATCGTGTTGGACTTGACAGTCTACGACTGTCCTGCTTACAAGTACACCCCTCCCAAGTATCTCGAGAACTGCTGGAATTTTCATGAAAGTCTGCCGAGCTCAGCAATGGGGCCGCGTACTAAAGTCGGGGGGGGGAAGGATTATTTGAAAAATTTATTTTGATAGAAAGCATCTACAGCGCGCGCACGCATGCCAACCCATGTAGACAAACATTTATGTTACACTGTAATTTGAATTTGGAAGAATTACAAACATTCACTGGGATGGGATTCGAAGTAAACCATGTTGGCAATTGTGAATGAATTTCTCATTGGCTTTATGTACGTGTCCATATATCTTTGAACGTCAATTTTAACCTCCAACACAACTTCAATGTTAAGTGTATGCAATGCAATCGATTGATATGATGATGGCCATTTTACACGTAATATGATTGAGTTTTACAACTGCATGGTCATCGTCGAAAAAGCAGATGCAGAAAATTAGCCGATGTTATCCTTGTGCACCCAAGTCCCGTTTTGGAAATGAATCCCTTACGCACACATGTACAGTACCAATAAGAAGGACAGAGTGAAAAAAAAAATGCTCAGAAGCTTGTTTCCCACAACTCAGACGTGTTGGTCCTTAGGGTAAAAGGGGAAGGGAGAGGAAACAGTTGAGGGGTGTCTGTTGATAATGCCTGGAAATTGCACCGGTATCGGTGTGTCCCATATGTCACACTTTTGTCTTGACCTGGGAAGTATCACTGAACGGATACTGTGCCAACACCACCTTGTCAATAACCCATCTCTTACTAAGGTACAACCCCCTGAGTAAACACCTAAATTATGTATTAATTTGAGCCACAGATGTCGGAAGCTCAGGTGAAAAGCCTCGCAACTTCTTGAACTGTGTCATGGTCTTTTGCCAATTCTCCCCTCCCCCATGGCTTTTCCCCCCAGGGTTCACTGCCTAGTCGACATTTCATCTCCGTGTAGGTTTTGTGAGTCATCCCCATAAGAACATCCTGAGCTGGGTCCCACACCCAAATTTGTAGTTGGGCACCTCAATTTTCTGTTTGATTGACCAACTGCTTTTTTGTTCAGTACAGTGACCAATCAATTCCCCGTCACAGTGGATGTACAGTGCAGGCTTAAATACTCTGTGTACACTACCGTGGGTGCACTCTGTGCATTGTATGGTTCTTGCAAAATTGTTTGCTTTGACTGGACAAAATTCACTCTTACAGGGAAGGAGGGCATTCGGTATGGTGCACAGTTTCAAACTCAAAAGTACAGTTGATTGTGGAGAGCAGCAAGGGGGACAAGACCATGCCCTTTGCCCGCATTTACATGTAGCCCTCCTTGTTTAGTTTTTCCTCGTTCAGATCTCTTTAAATTTGGCAAAGTTTTTTATGCATGCAGGTTCCACTTGTTTCTCACCACTGTTGTCAAGTGGTGAGTATACTGTACATGCATTTTAGCATTTTGGTGAGAAATTTGTATTGAATAGAAGTAATAGTAACGAGCATTTACATGTATAAAGTGCACAAATCCAACCAAGAAATAGGTGCTTGTGGCACTACAAAATTAGAAGTGAATTATTGCAGTTAGATACAGGAAAAAAATAGATTTTTTAAATGCCACATTGTCTCTGTATGCTGCGAATAGTACAATGTACATGTATGTACCGCAAGTGGCTGCAAAATGTGCATCGAGCTACATGTACATGTAAATGAAATGGTTTTTGCTGTGGTTCAAGATTTGCCCGCTGGAATCCCGAATATTTTATACAGTGCAATCAGTTTGCAGCATTGTACGGGTATTTGGCAAAATGTTGCATTTTGTGCGTCTTGGTCGTCCACCCAGAGCAGAAGCACCCCCTCATCAGTTGACAAGAGCCATATTGGTCAGGAGTGTTCATATTGTTGGTAGCTATGCGACCGCAACGTGCGCATTTCATAGTTGCTTGTGAACCAGCAAAATTCGGTTCCGACAAAAGGAGCTTTGAAAAGTGTGCCCTTTAAGATGTGCAGCAGGTCCTGCTGTTATCTGGGATCGGCCAGATTGTACATGCAACCTGACTAAGACAGCCAGCTGTGTCTCTAGTCCAGCTCCATGGCAAGTACATGTACATGAACTTGGCCTTTCCCTGATTGGTCAAGATTTAGCTAATCTGAAACCCATGCCTGGCTTCCAGGATAGATGGCTTTGACTCATCCAGGCTTGTTATCCTGTCTGGACCAGGGAAGTGGGTGTTCATTTCCCCCCCCCCCTTTCCCCATCCCTGCAGACCCAGGTCCGGTGTTCCTGTATCCATTTCCCCAGGTCGAGCCAAGATGATGTTTAGCTGGTAGACTGTTCACTTGATACAGTGTGGCTATCCTGTGATTATTGCAATGGAGGCATTTTGCTGGGTTTTTCCACCTGTTGTGGTCAGAGATGCCATTTTGGCATCACTGGCAAGAAGTTTTGATTAAAAGCATTTTCAAAAGAAAAGTTGCCTGCTTTACCTTCCTCATGAAAGTTTAACATCAGGAGGACTCGAGATGTTTAAGTGTGTCTGTATCTTCATGTAGCTCTCACATCTGAATGATACATGTAGGTACAATACTATGTCATTCCTGTGTTCGTAACACACAATATCGCTTCTCATCTGAACTGGCAAAAGTAATTTGTTCCGAGACACCATTTGCTATTCTTGCTGTAAGCCTCTATCCTTTCTTTCTGGATTCTGCCTTGTCAAAGTGACACCTCACCCATGATGTACTGTCCACATCCCTTCCTACTTGCCTCACTGCCAGTGCCACTTGACTGTTGAGGAGTTTTATAACATGTTAACAACCCAGGATGCAGGGAAGAGATCCGTCCCACAGGTCCAAGGGACCTGGCCAAGGGACATCCCCGGACTTTGGCTGGTTTGGCCTCCTGAGGACCAGGCTCCATTCCTGCTCGCATCCTGCTCCTTTGTACATGTATGGAAACAAGACACACATGACCCAACCTGACAAAATGAGTCCAAGGTCGAGCCAGGACCACTTTTGAATAATATCAACAGGACCCTCAACGTTCAGTGTCCAATTTCGCCAGGATGTCCAAGAGTGATAATCAAAACAACAACAACAACAAACAGAGTTTTCTTCTCCTGATTTAAACTCAGCCGAATTTGGGGATAAAATTGACCGAAGACTCATTTTCTAGGATCCGGTCATAATAAACCTAATGGCCCAAACTGATAAATACTGCCCCAAACTTTAACACATGTTCGTGAATACGCTGTACACATTCACATAGGGGACAAGTCTGTGCATGCATATCATACATGCCTTGGGTACACATGAGGTAACACTCCCATTCTTTTGTATGAAAGAATCAAGGACGATTTCACAAAGGGTTGTGTCCTTCCATTCAGTGGGGCTTAGAGCAATCTTAAAATATCTGCAGGACAAATCAGGGACCAAGAACACAAAAGGGCAAGTGGGAGGGGTGCATGCAAAATCTGTGTTAATGTGTACAAAAGTACACATGTATGTAATCTAAACTACGTGTACAGTATGTACATATAGTCCACATATAGTCATATAGGCCTTCGTGTGTTAAGTTGAATTGTTACGGTGTATTCACTAGCTATGCACGTATGTCAAGCCGGGAATTATCTTAACCAGCAATGTAGAGATGCTAATTTTCATTGAATTTGGCTTTCCCTTATAATGCTAGTTACTCTGTAATGTGCTACAACACTGAATGAAGTTAAAAAAATTACATTTTATTTCATTCAAAAATGTGGTTTTTACAGTGCCTTGAGTTTTAGCGGTTCATTCATAGAGTCACAGTAGCTTTAGTATCATACATGTACATGTACTTGAACCTGTCATGGTTTCAGTGTGCGTTATTGAAGTAACCCTCTCCCTAAACACATCAGACTACAGAGCTGTAGGTATTTCCACAAATTTTTTATGATGTCAACCCGTGACTGTGTTGATGTCTTGACACCGCGTTCTGTCTGTTGTGGCCTGGAGGCGACCAGCTAGCTTTCCTCATTTGGCGATCAGTCCGTCAACCCAGAAGAAATGATTACCTGAAAAACTCCATACCTGGCGAAAACAGGAAGAATCTTGTTTCCAAAATGTTGGGAAGGGGGGAGGAGGAGGCAGGGGAGATTGAAGTGGGAGGAAGACTCGCAGTGCCCCTCTTGAGTGGCTCTTGTACAACGGGATTTCCTTTATCAGAAGTCTTTCTCCATCTTAAATCTGAACCCTGTACACGTGTGGTAGGCCAATACGTGGAGATGTACATGTACCTCCAGGGTCTCTGCACTGGGATACATGTATCGATTGTTCACATCATGAAAGTTGGGGGTGTGGTCTTTGGCTGGGGATGTAACACTTTGTCAGTTGTACAGAAGATACTGAACAGCACGAACAAAATTCAAACTTAGAAGTTTTTTCTTTTCAAATTTCTTGCCGACATCTGCCTTTCCTTGAACTGTCCCACATCCACATACTCAGTGAAAATAGTGCTGCCGTGTGTTTGAGGATGTCGCGGTAATTTCTTGTAATTCAAAGAGGCAGAGAAACATCCCATCAGCCAGTGCAGTTCTTGCAGCTTCAATCCTTTCAGAGATCTCCTTCCACTGGTTAACTCCCAAAGATGGATGACATCAGCTTCCAAAAAAAGATACAATCTAGTGCAGGGTCGTATGTGTCCATGAATGCGTGATGTCACACTCTAACTTCAAGCCGCACCTTCCGGCACCTTGTTTTGACGTTCGTGCCCAGAGACTGTTATGCAAGTCTGCACAGGATGGCACACCTGTAACGAGTATTCCTCATAGACTGACATACATGTATGGACATTCACATGGTAACATGCGGTTTGTTCACTCTTGACAGAGTGCCAGAGTGATTAGTTTGCATTAATCATGGGTCATCTCCCAACGGTAGGCCGCAGCCTGATGGGGGAGACTGCAGCCTGACGGGGGAGACTGGAAGGAAGCATGCCTCTCTTCCCCTGGTAACTTTTTGACAAAAATCAGGGGTGAGAACAGGAGGTATTATACACCCATTGGAAAATGTCCCATCTTGGGTGTGCTCCCTGCTTCCAACAATTCCTGGATGCAAACCAGCTTGCAAGTTTAGAGATTGGAGTGATATCAGTAATTTTTATCATCAGAGACAAACTTTTTAATCAATTTGATAACCTCAAGGGTCTTACTGGTACATGTACATTGTGCATACATGTGTAGGCTTGTTTAATTTGTTCAACAGAGAGAGCGTGTACTGGTCATGATCATTCCTTATGAATGGACCATAGACAAGACAATGTAAACATGGAAAAGGATTGCTGTAAATAAGGCTTTGCTTTAATCAGTGCTCTACTCCCACTCATGCCAGTGATAAAACAAACTGTACGCTCCCTTGGGGTGATTGAATACAAGGGATTACATTGTAAAACTCAAACAGACCTAGTGGACATTCAAGCTTGGTCATTGGTCTCCAAGACTAAAACATTACACTCTGTACAGTTTCAGTCACAAAAGGAATTAAGGAACTTGTAACCCTGCATTATTTTGTAGCCAGCCATGGGGGGGGGTTACACAGGCCCCGACTGGCACCGGTACCGTGCATGTAACGATTGGCCAAAGTTACATCTTCAAGCCATTCTTTGAAGCCTGCAGTGGAGCATCATGTGACAGTCAGTGTCACCACCTTAGGAATTCAGGCAGTGTCACCGTCACCGGTGCAGTGCACAATGCTACACTCAAGGAAGCCACTGTTAAGAATAATATTTGGTGGCAGTCCGCGGCGCGTATCGACCCGTACACCCCAATGCATGGTGCATAAAGCCTTCCCCCCCCGCCAGACCTACGTGTACTCTTCCCTTCTCTCCCCTGACAGCACCAGGTTTTTTTTTGTACGACCCCGCTTTTTCCCTTGCCCAGCTAGTGTTCCATCCTGGAGAATACTCTTCACACACGGAGATGGCACGGTGGAAGCAAGGCCTGTTTATATAGCTTCACAGGCAGTGTCTCTGGTTTTGCATGGACTCGGTGTTGAATTCAAATTGCCATTTTCACTTAAAAATTGAAAAAAGAAAACAGGTGCAAGTCTTGAGCAGTGTAACTTTACCCATTTTTCCCGATGTCACAGTCACAAAGTTATCAGTTGTGAGAAGATTATAAAAAGGTTCTTTGGTTTACCCTGAAGTGCTGGGTCTATCCGCCCTGAGTTGAAGTGCACCCTCACCAGTGAAAGAAAGACAGCCTGGAACTGTCTCGCACGCGTTCGGGTAGCATGCGAAGACCATATGTTCCCGAATAAATTCAGCGTGCTCCACGTCAAACGCTCATAAACTTGCGCGCCTCTGTGGTGAGTTCCCACCAAAGGCTTGTCAATTTCATTTAAAAACATGCCCTCTTTTGTTTCCGCTCAGAGCGGCTTATGGTGTTCCATAGGTGCCGCCCGGGCGGATTTTTCAGCCGGCGTCACATTTTTCAACAGGCATCGCATTTTTCAACAGGCGTCGCATTTGCAACTGGCATCGCATTTTTCAACCAAAGTAGAGGCACTACTGCGATAAATGCTCCCTCAGGCAGCAACTCTGTCTCTACTTTGGTTAAAAAATGCGACGCTGGTTGCAAAATGTGATGTCAACCCAAAAATGCGACGCCAACTCAAATATGCAACACCAAACAAAAAATGTGATGCCTGTTGAAAAAACGACTCCAGCTGAAAAATGTAACGGCGGCTGAAAAATCTGACCAGATGGCACATATGGAACACCATAGCAGATAGCGCTGCCTGATGAATAGTTCTAAACATGGGTACCAGCTTTATCAATTCAAGTTGTCCTAACATAGACAGGACAGGATGGGCGCATGTTTGCACTTTGCAGACAGATAGGCCTCAAGGAAGCATCTCAGTCACTATTCATAGATGTTAATTTTCCAATTTTGCCGGGCGGTTAATGCAATGGGCAATCTCTACGAAGGGACACCTGTTCAATTGTCTCGGCCTAAATCCCGTCACAGATCCACACTAACAAATCAAGACATCATCATTGAACTCATGAATGAACAATGAGTACATGTATTGATCTGTGGCACAGTAGTTTCCTGTGTAAAAGTACATCCCGTGTAGCTAGTGACATGTATATTTGATGTAGCTAGTGACATGTATATTTGACTTGATAAACAATTCAGATTCATCAAGATTGTATTGCACAAATCCACAATTTAAATATGAATTTATAAATGTACAGATGTGAAAAAACGTACTCCCGTGCAAACGCTGCTGCTTTAATGTAATTAGAGGAAACTTTATAATCTCTTGTCCAATTTTTCCACTTGCATGCATACCAACATGCACCGGTAATGTCGGTCATTCCATTTTTAAGTCTGCCAGCCGACATGCTTTTTTTGCCGGTAGAGTGCAGTGCCCCTTTCATTATTACTAGTTTACCTCCCCCCCCCCCATCGCCAGATTAAAAATAGCAGCATGCAAAGTTCACAGGTGGAGTTACAGGTGCTTCCAGTACGAGGGGAAACCTGCTTCGAATTGGCCTCGGAATAATCCATATTTAGCCGAAGATATACTAGGTGGTGGTGTTAGTCCGTTTCCATGCCCGATACCAGGCATCACGCTGTTTAACATCTTCCGACAATAATCACGAACAGACATGAATGTACATGTACATGTACATTAGTAAGACCATTACATACATTGTGCATGCATGAAAATAAAAAACCATAGACAGCAGTGTATTGCTATATAATATGTATCAGTGTTGAGTTTGTAATTCTTTTGTAGTAGACAATGGTCCTTATACATAAGAGTTTTTAAGGAACAGTGAAATTTATGGCTCTATTTTCTTTTCTTCTGCTACTGCAGTGCTACCAGCATTAAATATTTGCATGTTGTAAACTCACTAAGCTGCATCTCGACTGAACTATCAGTACTTCTGCCTTCAGGATATATCGCAAATACAATATTCCTAGGTTGCTCTTAAGACGTCTTTCGCATTGAGCCAGATTCTCCATGAGACACAGCACGGAGAAACTTAACTCCAGGCACTAGACCTACTTTCAAGATCTTCTTACATGGATTCTCCAAGAGACACCCCGTCTGCAAGCGGACGTCCAGTAGTCATATAAATACAATGCGCTGTCTGTGCACGCTCGTCCAAGGGGAAGGTTCTCTCTCGATGTCACTCGATCCCGCGTCGCCCGAAATGTGTTTGAATATTGATATATGTTGATGAGTCTCGACTCCTGCCAGTCTGTGGGCTTTTTTTTTTCTCCCCGTTCAGTGTCTTAATATCATCTTGTCTCCTCTTCAGCCTGTTTTTTGAAATGCACTTTTGCCCAGGTACGGTATGTGTACGAGAGGAAGACGGTTTGACTCTCCTGTAGGCCATTGGCCTCACTTAGGTGGGAAACTAGGGCAGTGCGGTCCCTGGTGGCCCGGGCTGTGGCCCCCGTGGCTATGGCCTGTCGTCGTGCACTTGCAACTCTTTCACATGACAGTTTTCGACAATTTACCCTGGTCTCAAACTGGACAAATAGCCAGGAGGACGAGCGATGCGCTTTGTCAAACGGGAATTAGCATAGAATGCGGGTAGTGAAATGCAGGCTGCTTGGGGGGAAAAATGGATGGACATTGAAGAGCGTCATTTGAATTGGAAGCAAGCGAGTTTGCATGGCCAAATTTATGAGGGGAAAATCAAAGAGAATTAAGTTCAGCACATTTGGTTTACTCCAAAGATGCCAGTTGGTAAATTGTAAATAGTAGTCAAAGTGTTACTGTATTTATAAATGCACACTTTTCCAACCTAAAACTTGTTTCATTTGCTTCTAAATACAATGTTAGTCTCACCGTTTGCTCTGGATTGTTTTGTATGTATGTGTACAATTTGGTGACGGTGGTGACTGCATCATTATTGTTTTCTGTTTATTTGCTTTCACATCATTGTCAAGTCACAAATCTCAGTGCTTGCACAAGAAATTTCCCAAGGAATCATCATTTTAAATGTACTTCCTGTGATTTGGGCAAATCAACAAACACAGGTTGACAACACATTTCCAAATCCCATCTGTAGTCACTGTATGCCGGCATCTCACTATCAAATCCACCTGTACTGATGGTGGCCACCTGCAGTTACTCCATGCTGCTCCCTTCAGCCACAGGGGCTCATTATCAGTTACCCTATACACCACTCCACTGATCTGCCATGATCCAGCCAATTAACCTGCCAGGGCAACTTCACAAGGTGGAGACTGATCTCTTTACTAATCTGTCAGGTGTCTGCCATGAGGGGGCGCTTCTGGGATGCCTGAACTTAGCACCAAGATAAACCTCAGCCAGGCCATGGGGCTGGTATTTGCAAAAGAATGGAGGAAAAGAATCCAATAGGCACTCTCAGTTCTAGTTGTTCAGATATTTGATGAAATTTTTTTTTTTCAAGTTGACTTCAGCCAAAAGTAAACACGGGCTGAAATTCTTCCCTCTCTAACGGGATTTTTATCAGACACACTCTGGAAATAAAGGATCTAACAGTGGAAAAATATTATTACTCTGCCTTCTCCGTTGTCCTTGAAACTGTTGCCCCGAGCTTCAGCACGTAAATCGACAACCCAAGATTGAATTTCCGCATGTTAAACAGATAAAAACAAGTCGGGTACTCGCTCACTCCATTCCAAAGCGCAAGGAGGAAAAATTTCCGCAGACAGCAATAAAGCACAATTATTTCAACTGTCCTTTGGGCCAGCTGCAGTAAAGTAAAATTACCGGAACCGTTCAAGCGGAATTATCACTGATTGTTACTGACTTCCCCCAATCTAGTAACTGCCATTTTCACGGCCAAATAACCAGTTCGTCCTCTACTTCATCGTGAAAATGTTCTCATTAAATGGAATCCGTCACATGTACAGTTACTATACTATGTATGTGTGCCACCTCACCCCAGTATTAAACTGGTTTTAAGGTCAGGATAAATCCAGGGCCAGCCTGTTTATCCCCTGGGGAGGAGTCTAATTTGCCATGAGCCACTTACAGTGTTAATTGCTAAGGTGAGGGTCCTGCTGAGTGACCTTAATCTGGGGACATGGAATGCGCATGGATGGACAACCTGCCAAGGAAGGGGTGTGGTGATTGATTCTGAAAGATACAGGTTGGTCATCACAAGACCAGTCCATAGTTAGAGGGATGCCTTTTCTTGTCAGAGTTCATTAGACTGGAAGGTTTGTGATGGACTCACTGCCAGGACTTGTGATGGACTCTATAGGCATTCAGTCCAGTACTTGTCATTCCCACATGAATTCACAAAGTAATTGATGATCTAATGTACTTCAGATTTTTACTAGCACAGGAGCAGAGAATATGTTGATATTTTTATATGTACATGTAAAACTTCCTGTTTTGTGTTACTGGTGATTTTCTGGACGTGTGAAGTACTTGAGTCATGGGGGTCCAGGGACACAGGTGTTATTTTCAAATCATGTTTCAGCTTTTTATTTAATGTGCCGAAGCCCTGAACTGTCTCAAAGGAATCAGATTTTTTAAACTGCATGTCCCATTTTTTTTCTGTCGGAGAGAGTGTGATGGTCAGAAGTTGGGGGAAATGGGGAAATGTGCACTTCTTGCAGGAAATTTGATGAATCAGGGTTTGTGCCTTGGAAAAGGGATGAAGACTCCAGGCTGGGCGATGGTTATTGGCCTGATCCACCTGTGCATGGGTTTCCACGGCTCTTCTCAGCAGATGGGGTGGACGGTCCTGGCCAGGCTTCCTTCAAGATCTGCCTGTTCTTAAGTAACTGGGAAGATATTCAGGGCAAAGCACCTGTTTTGGGGTAACTGCTCTTAATTAATTGATGCCATTGAAGGTATTTTGTGAGGGGATTGTGGACTTATCTGGCTAGATGGGGCATAGACCTCACACAGACATAACTGGGTCAGGGCTAAGTCTTCCAGATGTCCTAGGTTTGCCAGGCAGCCTCCTCATAGCAGAAGCCGACAAGTTGTTCCAGTTGCTTGAAAGTGTGTTAAGCGGTAACATCCCTCCACGTTTTTTGGATTTTTTCCTCCCAACAAGACCCAACCCAAAGATAAGTTTAAGGTCATCACACCAAAATAAGGTTTTTATATCGCTCTTGGTTATAATAACCTGAAAAGTTGGAACAGGAAGAGTATTAGAGTTTTTGGGCAGTCTCAAAGGACCTCCACTCATTTGCTGTGCAGTGCACATGTACATGATTATTTGAATAGCCTCCTTGGAAACTGGTTGCTACTTGCATTTCATGCAAGGTGAGCTGGAATTTCAACCAAACTGCTCAAAGGTGGATGTCGCCTGGAATTTTGTTGGGGGAGGGGGAAGCAAACCTTTGCTCCCAGGGGAGGGAGCAAAGCTCTTGACAACTAACAGGTTAACAGTGGGGGGGAGGCTAATTTCCAGGTTTTTATCGTTTATTTTTCAAATTATTTGGGAGAGGGGTGGCACACCTATATTGTGTATACACGAGCACTCTGTCTGGCTGTCGTGGTATATTTTTTATACCTGCTTTTTTGTTGATGGATAGCACATTCGCTAAAAATCAGTTCAGTGATGAGATGGGGCTTGATGTCTCAGGAGGTACAGCTAAGTGGAAATCACATTTGGGCAAATTGACTGACAGCAGTAACTGACATTGACATTTTCAATGCGGTAATGAAGTGGGTCTGGTGGAGCACTGGTTTTTGTCATGTGCATGATACCAAAGTAGCTAAAAATACAGGGTTTGGGGGATTTTTCTCTTACGGGTTTCCACATTTGAATGTACACGTATATGGCTAAGAAATACCAAAAGGTCAATGCTTGAGAATTGTATAGTGTGGTGGATTAGTTTCAGAACTGACCAATGTGGAGGTTGTATTCTGTAGATCCCCGTCTTTAGAAATGTCATCAAATTTGCATTTCTGATGAATGCTGTGTTGTATATTGTTATTCCAGGTAAATCCTTTGAAATGTCAGCATTATTGCACAAGAAAATTGTCAATGAAACTAAAAGCATTTGGATACTGAATCAGCCCCAACCAGTTTCTTCACAAAGCCTGCTGAGGTTCTGATTTTTTTTTCTTGGATTGACACAAAGTGGTTTTTCTCAAAGTTCCTTCTCACCAACTTGTGGCTTTAAAAAGTCTAGTAAAGTGTATTATCTTGGACTTCTTGGAATGGCCAGTGTCTTAGAGTTGAGTTACATGTAAATTTGTTTCTGATTGCCCCCCCAAAAGTTCTCAAATTCCCTCTTGGCCCATTTAGTGAGAAACTCTGCTCACCCCTCCCCTTTTCTTACTTCAAAGAGTTTAAAGTGGTCGTAACCTTTTGACCTCGGGACACTGGAAGTTGAAGAGCTGTGTCCTCTGGGATTACTCGTGGTCGATTATCACTTTACCCTACCCCATACAGAAATGAGATACATGTTTACCACAGTCTCTGGTTGGGAGGTTCAGTGGTACAAAATGTGTCCCAGCTGGTGAAAATGTTGGACCGTCTATGTAAACGGAATTGGCAGGGTTGGACCAAAGGACTTTGCTGTGATGCCTAACCAATAGGTAGGGGTGCTGGGGACTACCCCCCCCCATTTAGAATTATGTATGCCAACTATTTGGTTTTGTTTTGTTTTTATTCTGGAAGCATCAGTTCCTGGAAACTTGTTAAATTATTCCCCCAATATCCCCCCAAAGAAAAATCTCAAAATTTTTCGACAAGTCCCCCTGACTACTGCACCATTTAGAAGTTGTGAACGTGCTGTTTAAAGAAGTTCCTGCAGACGTCAAAGATTCATTGTTCTCTTGTGGATAATGCATGTCCCTGATGAGACCTCTCCTTCTCCTTCCAGACAGGAAACTGGACGTTGTTGCCCAGGTGCCTTGATGACATTGGCTGAATTTGATGTGATTCGCAGTGTTTTGAAGCTTGTCTAAAATGCTGTACATTATTTCAGGGGACGCAAGGTCTCCACCGGCAAATTTAAAACAAGAGCCAAAGTTTTCACACCATCCACATTTTTCTAGCCTCATGCTTTTTTTAAATACAGCACTGAATACATTGGGTTTTCCCCTCACTCTTTGTGCGAGATTGCAGCTGAGGTTTGAAACTGTTGACTGCATTTATTTGGCAATGCGGGTGAATAGCTAGCAGAGGCGGGTACGTTGAGATGCAGTCTAATAAAGCAACCAGGAAATACACCTGTGTTCGTTCAGAGCATAAACTGTCCAAATCCCATTACCAGACGCATCAAAGTGCCAGTGGATGTTGAAACTTGTCATTCCATTGAAGGTTTGGTGTTTGTTGTTGTTTGACTGTGGTTTAGGAAATATTCCCCCGGCCACATCTGACGAAATCATCAAGAGAGTCTGGCTCAAATGAAATGCTTCCTCCAAATCCAGTAATGTGTGACACTGGTGAATGAGTTAATGACTTTGACAAATGCTGGCGGAATGCATGGGTCTCAAAATCATATTGCCTTTGGGTAACCTTCATCAAATGGCATTTTGTCAATGGCTTCTGTCGCACCAGGGGGCATTCTTGTTAAGGGGCTGCGTGCTACAAGATAACAGGGAAATTCTATAATTTTTTTTTTAATTTCTGTTCCCACAGAAAAGAAATGTAAAGAGAAAAGAACACCGGCCATATTAATTATTTAATTATTTAAATGTGATCAGATTCAGGTTAGTTTTGCAGTAATCTTTCATTCAAAGAAAATATGCGTGATACCTCAGGAGTTATTTATAACGATTTGTTGACATTTTTCATCTGCCAATTTCAATTTTGTACATCCTGCAATTTTATAGGTACATTCCTCGGTTCGAACAACAAAAAATAAGCATAAACTGCACTTTAATTTATCAACTTGCCGGTATATCCTCAAAGGCCAATGCTTCATGAGACATATTCTTGCAAATTATGCATTGAGACTCTAAGAGAAAAACAGAAATTGCACGGGTTGAGGAAATCCAGTCAGGCTAACATATTGCGCCATTAAACGAATAATCATTGATCGAAAAGCAGTGTGCTTCGTATTTGCAGACAAGTGCAGCCGGGGGGGGGGGAGTGGGATCGTAGCTGAATCCTAGCCCAAGCACAGTCCAGGGAAGGCAAAGACGATGCCGTAATAATTACCCGCGAGATTTGCAGTAGCTCAAGTGTAAATGTAAAAGGAGAGATACTACTGCAGGATCGTTGCGCATGACTGGGCAACATTGAGCTCTTTGCTCCAAGATGGATGTAAACGTTGACTGATGAATCACACTGTGATAAGCAGCAGACTACCCCGTACCTCACCCAAAATGGCGGGTACTCAGCTCCGTTTTCTTCAGGTTTCTTTTCCAAAACCTCAGCAAAATTTAAAATGGCCTTTCTGAAAGTAAAGCACAGTATACATAAGTGCCTCTCAATGAGTTACCAGTAAAATTGATACAATTAGTATTGTGGTGGTATACCGGTATGCAGAAAAATGCATTTACATGTAAAATGCATTGGATAGAATTGTCTAGGGGAATTGCACAGTGGCGAAATTGCTTCAATTTCAATCACTGTTGCATTGGTACCCGATTGTATGAAAAACAGGTATGCACGTGTAGTTCCAGTCAGACCCATCAAATTTAAAGCAACCCCTATGATTGAGCGGTCTTGTGAAAAAAAAAGAGACGATTCTAATCAAAGAAAATACGTGGATTTCCTTCCTGTATTTCCTGACTAGAGGCCAAATCGATTTTTCCTACCTCAGCCTGTATGTAATGTATTGTGAGTTGTGGATTTACACTTGGTCTGTTCCTAGATCAACAAATGATGAAATGCTTAATTTGCTGTCGGCAGAGACATTTCTTGATGAAATAAAATGTTCATTTTACAAATGAACTTGTCAGAAGTGGAGGAAGAGTTGGAAACCTTGAACTTCAGTCAGCTTACTGCTGTTAAGCTGCCTTGCCCGGTTTTGCTTACATTTTTACACCACCGCTGAGTGAAAAATTGAGCTGGGTGCTGAAAAGAAAAAGCCCCCTTCACAAATAAATCAACTGCATTCAACTTCTAGCAGCTTATCGGTCAAGATGGCGGATTCATTATTTCAAGGGTAAATTCTTATTTTACCAAATTTATGGACGTTTAGGCCTGTTGAAGCGACAGACGGATTCACATGCATAGCCATTCAAGTCCCAAAGGAACTGCTGTTTGGGAATTTGGTTTTTTTTTAACCTTCAAATTGTGTATTCTTCAACGTGTCTGCTCACTGAATATCGGTGTGCATATCATGGTTAGATATGCAGGAGTACCGGTCGCATTGGGACGTCCCCGGATGATGCTTGCGGAGTGTGCAGAGGGCAAGCCTTTTCTCACATTAGCAGCTTGTTGGAGGAATAAAGGAGTGCATCCATCACTCCCTGTGCACAGTGGGCTCTGCTGATGTGATTGCCGTGTCAACTCTAGAGTAGTGTAGGGTCAAAGGATGTGAAGTGATCTGCATGCAGAACTCACGGTGGAAGCTCCTAAGCTGTGAGGTGTGAAGGCAGGTGAAATTGGCAGTCAGTAAAACTGTACCGCGTAAGATGATTGCAAGTATAAATAAATTGCAGTTCTTGCATTTTCTAAAAACAAGAACAAGATTTTAAAAAAATCAGACTTTTTCTTATATTTGTGTACTTTCAAACAGACGTATGTTCATTTTTATGACAGCCTTTGTCCATGTTTAGTTCATTAAATTCTCATTTTGCTCAATGTTCAAAAAACGTGCACTTCAGTATCCTTAGTATAGATACCAGTGCAGGTTTGATTTGATTTATTTTCTTAAAAATGGAAGATTTATAGCTTCAGGCGAGGACTTTACGAGGAAGCCTTCTGGAATGTTGTTCAGTTATTATCTCCATCTCCTGTTTTTCAAGCATCTGAACTATGCCTACAATTTGCAGTAGTCGTGAAATCAATTGTCAGGAGGGCAACGCCAATTTCCTGACTGTGGAACCATGCCAAATTGTTTTGCACTGAGATAATTTGCCCCCCCTCCAAAAAAAAAAAACCCATATATTTTACATGTAGCATGCAGGTGTGTCCATAGGAACACCTGCACAGATGTACATGTAGATTAGAGTGGCGAAGTGTGGAAATTCTTTGCTTTTTCCTGTTTTCGCGCACAATTTCTTCTCTGGGGTGCGGTGCTTGTAAGTACAGTACATGTGCATAGTTCAGGTTTATCCAGCCTGAGTGGAGTAGTGATTGTGGAGTGAACCTTGTAAACAACTAACAAACATGAGTTAAAAGAAGAACTCCTCCCAAAAGACAAACAAACGATAGTTGAAAAACCTGGCTCACACCCCCTCCCCAAAAAAGTTGGTGGTAATAGTGTTGTCAAGTGAAGTTACAAGGTGCAAAGCTCTCGGATAAACACATTATTGCTGTCATTCAGTGAACCTCTGAAAGGCATTGATCTGTGAAATACATGCTGACACCTACAATGTAACCACAGGCTGAAAATGTCAGAACATTCACAGGGCTTCTGCAAAGTAAATCGACCAACCATTTGTGAAGCAGAGATCAAACAACCATGAGTAAGAAGTGTTGTTTCAGCTGCTAAAAATAATGTCACCTCCTTGAGCCATACATGAACATTGGTGTTGCAAAAGTATTGATATTTAAGTCCCTAGTCAGTTGATTACACTTAAGGCTTTGCCAAATATACGAATAACCGAATATTCGATTGATTATTGAACATTCAAATAGTATTTTTTGAATTTGAATATTCAAATGCAAAATCAGTGGAAGGGGAAGGAGAATTTTCTTTTGTTTTAAATGAAAAAAATTGCACTATGGAGGCTTGTTCCACGAAGATTCAAATGAAAAGTGATTGAAACCTTACAGCAATTCAAAAGGTACATTATCCTTTAAAAAATTCAAAAAGAATATACCTTTTAAACAGGAAAAGAAGTATTATTCGTCTCGTACATCTTGCTAAATTGTGGCTGAAGATACTTGTAGTCGTGGGAAGCTATTACAGTGATCTGTGTGCGTTATTGCAACTGGTTTTTGTATATGGTTTGTTCCTCAACAAACAAACTGCCAGTCAGTACAACCAAATATTCAGATTTTTTAGCGAATTCAAGGTCGACTATTTGAATAGTAGATTATTCAAATTGACTCAGCCCCAATAACACTCTATCCTAACATACATGTACAAGTCTATTATTCTAACCATCTATTAAAGGTTTGAAAAGTCTGTGTTCTGTAGGGGAAGGGATTTGATGATTGAATCAATCAGGGTAGTCTGACATTCAAATTGAAATTGCTGGCAAACAGCAACAAGTGGCAAACCTTAATTTAAATTAAGGAACATGAAGGAAGTGGCTACAGATAAGTAATTATAAATCACTCATTCACCGTCTGGGATCCAACCAGACCATGGCAGAAGCGACCTTGTTGTAACCAAATGCGGTAAGGGTAGGGTGGCCCTAAGGGTAGGGTGGCCCTGCGGAGGAGGACAGACACCGCTTAAAGTACCCGCAGGAATTTTGAAGATGGTCATGGAGTAAACTCACCTGTCTGACATTTTGGGGTTTTTCAGATTTTGAGGATTATTTTTGCCAAATCACTCCCCTGTGGTACATGCATGCATGTTGGCAACCACACTTTTTTTCCTTCTGCGACTTCAACATGCGACCTGACCTAAAAGAATGAGCCACAAGTCGGCCAGAGCCACTTGCGAATTAAAGGTCACAAAAGAATCATCCACAGTGTGAATTTATAGGAACCCATGACATTTTTCACCCTCATGATGTTTATTTCCAGGATGCCAAATGATACATCAAACCAAAGAGGTGACTGGTACCATCGTAGCTTGACAAGCAGTACTATCTGGACCGAAAGGAATCAGAGGATTGCCTCATTGAGGTTATAATGTACACATGCATGCAGTGTAGGTCCTACTTTTGTCCCTACGTATATGAGACAACAAAATGCACTTGTCTCTCAACAGTTCAGGAGAGCCCTGTCTAAATACATGCTTTAACGAAAAGAACATTTTTTTTTCACGGAAATCTCGGGACAAAAATGTAGCTCCGTTCTGCACCAGAGACGTTGTCATCAAACCTTCCCATCTGGTAATCTCCCGCAGCCCACCAAGGCAGAGCAATATTCCTCAAAACACATCATCCGGCCCTGGGAAAAAGTTTGTTTTGGACATTCCTAATCTGACATCAAAAGTGCAGTTGTTAAATTCCTCGTTTATTATGCAGTGAAAGAGTGGAGTTGTCCAAACTGAGACCGGCATTGAGGCAAGGCCAAGGCTGAATCTGGCATTCCACCCTAATTGTGTTTGTCCTTTACCCACAGACTGCCCACTTCTAGTTTGTTGTTGCCTTCCAAACAGGTGTGATCCAGACTTCCCTGGGACAATTTTGATGTCGGGGGATTAGCCCACCCAGCCTCTTTTCTCTGAAAATGTTTAGCTGAATGAAAAACGCTCATGTTTTTGCGTGAACCCAATGACTCAAAGGGTACATTGTATGTGCAGAAATGTACCGTGTGACTGAAATAGGATGTTGCAGTTGAAATCTTTTCGGTGAGCTTGAAGGCAGGAACTTTTATTCAAGAAACCTGCCCATGAAGCAGGTTTTAATATTGCTTTGATCACTGCGAAGAAATTTTTTCCCAGGACTTGCAGTAATGCATTTTGATGAAGTTGTCTCGGTTCAATGAACTTGATTCCAATCTTGGATCATTCACTCCTTGGGAATTCGAGATGAAAGAAATAGACTCTGATGCGAAACACTTGTGCTTGTAGTTGGTCATTTCTCCAAGCAGCCACGTGAGTGAGCATGCCAGGTGACGGCGATCTTTGAACAGTGATTGGAAAACCAGCTGACCGGGAATAGGAGCAACTCTGCAGGGATCAGAAGTCAGATTTAATCGGATCGGGCATGGATATCCAGATAATGCGCGCAGGCTAAACGGATGCCAAAGCTTCGTTTGTCGGTGAAAGCAGGTTTTGAGATTCTGTCACTTTGAAAGACACTTCAAAGGTTTGAGCCTGTGGAGTATTTGATTTACATGTATCTCATCAAAAGAAAAACCGCAAGCCACCTCGAGCAGAAGCACCCCTTCATCAGTTGAAAAGAGTCGCGTTGGTCGGGAGTGTTCAATTTGTTGGTCGCAATATGACCGTGACATGTGCATTTCCTAGTCGTTTGCAAACCGTCGAAGTTCAGTTCCGACCAAAGGAGCCTCCTTTGCGAAGAAAATAGTGCCCTCTCTTTGTCCAATTCGGGGCCCGTAGGAAAAGTAAAACTGAATAAGTTTGATGACTGGTTGGTATAACATTAATCACAGAGATGTGACTGTATTAACTTGCCATTCGCCATCTAAATGTGACAAGCACTGTATGCCCCATACTATGTAGAGCATTCGAGAACAGCATCATAATCTTCCTCATTCAGGTCTCAAATTCACCCAAATGCATCTGTGAAGCACCCAGAATGCATTGGTTATTAAATTGTACCGATGAAGCTTGAAATCTAATTTGTAAACATTGATGAGGTTGGCATCAGTGCAGTTGGACAGAGAAATTGGAAGGCTAGACCACGTGACCAGCAAAGGAGTTGAGTGGAGCTGGCCCCGTTGAGGTCACAGACTCCAATCCCTCTCACTGTCTCTTTTCAACCTAGCAGAAAAAAAATTGCTTCACCACTTTTGTCCAACGGGGAACTCATCAACACAGTAACTGCAGGAGCGTAATGAATAATGGTAATAGACTTTAGATTAGAGAGGAGCCCATTGAGATTTCCAACTGAAGATTATCATTTAAAATTGAGATTTTTAAAAGTAGGGTGTAAACAGTCCATTTCTAAATGCAGACCTACTGGAGTTCAAAATTAGACCTTTGCTTGTCCCTGGATTTATCAAGCCTTTGGGACCACCAGGTACATTTTACATCCATGGGCATGCTGCTTGGGTTTGAATACTCTCTTCTGAAAGGGGCTTTTCCAGAATGGAATGTCAAAAACACTGCCAATGTAAATTGATGGGCACTTGAAGCATTGTCTGCATCTAGTCTGTATCTTGGTGCATGTGCCTGTTACTTACATGTACTTCACCGGATCTATTGTTTGTTTGCCTCTGTGTGACCTTCTGGGATTGGAAAAAAAATTTATGATGCCACAACAGTGGATGGACATTTCGGAAATTATTGGAGCCTCTTAGCAAATAGCCATTGCGGTAAATCTCTTACCAATGGAGAAGGATTTATCAGTTGCAGTTGAGTGGCGGTATAGGGCGATGTAGGCCCGATCACAACATTACCATATATGGAGTGGAAACTAAGGTTGCGGTTGGTGCTTGTGGTTTGTTATGGTCTGAATGGGGGGGAGGATAATTCTTTTGATATGGGGGGGCCCTGACTGGAGCAGGAATGGAATTGAACTTACAGGTGAATCTAGGGGAACGTTGAAGTGATGAGGGACAGGCAAGTTGGACTGGAATGGAACACAGCTGTAGGACAAGCAGGTGGGGGTCGCTGGAAGAATGGAAGGTCCTCCAAACATCGGCCCAGGCCAGGCTGGTGGAATTTAGGAAGGGAACCCTCCGTTCACCCTGCTGCATTGGCAATGCTTGAGAAGTGAGGCGGACTAGATTTTGTTGTTTTGCCATTGCCTACCCGACCAGATACGGTAGGTTCATGTAAGGAGTTGATGGGAGTGCAGCCAACTTTACAGGGTGGTGATGGATTTTTTTGGAAAGCCAAGGTTTGGAGAAAAAGATCAAGTCGGAGGTGTGTTGATATTCAAGCAGCTGTCATGATGCCTACTTTTGATCATATCGTTAAGCTGGTTCCTAGTTTTATTTTTTAATCCCAGCTGGCATGACAGAAATGGAGAATAGGATGAAAAGCTTAGTTTCTATCCTTTTCCCACGGTGAGCGTAGCAATTAAAAAGGCACCTGCAGTACGCCTAGCCCCCTCCCCCCTTGACAAGGCAGTGTCACTGTCACCTCAGGGCGTTTCATTTTTTTGACTTTTGATGCCAATCTGCTCTGTGTGTCTCACTATGTCCGATCCTCCCCCCTCCTGTAGCCTCCTGTATACCCCTGTCTTTTTCCGCTCCCCAGGGATCCGACCGACAGAATATGTTGATTCATGAGACTTGGTCAGGAAGGATTCAGGTATCTAGATCTGCCACATGCTTCCAGAATATTGTCAGCTTCCCAGAACCTGCTCAATTTTCTAGATAGCAGAGCATGTGTATTGAGAGAAGATTTGAATAACAGGGTCCTCGAGGGATTGGGTGCATCCAGGAGGGAATCCTAACCTTAATCCTAAACAGCTTCTTTTTTCATCAGTCTGTGACTTTTGTTTTTTTTCCAAGAGGTTTTCAAGAGTGTAAAGTTGTGAGAAAAATGTGTGTATAGATTCATCATCCTTGGCACAAGCTCATTCAATTGACTAATTGAAAAAATAAGTGTCAATGCACAGTTAGTGTTGATTTCAACACAGGTAGGCAATAAGATTTGGCAGAAAGGCCTACTGAAATGTTGTAGGTTGATGTAAATCTTCTCTTGGAAAGGGTTGAAAAGTCAAAACTGTAGCCTGAGATATTTTTTTCACATTTTGATACACCCCCCTTGACTTTTGCCCCAGGAAAAACAGTACCAGGTGATGCTGGACTCTGTCACTGTCCTGCCGTATCCTTTGATAAAGGCTCCAGCCACCTCTGATCGAAGTCTGAGAACACACTGGAATTACTCAGGTCCTGAGCATCAACAGTCTAGCTGTAGGGAGTTTATGAATAATTCATGTTTTTTTTTAAAGATGTCCAAATTGCAGTTGGCATTTAAGATCTGAAGTGATCCCAGACTTCATTTTTATTCTTTTGTCTTTACTGAATTTAAGCTTCTTTGCTGAGTGTTCGACAATGCTAGCATTAGTTGGAATTCATGTCTGAATGCAATCATGCCAAAGTTTATTGTTTTAAGAACATTTGCTTGATCCCTTGATTGGTCATCAAGCCAACTAGACCCCTCTCTCATGGAATCCATTAACGATGGACAGATCAATATTATGGAGCCAATTGCAATCTCATGGTTTGATCTGGCCCACGAAAAGAACTTCCTGGCTTTGTAATTTGAGACATCCTGGAGATATTAATGGCAATCTGTCTAGGGTATGATCATATGAGAGGCTGGTTTTTTTTTTTCTCTTTGGGTTATGTTCTTGGGAGCATCAAACGCGGGCACACTTGCAGCTGGGGAGGGGGCAACATATGGAGCCTTTCAAGGGAACAGAGCTTGGCAAGAAGTTTTTAAGCTTTACCACACTTTGAATACAAACTAGCACCAAAAGGTCCTGAAATTTTCTTCCTGTGACAGAGCTAAGATTTTTGTGGAATATTCTGTGTTATTAGATACTTTAAATGATAGCAGCTCAGATCTTGCAAAAGATGAGAGTACTGCATTTGGTGAGATCTTGATTATTACAACAACAGCCATACAATATTATTTGGTCATTGGAAAAAACACTGAGTTTCACCCCCAAAAACCTTGTGCTGCAGTTCACGAGCCCTCAGTAACCTGTTTAGAGTAGACAGTAAATTGTTAGAGGCGGGAGGAATTCCCCCCTAGGTATTCTGGGGAAACCCTCACATCAGAGGGATACTTGTAGGGACTGAAAGCCTAATGTGGGGACTGAAAGCCTGATCCACGTCTTATCCTGGGAGGTATTCAAGTCGGATTGGAAAGTACAGTATATGTATATCAGACTGTCAAACCTTACACATGCCATGGACGTGTTTTCAGAAAAGTCCAAAATTGGAGGCGAAAGACATTTGGAGATCCCTGTTGTGAATTTGTAGCAGGACCTGTTCCCACGAGGTGAATCTAAAGACCCTTTGTATTTCTGTAATTTTGGTTTGGATTTCATGAGATCAGTAATTTTGGTTTGGATTTCATGAGATCAGTAATTTTGGTTTGGATTTCAATAGATCGAGCAAACTGAAGTCTTTGTTTTGATGTATGAGTGTTTTAAGCATCCTGATGAAAACGAGCATTGTGTACTTGTAGGTGAAAAACATCAGCACCATTCACTGGCGGCAGAAGCTGGAGGGCCCAGTGGCCATCCCACTTTTTCAACTGGGGGGCCTGGCCTCCCCTCCCCCCCACTTTCTGCAGGTCCTATAATTGTATGGAGCTCAGTGGATGGAGCTATTAATGACCAATGCCTGATGGTCTAACAACTACCCCCCCCACTACTTTGAAAAATGTTCCACTGCTGGTGGCACCATTGTTGATTTATTTTATGCAAGATTTTTGAAGGACCTTTAACTCTGGAGTGGCCCTGGTGAATTGCTACTTGTGTTTGCAGTTTTGTTAGGTTGGGTCATAAATGTGCCTCGAAAGGTATCATCTCAACCCAGAGATCTGTGAATCAATGCAGCAAGCGATGAATCAGACACGGGTAGACATTCTCCTTACAACAACCACGCATCTGTGCCAGCGCGTGCCTCTTGCACACCCTGTCTCTAGGTGACTTGGGGGCGTGCGTTCCTGCCAAGAGATAATCTTGCACTTCTCTCCTGCGAGGCGCGATGACGACGGGGCTACGGGGGCAAATATGTGCTATCTGAAATGGGTGTGGGTGACATTCCAGTTGCCGCAGACTGATGACGTGTGAGTCACTTACACTTTCAGAAAGTACCATCCCGCATCTCGTCAAACTCGAAATAAAAAGCCCAAAGTGCATCTGACACCATTGTCCGTAATTTCTTTCAGCCGGACTTGCTTAACTTGTCCTCCCATTTTTGCAATTTTGATAACTCCAGAACAAGTGATAGTTTGTGCAGTTAGAAAAAGATAGTAGCCAAGTCCTTCAGTGCACCCCTAGGGATCATGGCCAATTGCTTTCAGATGAAGTCAGAGGAAATTCTGAACTTCCTCCTTGGATCTCTTTATCAAGCATGTTTTGAGGGTCTCTTTCTTAAGACATCATGGTTTTGCCAGGTTCCTTGCTTTTGCCAGAGGGGTGTCTGGGTCCCCTCTGATTCCAATTAGCCCAGCTATTTCACCCTCTGTGTGACTGCAGTCTAGGGTGACAGTGTTTCAATTTGAAAGCATATTTAGCACAGTTGCAGGCGAGTCCTCTTACAACCATCGCAAGACTAGTCACAGGATCGGTCACAAGATTATTCATGAGGCCAGACCAGACACAAGTAAACAGTGTGAACAAAAGGAATGCCTCAGTGGAAGTTTAATTTGAATAGCAGTCGTGACTTGAATTCAGACTGGGTGTCTTTTAGGGTTTCGCGATGACCTTGAGAGTTCTCAGATGCATTTTTTCCTCCAAATCAGGTTAAATCCTGGCTCATGGGAACTTACTCATGCAACTTCATGTACCCGACAAGTTTGATCACTTCAGGTATAATGTATGATGTGCATGCTCTCAAGGGAAAACAAGTACATCTGTACAGTAGCTGCACAGTGTTCTAAAATCTGGTTGAATCCTCAAAATTAACCTACCTTTATAATGGGTGCGTATCGTAAGTCCAACGCCTCATAGGTCCAACGCCTCAAAAGTCAGAATTTTCGGACTTCTGAGGTGTCAGAATAATTAGGATTGGGATTTATGGGCAATTTTTTTTTCAGCCTCATAGTTCCGATGCCTGAAAGGTCCGACGCCTCATAAATCTGACGTCGGACCAACGAGGTGTTGGACTTAATATGAGGCGTCAATGCGATTGACTGTGAAACATGGAGGAGTGCTGGCCCGCGCGACGCGTCGCCCGCGAGTGAGATTCAACTTTGTTTCCAACTCATGCCCACGGTACTGACCCTGTTAGGAAACTAAATCCAGCAGACTACCTGCACTGTTCGTACACTGGCCCTGTATTTCTATATATATAAGAAGCATTTTTTCGACTGTAATACTTTTGAGATCTCAAAAATGTTTGTATGTGTCATAAATAGTACTCCATACTTTCACCGGGAACCAGCCTTGTTCTCAGTGCCATCTTCATATGCTCATAATGAGCATCAAATCAAACGTTGGATTTTCGAGGCGTCACATTTTTTGAGGAGTTGGATCTGTGCCATGGGCCGAAAAAAACCATTGGAACTTTTAAACGCATTTGTTAGACTTATGAGGCATCGGACTATAAGGCGTTGGACTTACGAGATTTCTTAAATGCTTTTTTGGACTTATGAGGCATCGGAATTATGAGGCGTCGGACTTACAAGCTGATCCCATTTATACTTATGTGACCTGCACATGTTTCATCACTAGATGCATGTCTACACCCACAAGGGTATCACCCTTTTGTGCATTTGCTTGTTCAATGTTACTAGAAAGACATGCCTAATAAAGGCCACTGTACTGTGTTCCTGGAATGTTGTCATTTGTCAGGCATCTACCTTAGGGAATACCAGTAACACACATGTTAACAGGGGATTGTTGAAACCATTCCATGCATCGACAACCTTGGAATGTAGAAAAGATTCCAGGTTTGACTGACATATTTTCCCCCGGTGGGATCTCAAGCGTGCCCTTTTCGGTAGAGAGAACCGCTGCATTTTTCCTAGACTGCCAATACCTTAAATAGTGACTTGCCTTTTTTTTTTTTACGAGAGTGTCCGTAGGTGACAGTGAGGCATTTTGCAAACATGTGAAGTAGCCCGGATGCACATACCCAGATGTTACCGTCACTGTTTTTGGAGCCATGAATCATACATGACGATGACTCTTTATGCAGCCACTCAGTTGGGCCGGGATGGGGGGGGGAGGACGCTGTCTTTGACATTGACAGTAAGCTGGCGGTGAGGATGCTAAATATGTCAAGCATGTCCCTTGGAAATTTGTTGTCTCAATAATGTGATTTATACTCTGGTTCTGGGTGAACTTTGCTCCATCCTTATCCCAGTATGGTTCGGTGGCTTAACTTGGTGTAGGTATGTAAGGCATGCAACCCAGAGCAACAGAGAAATTTTTTTTTTTTCATTTTAAAAAAATTCCTAAAATTGGAATTTTAAAAAAGAGAGCTCCCAGCCCTGTCTGAACCTCCTTTTTCTCTTTTTTTTTTTGGTCCTTGTTTTCCCTACTTGACCTGTTTTCTTTAAATTAGAGGTAGGAATTCAGAGAGATTCTTGGATCAACACTGAATAATTTGCTAAGCTCGCAAGCAAGTTTGTTTGTTTTGTTTTTTTGGTTGGAATTTGGACCAAATTTTTAGATCAACAAAAGAGAAAGGGGACAAAGAGTTGAGGTAAGAGGCGGATGTTTGGATATGAGTTTGCAGTCGGAAATGCTCAACTTGAAATGAAAGCAAAAGCTTAATTTATATGGTCCATTGACATTTTTGGACAGTTTGTCCTGTGTGAAAAAAACAACCTGATCAAATTCCCTCCCCCTCCAAGAAAAAGAAAAAGTTTCTAAATGTTGAGCTCAAGATGAGAATTGTTTGCATTCCTGATGCCATGTGACATTTTGTACCAGCAACATTTGTTTGTTTTAATACATTTTTGGCCGCTTTCAGTGTCATTCAATTATCTTTGTAACAGAAAAGTCATTTCAAACTATGCTGGCATCGTTCCCTTGTTTTAATACATTTTTGGCCGCTTTCAGTGTCATTCAATTATCTTTGTAACAGAAAAGTCATTTCAAACTATGCTGGCATCGTTCCCTTCTCTTAGTTTCCTCTGTGTTTGCTGTTTGGTGTTGTTTTGTCACGAGATCAAGTACAGCAAAGAGACTGCTGTTTGAAGCTCACTGTAAAAGTTTGTCAGCGTCAAACAAGTTCCCGAGTGGCCTAAATGCAAGATTTAAATAATGTGAATAGCTGCAGTCTGTTTTGTTCCAGTTCCTTCAAGTTTTTCCCTCATACATTCTGAATCATTCGTTGCACTTTAAGGAAGTATATTGGCAGTGCATGTGAGGCACTGGAAGTCTGGGGCAGAAGTTGTAGCGAGTGTGCCTGTCATCCTTACTCGTTACCCTTAAAAGAAAAGAAAAAAAAATGTTGACTTCCTCCATAATCCAGAGGGAGTCTCGAGGACTTGATAGCACCTCATCCGTGGCCTTGCAGTCAGACTCGGATGTTTTTCATCCTGCCACCATGTCACATTGTACTTACTTCATTTGTCGGCAGTCACGCATAGCCAGCTTAATCGTAGTTATCTGTAAATCACATCTTCAGCTCACTCTACCACTCTGTTGGGACTCGTGATTGGTTTTTACTTTCTACATAGAATGGGTGCCCTGTATCCTTCCCTTTCTTTTGGCGATACACGAAGGGGTGGAAGAAGATGATTACTATGATTATGATGAGGACGGGTTCGTTTAGTTTAATTTTCATTTCCAAAGGAGGGATAAACAGTTTGTAGATGCAGTCGCAGAAAAAAAAAAGATTTTAGGTTGTCCACGGGTGAAGAAGTTGTGTGTACTTCTGCAAGGTTGCCCGAGTTTAAGGACCAAACTTTTGGAATTGCTGGATAGTTTCTGCAAATTTTTCAGAAATCAGCCAGGACTAATGCACATGTAGTAGGTTGAGTCTAAAAGATTTTGGTTGGACAGAGGAAATGTTGCATGAACCTCCCTTCCCTTTGCCTTTATCTGACTTTCAAATCCCTGTGTACGGTGGCGAATATCTGTCAGAGATCACAGTATTCATCTGCAGAGTCTCGGAGATTTAAATTAGGATCTCCTTGCCAGCAAACTCACTTCTTAAAAATCAAATATCAGGCTCGCTCTCCCCTTCCTGTCATGAACCTAAAATTTCTTGGACCTCTCCTAGAATAAGTTTGCTCACCCGAAAGCCGAAGCCTGCACTTTTTGTTGTACACAAGGGCAGTGGCAAGGAATGAACGGAAAAAATATATCTTTGACACAAGTACAGCTGAGGTCACGGTGAAAGTGTGACTGGCCAGGTTTTTTCTCAAGGGAGACTGCTAAAGAAAGAGAGCGTCACCCACAAGAAGTGACTCCCATCAGATTTACAAACTTCAAAGGGGCATGTGTTTACGATTAGCTGGAGTTGTTTGGATGCTAATTTCTCTGTGATTTCCTGGAAGCATCACGGTGTTGCTGTACATGTGGATATTAACACAGTGCTGCCAGACTTTTTCAGTCAGCTTCCTGATACAACCTCAGAAAGTTTTATGGAAGAAAATGAAAAATGGCACAATGTGGCCGGAGGTGTTCCTGTGAACCGGGTGTTGACTTTAGCCAACTATGTGCATAGGGGGGGAGGCAGAAATGAGGAAGAAAATTTACTGCTCCCCAGCTTAAAGGGCGGCTTTGTTGACTGACATCAGGCTGTACATGCCAGATTGTTTAAAGAAGTCTCCCCGAGATTCTCAGAGGAAAGCAGATGGGTAGGGTGACCAGGAAGCTTCATTTCCGTCCGTTTTCAGTCACAAGGTGAATTGATATTTTCCTTTTGGTAAGGCCTTCACCCGAGTCAAGTTTAGTGGAGTCTCCGAAGGGGCACGGCAGACTTCAGTCACTGTGTGCTGGAACTGGAGCATTGTAGATGGGGAGATGAACGGGGCACAAACATGATGTTTTGAGAGTTCTTGGGACGGGATGTTTACAGTCAAATTCAGTTGAGTCTCCAAAGGTCACGGTACACGCTTCAGTTGTCGCAAGCTAGAACTGGAGCATTGTAAATGGAGAGATGAACGGGGCGTAAACAAAATGTTGTGAGAGTTTCTGGATGGATGTTTTCAGCTTGTGTCGATGCTTCAGTTTTTCTTTTTTTTTCTCTCCCAAACCTGAAGGTAAAAAAAAAAGCCGTGAACTTCTTCAAGGTTAGGAAGTAAGCCTTTGGGAGGCCACACGCACTGTGATAAGATAGCATGGATGGTACTTTCCGTCTCTGACTCAACTTCCCATTGAAATGAACTGCTACTGGAAATTGGCAAACAAAAAAATAAAAATCTTCATGTGTATATCTCAGGCCAATATTTGTGCACACACGGTACATGAGCTGCTTAGTAAAGTTGTTGGAAGTTATTACATGTACGTACCATTATTAAAACACAGAAAATAAATTGAGAGCCAGCCACAGAAAAAAAACATTCTTTTTCACTGGTAAAAGGTTTTTGTTTTTTTCCAAAGAAATTTTTTTTTATGAATGCGCAAATAAGGCATAACCAGACCACAGTAACTCCCATTTACTGCGGCAAGCTTGTTGTGCCGCTCTGTTGCTTGCGTCTACCTGCCAACAGGAAATTACAGGTGTGAATGGACAATAACGACTGGAACACCTACAGATGCAATTAATTTTACCAAGTGCCCCGCTGGCCTGTAGCAGGGCGGATTTGCTTTGAAAAAAAATGGAGCTCATTGTCAGCTCTCTCCTTGCCGGACAATGCCGTTCTCTTCAGCAAGCTACAGATCTCAGCAGGGACAAAGCACCACTTGGGTCAGTGCCCCATAGGGGTGCGGCGATACCAGAGAGAGGAACCGTGTTTTGGGGTTTGTCCAAACACAACTGCAAAATTACCACAGTAGCTAACATGAATTGAAGCAGAAACCATTTGCTGCACAGAGGGAACTGAACAGCATGATGTGTGCGGGTGACATCTGAGACTTCCAAATTGCAAACTTGAAATTAATTTCTCAGGGGTTTGAAACTATTGTATGCATGTTCTTTGTCCATGAAAAAGATCTAGAACATTGTGATCACATGCTTCCTTTGACCAATTGACATGAAAGGCCTTTGCATGCATGCGCTATGCCCTGGGTTGAAATTTTGCCCACGCCCCCAGCTGTCTCCTAGCTGCTGAGGGGGAATTTTTTGGGTTTCCAGCAGGTAAAAGTACACAGAGAAGTATCAACTGATTTTGGACCAACAAATCGAGCACATGTACAAACTCGCTGAATCTTTGATGACTTAATGCCCCCTGTTATTCACAATTTGCAACATGTGTACAAGTTTGAAGGGTTAACCTTGAATTAACTGATAAAAAATCTCCAATTAGATATTTCCCAAATTGGGAAACAACATAGCCAAGCTGTCGTCATACTGTTCACTGACGTGAAGCGGGGTTAATTGATGTTGAGAGACAATCAGTGGCACACCTACAAAACGCTTCCAGCCATAGCCGTCTAGCAGGCTAGTTAAAAAAAAAAAGTTGGCACAGTTCCACATAGTTCCGCTCACACACAGCACCGGGCTGTGTGTAGCAATTAATTAGCAGCTCCACTATCTCGCCTGTAAACATGTCACGGTGGCGGTTAAAGTCGGACAACTTGAGGGTGAAGCACAAGTTGTGCATGTCTTGTGATTAGTCAGGGTTCCTTTTTTTTGTCTTGTGATCACCTCCGCATAGCTCGAGTTGACAAATCATAGTAAAAAGTCATTGCCTGTAGTGTCTGCGAGCTGACTGATGGCGCAGTAGGTGTAAGTCACCTACCGGTGTCAGGAAACAAGTCCTGGATAACTTGGGAGTCTTTCTCAAACTGGTGGGTTAAGGTTGTCTTCATTCCAAGCTCTAAGAGCTGTGCATCCTCCCTTGAAATTACAGAAAGATTGAACCAGAAAAATTAAGATACCTCGTACAAAAGACCTGGATAAAGAGACGTGTTAATTTTTGTCTCAGTGAGTCTAATTAATGAAGTTTATTCAAGGCCTATATTGGCACGGTAAAAAATGAGGTCATCGGAGGAGCTGTGTAGCAGATTTGACAAGATAGTTAATAAACTCATTTGTAAAGTGAATGATTTATTCCACCAGTCCAAAATGTTCCATTTTTCTTTTTTTTTTCGGAAGTTACATACACAGTGTATACTTAATTATTATCGGTTTAGAGGGTCCAAACTGCAAATAAGGCCTAAGTACCGACAGCCTGTTTCATAAAAAGTGAAGGAAATAATAACAAGTTCATTTGAAATCTAGGACGCTGGAATTTTAAACCGTTCTATTGATCTGGAGTCAATGTCCAGTCGTCCTTGATTTTCACCACAGGAAGCACCTTCTCCTTGCGACTTCCCCTTTCGGCAAAGTCTATACTTTGTGACGCCAGCTTTTGGGGAATATGACATGGACAGGATATCCCGCTCACTTCTCTAAAGAAAAAAACTCATTGCAGAGAAAGTAGCTGTCTTTTACCCACTGCGTATACTTCCTCTGCCCTGATTAAAGTCAGACGTTTATTCCTGTTTACTTGGATGTCCTTACATTTCTTTGTTATTTGCAGATAACAAACCAAAGAATCGAGACTTGGACACGTAAACAAAGACAAATTTCCTTTAGACAAAGATGTGTGTACACGTACACCTGCTGTACTGTTCAGTATGTCTATCAACTAATGGCACTCACTGCAGAAAGAATAATGTAAGCTTACACGTGTGTAAGACTTTTTAAGAGTACATTGTACGACAAATAGCAGTCTTGCTCTTTTGGTCTGGAATTGTCGCACTAATAGTTGCCGTTTTTATTTTTCAAATCATTGCGCACTATTCGTATTGGTATGGGATGTACGGCCTAATCACATTTTCATGGGAAATATTATAAAAACATCTTTATTTATTGAATAAGTCAGAACGGATTAATGTTAATTTGATTGGTGGATTCAAACACGCAAGGCACATTCCTTTCCTTTCTCGAGGTTCACCGGAAAAAATTCAAGTTCAAGGTTGCTGACAAATTTAGAAAGAGATACCCAACCGGGTAGAGATGAACGGGGACAGAAACCAAGAGAGTTTTTTTGCTCACACCCAGTCTCTCTTCAACTTGATCCCAGTGGAATGTGGCTCCCGTAGTAGCACCGTGGTAACACCGCGGTCCACCCTGGCCGGCAGTCACTTAAATAGCCTTCACACAACCCCCGTCAATCACGGGCCCGCACAAATAAAGAAATTATCACACAGTGATCGCCCCAGTGGGTAACATTCTTGATATTTAGTCAAGTGGTGGCGCTGGGCACTCAAGCAGTAGGTGTTTATCGATTATAGAGATTCTCTGTGGGTGCTGGTTTTAGCTTCCTTAAAGTGCTTAGGCTGGCATTTGTCAATGTGAGAATCAAGTCAAGTTGGAACCACTCTTAAAAGTCAACTGAGAGTAGCAGTGACTTATGAAACATTGCAAGTCAAATTTTTTTTTCAATTGCTGTGTTGGGCAGCGAGACAAACCAGCAGGAATACATGTAGTTTGTTTCAAACTTCTGGTAGGCCTATGTGCATGACGTAGGCAAAAGCGAGTAACAGGTTTGACTTACAGACGTGTTTAAGTTCACTTGAAGAATCTTGGTAGTCTTTCTTATTTATGATGGCATTGGCCTCAGACGTGTTTCAATAAGTCACGACAAACATCCCCAGCTCCCTGGGATGTTATGACTGTAAGTCACTGAAAGATTCTGCCAAATACCACTGATGACATCACGACGCATGGACCTCCGTCATTCAAGGGGAGGGGGAGCTAATGTCTTATTTTTAGACTCTGTGACTTCAAAAGGATCAGACTGGGGTGCATAGGGCCCCCCACATCAAGCCGTAGAAATCTACACCCAAATGCAACATTTGACGCTCGGCGGGGCAGAGCACCGGAGCTTCAGTAGCCAATTTGGGAGCAATTGAAGGAGGAATGTCACTGGATTCACAGGTGGAATACAGAATCGGAAGAATGTACATGTACATTCGCACGCTCAGCGATAGCATCCAGGCTCCCCCAGCCATCGAAATGTACCTGTAGCTCCAACAAAATTGTTTTGGAGGGCATTTTTTGACGCACCAAGAGGCAGGGGAGAATTTTCCACATTGGTTTAAGTCCAAGTCCAGTGCTTCTGTTTAGCTTTTGACCTCTCTTTGTGATTGATCGGTAGCTGTTCTGTATCTCAAATGTTGGGTGGATGGTTCCCTCCCTGAAAAAGTTTGTTTGAACCTCCAAAATGTAACTGTTTCCCCTTTGTGAAAATGATCTCTTCCAAGAAAGTGTCTGTAAAGATTTAAAGTTTATTTTAGCATAATTTTGTAAGTTCTGAAGAAAAGAGAAGAAATGTTGTTGAAGCTGTTGGTAACTTCCAAAAATAATCGGAGCCCCTCGTTTTTTTTTTCGTCTCCTTAAATGAAGCTTGAGGGCTAAGGGTGGACCCTACCCTCTATGTACGTGGCTACAGAAATCCCGGGGCTAGACAATCTATTTCTGTTTGAGGGTTGAACCCTCGGATTTCGCAGGTGCCAGCTGCTCCCAGAGGGCTCAGCTCTTAAAAAGTCTCGCAGAAACCCTGAATTATTAGTGCTTCCCCAACTGGAGACAGCCCAATTCTAGCACCCTCCCTTCCTCAAAGGGTGTAATATATACCCCTCGTCGTTGGCCCGTGACGCCCCTCTACATGTTGATATGCTGGGGGCACCCTACTGTGCTCTAGTTGTAGGGACCCTCTAGTTCGTTCCACGGTGTGTATACACGTCCGTCCGTCGTCTTCGCTACCCGCAGTGCACTCTCAGGAAGGCAAGCTTGCTGTTTATCACTCAGACTTCAAATACCTGCACGTTTTGATGCAAGGTGTGTGACCAAATTAAGCCTTGAAATCACAGACTTGAACCCCTTTCAATGGAGTCAAATACCAATCCACAGTTTGCAGAAGATCCCTGTGCCGTGGCAGACTTCTTTGTCCTTTGGGAACCATTACAATTATTGGTGTAAGTACTCGTGAAGAAGTTCTTGCAGTACCATAAATCTAGCTGCAAAACTAATTCAATTAAATTTTAAAAGAACAGCTCTGACCATTTCACTTCACCATCTTGAGGTACGCGAGCACACTTGTCGGTACCAAGCGCACTGTTTTTATGAGAGCAGTCATGATGACCAAGACGTTCTGGGGACACTTGAATGTCCCCACACTGTAGTCCAAACAATAACATATGGTATGAGTAACATATCTTCCTGGAATGTCCTGTTGGAACATTGATTCAGTCACATGCGGAGGGGCTGCAAAAACTTTCCATTTTAGGCAAGTGACTTGGGCAGATAGTGCCAATTCAAACTCCGGTGATTTGGAAAAGCACCACGTGTGCAATGATAACTACCAATGATGAGTGATTGCGAATGCGATGGAATGCTAACGTCCTTGTATGTGCGTGCGATGCAACTTCATCACGTTCAAATCCACTTGCCTCAAAAGGCTCACTTGCTGTATCATATTTCCCAGAATTCATCAAGAGGTCCGGGTCAATAATCCTGACCTACAGTGACTTCGTTTGAATAAGATAAGAGAGACTGACCAACTGGCAGGTAGCTGGTCTGCTCCTGGTCATTCTAGGCCCATTGCCAGACCAGAGACTGCTTCGATGACCTCATTTGTCACCATGCCAATATTGGCCTTGAATGAACTTCGTTAATCAAATTCACTGAGACAGTAATTAACTTGTATCATCTGTTCAGCCAGGTCTTTTATTCAGGGTATCTTTTATCTTTCTGGTCCAAACTTTCTGTAATTTCAAAAGTCACCATGATCCCATCTGACAGGTGGAGAATATTTGAGCAAATGGAAGACACTGTTTACCAGGATGAAACTTGGAGATTCACCTCTTTGGATTCCATTTTGTCAGGTGAAATTGAATGAAGGTGGAAATGGCAAGCCAACCTCACTTTTCCAGTGCCTTAAGTGATCATTTCCAGGCCATTGAATGATAGTCGTTCAAAGCCATTCGGAAGTTGTACAGCGGTTTCCTGTCTAGAAGGCTCGAGTATAGATAGATGTTTGCACTACCGGGAGTCTCTCAGACACTTTTTATTTAGACAACCCCATTTAAAAATTCTATTTAAGAAACAAAAACAAGATTACTCGCCAAAAATATGTTTGCCCTCCTGTACAAGAGGTTTATACTCCTAAAAATCTCTTCAGAATACACGTCTTCGAAGCAAATTTGAACAGCAGAGAAGGAAACAGTGGACTAGGAATAAAATGTGATGCCAAATAGGTGACAATTTGTGACAGCCTTTTCCACTAAATTTGCAAATGGAAGCATTGAGTTTGTCTATTGTTACACATGCTTGTACCATACCATTGAAAGACGAGCAGTACAGTAGTGTACGCATAGCTGTACTCATGTTCACTTTCAGTATTGAATTGAATGGATAGCTTCACTCGTTAAAATATTTTTGGGAGGGCGATATACCCTAAATGATGTCATTAGTGAATTCCATACACCCACTGAAAAGGGAACTTTGGAAAGGACTTGCCAAATTGTGGCCATTGCCCTTTGCCGACCGGTGTCTGAGATTACTCATTGGAAAGTTTAAGGGATACTTAGTCATTGATTTTTGCAGAGTAGATTTGCACCCCGGGGTGAAGAGTGTGCATTGCCAAGAATCAGTGTGTTATTTCTTTTCTTTCAGAAAACAGTGCTCAAGAAATGGAAAAAAAACACACATATTTACGTTTGTTTTTTTTTCCAAAACAACGTACGCATAAAGTCAAATTGAACCTAGAAACTGACATGCATTATTCTGGAGTTGTTTTAAGATTTGATAATGCTTTGCAGGCTCACCGTGCAGTAGGAGATGACCCAAAACCAGAAAATATGTATCTGCTCATCTGGCCGCTAATCTTATAAAAACAAAAGATAACAGACAGATGGCTTCTCAGCATGCTCTGTGGGGGAGGGGGAGTGTCTTTTCAAATGAATTATGGTTGATGTTACCGTGGCAACCAGTTGACCGTCCTTGCATCAACAGCATACTCGCTACAGAGAGTAAGTAAAATGCAGGGATTTCACTTCCAAATCACCCAAGATCTGCTCCGGCAAGATCCAGGGGAGGCATCGCACTGATGCATTGTCATGGAAACGGGAGTAATATCTCTGCTGCTGGAGGGTGTGTGGCAGTCGGAGGGATGCGATTAGGATGTTATTTCACATACCTTGGGATTCCGTCCTCCGTAATGAAATATGCATGCGCTTTATTTAGCACACGCACATGTGTTGGAAGCGCGAGGCATAAATTTGATGTAGTGGTTTGAGTCTGTGAGAGTCATGTGATGCTGTGGCATTTTTAATGCAAGATTTGTTGCTTCTCCCTGTGTTGTCTCGTCACCATTTTCACAGGAATCTGAAATCGTCCTGCAAATTCTGTCTGTCCTGAGTGTTGCCAGCTATGAATACGTGCCATTTAACCTGGCATTGGCCTTTGTAGTGAAATTTGTGCTGTAAAAGGTGAAAGTGTTGATTTACGACACAAGTGAAATTCAGAGCACCTGGACCACTGTGCTTTAATGGGAGACAGTGGAATATCAGTTCAGCTCTGCATTTTAAGGCTCTGAATTTGAGATGTTTTGTGGGCCCAGAAATGCTCAAACGCTAGATTTTCTTCAGGCTCGCATTTGGAGACTGTAGCTCATTGTGACACTGCTGGATACTGCATGTGACTTCCTCCCAAACTTCTCCACCTAAAGGCAGAATGTGGCAACAACCTCCACGATGCACATGTTGTGAGGCTAAGATTGTCAGGAGGAAATTACTAAGGAGACCAGGAAGGGACCGGGGAGGTTGCTATGGCAACAGAGGCTCTGGGCCCAGACTTTTTTCTGCTCTTGTAGCGCTTGTGGCCCAAAATAAAAATGACTGTTAGGTGAAGAAATTGTTATCGGATCAAAGGATTGTCAGTAATACAAAACTAGGTTTGTGACTAGGGGAAACATGTGTGTCTAGATTACACCGAGATAACTAATGCCAGGTCGTGCAAAGCATGATTCAAATTATACCTGTACAGACTGAATAACAGAAAAGTTATTTTGAAGATGGGCAAGTCTGAACACTGCATTGTTATTCACAAAGGAGACACAAATCTTTCACTTTCAAAGATGAAATTCTTTGGCAGGTGCAACTAGAAAAGAGTATGCAAGCTGCTGAAAAAGGAAGAATTATCCAGGATCTTTGAGACGGTATTGGTACAAACCTTAACGACATGTGATCAGAGGAAAAGAAACGAAAATGTTCATATCATAGTCACAACGGAAACTGTTTCTGTATTTTCCAGCTACACAGCACCATATCACATCGCACAATGTAACAACATTGCGCGATGTGATATGGCGCTGTATAGCACCGAGTGAGATAAATTAGTAGTGATCCACTCAGGAAAAGCCACAATTTACCAATGTGATCTAAATGTGTACCGCATCTGTGTGTGCATGTGTGTTTATTTCGAAATGACATTTGCACAGTTTTGCAGACACAGGATTTAAACCAGACAGAAGTCTTTTTTGCAGCTTTTTATCCAAGTCATCCTCGGCAGATCATTCCAAGATTTGAAAGTCCCCTCTGAACTTTATGTCCATGTACATTAGACAGGCTAATCTTCACTATTTATAAAGCACCATGAATTGGCTTAACTGGATAATACACAAGAGATTTGGCAATTAAGGGAGACAGCCTTCCGCCTTCCCCATGGCCTTCAGTAAAGTTTCCTGAAAACCAGCTTTTTGCTCTCAATCTGAAAAAGAGTATTTAGTCGTGACCCTTGCGCGACATTTTTTTTTCCAACAGGAGATTTCCAGTCGTACGAATGAGGTTGAGGATAACCCAAAGCGGAGGCGTTGCCAGGTGTCGAGTTTGAAATAGTCAGGTCAAATTCAAAACCTTTCCTTCCCAGCTTTCCTTGGTTGCAAGACCTGTGCTAGTATCACCCCCCACCCCCCCCCGACACACACTATTGGAAAAGCCCGTAGCAACAGCTCCTCTGCAAGTTCTAACAAAATTTCAAACCAGAATTGGCAACGTCTGCTGCCTTCAGCACACCGTGGATGACCAAATTGTGTTTGATTTCATCAATTTGTTCTCCCTCGGTTGCCTTCAGCCAAAGTACAGTTTATACACTGAAGCACCTAGAGGTATACTTCCGAAAATTCTGATGCACCTGGTATTTTTGTCCTCCATAATATTTTCCCCCAAAAAGACAATTTAATTTTGTTGTCTGCCCTTTGGCACACTCTCGAAGAAAATTTGTTCTTTCTATAATAGTGATCAACTGATCAGGGCCATTTCCCTCCTTGTCATCTTGGGCGGGTGAAATTCTCCAGCGGATCACAGGTGGCTGCATCTAGCTGCCGGTGATGGTACATTTACATGCTGCCCTCCCTTGGTCAACCGGAGACAACATTCCGTGGCGATTGGTCTCACCATTGCAGAATTTCACAGCGTGCAGTCAGTTCTTCCTGCACAGGTGTAGTGGTGCACTTTGGTTTGGAGCCGGGATTTTTTCCCGTTAACCTCAAGGGGGGGGGGTTGGAAAGCCTGTGGTTGTTTTGTTTGTTTTATATGCATCAGACATGATACCATTGGATGTGTATTACCATGCTGTGTATGATTTGGCTGAAATGTGTGTTTCAGTTAGTATTTCACGTATAAGCAGCATTTACAGCACCAAATATCACGGTATCAGGATGACAAACATGGACCTCTTCCCAGCAATTTTTTTTTTTTTTATGTACTCTGATGAGAGGACAGATTTCTTTTGGATCGTTTCTTTCATTTTCTTTCCCCCAAAGCGTGTGAAAATTCCTAAAACTTGGCCTCATCATCCATCAGAAGGGCTGTGAAAGTTGCATACAGAAATTCTCAACACCTCGCAAGAATTTGGCTCTGGATCTTCTGCTGATCCTGGCATTAATCTCGATGAAAAGCGTGAGGTGTGGGAGGCAATGTGGGCCTAATTTGAGTCCCAAGCGTCTCAATTTAAATGGCGTGACTATACATTCTCTGCTTTTCCTCAATCAGGGTCTGTGCATGTGTATTCAGATTACAGCAGAGTGGTATGTGCTGTCCTGCCATTATCAATAGGAGGTCCAGCTCCCAGTTTCTTGGGATTTTGTCTTAACACCATCCAAGGAAGTGCTATCCCAGGAAGCGCTGGCTTCCGTTTGTGGTTGGGCTGTCTTCCGCTGGGCTGCAAATGATGTCTGTTGGTGGTATGGTAATGATGGCCGTGTGAATGATGCTAGACACTGATGCTGTCAACCACGGTACTTAGCCTTGGCGATGAAATATTCATAGTGCCGAAAATTGGGGTTCCCAGCACTTTCTATTGACTTCAAGTTCTCAAACTTGCACCTGTAGGTACATGTGCATGTGTCTTATTCAACAGTTCTGCTGGTAAATATAGCAGTATACATTTTTACAAATTTTCAGCTTTTACCATCTTCTAAAACATGGCCTCAGTAATGTGGTGTGGGAAGTATAGAAAGTTTGTTGTTGATGGTTTTTTGAGGTTTTTAGTTGGAGTATTGAGGGTGTTTTTCTTTATCTTGGGTTTTTCAGGGGAGGGGGTTGAGTGGTTAAACTGTGGAGTGTTGGTTTCGCTTCACAACCAGTCTTTTCCTTCCTCTGTGGTTCCACTGAGTTCCTGGGTGGAAGGCCTCGAGTACTATTTGGCCACTCTTCCAAAAACCTTTCTCCTGATTCCCCAATGGTCGGGACATCCAAGAATGCCAGGCCAACTGGCTCAGGGGAAAAATGCCTTGTGGTTAACCAACACAGCAGACGCTCACTTTGAAGGGTGCACTTCAACGCAGAAGGAGATGTTGATTGTTTCTGAAAAACTGTTCCCTGCAGCTAGTCTAGCGAAACCCTTGTGTTTTAGTTTTTCTGTCTCTGTGGGCTCCAGGAGTCTCGCTGAGGAGGTCTGTCTTCTGCTGTTACAACCAACCTTTGTGATATCATAAATATTTAGAATACTTGTCCTTTTGCCAGACAATTTTCACTTTGGCAAATGAAGGTTTGGAAGGGTAAAAATTTGTCGTGAATAATGCATGTGTGTTATTTTAGAATTTTATTTATCAGGGGTCTCTTTTGAGTTTAAATTTATATCAAGTTTTGTTGATGTGTTTTTCCAGACAGCTGAATGTATTCACTGATCAGAAGTAAATTTTTATCTTTATCATATCCTAAAAATACAAAAGAAGAAGATATTGGAATTCCTCTCTACGGCTGATTCATATTAAGTCTGCATATCAGGTATGTGATCACCAGAACTAAACACGGGTATTTTTTTTATTCATTCGTATTTTTAACTTGATTTTTCCTCATGGTGTGAACAGTGGCGTAGCGAGGGCTAAATGTCCAGGGGCACCGGGGCTGCACAGAGTTTTTCAAGGGGGCAAGACTAGAGAATAATCTGTAGTTGCAAAGCTATATAAACTCAACAGAGATCTCAAATGAGGGGAGGACACAGGGGGCCCCCTCCCCTCCCCCTCCCATTACGCCACTGGGTGTGAAAGATGCAAAGTTTCTCTTCTCAGTCCGAGCTCTAATGAATTACACACTGTGGACATTGTATGCTTAGCAATAATGGCGCAGAAGCACCTTCCTGAATGTTGCTTACTCAATTCTAATGCTCCTGTGCTTTCTCTGGCTGGAGAGGTACCGTTCTTACCCGCTCACTTGACGTTTTCAATGGACTGTATATTTCTTCCACCGCTTACATTGTGGTCACTTTAAGTGCTCTGTGGGCAGACCACAAATTCCTCCCCTTCACAGCACAGATCCTGAGGCACAGTTTGTGTGGTCCTCAATACTCAAAAGGTTGAATTCCTTCAGCCTTGATTCCACATCCCTGCCAGTCCCATCAACACATTATCATCCAAAGGAAGCAAAGTATCCGGCCCTGGGATGAAGTTCAGTGCTTAACCAACACAAAAGATGGCACCGTATCAGATCACTTTTCCTCCAATTCACGGCCCCAAGGTCCTGAAGAAATTGTTAGAGATCCTTTCGGGTGAGCAATTAAAAATAATGTTTCAGTCAGAATGGCAACCCAGCCTCCAACTTAATCAGCAGAAAAGAATGGATTTTTGCACAGCACTTGTGAAGAGGTTTTGTCAAATTCCTCTTTGCAGATTTAGTATCTGAACCATTTGACAATGCAGTTTTTCTCCAGTGTGTAATGATGTTATTTCTGTTTTGCTAATTTAATCCTTCGTCAATCATCCATATATTTTACGTCCTTTTCAGTGAAGAAAACAGAGCAACCAAATCGAAACAAATGTTGACCTACATAAATATACACTGTACATACGTACAAGCAAATATCAAGAGACAAAGGGGCATCATGTAAAAAGCAAGATTTAATTGTCACAGGAAATTACTGCTCAGGAGGAACAGGTGATAATGAAGTGTTAATAATTTCCATATGATGACACTTTGCCAGGGTTTGCAGGGCTTCCATCTTGCAGACCAGTGCTTTTGTTCCACAGATGTACAAAGGAGGTTTCCCTGTGGAACAAAAGAGTTATCCAGCAAGATGGCTGCAGCGCAAAGCCTCTATAAGATATTACCAATATAGTTATCAGAAGAGAATGCAGTTTACTTCATGGGTTTTGAAGTAAACTTCTTGTATGGCACCTCACCACCGGTGGGAGATAAAGTATGTGAAATTGAAAGACTACCTGGCTATCCCGATTAATCCACATGGATTGTGCATGTTATTTATATAAAAACTTGAGGTCCATTTATAGATAACTAACCTGGGAGGGTAACTCAGCAACCTACATGTAGGGCAGAAACAGGAAAAGTTGCCTACTCTGCCCAGAACTAAGATGAATTACACCGACCCTTTTGAGTGACGTGCCAATTTATTGGCACGACTGGAAGGAATATGGACACTGGGAGGTTTGACATCAAACAAGAATAACTTTTGGGTGGTATATGCTTGAGTATATTGATGGATGAATGATATCACTGATGTTATCGCCCGGCAGTCAGAGGGAAATTAGCGGGGAAGGAACTTGGGAAAGGAACAAGGGAAGAGGCCAGTAACTGAATTAGTATATATTCTGGAAAGCCAATCTCAGCAACAGTCTCCCCATCTGAAGACGGTGGAGTATAAGGTGTGTTGACGGACATTTATTAAAAAATTGAACGATTCATCGTAACCTGTGCACAACCTGGAATTTGCCCTGCAACTTTTCCTATTTGTTGAAAACCCAAAGTGAAAAAAACTGCCCCTCTTGATCACAAACTCTCTTTTCAAGGATGTTGAAATTATCAGCAGTACGTAATATGAACTCTCTGGAAAGTTTTATAACTTTCAACTTGGACCTGATTTTAGGAGATACCTCAAGAAGTTTCTAAGCCTTCCATGGTTTCACTAATTGTAATAGTGTTTTGAGAAGACTTGAAGTCCATGTGTCAGGCCTTTCACTAACAGCCAGGGCATCTTTGAATTCTGGCTGGCTATCAGCAGTACAGAAGCAAAGTGTCAAAAAATCTCACGCATCTATCAAAAACACCCACAAATTACATGCAATACTGCTAGTAATTATACTAAAGAAAATTCCGCCCTTTTTAATGCTAATGAAACAAATGTGCAGTTGGAGGGCAAAATCTGTTACCAGCAGGGGGTGAACATCGTGCAAAAATTTGCTGCCGCATACAACTGGTAGAGTATTAAATCTTTTCGTGCCTCCTTCTTAGTGTTGTCAACAAGGCGCATGCAGAAAAAAAGTATGCACCACATGCGAGGAGCCGATGACAAGGGAAGAGAATTTTGGCTGGGGCTTTGGTTGGAGACAGCAGGGACCGGAACAGGAGGGTAGTTTTTGGTGAAACATCCCAGGGAGAAAAGTGTCTGTCTCGGGAGGAATTAAGACATCAGGTTGTAGCAGTGTAAGGTTGCCGGCTCCCGTTCACAAGAAGCAATGGTGGCACCAGGTTGACAGATTTCGCATAGTTTGTGGCATTTTTCAAAGGAGATTCAGCTAAGAATTAAGTCAATAATTAAAACCTTTCGGGGTTGACAGACTGACCTTCTTTCGGGTGGAATTGATCCGGGTCAGGTGTTGAGTAATCACATCACTGTGTTCGGTTTTCAAAACTGACATCAGACAGATTGGCATTAATCTGGAATCTAGGATATCTGAGGCATTTCTTTTTCTCGACTTTATACTGATCTTCAGTTCAATTTTCTGTGGAACCTGTGGTTGATTTGCCACTTGAGAGTGATGCCCTCAACTTGGACTCGTCACTGAACTGAACCTGTTGTGTGACACAAGAGGGCGCCATTGCATGATGGCACAGTTGACTCCAGGAGGCTTGTGGCTGCATGCATGAAATTCTTGGATACAGGAGATGCATGTATCACTCGGTGGCAGTGTTGAATCAATGAAGGACTCGCGTTGATAGATTATGTTCACGCTCCTATAGATTGACTTAGTCTTTGAAAATGATTGTTCATCGCAAAATAAATTATTGTGTAGTCTGAGTGCTTTTATACAAAAAGATGGACTATTTCATCCAGCCGTCTTTTTCTTCAAGCATGATGTCATAGTAGAGATGTATGTTTTTATACAATGAGCATTAAATTTCAAAGAAAATTTAAGTATTAAGGGATTCTCCTGTTGCTTTTCATTGTTACAAGATTCTGTTAAAGATTTTTACGCGGCTGTTGCAACCTCTGATTCGTTTCGTCAGATGATATGTCAGATTTTGTCCGTCAGTATTCCATGGTGGTTTCATTTATGCTAACTGAAAGAATTACCCTTGGTTCTTACTTCTGGTTTCAGTGACAATGCAGTTTTGTTCATTTCCAGCATCACACTGTTAGGGTTGTAATTTCTCAGTCCTCCCCCCCCGATTTCAGGCTGTTACAGTTCATTTGGAATTTTAAAGGGGTCAGCCATTCAGGTTTTGCTTTTGTTTTTGTACTTGGTGCTAAAACCCTAGATGGAGATTAACATACACGTAATCGTAGCAATTTGGAGGAGAATCCATGCATTGTAAGCTGCTTTAAAAGCCCTGAAGAATCACAGTATTTATCGTTGTTATTATTGCAACCCTTCTGCTAGATGTTTTATTGATTTCTCCTCATCCCCAATCTCTAAACTGAGGCGTTGCACTTAACCATCGCCCCCCGACTTTCTATTTTCCATCAGGTGCCGCACCAACCTTTGCGAGAGAGCTGAAGGACAAGACCTACCTACCAGGGGGCCGTGCTACGGTGTCGTGCTCGGCGTCGGGCTACCCCGCGCCCAAGCTCACCATGATGAAAGACAATGTCACGTTATCGAAGGGGGCCATCAGGGGCATTTCCTACAAGAGTGGAAAAGGGTGAGTGGTCATGTGACTTCCGATTTTAGCCTGATCCCTCTGCCATCCCCCCACCCACCAAAACATGAGAGGTTGGGACATCTTGTGAAAATAAGTGAAAAGGTTTGTTGAATTCCGTAGATTTTGATGAAGAACAGTGTTCGTAAAAGAGGAAAGAAAATAACTGTTTAAATTAAAAGTAGGAAATGAGCAATTTCTACGCAATGATAGCAAACGCTAGTAGGCAAACTGGTTTAATCTGTTCTTGATTAATAAGAAGCATTCATATCAGGGCACTTCACTATTATCGGCCATCTTCATCAGATAGTCAGATCGGTTCTCTGCCCTCACAGGTATCTTGGTTAGAAAAAGACAACTGGAGACCAGTGCTTTTACCTAGGAAACACCAGCACCGTTCATGGATTGAACAAGTGTACACACAGGTGTACATGTGTGTACTTTGTTTTAGAGTTTCACAAATGACCACTGGGTTGCAATTTCCTGGATTTTTCAGGATTTCAGACACAAAGCCCTGCATTTCTAGAGCTTTAAAGTCATTCAGGTTGTGCCTTGGACTTGGGAAAAATGGGCAAAAAGCCATATGCTGGATTGACAAAATCACAGTCATTTTGGAGGGAACTCTTGCCTAGGGCATTAAAAGGAGTCGTGCAAAGTCACAGTGCTTTGGTGTAGTGGTATTCAACTCCTCAGCTGGATGTTACGTTGATTTCACTTCATCCTCCGATCTCACCCCTGAGACCATTGTAGCCAGCCTTTATGATCTGATAAGTTTCCCCCACTTAAAGAGAAGCATTTACTTTGTAGCTTCTACTGATGAAGTGTTTGGGGTTTGTGTTAATCTTGAACTCCAGGGGCATCAAGTTAAAACTGAAGAACCTACAGAAAGCAGTTCACGAAGGAGTGTACGCGTGCATTGCTGACAACGGGGTCCACCCCCAGATAATGACAAGTGCAACCATCGGTAAGAGATACATGTACATAGATCAGATCACTGTGCAGCCTTTCCTATTGCTCCTGTCTATTATGAAAATCACACTTACCTTAACACGCGGATAATCAGGTTTCTGGATATGTAGAACCGCGCAAAAACGACCTTGCCAATTCGCGATGGCCAGAGCGATTCTTGTTGCTCTGTGTGTCCCACAAATGTTTCCACAGAGATCTGTAAATTCGCAACTTCAACGCGCAACTTCTGCGATCGTCCAATGGGAGCCTGTGAATCGTGGCGGGTCCGCCTTTGTGACGAAGTCACTTATGAACCGGATTGGAAGGCCTTGGAAAGTCCCAGTGTTTTATTGTTCTTGGTATGACCCCTCTGCCGTATATTTTGTGACTGTCTCTTCATCCTCCATCTTGTACCCGTCATTTCATTATGCGTAGAATCTGTAATACATTGTGCATCCCTATTTGTCTCTGTTTTCCTCGGTCAAGGCACATTTCTTTGCACTGTCTGCATGCATTAGCCGATGAGCTTGTCTTTGAGAAGCCTTCTAGAATTCAGGGGGGGTCAGCTCTGTTTATGGTATAAGCACGCAGTGCCATATTCTTTACACTTTGGACAGCATTTAAATGGACACAGGACCTTAAATCAATGTTATCTCAGAGCTAACCGGGGAAACACGATCATGGCCATTGGCTGTCTGATGCATCTGTTCGGGATCAGGTGGTCTCTCCCATTGGATGCGATAATTGCAAGTTTGAAGTCAATAATGGGCGACAGAACCAGAGAGAGATGGGGATTTGCATCCCCCCCCAGTGTTTGAAATCATTTTTCCCAACTATTCAATTTACGTCCACGAAAACTGACAGAAACGTACTTGTACATGCAAGCGTAATGGACATTATTTTGGTTCATAAAATTCCCCATCGATCTCTATGGTGGTGTATCCTTGGTTTTGAACTCTAACCTTGATGTTTGGTTGGCTCGTCTTCTGGCCACCCTTGACAAATCTTGAATTTGCCTGTCCGTGCCTTTTAGTTGCATCCAGAATAGATGTCTCAATGTGCATACCAAATTTAGAGGCGGGGGAAGCCATCAGGTAGCAGAGATTTTGCCCCGCCTTGTCAGAAGATGGGAAAGCGCTCTTGTAAGTTGCGGCTAATGACATGAAAACCTACTCCTGTCTGTACTTGCGATACAAACAACTACACATGTAACTTGAGAGTTATACTGTCGCGGCTGAGTTTGCACGGCAGTCGCGGCTGCATGCAGAATGTCTCCAAACATAGCCCCGTTTTACAGGTAACATCGCACGACAGGGCACTGTGATTATTAGTCTAGCTCATCCTTCTCAAAGATGAAACACCGCTGTCTCGAATCTTCGGTGTTTGATTAACGGCTGGCGTCTGATCGGACAGCATAAACACTTGTCATTCCATGTGACCGTGGGCCCATCTCAGATCCATCAAGAGGCGGCCTGGGACGGTTGGCAGCACAGTGTGGATTTTAAAACGCGACCGTCTGGAATTGGTTTTTTTTTAATGGGGCATGCTTAAAACAGTGATAAGGTGGTGAACACGTAAATGGCTGCAATCAGACATGGAGCATGTGCAGTGGAAGCTCCAAAAAGCTTCAGTCAGCTTTGCGTGGGAGCGGCATTTAAATTCTCGTGCCGGTATTACCCAAAAAAGGTTTAGGGATTTTTTTTATGGCATTCAGTAAGGGCAGTACTTACATTAATTGCATACCAGCACCTTAGATAAACCACATGGGCATGGTAACTGTTTGTGTATATTTACCATATCCTTGATACTGCTCTGATCATATTTGCTATTACAACACTGGTTCTGTGTTGTCGCTAGATAACATTTGTCAAGTTTGGTGAGTGATTACACAGTTCAGTTACTGTCTCCACCCATCATGTGAATGGAACAATCCATTGGTCAGTTTTATTTTTTTAACTCATTACATCATCTCATACCACACAGATCTTTATCTCGAATTGAATTAAATTATCATCCTATTTCACCCTGTTGGTGTTATTGCCATGCGGCATTTGTATTTGGGGGTGGGGGGGATGGCTGTGACCTTGGATGTGAGTCGGATGTTCAGATAGTTGCAGCAATGGCAAAGAGACATGCAACCGGGGAAGATGTGTCGGATGGTTGTCATTCTTGAGATGTTTTGCCGTGATCCTGCAGAAGGAGTTTGCGGGAAGTGTTGAGTTGAATGGGAATCAGACCGAAGATGGAAGGGATTCTAGCGACTTCTGATTTGAGGTTGAGGACCCTTTAATTTGAGGACACAGCTCAAAGTTTGTCCCCCAAAAATGAACCCCAAATACACATGAATTACTTTTCCTTACCATGAATTTGAGCATCCTTATTTATAAAACAGTAGTGACTTTGATTCAGTCTTAAAAAATATAAAAACTGTGTGACAATTTGAAGCACATGTATGTTCATATGAAGGACGGAAACAATTTTCAGATTTTACCATGCGATCATTCTTATTAAAATTTTCACCAACAGTGTTGGGATTTCAAGAGTGAATTAACCAGATTTGGCCGGATTTTTTATGCATGAATGATACAAGACGTAATGCACTTGACATGCACAACTCCGGATCACTCTAATGATGTCATTCCTCCATCCCTAAGAATAGCTATGATGTAATCAGCATGTGACTTGACGATATGAGTGCAGCAACTGCTCGAGTAAGCATTGGGGCATTTTACAATACCTCAATATCAAATCTGCCTGCTTCATTTCTTATTTGCCCCTGGGTAGCCTGGCAGGCATCAGGCAAATCAATCACAAGGTCTTATGGTCAGATAACACAGTCTTGGCGTATGGGAGCCAAGCTACACATCCGTCCATTCAGAAACCAATATTACCTGCATCCAACACTGGTCTATTGTGGGCCATCAGATGAGGCTGGGTCCAGTCCTGCTCCCGGAGAATTACTCAATAGGTGTGTGTGTGCCTAGGCTCGTGTACGCATATTTGAATCAGCGGTTAATACACTGAAAAGCAAACATTGGGCTCCTCGTCGGCAGAGGCAGCTGCGACTTAGCGAAGAGCGTCGAGATTAAAAAAAAAACTCCACAGCCAATCAAGACTGAGGAAATTCTACGCCAGGGTGTGTGCTACCGAGTGGCGTTATTTGAGAACTGCCCGTCTGTTGGTAGACGGCGGGCTTATGAAGAGAGAGCTCGGAGGCTAAAAAAGAAAATATTTGTGCCGACAAGCAGGATTATGAATGGGACAGTAATGTTGCAGTCGGACTCGGTCTATCAAACCGGCTGTTTTTTGAGAGATGGTTTTGTTCTGCCAGACACTAAAGAAACAGCCCGACATTTGTTGTGAAGCGCTGACCTGTAGCCGGCCACACAGAGGAAGTCTGCAGCCTCCACAAGCGTTTGGTGTTTGCAGTTTATGTCAGAGCTGTGTGCCTGTATCCCGTTGTTGAAGCACTTTACCGACATTTCTGTACAGAAAGGCTGCCTTCAATAAACTGATGAACAGCATTTAAGAGGCAGCTTGCCAGCTAGTCTTTTGAGTTTGCCGATAACAGGCTGTGAACGTGGACAGCTTTGTTTTATCGGTACCAGGAAGAACCTACTGCTGTCAGTCATATCCTGATAGCAGAACTTGGACATTGAGCCCCAGACATTTCCTACAAAGTTACCTGGCCAAGTTGACATAGCTTGTAGAACTACCAGGTACACAGTTAACGACCGGTGGAGTACTTTGTACCCTCCAAACAGGTGCTGAGCTGAACGACGTCACGTTTCTGGGCACAACGTGTAATCACCTGACTGTTAATGAGTGCCACGCCAGTGCGTACTCAGAGGCAGAAATCACTGGATGAACCAGCAGCCGTGTCCGTGCACCCAGACTGTAGTTGGATCGGAGTAGCGTCGTTGAAGAAGCACTTACTCCAGATAGAGACAGAAAGTTGGTCAGTTTGGCAGTTTGTAGCATCCAAACACTAAGCACCTGGTGCATATATCGGAGACCGTGGTCATAGATCACTGCTTCCTGAACATTGCTGTTGGCCTTTGATCCACAACAAGCCATTTGCAGTTGGGAAAGTTAAGCCCCCTCGGTTTTGTGTCAGCTTAGGTTTGAGTACTGCGTTGGATTCAGTGTTTGACCAAAGGAAAAAACTCACAAGAGCAAATATGGGGAGGTACTTCAACATCAAGAACGAAAAGGGAGTAGCCATCGCGCAACCCCCAAAGCGGACATTTGACACCATCTTCTCGTACCTCTTCAAAAGCATTATTGTCGTCTTCATATTGATAGGATTCATCTTTATCATAGTAACGGCAACTACCGATTGGACAATTCATGTGGTGAGCGAAAACAAAGGTAGGAACCAGTATGTTTCGAGAAGTTTCTAGGAAATGACCCCCGCATGAAACCTTATCGATTAAAATAAGAAAACAATGTGTGTGTTGGTATTGCCACTCTTAAAGAATTAGCTGTTCTTTATTTTAAATGGTTTTAGGTTTTTGAATGGAGAAGAGATGGCTCCACTGTTTTGTTAACTTGAACACGTATGCGTTGTGCTCTGAAATGTATGTACATGTAATTGAAAAAACCTTTTTATTCTTCTTGTATTCACAAAGAAAACATTCTCATAATGGCTCTGATCATGTTTGGCATAGAAACTTCAAATGCCAAAGGCTTTTCATGCGGTAGAAGTTGGAGGTCTGTCCGTGAATAAAAGCAAACGTTTGTACCACCACTGCAGGGGGGAGGGGAGTTGAAAGGAGTAAATACAGTGTGAAGTTTCTGAAGGGAAGAAAGAAAGTGCTATCAAAGGGTAGACTCTGGTTGACAAATCCGTGGAGACACCATAACTACCAGACCGTGGTGGCACCATACTCTCACGTGCGTTCCTAAGCTTGACGCTTTGGGCCAATTGTGATACCCTGTTGGTTGAAGAAAAAGACAGCGACTTTCAAATTGCCTGTCTTTCATTTTTCCAGTTGCTGTTCTGCTTATTTGTATATGTCAGGGTCTGTTTGCTGTGAGACCCAAGGATTCAGGAGTATGTCTGATACTTTACCAAAAAATATCAAAATGCTTTTGGTCAATGTCTCAAGCCAGATATTTATCGATGATTAACCCAAATGTGCATGGATTCCAGCAAAGGATTTCCCCAGCCATGTTGGGGAAATCAAGACACAAATTGCATACTTGACACTCATGTTTTGTCCGCTGTCTTGTCAAAAAAGTTGGCCTTTTTTTTTCATTGGCAGATCATGAGGTGACAGAAATTTTGTTTGGTCAAGTTTTATGCATCACAGTTTTAACATGCTTTACGTATACATGCGTGATTTGTTTTTTTTTCAAGTTCTGACAGTTTTGTCGTCACATTTCATGTCTCCTACGTGAAGTGATAACAATTTTTTTTTGTCAACATTACAGTCTTCACGTGCGGTGTACATGTACATGTGGGATTTTTACTGCATTATCTTGTAATTATGTGGCCATTTTACTTTATTCCAAGTGTTTGAATACTTTACTCTCAAATTGTATTTTTAATGGCAGCCATGTTTGATGAGGATTGTCGTTATACTGATGTCTTTGGACAATTTGGGAACCCTTGAGGTCAAACTTACTTGTAATTTAGAATCCTGACAGCCAATTTCCATGTAATCTGCCGTCTTTCCCCCGAGGGTCAATTTGTCAATGCGGCTTCAATTTCTCGGCAATGTTTTTTAAATGGATGAGCGGAGGGTATGCGCTGATCAGCAAAGATGCGTTGTGGCATGCACGCTTTATTCGCCGAGAAACTTTTTGAAATGCAATTGCAAAATGTGCATTGGGAGGATTCATTTTTGCCAGAAACGGAAGCGTCTAGCCGCATCCATAGCCTGCCTCACATCTTGCACATTCCCAGTCCCAAAAACCGTCTGCGATGCGTGTCATCTCCTGGCGAGGAAAACCAGTCCATTCATGAGCAATGTTGTGCATGAAGTCTTGAAGGGTACGAATCGATTCTGGCATTGTCCCCTGGAGAACAGGGACACTCCATCATGACTCGTTGATTAAAAACCCGAAATATCTCCCATGGCAGAGCATACAGCAGGGCCTCCCCGCGCGCCGAATTCACATCAGCACCACATCATCTTTTTCTCTATTCATTGCTGTCATCCGTATTGTAAATTTGACATGCATCGTACACTATAAGCAACATTTCTTGGGACTCAGCGCCCCAGAATTTCCCTTTTATTGTCTTTCTGCTGCAAACAATCCTGCCAGAATTAACGTGATTTTTTTTTCGCAAAGTGTTTCAGGTTTTTTCCCGCTGTAGTTTATTCAGAGTGAGTTTATTTATTTTGTACATTTGCTCTCTCTGTGTCACAGACGTTACTTTAAAAGTTTCAACAAGTGAAAAAAAGGCACCCAAGGACACAATTTACATCCTTAAAAGGATCTTTTCTCAAAATATGTACATGTACATGTACGTCATCTCTTGAATTGAGCACACATGTTCCAAAAGAACATCAAGTGGATTCCAATGATCAGTTTGAGATGTGTGCCGTGTTCCCTCAGGTTTCTTAGCTGCAAATGAGTTGGAATATTTGGTGTGCCATTTGTCCTCTTTCAACTGGACATCATAACATTGCATTATAAAAATCAGTGTAACTCCTTTGGAAATATCTTATATCTGTGATGTGGAAAATACATTAAGCAATGGTAATGCTGTGTGTGCAGAAAATCATTCTCAAATCATGATATTCATTTTTCCCCGTTTCCACTTGACCATATTGGGGATGCTTCGATCTGAAGAGGTTCTTTTGCCGGACAGGTGATATTGGATGTTGTGATAGCAGCGTGATGCTGCACTTTTGGATGTGCGTGTACCAGTTTAACTGGCTCCCTCCAGTCGCCAGACATATCATGCAGGAGGACTTATTGGCCAATAATGAAGCCCCTTTTGCGTCGCGACGCTTGCCCGAGAAAGCGACCAATAACGGAGGAACTGCCGCTAGGGGATTTGCTAGGGGGCATATGATAAACGATCGGCTGTACCCTCCTGGTTTATGCTCCATAAACCCTGATCTAGATTGCAGATAGTCTGGATCGATTGCTTAGAAACGACCAACTTTTTTCACTTTTACCGTTAACTGAAGAAAGTTTAGTTACGGTATCTGAAGACCGAGAATTTTACCTCTTGCCAACAGACTAAAAAACTGAATTTATCGCAGAGCAGTTACTTTTGCATTTGTAATATTAGTGTTGGGTTCATTTCATGTTAGACTTTGTTTTAAAATACATTAACAAAAATACACTGGCAACCCAAGAGTTGAACAGGTAAGTAAAAAAATCATGAACGGTTAAGAATTGGACAAACTAGTTATAGATTTACCGTAGTTGAATGGGTGTCCATGATAATGATTAAACCTGTGAAGTCACCCGTGGCAGACATGATGATTTGATTATATACAGAGTATTTTGAAAGGCAACTTGGAATTCCTTGGTGAGCGTACATCACCATAAACACTGTGTCTTTGGTGTAGTTTGAGGGAGAAAGGAAGAATGTTTGTAGTATTGACTCAGCTGTTTCCTTCAAGAAGTATTGGACTTGTTTCTCTGTTTTACTGAAAATACGTGATGATGAGGGAACAGGACCAGTTGATTAATGAAGGCAAAGGACATGTGTGAATGGTTGTCCATTAATCAACCAAATTCAAGTATGGAGGTAGGCTGACAAAATGACAAGTAAAGTAACAGTGCAAAATTAATTTTGCTTGCTGTTTTCTCAGCAGGGTACTTTGCAACAGAGATTTGCTTCTTTTCCCATTTTTTTCTTTATTAGCAAAGTATGCTTTTCTCCATCAGAATCACTCTGTTGTCTGGGCTTATATCGAAATCTGATCGCCACTTCTGGCCAAGAAGACAGAACTCAGGTTTTAATGTTTTAAAGCTTTTATTCAGACAGATATCAATGAAATTGTTGATGGGGGGAATCATCATCAAATACTGTCTCCAAAATCAAATGACGTCCTATCAGTGTGCCTGTTGGCATTATTACTCATCGGTCAGGTAGACTTACTGATTTTTGTGAATGTGGAAGCAATTGGCATTTTTTTTCAAGCCAAATTTCGGCAGCTGCACCTGCAGTTTGAAATCGAGAATCAGTGAGAATTTCTCTGAGTCAATAGTTCAAGGACCTGTCTCAGCAACTCAACTCTCACCATCCTGCGATGATCCAAAATGAAAAGAGAGAATACTGAAAATTGCCTTAAAGGAGCAGCAGATGAGCTTTTAAAGTGGTGGTCTAAAATCAGTGCTTCTCGATTTCCACTAGGAAAATGAGTTAAGCATAATTCAAAATAAGCTAGCACCCACTATGGTGTGCAGAAAATTACATTGACAGCGGAGCATTGAGGACTGTTAGCATTAACTAGTCATTCTTGCCGGCAGATTGATTGTCCCTGCTTCCATTTGGGGGGCACTGGTGTCTTTTATCAAAATGATACGGACTACGTGTGCCTTTAAGAAGGTTCTTTCGTTCCCGGCGTACTAGTTGTAATTAATATTTTAGTTCAGGTATCGTGTATCTCAGACTCATTAACCTCGCTGGCCGCCGCCCGAAAATCAATCCAGATTTTTTTTACCGCGAGGACTTGGACAGCCACGGAGAAAGATTTACACCGGGAAGAAACAAAAATCAAAGGCTCCCAGCAGATTGCCTTTGAAGAGCTCCCCCCCCCCGACTTCAGGACAGCCCAAGCCTTTGGAAAGGAACTGCTTCTTTTCTCTGTAGAAAAACGAACTTGCCGAAGATGAGCCACAACTCAATAGAAGCGTATGGTACATGATGTATGCACGACCTTATTCGTGTAGCTAGCCTGCTACTGATGTGCAAGGAGGACTTGAGTGGAAAAGTTGGAAATAATCCCTCTCTGGAGCCTGCGGTAGCTAAGTTTTGTAAGGCATAAACAACATTTCATCACTGTCTGATAACAGTACCACGGTCAAGCATTCAGAAATCTGATAATGAGGATTTTTATCTTCTACGGTTGTATCTGACCGACACTGCGAACATGGAGGGTCAGAGTTTAACGAGTGTCTAAATTTCCTTGAAAAGCAAGCAAAGAGAAATACATCATAAGCCTTTACAGTACAAGTGAAAAAAGTGCCAGAAAACTAAAGATTCATGTTACAGTTGCTATTTTTCAGCTTTATTGTCAGCCTTTTATTCCAGTTACTGAGTTTGCTGTGCTCTCCCTATTTTCTCCTCTTGTTGTTAATCTTGTTTCGACAAACCACTTAATTCCATCCAGGGTATTTTGTCAATAAACCTTTTTTCGATGTGACAGCCCTCCCCGTAAAACTCTTACAGATAGAGGTGCTAAAACATTCAATTTACCCGTTACAAACAGAAAGCTTGTGTCTCTTTCCGTGTCTCCTTTTTTCATTCTGTGTTTTTTTCCCGAGGCCTACGCTCGGCTTTCATTTACCCTTTACTGCCATCTGAGATTTCTGCACTGCACTCAGTGCTTCCTTTCATTTGGAGCACGGAGATTTATCATGGTAATGAAAAGAATGGAGTGCTTCCCCCGTTATTACGCCGAGCCAGCCTTCCAGGCAGCTGACCCCAAAATTTTACTTCTATGGAACCCTGGGCGGCCAAAGAAAAAGCATACAGAATGGGACGTACAGATCCATGAAGTGAATTGTGGGAAATCTCGGTTGTGTGTGTGAGGGGGTATAAAATGGAAATAATTGGCGTCCATCTCATGAGACTCTCTGGTAACAACTTGATGCTGCTTATTGTATCCTTGGGGACTATCAAGTGAAATGTGTATAACTCCGAACTATCTTGGCCGCTGGATTGATTTGAAAATCTTGGAGGTGCTGCAAGGTGGCTACTAGTCTGCTAAATTGTAAAAGTTGTCAGGCTGTTTTTGGTGACACAGCATACAAATGCATCGCACGACAGAAAAACTCGGGAAGCGAAGCACTTTGCCTACTTACCATATTGTCAACCACCCTGTGCAAGTTGACTGCTGATCAAAAGTCTAGACCCTCTTGCTAGTAATTTCACTCACATCATGTTGGATAAAACCTTTATAAAAACCTTTTATTATGATCCTGGTATTTACCAACCGCTGGCTGATTAAATCATTTAATTCATCTCCCTCCTGTCTGACCTATCCTCCGGTATTTTTGCTCCTTTTTCTCCGCCCATCGCTGGAAGGGTAACACGATCCCCGTCTCTCAGTGTCGGGGTTGCCCCCCCCCTCTTTCATTCTCTTTGATTGCTTTTCCCCGGACAGCAATGAAAACTGGCCGATGATGAGGAGAATTTGATGGAGAAGTCACCCTTTGTGGTGCTGCATAATGAAGGATCCACAGCAACTACGGGTGTGTTTGTCTAATTTATGCGTGGGAGAAAAATAAACAAAAGTACTCAGGACATCCAACCATTTTAAATGTTAACTACCAGGGCAGAGCGGCTGGTAGATTTCAATCCCAGTACAATATTTTGACGTTATCACAAGCTGTATCTGATTAAGACCTGCACTTTTTAAACTTGCACGTTTAAGAGTACACACTGCAAAGTGACGCTCCCTGTTGCACTATCAATAAAGTGCGATGTTTTGCTTTTGGAGTTCTTGGCTGTAAGTGTCCTGCCTGTTTTTTTGCTGCTTGCCTGTCATTATTTAGTCTGAATTATGTTTTTTGTGTATCCTACCGGTAGGCTGTTTTCCTGTGGTTTGTGTGTCTGTCGTTGTCAGTTTTCCATTCTCTCTCTCTCTCTCTCTCTGTGCTGATCTGTTACTCCCAACATGTCTGCCTGTCTGTCTGTGCTCCCAAGCAGCCATCCTGATTGTAATTTGTTCTTGCCAGTCTCCATGTTAATTTTCTTGGTCTCCATCTGTCTGGGTCCTTGTCTTCCTGCCTTGCCTCTGTGTGTGTCTCTCAATATCAATCTTTCTCCGTCTCCCTGCAAATCTGCCAGTCTCAACTTATCAGTCTGTCTCTGTTCCCTCATGTCAACCCGATGGCTTGTCCGTCTTGCTGTGCCATTAGTTGGTTCATTTACCCACCTCTTTCTCTACTTCGGTCCCTTTTCTTACTGGCTCGCGCAACCAGGCATGTGACTTTTCCTTAGATCAGTTGATTTCCTCATTTCTCACTTCCTTATCATGTCATTGAAAACTAAAAAACACTGTACAAAGTCCTGTGAAGATTGGCGTTTTCTTGGTTTTGTCAAAGTCCAAGTTGCATGCCTGCTCAATTTGATGTTTGATGCCTATGAAGAGAGACATAGCTGCATTGTGTTTGTTCAAACACCTTTGGACATCAAGGCAACAGTTTTGCATGATACTCAAACATGTAAAGTAATCGGCATGTCCAATTAATGTGATCAGGTGCCCAGACTTAATTGCAAAGGTGCAGACATGTAGTGGATGGTTCCGTGTTGAATTTCTATCTATGGACTCGGTACTGGCCATAATTTTTTCATTGTTAAAGACAAGAAGTTCAAAACTTGATTACAACAGCATTTTGATTACACCTTCCATTTTTGTCGTCGAGATTTTGTCGAGATTTACAGACGTCATTGTGGGTTTCTTTCAGTCTCTAACGGTTTCACCGCCTTCCAATCAGAATGGGAAAATTTTTCCATCTGAATTAATTCGGAGAAAATCTCTAGCGGTGAGAGAGTGGCCGCTATTTTCATGCATCAGAATTATGAACCATGATCCAGTCATTTTTTAATCATGAGACACCATTCCTTACATGTCGACCTCTACTGATGTAGCTGTATTGTGCTGCTGCACAGTAATTTTCGTTTGAGTGACAGACTCTTTATTCTGAAAGCTGCTCACATGTCATGGTGCAGTATGTTCCATTTTTGTCAGTTTTTGGAAGCTTGTTCTAACCTCCTTCTGAGGTTGTCCTTGTAGCTGCCATTTTCTGTCTGGTGTGTTGAGGACAGAAGGTAATATTTGATGCGTCTTATATTTCCTATATTCATATAATGTGGTATTACAGTAAATGTATGTGGATATTTGAATTCACTGGCTTTACCAATATTTTGGCAAATTCAGTGACCTGCTGTAGTAGACATGTTATGGAAAATTGGATTGCTTTGTTGATGACGAGTTTTATTCATCATTGAAGATACAATGTCATGCTACATGTATAAATTGCTTATGGCAATTGACCCATATTTAAGGAATCCAATTAAACCCTTGTGAGGGTAAAAAGTTGAAATTGAGACAATTTACCGACAACTTCTTTGCAAACGACTTGATCATTTAGGGGATTCAGTTGTTGTGATGACTAAGTCAAAATGAGGCAGAGACGACCACAAGGTGAAGATTATCATGAAGCCAGCGTATTGATTTCTGCTTTTGATTGGTGATATAAATGTGCATCCAGAGGATATGCAGAACGTGTCAGGACTCAGCGTCTCGTTCCCTGACTCCTCTTTGTGTTATTGATTTGGCCTGATCGCCCAGGGCATTGTTATGCTAAAGGGTGATAATAAATGCTTAATTAATATTTCGGAATTGGTCAGGCACACGTCTTTACATTCTCATGTTTGAAAAGGGAATAGTAGATGAAGACATGGAAATAATCACATTTCAGTGGCAACATTTTGCTGTTTTCTTGCCAGAAATTTTCAACTGAATTTGAGAGGTAAAAAAGTCTTTGACAAGATGAAGTATTTGCCTTTGTGGACGTGGATTGTTTTTCAGAAAGCATAAGTATGAACTACACAGCAAAACACAAATGTTTGGTATTTATGTGTTTAAAAATATTCAATCATAAGTTGATGTTTCTTCTTGTGCACATTCATGTGCAATATGCGTCAGCTCTATTATTTTGGAAGTTTAAATTAATAATGCTTTGTGGCGTTCACACACTGTTTGACACGGTTGCTTAGAGGCATCTAAATTCTGACGACTTCCTATTTATTTCTATTCACATAGTCTTTTCAGCTTAAGTTGGGTCAAATTGCAATCCAATTTTGCATTTTGTGATGTCGACTTGGCAAGTCGTTTGTGGTGTGAATGCAATTAGATCGAAGACGGAGGATAATTCACCGACCTGCCCAAAGCACCATTGCACAATTGGTATGCTCTAGTTATTAAACGGTTTCTCCGGGCCCTCATATTCCGAGCAATTTTCCCAGTACGGGTGCCCATTTGCAGAGCCTGCCTTTGTGTGTTTCTCAAGCGGAAATCCTGCAGCCTTATCGCGATAGCAAAATCTTATTCAGAGACTGTTTTTGCTGTTTGGTTGACATGAACTGGAACAAGATTATTTTTTTCTGCTCAAGCAATTTTCTTGGATATGAATACTTTAAATCAACAATCACTGTTGCCCTTTTCTGTTGGAAAACGTAATTAAAAAATATTTGAGAAATTAGCGGTCTGGTATTGGATAGAATTACATTTTTTTAACGAGGAAAGATACTGAAACATTGGTAAGGTCGTGTCTATTCATTATTCTGTTCTGAGAAATTTCCTTGGGACTCCAGAGTTACATGTATGACTTCAGAAAAGTTACAGAATTTTATGTGAGCATTTCATTTATTACCCAAACACACATGTTTACAAGTCAGAGAACAGATTTTTGTAGCAAGAATATAGCAGTTGCCAAAAGGACTGTGATGTATTGGAAATTTAAACTCTACCGCCACCTGTCCTTTGGTTTGTGGCTAAGCTAGCATGTATTTCTGATTTGTTGAGAGGTGGACATCACCTCTGTCTGGCCCCACTGGTCATTGGGTTGAGCGTGAGAGTAGACCATTGAGACAACGGCTCTCCTCATGGAGCAGCATCTCTCTTCCAGTAATTGGCTGATGATTGGAAGAGTTGGGAGAATGGAAATCAAAGGAAATGAAGCTGACGTGGAATCAAGTCCGCAGGTTAAGCAGACTGAGACTCCCAGCGGAGGCAGACGAGTGCGTACTATTGCAGGTTGTTGTTCGTTCAAATTGTGGTCACTTGTTCTCATCAGGTCTCTCGGACCAATTTCCCAAGTTAGAAACTGTCCTCCGTGGGTGGACAAACACATGTATGCATACAATACACGCTGCAACTTGGGGGTGTATTAAAGGGAAAATATCCGTGATGTTGAATTGAAAGGTCAAGAGAGTTGTTTCCAACAGGTGGTTGAAAGATGAGCACTCTACAAGCTAAGATGATCTCTGAGGAACTTTCCTCACATTTGTTCCTGCTTGATTTGTTCAATCAAACTTATCCAGAAGATCCCTAAACATTAAATAGATAAAGATGGGAACGTGATGATTTTTTGTTCATTTCCAAGAAGTCGATATATTTTGCCGTCATCCAAGGAAGTAAGTTCCGTCTTCTGCTTCATGCAGCCACGGATCCTCAGCGAGTCCGCTCGGATTGCTGTATTCCAATGCCCAAACCAACGCAAGTCAGGGCCCCAGGCATAGCACCAGTACATGCTCCAGCACGGCTCTGGCACAGGCTAAGCTTGGAGGAGAAAGGGGGGGGGGAAGAGACACTGCAGCACAGACTGTCTCAAGACGATGCAACCCTTTGATCTTGTCTGGGTCTGCTTGTATCGGACGCTCCTTGAGGCAACGAGCAGCAAGTCAGTTGCACAACTGAAGAGAACACTTGAGGACGGAGGAGAAAATGTTTTAGATCTCGTAGCCGCCGTGGCCTAACCGTCATTGATTGGGCACTTATCTAAGTTCGGTGGAGTGCCAAACTGAGTCCCATGTGTAATTTTGGGATTTGATTGAACGAGATTTATTGGAGTGAAATAATGTCCCTTGAAATAAAAGTGTGATGACACAGATTTGGAGCCCTTCGCGTGCATGTAAATTTATTAGCATATGCATACCTAATTTCGAAAAAGAGAAAGCAAAGAATATATGATGATATTACGTTCGGTTCTTCATCCTTTTCAGTAAAAGAAATTGCAGTCAAAACCAAGAATTATTCCATTGAATTGTTTTGGAAGATTTCAATATTACATCATTCAGCCTAATTTCTTCCCTGTTCAATTTGACAAAGAAATCCACCGCTTCAGAAACAACCACACCAGTTCTTGGTTACGACCACCCCCCTGCTTCCTTGTTCTAAAATCGCACACCGACAACCCTACAATCGTTGTTGGACTTGTTAATTGAAATTAACATGTGTATCACGAATCTCAATGCATTCTTTGCAGCTTCACTTTAATTCATGCCTTCATGCGGAAGTTTTGGCAGTAGGAGTTAAATAAGCTTGAAAAAAAAAATGGCCTCAAAAAGTTGATTTATTTGGCCAGATCCATTGGCCTCCCCTCCCCCCTGCACCGGGTGTTGCAATAACAACACCCTCCCGGCGGGTAATTGTCGATGTGCAAACGTCTAGATCTCAGCTCTTCCGCTCAATATCTGCATCAACTCAGACCAGCTCCGAACAGCGAGGAGACGGAGCAATGTGAAGCTCCGTGATTTTCTCCCGATTAAATTAAATTTAGCACCGCAGAAAGGTGCGCACGTAATCGCGCAGCTGAAGTGATGGCTAAATTTGTTGTGATCCCAACACGGATTGATGTGCTCTTCAAGGTGCAGTCATGTATCGCATATGGACAAATTGCAAGATGTACATGGACGATTCAATATAATTTGCCTTTCTGTCTCTCATTATGATGATTATGCTGATAAAGCTCACACATAAATTAACAGAAATCCAGTCCACAGAACAATTAACATGTCCACACAATAATTGATAGAAGTCTCCAGAAGAATTAACAAAAGTCCGTAGAAGAATTAACAGATGTCCACAGAATATGTCCACACGAGAATTAACAGAAGTGCCCACAAGAATTAATAGAATTCCACACAAGAACGAGCAGAAGTCCAGAGAAGAATAAATAAAGTCCATAGAAATCTGCTCCAGAAGTGATCAGTGGTGTCTTTGTTTCCTGTTCTAAACTGTGCGTCCTTCTTTGCTTCATGATGAAGTATCTGAACCAGAAATAAGGTCTGCCCTTTGTCTCATTGTCCTACCATAATTGGTGATGAAATGAGGTCGGACGGAGAACTGTGATGCAGACGTCCAGACCGACGAAACCTCTCTGCCTCTCAGCTTTCCATGATGGGAATAATAACATATGTAATTGTGTCACCACATATTGGGTTGTCAACTTCTGTGATATTTGCATCCATTTCTCATTTATTTGGTCGTTTGATACATTTCAGACATTCCTAGGGATGTAATTGTGGATGGATTCAAGCATTAAAGCAGAGCTGGAGGAAAGTTACTATTGTGCTATGTGTACTGGGTTTGCAGGAAACTCAAATCTATTTCAGGCCTTAAGCAATGATATCTCTGAAATTAAGAACACAAAAATATCAATTAAATATTAATCAAATGTCATTTTTTCCCTTCTCGTTTTGTGGGTTTTTTTCCAGAAATTTGCGCTCTTTCTTGCGACCACGGGGAGTTGAATGAGAAGAACTGCGAATGCCAGTGTGAGGGGGGTTGGGATGGGTTTACATGTAACATCCCTCTGCTAGTGGCAAACTCTTCCATCCCGTGCAACTTGGACTGTGGAGAGCATGGCAGAGTATTGTCTGACGAGTAAGTGTATTATAGTCCATATGACCAAACAATTGGAATGAGGCACAATACAGTGCACCCCCAATAATATTATCCCCCTAACGGTGCACACCATATTTCTACAGTTTATAAATCTAAAGGTCTCAAAGAAACAAATAGTAATTGAATTTTATTTCCATGTGTGTTTTGTTTTGTAATTGTCTTAAATTTGGGATGCCAACAAATCTTGGAAGCATTTTAATTAAATAATCCACATGTAATTTTAAGATGTTGGATTTATATGTCATATACACTTGTATGTGTGTTTTTGTTGGGGTTTTTTATTTTTTTTTTTAACATTTTTTGTTCAATTTTGTTTTGTCTGTTCTTGTCATAGTCAAATAAATAATAATAGTTGTCAGTTTGTGGACCAAATACTTGTTGTGCAGAATTGAAAAGATCTTGACAAAGCCGTAAATTGCATTTTACCATAATGTTCATTGTCATTGTTTCTTCCTTTGACAGATGCAAATGTTCCTGTGATGATAACTATGTTGGAGAAACCTGTGGTATCATGTGTGACAAGACATGTGGAGACCACGGCACACTGGACCATGACACGTGTTCCTGTCGATGCGACGACGGTTACTATGGCGATGCATGCCTCAGTGAGTTTGACCTTTCATCCGGTGACGGCGGCGGTATCACGGCAGGTGCACACATCAACCAATCAAATCTCTCCGTTCTTTTTGTCCTCTCAACTGTCTCGGGTGAATCATCTGTCCCCCTCCGCTGTTCGTGTCTCAGATAGTTAATTTTGCAACTACGAAATATGCAAATGAGCTATTTCTGCTGTCTACTATAGACCCCTTGCAGTTGGTACTCGGTAATAGTTACATTAACATTGCAAGGAACCGTTGAAAAAACGTGAAGTGCAGTCCCCCTTTTACATGTTGTAGACTAATACCTGTGTAAAAGTCGACGTTATGTAGATGATATAAAAAAATCTGCAGAAATATCAAACAAGCATGAAAACAAATATGTAACAGTTTGCTCCAGAAGTCCTTAGGAAAGTTCTAGAATGACAAAATATGCATGCCTGCTAACCTTTCTGCCCCCAAAAAGGTCTCACCGTTCAGGCACGTGATTTGATAATAAAATCAATTTTATCTTTCAACTTAAAAGTGCACCAGATTACCACCATATTTATCTGGCGATGAACTGTTATACAGTAAAGTCCATTTCAGTTCCATCTCATTGTTCCACTGACAAGCCATCATATATAGTGTTCAAGCAAAAAAGAACAATTTTGCAATGTTTGCGACAAAGATTTTCCTTCCGAGCAGTTCTTGAAATGAAAGAATCAAACTTGAAGAAGTTGGGTCCAGTGACACACAATACTGGTTTCACCTGAATCCAGAAAAGTATGCCCCTGCTAGCACTCCCAAAAGTTAGATTGTTCAAATGTGCACCTGCTTCAAACTGCTGTAGTTTAATATTTATATATAACGGGTTTGCCCTTACCCAACGTATATTTATAAGCACTGTATGCTCAGTGCTTGTCCGAGAGCTTGCGAAAAAAACCTCACAAGCTTACTCGGGTGGGACTCGAACCCACGACCTCCTGCTTACTAGTGCAGATGTCTTAACCACTCGACCACCGAGCTTGCCGGGGTCGGCTGGCCGGTCCGAGTCAAATGAAGCAGCGGGTACCGCGAACTATTATCAAGATGTATTTTTGCGTTGGGGAGATGTTAATTATATATAACGGGTTTGCCCTTACCCAACGTATATTTATAAGCACTGTATGCTCAGTGCTTGTCCGAGAGCTTGCGAAAAAAAAACCTCACAAGCTTACTCGGGTGGGACTCGAACCCACGACCTCCTGCTTACTAGTGCAGATGTCTTAACCACTCGACCACCGAGCTTGCCGGGGTCGGCTGGCCGGTCCGAGTCAAATGAAGCAGCGGGTACCGCGAACTATTATCAAGATGTATTTTTGCGTTGGGGAGATGTTAATTATATATAACGGCCAGCCGACCCCGGCAAGCTCGGTGGTCGAGTGGTTAAGACATCTGCACTAGTAAGCAGGAGGTCGTGGGTTCGAGTCCCACCCGAGTAAGCTTGTGAGGTTTTTTTCGCAAGCTCTCGGACAAGCACTGAGCATACAGTGCTTATAAATATACGTTGGGTAAGGGCAAACCTGTTATATATAATTAACATCTCCCCAACGCAAAAATACATCTTGATAATAGTTTAATATTAATTCAGCATTTATTTGCATAAATTAACAAAGAGGAGAAAATATCCCAGAGGTTTTCACCATTCACGGTGAACATCTGTTGGCGTATGGATTGGAAAAAAAATTCTCTGATTGAGTGGAATGTGTCGTGCCAATCTGTGCAATTTTAGGAAAATCTCATGTGGGATATTTTCTTCCAAGAAGATTGCAAGTGGTCGTGGGCTAAAGCAGAAATGCAGCAAAGTCCAAATGACCGCCAATGCCATTTGCAACCAAAGAGTGTATTTCACCGAGCTATGGTTCTTGTCCTCGTTGTTTTTCAGGCTGAAGCAGGTATGTATGAGAGTGAATATTTTTTTCGAAATGGCCTCTTGGCATGTTCCTGCAAGCGGAAAAAAAGGGAAAGGGTCTCACTTTCCTGTTACAGTCACAGATTTAACCCAGGCATATTTGCTTTTTTCCGCCACCCTAAATACTGAGTCATTTGGAACGTTATCTCCCCTATCAACAGCCTCATTTGACTCGTCCGCTGTTTGTCTGTTGATGTTCGTTTGGATTTCCTTTTCCCTTGTCTCTCACCTTATCTTTCGACCCTCTTTCCTTTCCGTTAATGGTCTGCTTCCCATCATCCTCGCCTCTTTTTTGAATCAGTCAGGCTTTTTGGACTAACGTCCTCACACTTGCTAATCTGTCTTCTGTTTTTTTATAGAGAAGCAGTATTTTGTTTTCAGAAATAAACAGAAGTACAAGGGGTTTCACAATTGAACACGGAGATGAAACGCAGCCAGAATTTATCTCTTTTCTGAAGTGAAATACGTTTTTTTTCGGTGCAGAGGTGTGACTTTATAGTGTAGGTAATAAAACGTTAGGTTCAGCTCAGGAAATTGGCCGAGAATGGGCCAGGCAGTCAAACATATATCACCTCTTTGTTTTCGTCTCAGTCCTGGGAAGACAGGAAATGGTTGCCATCATTGCTTCACGGCTCGGCTCAGAGCCGGCACAGAAAGCAATCAAAAGAACCATGGTCGTCAGTTATTGTTTGCCTGCTAACAAGAGAGGACTGGAGCGGCTTAATGCTTGGCAAAGTGATCGTGTGGGATTTTGGCCTGATTGTTGGCACAGTGTTTCAAAAAAACAAACTCTAATGCTGGGCACTTCTCTCCTTAACATTTTCCTCGTGTCTAGTAACTGATGTCAGTCTTGACTTTTAAGTTAGTGGTTGTCCAACATGGCTGGACGGTTACACTTGTAGTCCAGTCTACACTTTTGAAGCTGGCACCATGGTGGCGCCAACCAGTTGAAGACTTCAATATTTTTCGCATTCTTTTCCCTTTCTGTGTCTATTCATGCTTCCATACCGTCTCCCTTTTTGTCCGAGTTTGTGTCGGTGAGGTTTGTTCACATAATGTAGAGGCTGGAGCTAGCCCCCCATTTCCTGAGGATTGGCATACATTTCTTAATTGGCTTTTACAGGAATCACTAATAGCCAAATGGCAAAAAGGTAGGTGCTGCTAGATCTAAATTTCATCCCCTGCTGGGGGGGTCATATAGGTTGCTGCATTAGTCTTTCCAGGCAGGGTTCTTGAGAATGGTTGGGAAAAGAAGTCATGGGAAAAAATCATGCCAAGCCCCGCAGATATATTTTTCATTTTCAAAAAGTAATGATCTCCTGCAAGATCTGGGGAAAAACTCACGAACTTTTGGAAAGGACTTTTGAAGTTTCTCCCAATGTTGGGGAAAATAGTGAGACAAAAAACAATCAACTCTTTCTCAAAATGGGGCGCAGACTGTACTGAGTTCTTTTCGTCTTGAAAGATCCCCAGAAGACCTCTGGCCCAGCCCAAGAAAACCTTGGGTCAAGGACTGTGCCTAAAGATACCCTTGCATCGGCAGGGACTGCTAACGACTCCAACTTTTCTGTTTCCCCTCGTTGTGAATTGGCACGCGAAGGTACCGCAGATCAGCTTTGCCACAACAATAGCTACTGCCTGAATGGAGGGACTTGCCATTCCGTGGAAGACCCCAAGACCAGAGAGCTGCTGTCCCTTTGCAGGTAAGCAGGAAGGAATCGTTGTTTTGCCTGATACAGTTTGTTTTATGATGTGATCCTCTTTTCCCTGTAAAAGTTCTGGGAACAGTTTTGGAAATTCAATTTATATATTCAAGTAAAATATGCCAGCAAAGCTCTCAATTTTTATATTTGTATGTTGGAGTTACAGTCACTAATGAATGCATGCTGCTTACCACAGTTTTTGCTGTAACCAAGATTGAAACAGGAGCAGTGTTTTAAAAAGAATTCACAACTTACAACTTCCTCGGTACAAAATCTTAGCATGCCACTGTGTTTAAACAAGACCTCTCTGTACTCATGTGCTTGTGATAAGAAGTGATTCTTTGAAAACTGGCCTGGTAGATGACTTGTAGGATCGGGACATCTTTCAGTGCATCTTGAAAGATGGTGGATGATGTCAGTGATAGATATGTTGCCAGTACTCCTAGACAAGGGATTTGCTGGAGGTAGACACGATACCTCTGCTTGCATCCCGCCTCCTGTGACATCTCAAGACATACCTTTAATGAAAGACGCATCGAATGCAATTTGAGATATTCTTGTTATTAGTGGAACAGTGATGACTTCAATGCCGTGTCTGGAATTCAAACATGAATTTTTAGGTTGACAGTTGCATTTTTCTGAATAGTTCAGAAATCCCATGGTCCCCGAACAGAGGATTCAACCTGCAGTTCCTACATGCATGACTGTGTAACATATCCTCAGAATTCCACTTTAATTTGTAATTCTGTAAGATGATACATATAGGTTAATGTTATCTACGTGCTCATGTAGCACTAACTTATATTTTCCTCCGGCCAAAAATGGCCTAAATAACACTGAAGGGTCATTGCTTCGTTCAATCTCCAGCTGCCCCCGCACCTTTATGGGCGATCGTTGCGAAATCCCCAAATGCAACCTGGACTGTGGTCTGCACGGCTCACTCCATGAGGAAGAATGCAGATGTGTGTGTGAACCAGACTACAGGGGAACCTACTGTCAAGGTGAGATCTCGTCAGGACACATGCCTAGAAAGGCAGCCGGAAGGACACTCCTGAGATTTTCTCTTGTAATTTGAAGCAACAGAAGGTGGTTTTTGTAGGATTGTTTCTGGGCCTAGTGAGGAAGGAGAAATATGGTGAAAAGCACATTGGGAGTCCATCAGTACTGGAATGTGCTATAGAGTACCGAAGAGTGACGTCACTGTGAACCAGAAAGTACAGTGCAAATGAATGGACTACGCGCGCGTATTGGTTCACGCACTGATTCTCGCGCTAATGCCTTTTACACACTAATTGTGTGCGTGTGACGTATTCTCTTGGATACTCTGTATAGATATGTAATATTACTTTCTGTAATCTGAGCATTCATATTATTTGATTGCGATATTCTTGGAACTGAGTTTCAGTGTACAATGTTGCAGGTTCTTGTACTGTTCTCTCTCCCACCCCTAGAAAGACTGTTCTTTGATATTACAATGTTGGAGAATTTCTTTAGTTTGACACAATCGAATTCCCAATAGTCTGGTTTTTAAACAAGCATTTACACCTGGCATTGTTTTTCTTTGCCAATAGTTATCATGGCCTTAGAATTTGTCAGGTTTTGTTGGATGTGAAAATTGTTGAAAAGGGGATTTTCACAGTATCGGTAAAGGAGGATGGAATGTTTCTTTGGTTTTAGTTTTAATTGTTTTGGGTTTGGGTTTTTTGGTCTGTTCTTTGTTTTCATTCCCAGTGTTGGTCGATGACCACACCGAGCCCTGTGGACCAGAGTATGAGCATTACTGCATGAACGGCGGCACCTGTATCCACCTGAAGGGAATCATGAGGCCGTCTTGTAGGTAAGATGACGCCGGAGGGAACCACTCGTCCGACTTTCGACCGTCCTCCTGTTTGCTCTCAGTCTGTCTGTCTTTGATCTAACGCATGGCACGCATTGCTTGATATCTGTGGGACATCCAATGGGCAGCCATAGCCAAGAATTGGCCTGGTAGTGTCTCGTCCATGAATGTACTAGACAATTCTTGATACTTAAAGTAGGAACTGCACGTGGTGATGTAGTACCCAAATCGTCAAACAAAGTAACCAAAGAGAAACAGTCAAACCAATTTTTGGTTACGACCGCGAAAAACATAACCCAGCCGGGCTTTGTTCAAGTTTGGTTGTTTGGGGCTAAAAGTGTTGAAAGCCCGCCCGGCTGCAGTTCAAAAAACAGAAGCTACACCACATGGTCCATGGCCTGCCATGGCCTTCGTTCTCTCCTTATTTTAACACCACCCTGTCTGCTTTTTCTGCCTGTACCTATGCATTCCTCGTGAGTTATTTTCACCACATTGTCAAGTCCACTGTAAAGCTTTGAGTTCTGCAGGTCAGTTTGTTTGACCGTGGAGCAGAGCTCTGTGCAGAATCACTGCTGTTTTTGTGGAAGCCTCCGTTAGATGCCTTTCTCGTCGGACTTCTTTGAAATAAATTGGGGCACGTTGAGTATCGCAGTATGCATGCATGCCATGAACCTTAAAGTAATGCAGGATATGCCTATGAACAGCGACACGAATTGCTCTGTTGAATGTGCCTCGGTCTTAAAAATCATACCATCATAATTTTAACGTGGCTTTTCATGCGGAATACTAATTTTATTCAAGGTGTTGCCCTTAGACCAACGTGTAAATGCACACTACATTCTCAGCGTGGTCTGAGAGTTGCGGAAAAATCTTAAGCTGACTCTGGGTGGTTTTGACACCCGTAACCTCAAGCTTAACCACACGACCACTGAGTTTGCTGTCATAGTGTAAGGGCAAAACCAAGTCTATACCAGTGTTGCAGTTGAGACCATCACAAAACCACACACAAGACCAGCCACAAGTAACAGGTTGAAAAGTGACAAAGGAGTGCTTTTGTTGCAGTTCATTTGAATAGCTTGTGACTTGAAATCAGAACGGAGGTCTTGTGTTGGTCTGACGTGGTCTCAGCTACAACACTGTTTAACACAGAGCTGCATGCTTGAGTGGAGTGCGTTTTCTTTGGCCAAACTGCATGGTGCCATCAATTCAATATAAAAGCTAATTGATGTGCTGTTTTTTTTTTTTTCATTTTAAAACAAACAATTTTAGCATCTCAGCAGTCAAGTTCATGTAACATAAAACACTTCTAACACTTATGTCTGCAGTTTTACGCTTACAACATGATTAATCTAACATTCAACATTTTTCACTGAATACAATGTAAGCAAAATAATTAGCCCGATTTTAATGAAAAAAAGTGTTGCTTCAACGAAAAATAGGCATTAAAGATGTGCAGATCATGAATCTAAATTAGCACTATAGCAAGTAGTGACATTCGTCGTAATACCCCAAGACTATTAGTACTTTTGTTTTTTGTTCATAATTGTTTAAGTTTTTTGAAATGTGGAATGAAGATTCCATGTATTTTAATCTGTATATCTGCATCACATGTTTGTCAGAAATATGTTTCAAATGAAGTTAAGTTAATGAGCACATAGTTGCCACCCTTCCCCACCCAAACAAAAAAAATGAGTAAAAGGAACCAATTTAAGCACTTCCGCATTAAGACGTGGGCTCGTCTTTTGGTCCATGTGCTGATCATTGCTGTGACAAGCATTTTTCCGATCAGTTGGATAAATCATATTCTAGAGTCTTTTCAACATATTTATCAAAATCTTCTCATTGGATAGTCATCCTTTCACACATCAGGTGTCACAGAGCAGATACCCCAGTATGTGTAGGAAGCATGTCCCATTTCTATACATTCTTCAACGATTCCAGTCATACATTACTGACGACGCAGTGAAATCTTCTTCCTTTTGCATATCACTTCTTTTGATCTATAAACATTTCCACACATCTGATTTTAAGGAAATTTGATCTTATGTATTTTTCATACTTGTGTATCACGTTTTCAATCTCGTGCCGCGTTCCCTGTTTTGGACGTCAGTTTTTTTTGGTTGTGATTGTGTAACCATTGTGAAAGCTGCATCGGCTTGTGTTCCAGGGCATTGTCTGCTCTCTTGCAACATTTGTTCGTGTTTTAGTTTTGTGAATCAGTGTTAGAGATGAGAAGACATGAAACAACAGTTGCAAGGCAGAGAATTAGATTTTTGGTCAAACTTCAAAAGTGGAGGAAATGAAAGCATTGTGATGAATTGTATTCGGACATGATTTTGTGTTGTTAAAATTTGCAAGAAAGTAAATGTCTCTTTAGGCCCCCCTCCCCGACCTAGATTGCTTGCTTTGTCAGATTGAAAAGTCAAAGTAAGAATCTGACTCTCAAAATTTGGATTTAGTTTCAATCATTATGTGTGCATTGCTGTAGCCGCTTTTACTGTGGAAATTGTTGTTATTGTCCTTGGCTGTTTGGTTCCGTATTGTGATGCTTTCATTGCATAAAAATAGGCTGGTTCCCATCGGTCAGATTCCCTCATTGGTTGCCATGGGCACTGACAAAGTGGTTGCTTTGGTAACAGACTTTGGCTGTTGAGTAACTGTGATCTGATTGGCAGGTGTCCCATACTCTATTATGGGGATCGTTGTGATCTACTGGAGCCCGAACTCGACTGCGGTTGCATGAATGGCGGAAGGTGCCAATATAACCCAAGATTAGAGGCATATATGTGCATGTGAGTAAACTTCAAGAGGAAGAGACTAAAATCGTCCAAAAAATTTGATGAATGGTCAATTGTACCATTTTCATGGTAAACCCAAGTTCTTCAGGGAATTCTCGTCAGGAGGCTTCATAAATCCAACAAAACTTAAGCACTGCCCTACTTCAAATTTGAATATCAAGCCCCGTGTTAAGTAATAGTGGCATATCTTGACCCCAATCTTTTGAAAGATTATACGAAAATGTGGCTTCACAAGTTGATTGATCAGAGAAACTTCATTTACGGTTAATTTGAAATTCACCTGAACCGTAGAGTAGTTGATGTGTATGTAGCACTGTGCAGTCAAGTGCAGCCTAATCATGATTATGATTTAGTAATCATTAAATTTCATAAAAGGGTTTACGTAATGATGATTACACCAACTTTTACATTTTTCTTTGCTACTTAAAACCCATGTAGGATAAATTACGGTGATTTGTCACAAACACACATGTACATGTATCCAGTCATGGAAGATAGATCTACAGATGGTATGAAGTGAAAATTGGCCCTGTTTTGTTGATCTAACCTTGAAAATAACTGCTAATTCTGCACTTGTGTTAACAAACTCTCAAAAACTTAGACTTGACCTGAATATTTAACAGCATGTCATTTTGCACCAAATCTTTAACCCCAAAATGTAACGAGATATGTTTTTGATCTTACTGATGCTCTAATAGCATGAATGCTTTGTCTCACCCTCCAAGGAGACTGTTTACTTGTGTTTGACAACATGAAATTGAAGTAATTGAATTGAAGTTATTTTATTCTTTGTTCTGATATTAAAAACATACACAGATGCTGTGTGACATATTTATGGTAAAATCTCTTGCCAGCCTCACAGAAAGCCTTGTTTTTGCAGGTTCAGAAAATGAAAGAAAGGGACACAGCATTTTTATTATCAACAGAGGGCTACTGACCTAGTTTTTAACTCACAAATGAAGCAATGGCTCAAGAATTGTTTGACATGTCAAAATCAGAGCTTCTCATTGAAGCTACGCTGTCTCTTCACTGAATCCTTTGCCGCAACAGGGAGACACAACCACCGGAAGGTTGTATTCTCAAAAACTCAAGGACTGATGTTGAAAACAGGAATGGATAGCACACATATCAATCCTTTCCCCGTTTTTCTTTGTCCAACCTCAAGGACACTCAGGCAAAAAAAACTGTGTCTGCCCTCACGAAATGCCTTAAGATATTTCACTGCAAGACTGGTATTTCTTTGAGACTGGCGTGTTATTCCATGAATCACTTGTCAGTAATGCTCCAAAAATTTGTCCCTTCATTCACTGATTGTGTCAACTTTCAAAAACAGTTGCCTCAAAAAATTTACCGGTGAGAGATGCCAGTTCAAGTCACTTCCACCATCTCGTCCCAATGCAAGTAAGTACATGTAGAGGGCGCTGTAACAAGCGTCCAATGCTGCCCATTCTTTATGCAAATTAACCTCTTGTGTTTTCTGCTCTCGTTCCTCCTCTTTTTTTTTTTTTTTTGGTACGTTGCCATGGTTGCAGCTGTCCCCCTCACTATGGAGGAACGAGATGTGAGTTTGTCAAACCTGGTTACTCTAAGAGTAAGTAATCCTGCAATGACGTGCCCAGTATCAAAATCACGTACTTTGTCGCATCTTGTCACCTGGCTGCCAATACCGGGAGCTGTTCATCATCGCTTCGACTCTTTAATCTGTCTCCGTTCTACTTGCTTTTCCTGTTTTTTTCCCCCTTTGTTTTGTCCAGGGATGTCCCAAAAGGTTTCATTCACGGATCCTGGCCAACCTGAATCAGTTTGGCGAAAATGTTGTCAGCCCGAAAACGCTGTCAACACAGCAGAGCGTTTATATTCTTGGACACTTTTATACACTGCCCGTGGACAGAAATGACCACAGGAACAAGGTCACCAAGAAACTAACAACGTTGAAGGCAATAGCTGAAGTAACATCCGCGTTGTGTGGCTGTAGCAGCTTCTCATAGATTTGTGTGTTATCCACAGCCGCAAGCAAGATAATTCTGATGTGGCTTCATCAGCAGTGTTAGAAAACATGAGAGCAATAGTGGCTGAAACATCTGCCAAGGATAGAGTTCGCGTGAAATACAGAGAAACGATCAGCATATTGAATCAAATCTCCAAACAACAGGAGTCTGTTTTGAAGCTCCCCCCCCTTGCAAATTGTGAAACTTTCATTGGGACATGCCCTTCATATATCTTCCCTCCCACTATAATCTTCTTGCTCATCTCCCGTGACTTTCCCACCACGAGGGCGCTCTCTCTCATTCTTGTCCAGGTTTCCATGTCGCTATTTATAGACTCCCTGCTGTGATGCCATTATAGTTTGCTGTTTCTGTTCTGTTGAATGACCGTGTCTCGTGTTCTCTAGAGATTTTTTTTTTCCTTTTGCACCATGGTAGAGAATAATTCCTTGAGAGTAATGTCCTCCAAAACCATGTCATTTACTGAATAATACCCTCGTTAAATCAGTCATTTTCTAAACTTTATGGTTGCAGTGACTTTTTCTAAATTTCTGAAAGTCTTGCGTCTTTTTACTCTTACCACCTTGTTCGAATTTAATGAGTAGGATTTCTCTACTTCTAACATCTCAGACCGTTAATAGATGGTGGTTGATCGGCTGTAGACATTGAACCATTATCTCCAGATCTCTCTTTTTTTTCTTGCAGTTTTTGTAGAATCTGGCTTGGGCTCTTATAACTTCCTAAGTTCCTCGTCTAACCGAAGGCTCTGTAACATATGATATGGGCACGTGTTGCATGAACGTACTGCATTAGGGGAAATGACAGGATAAGTCGCTTCCAGGGTTTTCCATGTGATGCAAGATCTGTGGAAAAGTGAAAATCCAATTCTTTGTAGTGGAAAAGAAAAACAGTCGGTGAATTCTTCACATCAAGTAGATGAATGATGATATTTAAGTAAAAATTCCGAGATTTTTTTTTTATAGTAATTAAGAGTGTCAAGTCAGACAGACTTCTTGTAGTGAGTGAAATGATACTTTTCAAAATTTTTTACAGAAAGGTTTCAAGCATCAGTAGGCATGTACATGTATGGGATTTACCAGAATGTACATATTGCACGTTTGGAAGCTGTAGTTGTTTGCATTATATGTCAGTAACCTGCCACCTTCCTTACGATTACCTTGTCTGTTCCTTGCTTTGTTAACTTTGTTACCTCTCCCCCGTAGAGTAATGGAATGCACCATGCTTGAGTTTAATCTAGCTTTGTTAGTCAGGACGCATGATAAGTGAAAGAAAAGGACTTTTTCTTCAAAAAAGTAGCAATGGTGTGAGAACTCAGTGCATACTATTCCCACAGAAGTTATGATGCAGAACAGCACCATTAATGCTATGTGCAACTATATTCCTCTCTTGCTAAGGCGTTGTATTTTTGTGCACATTCAATTAAAAGTCAGTCGTGTAGTCCATGCCATTCACATGCCATTTGTATGCACAGCTTGTGATTTGCTCATGAGTGAGCCAGGTGACACCATCTACACTTTCCTGCACAGAATCCATACTCATCAGACTGCATGTAGTTAATGTTACTCAGTGCTCAAGCCTTCTAAATGTGGTTTTGTGACCAGATCTCGTAAAATGAGTCTTAAGGCCATTTTTTAAGTAACTGTGTTTTAGTTGGCATTTGGAAAGAGCAAACTGAGCTCTTTGTTTTGATGTCTGAGTCAGTTTGGAATCCTGTTTAAAATTGACGTCATATGAGTGAAAAATGTCAGGGATCCTATTGATTTGATATCATGAAAGATCCCTTTTAAAGGGCCTTAATCTCAAAATTGATCTGGTGACTTGGGACACATTTTGTTAGGTTGGGCCACATTTGTCAAGTTTGTCCGAGAATCAGTTCTGTGACGACACACCGTTGTTCTTTTTTGCTGTTGCAATTGTTGTCTTGTCTTGATCATGTGACACTCCTTATTATTGCTAGGTCCACCCCACCATCACCGTGCACACCGAGTCAAACGCTATATGTTATCTGGTATGTTGCTATGCAACCATCCTATGCATTATGAATATGCATGAAGCAGGAATGACTGAATCGCACAAGTCATCGCATGATGTGCCTTGCATAGTATGCATACAATAAATCAAAGCAACCTAGTCATCAGTAAATTTGCTCAGCTCTCCCAAAGAGATGTCAAACCAAATTTCAGCTTAACTTACAAATATCAAGAAATCATTCTAATTTCTTATTAAAAAATGCATGGAAATAATAACCTCCTTATGTTATGGTTACACAGTGTATCATTCATTTTGAAGAGAGACAAAAGTTTAAGTTGTTTTTCAGATTCAAAATAGATATAGATACGTGAAATTGATATACAGTTGTAACTGTTTAGGGCACTGCAGCATTCCAGTTTAGTTGAAATCTTGGAGAGGTTGAAATCTCAACCATGTACACATTTGCGACCACTTTAAGGCTGAATTCTTTTGCCTTCTATTGAAATGAAGTCTGGCTTTTGATTCAAGCACCTGTGCATGCCGTTTCCATCGCCAGTGGTAACATAACAGTAATGCACAGCTGAGAAACCTGTGTCCACCCTGTGCATCTTATTTTTTTTTTAATTGTTTGAAGCAGGAGTTTTATCGGGAATGTCAGATGCATAATGGCACACATGGGTTACAGTGAGACGGCATCGGCTCTCTGGGGAGGATTTGAAGTGTCTGGTCTCATCAGAAATTTAATTAGAACCAAATACTTACTTGTTTGTATCCATGAAATTGTTCAGAACTACGTTTTGCTTCATCAGGAACCTCAGGGAAGCTTTTTTCCCAGCATCTGAATCCATGCGCCATTGTGCGCCCAATGCCTTCCATTTAATTTTCTAGAGATAATGATAATGGCTGAATTTCATTTGATGTACATGCAAATCTCTCACGTCAATTTCATCAAAGGGTGTTTTTTTTTGTCTTTCCTGTGAAACTTTTGAGAGATGCTCAGTCATTCCGTTTGTGTTTGAAAAGTTTAGAGGAAAGTTAATTTTTCTCAAAGGAAAGTTGATGTATCTACATTCTCTGAGGCTCAAAGGGAAAAGACTGAATTTTTGAATTTTGATTAATATCAAAATATTAATATCTATTAATGAGTTGCATGGATCAATTCATCACTTATGTATTACTTATTCCCAGTCACAGCTGAAGTGTCGTGCTAAAAAGATATATATACGTTGTAGATTAAAGTCACTAAGCAGCAGATTCCAAAAATGAGCCAAGCTTCAATATAGAGTTGCGAAGTGCGACGTCATTTTGAAGCAGGAAGTGCAGTGCAAACGAATGGAGTATGCACGAGTGTTTGCTCACACGCTGGCTCTCACATTGATGCCTTTTACACTATAGACCTTTTTCACCGATGTGACTGGATTGCTCTAAAAGTAAACAGTACCACCACCTGTGGACGGCCTTGGCCAAGGCGATCGCATGTATTCCTACGGGCAGCTTCAACCACGTGCAAGCACACGTGCGAACCCTGCATGCTTGACTATTTTATCTTGAATAATCACAACCAACACTATGCACCATTACCTTCACAATACATCATAGGTCCAGCACGATCCTGACATCACAGGAAAAGGGTCTATAGATGTCCCAGGCACTCCCTGGAATGACTCTCAGTGGCTAGGAAATCATTGGAAAATAATTCACAAGGACCTGATTTTCAGAAGTTCTCAAATGTTTTGAACTGTAGAAAAGTTTGTCCGCTCAACAACAAAAGGGGGGAAGGAAGTGTTGAAAGGGTATGCTCCCCCAAGCCTCAAACTCTCTGTTTTCCTGCTAACTTTGCCTGCTTTTGAGGACAGTTTTGAAAGTTGGCAACACAAGGGCACCAACACACTCTTAGGATCCATCATTAGGATCATCTGGCTCTCCATTTTCTGGCTTGTCACTCTCTTTGCCTCACACGTTCTCCGTTTGCCACAATTCAGGATTATTGCCAGTACAGACAGTCACAGATAGCTGCTGATTGTCTGCTGTTGTCTTTGTGTCAGTCAAGGACATCCGTATTAATTACTTCTCAGTTTGAGAAGGTCATGTCGTACTCTAAGATTTGTCTGCGATAAATTTGGGAGAAAGACTTTGCAATAGTGCTCATCAGAACGGCCTGTTGTTGAGTCGTCTTGTTTTTTGTGAGAGCTTTTGTTGCATTGCTGCAATATGACAGATAGGTTGAAACACAAGTTCATTAATGCAGCGCAGAATGAGAAATTCCTGACAACTTCTTGCAATATCTCTGTGTATACTTTCAGATACAAAAGAGAACTCCCGCAAGATGATCATAACCATCTGCGTCATCTTCCTCGCCATGCTGATTGTCATCGGTCTCGTTGTCATTGTCTACATCAGAAATAGGTCAGTCTTCGCTTTCCCAATCTGAAGAAAGAAGAAGAAGAAAATCTGGGATTTGTCTTTAGGGCCTTCTGGGAAAGCTGATCATGTGTTGTCCACAAATCTAACCCACAAATGCTAGTGTGAAAAGTTGTTTGAGAATCTATAAAAACTGCTCTCTGGGGAGTTGTTTTGATTGCTACAACAGTCACTGACAACACAGTCCATTGGCATTCTTTCGAAATTCACAACTCACGATAGAAATTATTACACGTGTACGACACGATGCGAAACAAAATGAACGCGACGCATCAAGTTGTCCAAAAGCTCTGCCCCGTGTTAAGAGAAGGGCATAGGAAACAAGACCAAATGTGGTTGGCTTGACATGTACGAGTTACGTACCCGACTACTCAGCAGAGCTGAGAGTATTATTATTATTGCACAGACCGATCAACTTTCTGGCCGGAACTATGCGTTCTGGTCTTGAAAATCGAGTCCATCCTATGACATCACATTTTGGCCAAGATTTGTCTACTGCCCTCATTGACTGATTTCGATAAATTTTTGTGAAGAGCCCAGACGGAGACTGAAAAAAGCACACAGAAAACGCCGATATTTGCTGATTGAATGACATAAAAGAGGAATTAATCCAACTTATTGTATAAAAGACAGTTGAAAACTTTCATATAATGTCAATGTAAACCTACATGGCCCATCCCCTTTAAAAATTAATGTTACCATTAAAAAACAAAATGCATTTTGCAAGAAATTGAAAGAACAGCCACTGTTTTTTTCTTTTTGGAAGTCAAACAAACTGTGACTTTATCAACAAGCTTTGCCTGGATGTGGTTTCTACTTTATGGGCTCAAGAACCCGCATCCGCAAACAGTTTGAGGTTACCATGAGGTGACGAGATAAATCACTTCCTGGCCGTCTTACCTGCAATGTTTTTTTTATACCTCTGTGGTGTTCGTCATCAGGACTGCCCGTGAGAAAGAACGCCGCGAGAAACTGGAGGAGATGATCCAAGACCAGCGCACTGGGATGAGGCTGCAAGCCCCACTGCAGTTCACTGGGGCCGGAGGGACCTACCCAGCCGACGACATCGAGATGACCAGTGTGAGTCGGCTCTCTGATTGAGTTCACGAAAGGAGTCAGGAGATGCTCGAGCCGTTCTTGATTGAAATTGACAGTTCAAGAAACTTAACCAGTGGCTAACGAGGGAACACTCAACATTTCACCCTGTCAGTTTTATTCAGAATGCCACATCAAGTAGTACATCAAAACTTAGGAGATCAGGTTGCTCTTTCTAATGAGCAAATTAATGCAAAATTTCTGGAGAAGAACTGCCTTGGGACTCATTTTGTGCAATCAAGTTGCATCTGGTTCATTATATCTTGTCTAGAAAATCAGTTGTTTCACTCCTTACTTTCTTTCTTGAAATGTTGCCAATTTTTTTTGTGAAAGAGATTCAGATTTATTGATAATGCCGACTTTGCAAATTATTTGAAAGAGTTTAATGTGTCAGACTGAAGGAAGTCAAAACATTGATGTCCTGAAAATGTAAGGGGAGATATTTTAAACTGGATTGATCACGTTTGTTTGTTTGTTTGTTTGTTTGTTTGTTTGTTTGTTTGTTTGTTTGTTTAGTTTCACCGTAACTCCAACCAGATGCCAGATGTTAGAATGGAGTCAGAGCAGCATCCTGGTGCCACTATGCCTGGTGACCGTTCCCAAGGTCAGGGGTCATTGCCTCGGAGTCATAATGACAGCATGAACAGATTGCCCGACAGATCGTCCCAGACCAGCATCCACTCACAGGGCAGCCAGGGAGAGGGGCGGGGCAGTGCACACATCAAGGGCGGAAAGAACGGGTATGAGGCTGTACCCACGCAGGAGGATCCGACAGGCAAGCAAGGGGTCCAACCCAAGAATGACTCTGATACGTCACTGGAGGGGCCTGGGGACCCGGACACTTTGCCCCTCAAGCACCCGAGGGCATCCAGTGATCTGGGCAGCGAGAGTGAAGAGTCGGAGGGGGAGGGGGACCTCGTTGATGTCCCAAACCCCCAGATACAAGCCCTACAAAACCACCTTGGGGGCAGCGACCATGACAGTGGGGACTATACCTGGGACGAGCACAGTTCCCCGGGACTGCGGATTACGTCGCCCTATGCCCACGACTCGTCACCCCTGCACCAGCCAAGAGGTCGAGGGCGCTTGGATGGCGTCGACGGAAGCAGGTCACCTGACCGAATCCATATCCATGAGAATCCCCTGGAGAACCCAGGGTCCAAGACCGATGCAATGAATAACGTCATGTCGGGAAGCCCTAAGGATGCCTACTATGGTGATAGGTTAAAAGACGTCGTCGAAGGCAGCCCACCTTCAGCTGTTTAAAAAAAAAAAAGGCCATCCGCACCTTTGCATTGTAAGATAATGCCTTGATATTTATATTTTATAAGTGTATAGAGAGAGCCTACAGTTCCAAGTTTGTGTACAGTCAGCTTGACAAATCTCACTGAGTCGCAGTGAGGAGCGTGTTTTTGCCAGTGAGAGGATAAGTTACGAGAGAAAAGCCAACAGGACAGCGTAGCAAGCAAGGAATGACTAGGGAGAACTTTAGGCTTGCTTTTCAAAACAGCATTTTGCAAGTTGTTGCCTTTTGGGGGATAATGTGGTCAGATTCAGTTTATTCCAAATTGTCCATGTATTTGAAAGCGTTTAATTTCATGAAGATGGAAAAAAACAGCATGTCCAGCGGCAACCCCATGGCTTAGAAAGATGACTTACACATACCTTGCTGACCTTGTGGTCCAGGTTTTGCACAAATACCGTCTGTACTATTTTAAGCAACTGTTATAATAATTGGTCTCATTTCAGTGAAGGTTTGGATATTATGTTGTTAACGTTGGACCAAAAAAAACCAGTGAATCCATAAAATGTAAAATGTGAGATGAAATATTGTTTTTCTACCTGTCTAAGGCATAAAAACTTGCACTAGACGACAGCGATTATTAGCTTGTGCAGGATCCGGGTTATCTTTCAAAGCATCGGCCGCATTCAGAATTATTGATAAGCATTGTCTTAATATCTTGATGAGAAAAGAATATGGCCATTTCACAATAGTGCGCCACCAAGAGTTTGCAACACGTTGGCCATTCACAGTGCGCGAAATTTGTCGACCCAATGCGCGTTTGGAAAGGGTCGACAAATTTCGTGCGTTATGATTGGCCAACGTGTTGCAAGCTCTTGGTGGCGCACTATTGTGAATTGCCCATATTGAATAAACAGAGGTGAGCTCATGTTGATCCGTCTACTGAAACAAAAATATTTTGTTCACTTCGGAAGTGACTACCAGGTCACATTTCTCCAATTTAGCCCAAAAAATGCAACAAAAACATATACATCTGTTAATGCCTTGGTTTGTTTACATTATTAATTGTTAGCCTATATCATCAAATTTCTGAAAACTTTTATCACCTTTGATGAGTACCTTTGTGGCTCTGCTGAATATTTTTCGAGGCCAGACCTTAAAGTTTCCTATGTCTGATACTCCAAATCTTCCATTTCCAAATGATTATATTAATTTAGATGGTTCAAATGTTATAGAATTGTACATTTTATTACCAAGATGTTTAACTGTAAAGTGTCAGTTTTTTTCTTCCAAAATCACTTAAACTTAGTTTTGACCAGTTGTAGCCAAAATGAACTCAGTGAAATAGGAGTTCTTGGGTACAGTATTGTTTTTTCTTTCCTAATATATAAGAGGCTATTTTGAATAAATCCATACTTCTCTACCAGTATATATGTCAAATAAATAATGAACAAATTGACCGCTTGCAAAGATGTTAAGGGTACTTAAAGCACAGCCATTCAAATTCATATGAATACTTGTACATGCATGAGGTATTGTCCATGTTTTTCTTCCAGTCGGAAGAATAAGCCTCCCTTGTAAGATGTATAAGCTAGGGTAAATATTTGAGGAGAAACATCGTAGATTGCCTCAGAGTTCATCGATTAGTGTTAGGAAGGGGTCGGTAAACAGTGTAGAAATAACGGCCAAATGTGATTGCTAAACGGTGATAGTTCGGCGTTTTGTAATTCAGTAATTGTAGCTCTTCTATTGTCGTCCGGAATTCAAATGTACCGTGGTGGCATGAAATGATTTGTATTTATGTGTTGCGAGCTTTGTAAATACATGTGTGGCCATTGTAGAAACAAAAGATTTCATGCCAAGTTATCACGCCGCCATTATGCTTTTAATATACCACATAAACCAGGCAAGCAATAGAGACAATTTACCAAATCCGGTTCGGTTAAAGGTTGTCCAGCCTAGTCCGCAAGAATACAGGCCTTGGTTATCGTAAGGACGTCGAGTTTAAAATGTTGAAACCCTCATATCTCCAACTTGTACATGTCAAGATCGAAGCTATCTTGATCGAAATAGTATTCATCAGTGGATATGTGTAAAACCATAGTTAGAAATAATATAAGCTCCATAAATCCTCACGTGTATCTTTGTAGTACAGATTATGTGAATACTTCCGAAACACAGAAGATCTGTCTCTCATGGTCAAGAACTTTAAGTAACAAAGGGGAGGGGCTTACTCAAAGAGAAAGGTGTTTTGTATTATCCAAAATAAAGTTAGCTTTGATTGGGGGATATCGAGCTGCATGCGGCATGCGTGTTCAATTTGACTGTTTTTCTTCAAAAAGCATGTTATAAAGCCCAGAATGTAATCTCACCCCTCTGAAGGTCCATAAAAGGGTACTGGAAAAAAAATCCAAACTTTTGCCCTCCCCCCCAAAAAAGTTTGGTTCTGGATCCTAACTTGTAATTCCTTCCTCTTTGAATCCCCTACTGAATGTCATCTCTTGCCTACAAAATTCTATAGAGGCTTTGCGTGGTATCCATCTTGCAGATGGGTTCTTTTGTTCCACAGGGAAACCTCCTTTGTGCATATCTTGTGAAACAAAAGCACTGGCCTGCAAGATGGCAGCCATACAAACTCTATATCGGGAGTATATTTATTGGAAGGCTGAATGTTCTTGTCAGTAATTGTCATAATTATCGCTCAGAATTTTGATGTCGGTATATATTAGGCCTACAGTTGCGTTTTTCATTTGCAGCATTTTGAAAACGATTTTTAACTGTAATATGAATTTGCGATGTTATTTCGTTTGAGCACACAGATAAAGTTTGGGGCTGCAAAAGTGCTGTTTACTGGAAAGTTATAATCTTTAATGGCAATGTCACGACTTAATATTGCCAAGACTGTAATTAAATCAATTTCGCATTATAAGGCGAACTATGTCTTGTATAGTTGACTTGACCAGCATTGTGAACTATTGCCGTTTTTTTTTCGGCAATGGAGTTTTTTGTTAAGTTCGACTTTTAATTCCCAGACAGCCATCAAGGCCGTCCCTCAGAAAATCGAGTTACTCTATTTTCGTGGCCCTATTTTCCCATTGTACTTTTAATTAGGACACGTGTGACCATTTTAATAATTGAATTATAGTACACTCCAGAGTTGAGAACGCGTTTAGATGTGAGACGTCTGGTAGCTTTTCGTTTTCATTCCCACCAAGACGTCACACCCCTGCGTAGTTATGGAGACTATACTGAGCACGCATTTAAACGGGTTGGAGGTTCAATAGTATAAAGGTCTGCAAGGCTGCCATCTTGCAGGCAAGGGCTTTGTTCCACAGAGGAGGTTTCCTGTGGAACAAAAGCCCTGCCGTGCAAGATGGCTACCATGCAAAGCCTCTATTTGTAAACTTTTTTACATCATCAACATTTATTTCCATAATGCCATAATTTTGATGTAACAAATTTACAAACGATTAATGAAGAATATTATAATGAATACACCTGTAGAGAAGTCAATCAAAGGAACAGTAAATCAAGAACAAAAGGGCGATTATGATGGCACACCTCCCGTACCTCGTGCTTATAAGAAGATGCCATACATAAACAAGAACAAACAAACCAAACAATACAAAACATCATGTCTTTGTCTGCACGTGAAAGTGTGTCTTTACTTTGATTTTCTGCTTTTCAAGTACAACCGCCGTATAATATAAAGTAGGTATTTTGTATCAACAGCTGTATATTGGAAATCACTTTAGCAAATTGTTGCATTTATTGTATAAATATGCATAGCAGCTCGCTGATAATGGTATCATTGTACATAGGTAGACATTATGTCATAGGTTATATGGAGATACAGTCGAGCCTTGATAATAAGCAAAGATCGTATAGCGCCTAAGGCGCAAGATGGTTAACTCTGTCCATAAGATGTAATTACCATGAGTGCCATTTGAGCAAGCGATACGCGTGCGCAGTTTAAGGTAATGCGTGAACGTAGGCTCACCAGGTGCACGTGCCTGCCGCGGCGCCTGCGCCTTAATGTGCATCGCGAAGGCGTATTGCTTGCTCAAATGGCGCCCATGCGATTACAACGTTTTACGTGTATTCGCCGTGAAGTTGGCACTCTTGGCCGCTTCGCGGCGCTGTACGATCTTTGATAATAAGAGCACTGTCAGTACAGCACTATGTTAACACAACAGGAAAAACGTAGGCTATAATACTTTTATCTTCGTTGTTTTCTTTCCTGAGAGGTAATCTCCGAGGTAATTTTCGAAGGACCTCTTATTATTGTAAACGAGGTTTGACTGCACTCCATCGATCTATATACTGTAAAGCTCTGCCGCCTTCTGCAAGTCGATGGCTACTTCAATGGTGTTGGAGCAAAATCGTAACTCCTCTGTACATAAAGCTGTTCACTCTTCGATAAATTGGAATAATGATGATAACATCATTCCAATATTAACTTTTCTCTTGATAGAACTATGCTTGATGTTGCGTTTGGTTTTGAAGTAAGTTAATTTATTACAGTGCGTCATCGTGACGTGGACAGATTTTTTGTTTGTATTTTTGTCGTGTTCCCGTGTCAAAATGCTTTGTAATAAAGCCGTATGCAATGTACTCTGCAGTTGAGTTTTCCCTGTTCTTTCTTATCCGTTGGTGTTTCAAGATCGGTGGCACTTAAGATATCATGTTGGACCACACTAACGGCGAGCAATAAAACGCTCTGACACTGCCCTTGGACTGGAGACCCGTCTGTATTGTAGATCCCGCATTCGAACGTCATAGATGGCAGTTTCACGGACTTCTTGACCGCTCATAAAATTCTCGACCAAAACCATGCACGTAAATATCAGCAAAACCTAACATCAAAACCACAGGAGAAAATGTCTGTCTGCGATAGCTGCATGCTAAGCAACGAAGAAAGCACCGTCTTTTTTATACACTCATCAGTGAATCTCACCGGGAAGCCCAGACGTAAACGCAAATTTTATGCACAGTTAATAACTGAGTTATTGCATTGAAAAGCAGCATGCAACACTGAAGCTAGGAGAATCGTGATTGTGCGTGGGCGAACGTTCACCGAGTACAGTAACTCAGCCTGAGTGGTAATACGATGAAATTTTAGGGACAGAAGAAACACAAACCGTCGTCTCAGAATCATGATGTGGATTTTGTATTTGGGGAATAAATCTGTGAAGAAAGTACAGCCCGACTTCCAACGTGTCATTCGCTTGTGGCTTTTTGACGAATGTTCCGATCATGGGTGGCTGCTTAATGAAGCGTTGCGTGCGTTTGGTAATTGTAAAAATGTGTGTGGGATGAGGACCAGCGCGCACATAATATGCAAATGAGTTTAATGACTTGAAACATGATTTTAAGGACAGAAACATCATTCCACCTCGCGTCTTTCGTTTTTTTTCGGTCAACCGGCTCACCTATCCATTTCCAGAGTGGCAGTATACCATTTATATTGTTTTACCAACAGCAATTTCGTGAATTCGAGTGCTGCCAACAGCAATTTCGTGAATTTGAGTGCTGCCAACAACAGTAGCGTCAAAATGACCCCTCAGTCGTTTGTGGTGATCAATCCACTTCTATAACCAGGTAGCTCCTGTGGGTGTGTGTAAAATCATATTTAAATCGGATCTAGTCATGTTAGGGTGAAACGATTATGTTCCTGCTCCACAAAAGGGGGCTGCATTTGGCGGAGACGGCGGACGGCGGTGACTTCTTTGGCAAGAATCCACCAAATTTACTGGCAAAAAGGGAAGGTTGTCCTGTGCCTGGGCACAGACGACCGCAGGCGTATGCTCACCGTGTGAGTCATGGTGTGATCATGGAACGATTATTGAAGGCGATTTTGCGAACGTTATTTTTTTTTCTTCAGGAATTTTCTTGTCAAGCGACTTCGTAACAAAGATGTGCTGTCGTCGTCAAAAAAAAAAAAACCACGCCTGTAATACCTGACCTGAGTTATCGCAGTCATTAAGATAGGCTGGTAGCAGTTGAAGGCGTCGTGAACGGTTCTTCAAGCCGAGCTTGTAGACCATCATTTTTGTGGTCGAATCCCTTGACCCATCAGTTCAGCCGCCCCCCCCCCTCCTGTGGTAGACGGTAGTTCTCTTTATTTTGCATTCAAAGACAACGATCTTGCATCGTCTGGAGTACAAACCATTGTAGTCATGAACAGCCGAGCCAATGCGAGCTTGTGCGTGAGGAATGCTCGAAATTTCAGGAGTATTACCACGCCAAAACAATATGGACCATGACTGTATAAAGCCTAGTGCGTATGTAGAGGTTTGTGGCCACAGGATCCATGAAATGGGAATCAGACCTTTCATCGTCGTGTGTATGAGATGAGACAAGCACTACTCGTGACGAAGCATGTGAGATATCGGCATTGAAGCTTCATCGGCAATGGTTGCTGTGCACCTTGGCTGGCTAGGTAAGCACGCAAAGTAGCAACTGGCTTGGTGTAAATGTTGACTTGCTAGCATTTTGGACAATCACACTAGCACTAGACAGTCTCTTGGGAGAGACGGTGGGGGGGGGGATTAGGGTAATCATAGTTCGCAAAATGTCGACCAATCTTCTTTGGGCTGCGTAGGTTATTAGGTTGGGTCGAGCCGGGTTTGGGGCTGAACGGTGCCGTTCATTGTAACTAAATTAAAATGACAAAAAACAGTCTCCAAGACACCAGCAAGGCATAACCTCGGGCGCTGAAGGGTGGACATTTATTTCACCGAGATCTCAACCAACTTGAGTCAAACCGGAAAATGTGTGGGGGAGCTTTGAGTGTGTACTCCATCCTTAAATCTAACTGGACAGTATTGGCCAAGGGGCGGCGCTCTTCACATCGGCACATTAAATTACGTTGTTCGACATCAATTCAAGACACTCGTGAAAGGGAGCACGATACTCCCTTAACCCCGCCGCTTGGTCTCAGGTGCCATTTTTGGCTGTACAGGCCGTCACGAACAACGTCACAGAACACACTTAAAAACTGTATACAGGTAAGGATTGCGCATTTATACACTGGCCTAGTACATTAAATTTTAGTAAAAAGGGACATTGGGCTTTTCTGATATTGCAGATAGTTTTCCTTAAAAATTTTAATAATTTATCTCTTTTATCAAAGCACGTGTATTTGACAGAGGTTCGAGACAAGGTGGGCAGTAAACGAATATATCTGTCTCCTTTGGGAGCACCAAAAAGAGGGTCAGTCGGACATGAAAACCGTGACAAAAATGGAAATGAAGCCCCAGTGAAAAAAAGTACAATAACACCCATCGGTTACACAAGCTGTGCTGGTGGTTTATAGTCGCCACTCTACGGCGTAAACGGCGTCGTTGCCAGACGGCGCTGGCTAAAGCACGCGCTGGTGAGAGAGTGTAACCCTAGAACAAAATGAGAATTGATCAAGAGCAAGAGAGCCAAATCAAATATTAAATTATCCCGGGGTAAGTGGCTTAGGGCCAATTAGATTATCTCTGGATGGGATTTGTATGATGTCGCGCATGACCAGTAGTGTGATAACATCCCTTGAGCAGGATGCGTCGCATTGACAGCTTTGGTTAATACAAGATCCCGTCTCGTGTCAGTGGCACAAAAAGCAACGGCTGTTATATGAAGATATCAGTAAGTCAACATTTACTCAGGTATAGGTGTTGGAATTGGAACACTTTTTGGTTCCTCTTTAACCCTAACAGTCCCGAATCCTCCAATTTTAACACGATTTTACAGACACCCTTGGGGGTTAGGCTTAAAGAATGTGTCGATTTGATCTCGTGTTGGAGCGAAGTTTGTGAGGCAGATTCCGTCAACATATGAAAGTATTGTCTGAAGTATTGTCCTTGAAACCTTTGTTTCTGTCTTTCAGGATGACTTTTTCCTGCAAACTGGAGCCGATTAACTGAAGTATTGGATGCATGTAGTCCCTGCTGTGAATAATTTTGTAATATTGACACATCAAAGAGTCGCTGGTTACCCCAAGCCTTCCTGGACGAACGGAGAGTTCCACACAACTGCGAGCGATAATTACCAAAGACGTCACATGACTTCAAAGTTTTCTGATTCTTTCCACGCTTCCGGGGCTGTCGTCCAATCATCCGCATCCAATCTCAACCTCCTAAAATATTCATGCGCAGTGCAAGCGGAATCATGCGGGGCGCGCACACGCCTCGGTGGTCTTGAAGTCGCATCCCTGTGCTGCATGGACTCTCGCCCGTGGGCGTTTATGAGAGCCTACGACACAGGTTTCTTAATGTGCGAGAGGGGTCGCGAGCCAGTGTTTTGTTGAGGGAGATGTTTTCAAGTCGATTAGTGGATGTCAACGCTTCAGCTGTGGGCGACGTTAGGAAACAGACAGCACTTAGCTGCTCGTGAATTGGACTAGCGACCCACTTGCATTTACTTGAGGTAAACTAATAAATTTATTTTATCTGCTGAATTGGGCAGGTGTTGTTTTTTGTTCGTAGAAACAGTTGTCGTCGACCCAGATGCCTCTGAATCGTGACACCCGCGATGTACCGCAATATCCCTCGTACATGTATTCAAATGATTTGTAATGGGTAAATAATCATTTCAAGGTTTCGATCCAACAGTTTGTAACGTCGCAGAGAAATAAAGCCTTCAACATTATTCCATTTGGAGAACCTTTTGGCAGCCGTTTGCATCTACTTTCCTTTTTTACCTTTTATGTCTTTTTAAAATGGAAACGTTCAGAAAAATAAGTGACTGGTCTGTCATCGTCAAAACTTCATTTTGTTTTGGCCTTAGGTCACGAGTTCAAGTACTATTCTCTAAGGCCTATAGATTTCAATTTGTCTTAAGTTAAAACTTACACAGAAGAACCTCTGGCCTTTGCACTGGTGATTTCGCGCTTGTTTTCATATGGGTTTCCTATGGGGCGAATCTGTTGTTTCCTCTTGAGAAATTGCATGTAAACAAAGCGTGACGTCATCAATATAGAAGCTTTTAAAAGTAGGCCTTTATACCAGTTGTTAAATTTGCAAGATGTGCTTTAGAGGGAGGGGCTTATTCTGGGGGGGTAGAAGGTGCCATAGTCTCAAGCGGCCGTCCACTCTCTCCGTTGGCGCCCTCTCGAAATGCACTGATGATGTCACGTTGGTAGTGCCAAGAGCGATTTGCGATTTGTTCTCCTGAAATGCAGGGGATGGGCGTGGCCATGCAGGATTTTTCCAGAGGGCAAAGCACACATTGGTAGTTAACTGACAATCGATTTTTGACCAAAATGATGACTTTTATCCCATTTCACTCCTTTCCCTTGTTTATTTTTTTTTCATTTTTCCAGCGACCTTTTCGTCCCCCCGTTTTCGAACAAAACTGACAGTTCAGTCCACGTCACTTGAAACCAAAGGCTGTTTAGTGCGTGTTACGATTTCAATATTCGCATATTTTAGCCTAACTGGGGTTGAATATGTGTTTGAAACCACACATGACAACATATTATCTTCCTTGCCGCAATTTTTTGTTTGTGTGATGTTTAGTGCTACTTGACGACATTCAAGAAATGAAAAAGAGCCGGGCAGAATTCGGTGTATGTATTGAATGTCTTCTTTTGATTCTATCAAAAGAAGACATTGTTATTTCTCGTTATGCAGTTCTCAACATGTGAATGCCTGCTATGAATAAAATTTCATTTGAAACTTTATCGGATTGTTATTCCTGTTCATTTCAAGTTCCATCAGTGACCCCATTCTCCGTCCTTTCCTTTAATTTCATTTCTTCCAAATATCACCCGTCTTCGATTCTATCCCTCAATATTAAACAACCCCCCCCCCCAAAAAAATATATGATTTTGAGCCCGGGAAATGTCTTCAGGACGTGCGCAAACACGGCCCCCTAATCCCTGGTGGATTGGTCGCGTTTCGTGGCGGAGTTTGTGTCTACTTCCCGGCCGAGCTTTTCCGCCGCTCGAAATTTATACAAATTAAGCACACGTTACGATCCAGGCTGATCAGCAAGAAGTGATGGATGGCTGTGGCAGACAAGGATGAAATACATTAGCCTACTATTACGTCCACACTGTCGATTTGCATGATGGGAGATATATTGTAATTCGTGCATCCATTTCAGGGTAAGAGGATTTTGGATTTGGTATGTATATCGGACAAATTTTATCCGACGTAAGAAGAAAAGCACAGCTTCGAGTGAATTTAAATTTTAGTATTGGATTTTGCCGTTTTTATATCACAAAGAATTTTCGCTGACGTTGAATTTGTATGATTAGATTTCCACAAACACAATATTTTAATCTTTCAAGCGTAGTTAGACCAAAACAAGTACAAATGCACATATAAAATGCTCAATTCTTAAATTTAGAGTTACTTCATAGTAAAAACTCTAGTTTTTTAATATATATTTACATGTAAATATAGGATTTTTCAAATATACGTTAATATAAATTCAAAGACATTTTGAGAAAAATGAAATGTCATTCGCAGCTATAAAATATTGTTTGAATTATTAATTTCATTATGCAGTTGGTCAAGGAATGACCATCACCGAATCTTCAATACCTTTTTTTCTCAAATGAACATTCTTTGCTCTCGATTTGTGCAGATACCGGTTGGAGCTAGTGTCGAGTTGGACGGCTTTGCCTGAAAGAAATTTGGTGAATGGAACAGCCGTCAGCATTAGCTCTGTTAACTGACGGGCGGGCTAAACCGATTAGTCAGTTCAGAGTTGTCGCCTTCGTATAATTCAGTGATTTGATCAGAGCGTCCATCCCCCCACCATCAGACAAACGGATTGCCGGCCAAAATCACCCTTTTATTTCAGTTATTTGAGGCAGTTTATTATCTCCACATATAGTTTCGAGATGCTCATTGGTGAGGGACTCGATGTTCGATTGCAATCGCTACTTTAATTCACTTTGGTGGAAGTGACATGAACGCGGTGTTTCTGTGTCATTATGACGATCCTGAATTTTTCTTGAGGAATTGGCACCAACTGAGTTCAGATTTAAAAAAAAAACCAAAACTGTGAATAATTCTTCTATTCTGCCCTTTTCCGCTGTTTTCTCCCGTATTTTTTTTTCTTCCCTGCAACAGATTTTCAGTGTTTGATTAACTTTGGCTCGTCAAAGAACAAGGATTCCGCCTGCATTAATTTTGGCACTCGCAAACTGAAGTTCGCGTCGCAAGGATGGATTTTCAGTCGTGGGTTGCATATGGCCGACCCCGATGGCCTCATGCTCGGCGAATTCCCAAGACATTCTCAAGGAGGCAGTCTCGCCTCATCTTCTTGCCTCCAAGACACGCCAGAGCTAAAGTCTCGTAGACAAACATCAGAGATTATCTAAAGGCTCGCTGGTCTCCATGGGGACACGACAAAGGAGGGGGGAAAAGTCGTCGTAGAACAGGAAAGATATGGCGATAATTTCGTAGATCGCGTTTCCGTTTTTTTTAAATCGTGTGAGTGTACTTTCTTCGGCAGACGCCCTTGCACACACGGAACATTTGGTTAATGTCTCTTTGCCGTTCCCACACCAAATTCATTTTTTTTCATTCCAACATTGTTTCCGTCAGGTAAACTGCGTGATTTGTTCTGTGACATTTCCACGGTCTTATGTTCATATGTTTAACGTGTCATTTGGAATTGTATGTAGTTGCTCATATAATGCAAGATATGGGGCGGAGAGAACCCCCCCCTTGTGTTGGTCATCGTTTGATCGGAATCTCGGGAATTCTTTACAGACTTCTAGGAGGGATGTGTTAGGTAACAATAGTCTAGAGTGTGTATAGGGATTGGACATGTGGGGGGGGGGACCCATCGGCCCCATATCGCGCACGGTATCTAATTGCTTTCCAATGAAAGTTACAATATACATGACTGTGGTAACAATGATTATGTTACCATTTTACTACGAGTACTTTGTTTGGTTCGGTGAGCACAGATGTCAATTTTCTTTTTTTGTATTTTTTTTAAATTGTCGGCAATCAAATTATTTGTATTTTCAGCCCGTCCAAAAACAAACGCGTGTGGTTGCCCCAGAAGCTGTAACCGACAGCAGTGATGTGTCATGGAGAGTGGACATCAAAAATATAGCTGGCTGTAAGTGGGGAAAAAAGGAAAATCGATCGGCGGTAATGGTACGACACCGAGGCTCTAACTCGACAATGCGTTCTGATTGTCGTGATCAATATCTTAATCAAGCCGTCGATGCTGTTTACGCAGTCCAACTTCATTATAGCTTTTAAGAGAAATAATAAATTTACTATTGGTAAATGAAGAGGTGTTTATAGACGAAAATAAGAGGTGAACAAGTTGTGTTAATTTTAAAATGTGTTGTCAAAGAATAGTTTTTTAATTATCAAGTGTGCCAGACATGTTTCGCTTGAGTGATTCGCATGTTCGAAATTTGGATGCGGGAATCAAATGAAAACCTTGACATTTCGTGATGGGGGAAAAGAGAGCCATCAAAGTTATCAAATGTAGCCTAATAACATCAGACCGTTCGGTAAATGAAAATCAGAAATTGGAAACGCACTAAGGAAAATGCCGCGTACGCGAGCCTTTTGAACGATAGAACTTGAAAGGATAAAACAGCAGATATCGTGAACAAAGAGAAGTGGTATCATAAAGCTTACGACAGAACCTTTAATGGGCTTTTTAGGTTCACTTTTAGAAACCACGCCTTGTACAGTTTTGCTTGACCCGAGAAAGTTTATCACATGCAGAAAAGGTTAACAACCAGTGTGTTTTATTGTTGTTTTTTATTGTTACTTTAATGTCATTATTGTATAAGCAAACATTTCCTGACAATTTCAAGTAATTTGGATCATTTTGAGGCCTGACTAGAAATGACGATTTGAACCGTTCGGGGAGTTCAAAAAAAGGCGCGAGGAAGTAGCCCAGAGATCGCATACAAAACGGGTAGAGGTAAAAGGAGGATGCGAGTGAAGAGCGAAAATGAGAACGAGGTGAGACGCTGTCAGAACCTGTTCGCGTCGCCCGATCCCCCCCAGCGAAAGCAGGAAGGAAACACGGAATGAAATTAAGGCCAGACCAAAAGTAATGTACGCGCGAATTGGATGTGAAGGGGCGGCAACTTGCCAGGCCGGAGGGGGTATGGCATTGGCGGCCGTTGCGTGTACTTGATTAGTTGACTTCTCGGAACCGAGGACGGTGGGGAAATTCAACTACATTGTACTGTTCTGCATAGTAATTACACCCATTGACATCGTGTTAGTTTGTCGAAACTCCCTATTAAGTTCAAATGTGTGAAAAACACAGCGTGGCTTTGTTTTTCAGGCCGTCTTTATCTCTATTCTTGCTCATCATCAGGAATATTCAACAATGTACCCCTATAGTGCATTTTATGTTACTACTCAAAGAATGTATCACTGACATGTTAAAATATTTTAGCAATGTTTTAAGGGATTTTTTTTCCGCGATGAACAAATGAAGTGGTCGACAAATTTAGTGCTTCATTATGGTGGATTCGCACCTGAAAATCAGAACCAAAGCGACACAGAAGTCACAATAACGACACCCCACGTTCGTGTTTTGAGCAGACTCGAATTCGAATTTAATGATATGCAGGCACTAAACTTGAATAAATATGCTTAGTTTTTCACTTTTTATATATGAGACCAAAATAATCAAATTATACGAACCCAACAATTATCAAATATTGGAGAAAGAAATCAAATTTAGTCATCATTTTCCATTGTAGCTGCTGCCCCAGACATAAAGAATGAAGTAATTTTATTATATTCATCTAGGTCTCTTCGTTCCTCTTTTCTTTTTTATCCTTTCTCTCAATTACAGAGTCGGCGGCGGTACTTTCTAGTGGTGAGATGTTCTTTGTCATTTTACGCACGCAGCGTAATTACGGCGCGCTGTTCAGGCTGATGTAATCTAATTGAGCAGCACGGCATTTTCATTTTTCCCATTTACTTGCCTGGAATAACATCGGCACTGTTGGCAGCGCGAGTGAAGCGACTATAGCGGGAGCTGACGGGTACGAGCCACACCGCACAAACACGACTGGCCATCACGGAAGGGTCCAAGCCTTCATCCTGTATCTCGCTGACTTCGCCACTACAGACGAGAGGTTGATGTCACGCCGCGCGGAAGCGATCATTCATGTTTGCTCTAGACTCCTCGAGTGCTGCATGGTCATCTTGGAGCAGATTGCCCGTGGACAACCGTGGCTTCTGGACAGTTTGTGTGGGGGCATGAGAGCCGTTTGAATTATACAAGTAACTGAGTATTTATTTCTTTGGACTGGCAACACCAAGAAACGTGCGGTAAACGTGAGGTACTTAATCATTTGCGACTGAATGACAGAGTCGGTACACGGTACACGATCGTTTGGACTTAAAATCACACACTACCTCGCTTTTCAACCCAGTGGTCCATGGAAAGAAACCACAACAGAGAACTGACTATTAGGATACAAGGATCTTCGAACTTCATCCTTTCATCAGTGCCAATTGATAGAGAGCAGTCAAGACGACAGTTTGAGTGCGGTGTACACCTTAAACCACGTCGCAGAAGAGTGGTTGCTCAGTCTTCGAAGAGGATTGGTGATCTAAGTACTGGCTCCCGTTCAATCGACGTTAAGTATTTCTCATCCTTAACACTTCTCTGTCCAAACACGCTGCCACCGCCGAAGACGTTGAAAAAAAGTGCCTAGCAACGATGTATTGTTACCAGTGTTCGTCAATTCACGCGCCGGCTTCACAGCTCAATGTCTCGTCGGGAACTTGTGAAGAATCCGGTTGCTCTTGTAAGTATTATTTTTTCAAGTTCCGCATTCTACGTTTGCCTTTAACTCTCCTATAAGATGGAGGAATTTTAAATTCATCATGGATAGATGAGACACTGGTGCATTTGTGCAGTACAGGGCAAGTTTTCCCCTTTTCAAGACTCATGGACTCATTACCGTTCCGAGTTTGTTCAGATCAGTGAATTCTTTCAGTGTTAACATCGTCCTTGGTATGATTTGCATTCAGTATAGTTTTTGGAACAGACCGGGGAAAGACGGGCAACTAACATTAAGTAGCTTCCAAAGTGGGTCTTGAGGCCTCTTCTCGGGTCCTTTTATTCTGACCTTGGAGAGAAGAAAATGGACTCTTTGTTTTAATGTAATCATCTACTTTAGGACTCCGATGGAGGTGGACAGTTATTGAGGTTGAAGTGTAAAAGGTTCCTTAAACTCACAAGTGGCAATGGCGAGTTCACAACTCAATTTGTTAACAAAACAAAAGTTAATTTGGAGCAGTTTGAGATCACGGCTCGGCACAGCAGTGGTTAACTTCATAAAAAAATCTTCAGTTGGAAAAATGGGGGGGGGTGCAAGAACGAATCGCTTGGAGAACATATTTTAGTGCAAAGAATATTTCCATTTCATCCTGTTATTCTTTCCCCAGAATATCAATCCGTCAAATTTCAAAATGTCCCTGAAGTAGCCATATTACCCACGACCTTTCGGTGTGGTCATACGATGCGACTATCAAACAGTACCCCGACAATTTGGAAAGAAGCAGGTGCACGGGGCGGGTCCGCTCAAAACCGACAACACTCCTGAGAAGCGGAGGGCGAGGCACAGCAAGAAAAAAAAGGAACAAGACACTGTGAAGAGTTGGAAACGGTCACAAATGAAGAACACGATTGTCTTCAGAACCACACTTTGGGGGTGAATTGGAATAGGTTTTTTGTAATCGCCTTTTTCTCTTATTTCATAAATCAAAAATGCCACCCTGGGGAAGCATGACCCCTGTTGCCCCTCCCCCCCGATCCGCAAATGCCCCTCACGGTGACTATAAAGGGTTGAAGCGACGACACGGGCACTTCACCGGGAAAGAGTTGTATAATACGATATATTTCCGTAGGCAATACATCTACTCAGCCGGACGATGAGATTCCAAACTGAAAACGAATGAAGAAAAATTAGGGGGGGGGCTGAATTGCTGGAATCATGACTAGATCATGTCTCCGCTCGTTACATGGAATCTTCGATGGAGCGACAAGATGGGAGGGATGTTTCAGTGATAGGCTGCACACTCTCCAACACCTGCATGATAACGTTAAACCTGGGAATGTACAGTGAGCAAAGCTGAAAAGATAGATGGGACCAGTATAGTTCAAACTGGACCAAGGCATGATATAGTCATAATCATATCATCATAGCGAACAGCAGCCACAAAGAGAGAATGCAGCCAGTCATCATGGACTCCATTCATGCATTGATATATACGTTCACATGGCAGTCTCTGGCCACGGCCCGTTGGTTATTCAACGATGGTGTCATGTCGGAAGACCAGTCTGTGATTTTTGCATGCACATTACCATTTAGAGACCTAACTCTGGCAAGTATAGTGATCGAATGGTCAACTTTCAGTTAATTGAAGTCATTTTTTTCATTTGTTTCAATTGTGCAGAAAACTGATAAAAACAGACAGTTAAAAATAAAGTGTGTAATCAATAAATACGTTTTTGTCTGGATCACAAGGCAAGGATACTTTTCACTTCGAAGAGGAAGTAAATTTCCTTTTACGCATCAAGAAATTCACCACAGCCTCTTTAAGAAATGCGTTGATCCAAATTTTGAAATCTTAAAATGCTAACGACTTGTTCACAAGTCTAAGGATGGAGGCACGCGTTCGTACGGTACCGTTCGTGGCACCTGGACACGCCTCGGTAATGAAGCTTCATTATCCCGACTAAATCTCTAGCTTCTATCTACAGGCGGCCATTCCCAGCCAATTGAGTTTTTGCAAAAAGAAAAAAAAAGGTAATGAGTGCTTCATTGTTGGTATTAAGACGCTCATGCCATCAACACATGATGTGTTGAGATAATTAGAGTCGCATGCGATGCACCTTGCTTCCAATTAGACCAGCCTTGAAGCTAGTTTTTACTCGCGCCGAATGCCCGTGCCTATAATGAGTCCCGACCATCGCCTGATTTAAACTGAATTTTTGTCCATAAAAATCACTCAAGATAACAAAACAGAACAATTCATTCAGTGTAAGATTACCGCTGGTAAATGTGGACACAACTTCTTTGTCGGGTCAAGGGTAACCCTTAATTAATATTAAATCGAAATTTTTCCACCTGATTTATTTTCTATACATTTCAGGCATGAAATCAAGAAAATTGCTCGAGCTATCTCCATATTCTGACTTAAAACCAAACAATAAATACTACCTGGCTAAATGCTGATCGAAGATACAACCCTTTAGGGCAAAAGTACATTTCGAGACAAAACCTGGCGTCACCTCTCCTTGTTGATATTTCTGCAGACTTTTGCTGCTCATACTAACGGCTAGGTATTACACAACAGAGGTCTGGTACCATATTTGTTTGTGTTTGTGGATTTCTTCTTTTAATCTTGTATTTAACTCTTTCCTCTTAGATGCCGTTGTGTCAGGACCCTTCCTCCTATTTACACGCTATATGTTTAGCTTCTCCAATTCCCATCTTATTTCTGGTTTCAAGTCCATACAGCTGTCTCTTTTATTCGAATGCCTAACAGCATGCATCTGGCTAATTGTGGTCACATTTTGGATGCACTCTTCACCTTCGACTGTCTTATCTCGAAGGATCTCTCCTCTAGCATCCTCTAGCAGCTTACGAATCTGGCCGTTTCTTTATGTCTCCATGCTTCAGTCTTCTCCTCTTGCGCGTGTAAGCTGCGGGGAGCAGGAAGCCCCGAGTTTCTCCCCCGTGGGACCCTTGGTCCTGCAGCCCAGCAAGCCCCCTAATCAAGTTAGCTTTCCCCGTACGTCGTTCCCTTGCATCAAGCCATCGCCCAACTCATGGGTTATGAATAATACAATTACTAAATTACGTCGGCAGCAATTTTCCCCCCTAATGCAATTACAGGGGATGCGCTTAACGGGAGCTTTTGAAATATTTAGCGCTCTGTCAATACAATTATAATGAGTCGGAATCGTTCTTATGATGTAACGCTATTACAGTTTTCCTGCTAAATTCAATTTGACGATGGAGAGCCTTTTGTGTTGTTTGAGGTAACTCCATTATATTTCGCCAAACTTCAAATCGTGCGCACTGGACGCAGTAGGCTGATGAGGTTCGGCTTGTTCACTCAGGAGGAAGATGCTAAATGGGAGGGTAGATGGGGGTGTAATTTTTGTCTTCACGCCTGAGTGGTGGATTTCCCCCCTTTTTTTCCCTCGACTGTGTACTGTCTTTCGATCGAGGCTGTGTCGGAGAGCCGACGACGCCCCAATAATCTCTCGCAATTAGCGGACGAAATTTGACGGCGCTTCGGCCAATGTTGCTAAATCCGCAAATCACGATGGTAGAGAAGCATGAACGCACAATCAGTTGGAACTCTTTTGCCACAAATGCGTGAAACGAATTTCACCCATGCAGATACACCTTTGACGAGTATGCAGCCACTCGGCGGGCGTGGCTGTGGGAGGTTTGTTTGTTCGCTCTGATTTGGTCCTTTTTTTAAATTTAAACATTATGCCTTAAGGAGTTTACAGAATAACTCTTTGAAGTCCTTTTGACACCAGTTTGGTGAAAATCTGATGTACCGTTCTTGCGCAGCGTGCATTTTTCCGAGACGTTTCAACCAAATAATGTATATTTACTTTTATCATTGATGTGCTCGGTGCACGCGGGCTGGCGCGCATGTAGCCTTGAACCTTAAATGACAAAAGTATACGTTTGATTGAGTTAAAACTTCACATTTGTAATGAAAAAGAGTGTCTTTACACGCATGCCAAGTGTCCAAAAAATTGAGCGAGGCACAGCCGAAATAACCCGGCCGTTTTAGGGTTAAAGGTCGCGGGAACTCACCAAACCACAGCCAGTAGGGGGTGGATCAGGGAAACCGACTTCCTGGCATCATAACTGGACAAGAAAGACCCAACCTACTTACCAAACCACAGCCAGAGTGTGGCGGGTCATTAACTCACCAATGCGCAGCTAGAATGACATATTTAATGGATAAAATTTGGTTTCAACCTTTTATCCGATAAATACTTTTAACTAGTTTTTACTGAGCTTCGGCACTTTTGCCTTTGCTCCTCACATTTATTTCAGTTTCCTTTAAAAGCCATTACAGGGGGACCTCTTTCGGCGCCAATTATCATTGGATTGTGTTAACCCCTGCGTTAAGAGACTTCTTTCACACCCCTGGCAAAAGAACAGCCTTCAGTATATCCTGACGTTGTACTTCCACCTTCTGATCTAATTTATCAGACACATTCAAAGTGAAAAATAGGTTATTTATATACAAATTTGCAATTACATTCACAAGTCGGCTGATAGCTGAGGGGGAAGGCGTCTGGTTACGAATAGGGGTCGGCTGTTGGAACGATGAAAAATAGGAACGGGAGAATCACCAACGCGCCCAACGTGTGTGACGAATGTTAGGTGATCTGTTTCGTGTATAACGCATGCGCGCCGCAGATACACGATGCTTGACTGACGCGGGAAAAAACAATGCTTCCCTCTCGTCTGCTCTTGAAGTAGGCGTAAGTGTAGCCATCGGCTGGTCTATGGGGTCAACGGGGGCCTACCCCAAAAAGGAAAATTTTTATTAATCTGATGAGAGAATTGCAATTTTGGGACTATTTCATTTGTATCTTCTTTCAAAAGCGTGTAAAAAGTTTGTAAAAGCCTCACCTCTCAGGAAGGCTGTAAAAGGCATACATTACAAATTGCAAACACGTTGTGCTCCCTACTCGAAAGAAATCCCCCGCCCCCTAAAATTTGATGTCGAATCCACTCTTGGATGTGGCTGGCCTCATTTCCATTTTCCAAGCTCTCACTTCAGTCATCAGGATGATGTGTCGGTATCCCTTTATTTGACTCTGTGGAAACACCAATCACGAGTGCGTATAAAACTCTGTCTCGTTTTGTCAAAGCACTTCTGCATGCATGTAGCACTCGAACATTGGTCGGTATTCAAAGCTAATGTTCGTGATTACGTTAAATCTTACTTTTTTTCTGTTTTCTAACGCTAAATAAATGAGGGGTCCCGTATGTGTTATTCACCATTGCGTACAGTCTTACATGAATATGAAATTAAAATTGAGATAAAAATTTTAAAAAAGGGTGGTGGAAGTGGGAATACTATAAAGTTCACGAAGCATCCAAACGCTGGTAATAAACGTCATGTGGGCACTGTGCATCTCGTGTTTTGTACATTGTGAATGTTGGACAGTGAAATACGTACAGTGATTGCTCTGTCTATCGTATTTCGGCTTTAATGCACTATTAAACGTCACGGACCTTCATAATCACACTGATAACTTGCAGGAAAATTTAGACCAGAGACCGGTGAAGCTATAGCTCAAAACTGATTTGTTGATATAATTTGGAGGATTGAGCATTCATTCGTAGGAAAAGGCTTTCGAGCAGGAAGATCGGTGCCATAATACAAAATGACGTGTAGAATGTAAATTCTTCGAAACATCAGGCTTTTTTAATTTGGTTGTAACTCAGGTTCTAAATGATTTCAAGCAAATCTTTTGCCTCGTTTTGGTGGTAATAGACATTTCAAAAAAAAAACGACGCCTATCGAAAGGTCATGATCATTGAGTAATGCACTAGAATTTTTCCGTTGGCAACCAGCAATATTCAAATCAGTCGTTTAGAAAAATTCCCAGAGGAAGACACAATGGTTACAGGCATAATGCGCAACGCCCAACCAACTGATGCCTAAATAAGTGATAGAATACAACATTGTCGCATTGCTATGGCAACCACAGACATGTACACGAAGTTGCCCTCTATTGAATTATCCTCAGTAACGTCATTGCGTTTTGCTTTCTCACGTTTGACTGGATCCTTGCATTAATTTTGCTTCGCGAAGATGGAAAAGCAAACATTATGATGACGTTCGTTTAAGAAGCCGTTTTATTTTGTTTTTGGAAATGAACGAGTTGTTTTAACAATCTGAGATGAAAAAAAATGTTTCTGGAATACGCGGATCTCAAAGATATTATCTAATCACAAACACTGCATTTTATACGAGTTGATTTCACGCGCTGTTGATGTTTCCCGTTTCGTTTATGCGTTTGTCTTTGTGACCCGCTGATTTAGCTCCGAACAACTGCGAAAAGCGTAGTATAACTTTTTAAGTAGTACTAAGTAGCTTAACACTGGCAACCTCCTTTCCTACAAATAATCCTAAACCCGCAGAAAATAAAACTTAAGAAGATAAGCATTTTCACGTGATTAGACGTGCATGGTCCCCGTTGTCTCTTAGTCCGTTAGATGTCGACAAACTTAATGGTGCTCTTGACCCTAAAAACAGAGATTCTCCAGATAAACTGATCGACGCACGGAAACTCATCTTGTCCCCGTAATTTTTAGTTTTTATTTATAACAAGTAATAGGAAGATTGCTTTCCGTACATTTATCAGTCCGTTCTTTGCTATTAGGGAAAACCAACGAGTGGGACCACTCAACAAGGAAGCAATCCGGTCCCCACCTGCTGAGGGGACCTGCAGTATCTTCCATTGCACGCGTGACACACGAATTCACAAATCCACCCCGTAATTCAAGCCAATTATTATAACGCTCCCACACATTACTAGCATTCGCATAACAACTTGCTCCACAGTCGGAGAAAATTTTCAGGAAGGAAATTCCCGAAAAAACACAAAACAAAACAAAACTGAGGATGATTCGGTTGACAACATGGCTGGTCGCTCGATCTATGCTCAACCGAGTTTAATTCGCTTGCCCTAATTACGGAGAGAAAATCGTGAGTGCGACATCTTTGTGGCATGTCAATAAAATTACTTCGGGTCTAATGGGATCTAGTTTCCTAATTCGATTTAAAACGATGGCTTTTCTCCGCAGCCTCCCTGTGCAAACAACATCCACATGAAGAGGGGGAAATCTCGGCAACATTTACTCAACAATAAACGGCACGCTGCGGCTGGGGATATGCGCCCAATTTAAAAAAAACATGGCAGTGGAGAGAATTGGGGGGATATAGTATACACTTTAAAGTAGGTGAATCAAGAAGTGCGCGTGCCACAGGGGACACGAATTATGAAATGTCCCAGTCACGAAGATCGCTTTTAATAGCTTAAAAGGTATTCTGAAGTGAGTGGGGTATATAATCGAGTTAGATGGAACAATATTTGTCAGGTCTGGATTTTTTTATCAGGGAAGTATTGAAATGTCTAGTCAGAGAAGCCTCGGGCGTTTTTTTTTGGGGGGGGGGTTCGCGTTGAAGTTTTCGTTTCCCTTGAAAAAGTTTTAAAGTAGTTCTTGCCGCGTGGGCATGCACGTGTTCAGTGTCGGCGCCCTCATGTGAAGTTATGCAGCAGGTGGCTGCCACATGCGAGTCTATGTGTGGAATAATATTATTGATCTCTTTTACAGCAAATTCATTTTAATGAATAATAATTTATTCATTAATTAAGCGCAAATTTCATACATATTGCTCAGTTGCGCTGTACTATGAAGTCATTAAACGTGGTGTAGCCAATGGCAGTGGGTTTTTCCGCCATATTTGTGGTCATGGTGTTTTTTAGTGTTGGTTTTAGAATATTTGAAACAAAATGTTTGATCAGAAAATACAACTTCTGAGTATTTGTTTTGTTTAGATGGAGATTTATCATACGTAAGTGACGCCGACGATGGGTTTGCCCGAAGAAAGCAACGACGAAACCGAACAACATTCACCTTGCAACAGGTAAACTAAATAGACAGATTAATTCGGTTCCTTCCAAACAGAAACCCATGTCAGTCATATCTATAATTTTAATTTCATCTTAGTTTCCCCCCTTTTTTTAACCTGTATTTGATTTGTATCTGCTTATTTTGAAGTAGTTTGCTATATCTTGGTCAAATTTCACGTATAATAAAAAACAAAATTTAAAATCAGAAAAAGCTGGAACAAAAATTACGCGAAAAAGGAAGCCTGTTCCGGACACGGCCTAAATCTCACTGACTCGCTGTTTCTTTACCAGCTCGAAGAACTAGAGACCGCCTTCGCCAAGACGCATTACCCGGATGTGTTCACACGGGAGGACCTGGCCATGAGGATCAACTTGACCGAGGCCAGAGTTCAGGTGAGGTAACTGCCGGTCTGTCCAGTCAATGTGTGAAATCTTAGGAGTTATGTAAGTTGCTTTTATATGAGCAATGCAATAACCAGTCAATTTTTGTGTGATTTATCATCTTACTGCTGTCACTTCACGGCCTACCTTTAGGGAACTAAAAACGTACCCCAATGCTTCGCTCTAAATTGCAAACTCAAGACGTGACAGAAAACTTAGCTTCATTGCAGTTCAAAACAGGTATTTCAAAGCTGTTCACAGTTCACCATAATAAAAGAAATTACTGCACGAGTTCAAAGCTGTTCACTTTCTAATGATAACATTTTGACTCGCCAATGCGAAAGGTATTCACATGTTCTGTTTTTAAAGCAACATTAAGAATTCCAGCATTGGAACAGCCTTAATTAAGGTCGACATACCCAGATCACACAATGACGTTCTCAGTGAATAGTTCTTGTAGGACAGGATGCCAGTTGTTCACGAATGGATCCATTGCACTTACCTACATGTATGTACTTACCTAATAAGACTACGAGACATAATGCACCAGACATGCGCAAAAGAGATGATACCTAAATGTTATACAATCATTGCTGAGCCATTTTGAGACTCGATATGTAATTTCGTTGAAACTTAATGTTATTACATTTGTTACAGTTTAATGTGTGAAATTGAACTATTTATGATTCATGGTTTTGTTGGTGTGGACTTTAACTAATTACGTTATTTTTGACAACCTTGTAAACTCAGTTTAGGGTTGGCTGAAAGCTACAAAACATTAAACAATGTACGTGATGCCATGAATTTTAAAAGGCTTTGGAAACGAGAGCGCCATCATCCGTGACTCACGACTGTAACTCAATTCAGCTATCTTTTTTTTTTTTACACTCCTTCCCAAATTTTCCTAATTTGAGGCTCCCGTAAATCGCCGCTACTCGGCGGACAAATGGCGGGGTTCTGAGGGGAGGTGTTACACCATCTGCCGTGATTGCGCGTGGGAGGTGACGGGGCCGTGGTCCCCAGAGCCCGGCGTGGTTGCGTGTCGTGACGCGGTGAGCGCCGATTCACTGCTTGGATGCTGCCAAAATGCAATGAACAGAGAAGCAGCTGCATTATTTTCCCTGCCGATTAGACCGCCTCGTTTTTCTTGAACATCTTTAATGGTTCTCCCTCCCTCCCATAACAAAGATCGACGGACCCTTAAATTCGTTGTTTGAGACTGAAAATTGGGGGGGGGGTGTTTTCTGCGAATTACTTCATTTTGGAAGGGTGTATAAAGTTTTATCAGGGACTACCATTCTTTGTTTTTAATGCAAACTTTCTGAAACTTATTGATACATTGTCTAAATTAGGAAATTCTTATTGGCTGGAGTTGATTCAATAGCCCTCAGTACTTATGGCGCTTCACGGTGTTTACCGCAGTGCGTTGGTGGGACAGAATAAAGATCATGGGTATATATACACTCCTATTATAACCATATAGGTAAAAAAAAGTTTGTTTTGTGTACCCATCGTTTTAAATCTTCCAGTGAAATTATCCTTCACAACTGCAAACGGTAAGATTGTGCCTTCCCTCTCTTATGATCAAATGTAATTTTTATGTGAGCTGTTTAGGTTTCCTATTCGTGGCATATGACGACCCCCATCCTATCCCATCATGCACTGCGGTAAACACAGTGATACGTCACCAGCACGTAGGGTACAGACAAGTAAAGAAACTGCCATAGACGACAGTGACAAATATAACCCCTTTAAAAAAATCAGAAAAACACTCAAAGGTTTCTCAGGTGTTCAAGGCACATATCAAATTGAAGCTCACTTCCCCATCTATTATTTTCCTTTCAATTTTCAGTGGCCTAACCGATGACTTTTGGGGCTTTTTCTCACCAGAGAAAAATCACCCCTCACAACAGTCGAGGCCAATCGCCATTTTGAAAATTGATACCTACACTCAATTGCAAAATAAAGCGATTTGGAGGGCCCTGTTTGGTCCAATTCTTTCAGAAATAGAAGCTGGCAGTCCTGTCCCTAGATTCCATCTTCCTTCTGAATAAACCACCCTATAGACGTGCCACAAAATGCTCTAATAGCAGAGAATTAGACAGTCCGCGCAGCCAATTTTGGACCTATTTATGGGCTTACGACCATAGCGCTTTTGGGCTAGTTGACTACGTTAATTACGCAGGTGTATGTGCCCAAATATTTGCTGATACCAATTCCTGCATATGTGTGTGCACCATTAACTTGTAAACTCCAACCCAATAGACTTTGAATTCATATGCACCTGCTTTATTGAGTTTACAAGAATTTTAAGTTAATAAGTTATGCACAGATACGATAGCATAGTAACTACATCGACGTTCTCTAATAACATCATGTTGAAAGAAAATTTGGGGATTTTTTTCCTTGGGAATGCCATTTTTTCAAGTTTGTCATCATTACATGTAGATTACCAAAATCCTCTCCGAAACTAATGTTATGCAACGTAAATCACATTATAGATCGATGTGATTTTTAAAAAACTCTACTTAACTGTGTAAAAACCAAAGCCTTGCAAAAATACGAATATACTGACAGACGCACAATTTTCAAATGATCTCCAGCAGACCTGAAGATAGTGAGCAACTTTTTCATTAACCCAAAGTTCTGCACATCGACCGGATTCTGTCACCCACATTCCAATTAGACTCACGGACATCAATTAATCAAGTACGAAATTGCCGCTACTCTATGTACCCCTCTACCCCCAAAAAAGAAAAAGGTGATGCAAAGTTCTGCGACACCTGTACAGGAAGGTGTAAACCATCCCCCACCGACATCCCTGGGTGGTACCTCTGCTCACTGATCAGTGTCCCCTCTTCTTCCCGAAGGACCTCTCCCCCCCCCCTCATACATACACACGCTCAGTTTGAGGATGGAGTTCGCTCGAGCTTCGTCTCACCCCGTGCGTCTACGGGTCTCGAATCTCGGCACAGGTGCGCGCTCTGTAATAATATAATTGAGTTTTTCCCCTATAACATGATAAGGAAACGAGTCAATTCGATTACGGGTCTCCGAAGCGCTTTGTTACCTTGGACGGCTGTGCCATGCAAATCCCGCTCCCTGTGCTGTTGTGTGTTACATACGGTGGCCGGGACCTTGTCCATGTGCCAACGACGCTCACACGCGGGCGACAGATCTTCTAATTATAATGTCCTAACGTGATTTGAGGTTCTGTGCCGTAGGACAGAACTAGGAAAATTGGTGTTGCGCCCCGTCCCCCCCCCCCCAAACTGAGAGTAAATATACCTCACATGCAACGTCACTGGTTTGGTTTGTTTCGGTGTAGCTTTGATTAGGCCCTAATGTAAAAAAAAAAACCAAAAATTTGTAAAATGACTAAATAGTGCTTACCCGTAGGCTACCTAGGCGCTGAAGTAACACTAATAATGTCTTTATAATTATGTGGCAAAGGGATTTCAAAATAGTATTTGAGGAACCAGTAGATTTTATGATAAAAACACTACCAATGGGAAGCTGATTGTCCTCCGACGGTCAGTTTTTTAAAAAAAGGATGTTCCCGGGACTGGGATGTTGGGCTATATCGAAGCAAGTAATTCAAGATGTTGGCGTATTATTGTATCTCAGGTTTTCCGAAAATTAAAAAAGATGATAAATGATTGAAAATCTCTTGGTGGGCTCAAACCCGTAGAATTCCCCTTCCCCACGTGCCACTGTAAGAAAAAATGTTGCCCTTTTCCCTTTCTTTGATTTTTGTGTATTTTATTATTTATTGGTATTGTTATTTTTTTTTTTTACCTTTATTTCGGATAAATGTTACCCCGTACCTAATCTATTGGACTTTACGTTCGGAATTGGCATTTTTTGGTTACTGAGAGAATACAAGGCCTACGGTAAACACTACAGGATAAAATGAAATGAAGAAGACCGATTAGTATATGATTTTTTTTTCATATGACCAAGTCGATCGAAAACTGGCGTTTGGTTTGTACAGGGCTTGCATATGCATTGTCTCTGCGTGGCAGGTTTTGCTAATCTCACGGCCCAGCGCCCACGACGCGGTTTTCCGTTTCTCGCATCGCTCCAGCCGGCTCCCTCTGGTCGACAGTGGGCTGCATCTCTCTCGTCCCTTCCCCATTCACTACCCCGTCCTTGGTCCTTATGAATCTGTTAACTCATCGCCTATCGCCCCCAGCGTCAAAACCCCAAGGTAATTAATGTCCAAACCTTGTATGAAACCCGACCGCCGAGATGCTATGAATACCGCGCACTGAAAAATAATACCTTAATTGGACGTGATCCCATTAAAGTCTCATTCTGGTTTCCTCCGCACTGTCGGCTTCAGCGGCAGCGTGCGGTGACAGGCTGAGCGCCGTATCATATATACGGGGAGGAGAGAGTCGTTACGTTACGGGTCAGAGTTTATTGGTTTAAGGCCAGCAAAGTAAAATCGTCACGTGTTCAAAGCATCTGGTCCCTGCTTAGAACAGTTGCCACTTTTTTTCAGTTGGAAAGATTTTTGTGGCAGTTTGTCCCTCTTTCTTTTTCCCACGTGGTGATTTTTATGGGTTTCCGCATGGAGGGATTTGTTACAAACCAAAGTGAAAAATGGACGTCGAATTATGTACAAAACAATGAGAATTGTCTCCTGTTTCACAATTCAGGTGTAGTTTTTCCAAAGCCCACTGCAGCGGCGGTTCTTGTGGATGGAAGCAGCAATATGTCACTCTAGCAGTTTTTTAATTTCCTTTTTTTTCAATTGGGTGAAAAGGCCAATTTCGGGGGATTATTCATTTTCATTTCCCTCTCCCCCCAAAGTGCAGGGTGTAGAAAATTTTCAATGTAGTCTCGCACCAGAAATCAATCGTTTTTTGACCCAAAAAACATAATTGGTCCTAGATCGGCTCTTGCTGAAGCCACGTGCTCCAACTCGAGACACGGAAGTTTTTGAAATGGCTGCCGTGCATATTTATATGCTTTTTTTTTCAGTTTCATGCTTGTCACAGTTAAATTTTATTTTTGTCTCTGGATTTACCAGGTCTGGTTTCAGAACCGAAGAGCAAAATGGCGAAAGGCAGAGCGAATGAAGAGTGAGCAGAAGGTCGGAGGTCACACCAGCGACTCCAACTCCACCGACGACTCGACCAAGGCCGAGGCCGACAACTCGCCCGAGTCCACCACCGGTGCGGAAGCCGAGGAGTACATCAACGCCGAGAGGACTTCGACAAGTCCACGCGCGGCCGTCTCGCCGGCTGTCGTCGCGCCGAGGTCCGGCATTGCGGCCGCGGCCCTTGTCGCCCGGATCTGTACGACAAGGACAAGCCCCTGTATTGTGGGCGGGGCCTGTCCCACCAGGGTTGGAGAGGTATGAGAAAACTGATATAACTAGGCAAATTTACGAGAGAATTGGTGCTCGGAATGTAAGAGATGATACTACAAATTGTCATTGTTTTGTTTCAGATACAACCCAAGTCTCTGCACGTTTCCTGCCTCAATGACGACGCCTTACGCATCACAACTCATATCATATGCTGCACGAAAAGGTGAATAATGGAGCATTCAACCATAAAAACTCGCATAAGATAACACAGTGCGAGGGAAAGTGTGGAAGACGCCCGACAGGATACAAAGGATGGACTATGTCCATGGGCCACACATACATTATGCGTGTACATGTTCAAGTAACAGAGCAACAGACAGAATGCACCAATTTTCCACAATTCACCTCCAACTTTGTCTTCTAGTAAGGAAACTGTTTCAAAGTGTCATTTGCGTGACAAATATGAACGACTAAGAGATTATTTGAAACCTCTCTATCAATTTACGTTCAAATCAACACTTATTTCTATCAGATGACAAATATACAGTAAGACAGAAGACAGAATTTCGTTGCCCAGCTGAGCACCAGGAAAACACGAGCAGTCGAAACTGATATCACTTGGTGTCTTTCTAATTAATCTCTAGATATAATCAGCACTCTTATTAAATAAAATCTGTTATGGGAAGAAATTCTGTAGCCTCAAGTCCCTTGAATCATCTTGACTCATTTCTGTTTCATTGTTTTCCAGTCTTTTTACAATAGATCTGTATGACAAGGTATAGGCTAACTTAGTTAGCTTTAGCAACCTTGGTATAACAGAGTTGATTTCTGCAAATTCACCTTTAAAAAGATACATTCTTGTTTCTGCTTACAGGATCTTACAATCCATTTATGTATGGCAGTTACAGCCTTGCAACCAGTCTGAAGTCTCCGCCTATGTCATCTTTCGCTGTGCTGGAAACGCAAGAAAAGAGGTCCCTCAGCTTGGCAGCCCTACGCATGCGTGCCAGAGAATACAGCGAAGCTGTTGCTAGGGCGGCCGTGGGGGGCCCTCCAACCTCCATCATGTGACCAGCGGGGTAGCGACCACGGGTTCAGAGCATCAAATCGAAGTTAAATTAGTCGAAGTCAAGCGTGTTGATAAGTTGTGTAAAACGATGATTGCTCCAAGAAATCACACACCTCAAAGATCACTCCACTATGGGTTCCTCGAATCTTGAGATGAAAGGGGTACCGTTTGTGGTAAAAAAAATATATATCTGCACTCCAACTTGCTGCATGTATTCTTATTTATATTGCATACATTTACTAATTTACAATTTACCTGTGGTTTGGCTATGTGACAGTATGGGTTTTATTTACAAAATCAATTTTTCAACAATAGATAACTAATTTGATATGAGTGACTCTCTAAACTATACAAGAGCGTGTGCACCTAGGTATTCAATATTGGATTTGGATGGCGTTCCACAGGTCAACCTCGGTGCAGGATATTTTTATACGTGACGCTGAATAAATTATGTTCAAGTTTTCAGTAATGTTTTTAAAATGATGCCGGTTGAAAGCATGGTGGCAGTTACACCACTTCAAATGTGACAGTTAGGTTCACACTGGACCAGGTTGCGGACGTCAAGACGTCCTTGTTAAATCCCATTTCCTTCACACCTGATGTTGTGTGTACTTTTCTTGACTTCTATTACAAAATCAAATGAAGAAAAATGAAAATGAATGTAAAAATACACATGTACTTTTTTGACACGAAGTATATTTTACTCAAGAACACGAGGATATTTTCCAGACCTTACGGATCACTTTCTTATTTAATAAGTCACCATATCAATAATGATTTCGGCCTGGCACAACCCGCGCGTGTTTATGGTGATAATTCATTCATGTGGTAAGTTGTAATGACAGTCTCTGTTACATGTCCCGGTTACATTATTACTTTAACTGCAGGACTTTTGTATGCTGTCTTTACGAACTACCCAGAGGATTGCTTTCATGTTATAGTAATTTCACATTAAAATAAAGAGCGACAAGCGGGTACTTCCCGCTGACGCTATTTGCTTTATGATTATTAAAAAAAAAAAACAGGAAAAGAAATGCAGGTTTCATTTTGGGTTGTTTGAACACAAGAACACTTGTTTGTCTTGGGACTTATTTTGAACTTTTAATAGAAATTGATGTGTGTGAGGCAGATGTGGTGTTATCACAGTTTTATCGAAATTAAATCTAGCTTGGGCACATATGGTCAATGGTATAGTTGCCGATGTCATAAAATACTATAGCATAATATAATTTTACACTAAAAACTTTGTCATTCTCTGACTTTCACTTTATCTATGAAACCTTTTAGATTTGGTGTCATATGGAAAGTAATTTTGACTTACCACAATCGATATTGGTGTGAGCTAAGCCAGTGTTATCAGTCCAGCTTTAAATGTCGGTGCTCAGTTCTAAAGCGCTGTTTTTGCAGTTGGTCTTTCACACGACATGCTGCATTATAATTCAATTTTTGTACTTTCCTTTGATCGATATTGTAAGGAAAGTAAGGAGGACCTTTCTGTAATTGACCTTCAGACTGGTGAAGTCATGGATTTAGAACCAGTCGTTGAAGTGGCGCACCCCAGTTGACTGATGTATGCGGGGACACGCACTTAATCTGTCGACCAGCCCGAGGTTCGATCTGCGCGCTCCCTGCTTAAATCCAATCAAATTTTCGATGCCTTGGGGTCACGGCCCTTCAACTTGTTAGTCTTTCAGCGTTAACAAGTTTTTATCTTGTCAGGAAGGTAGGCGTGTGGAATGCTTGAGGGGCAGAGAGGGGACTTTGGGCAGAGGAAAGAGCACAGTGCAATCGCCCCTCGTCATTGATTTGCAGATTGCTCATTGAATTAAAGGAGGGTTCAAGGTTAATTGGTTTGGGAAAAAAGAATATTTTATTCAGAGGTGCGAGTATACACCTGTTTAAGTTACATTTTTATGCATTTCTCTTCCCGATTTATTGTGTATTGGAGCTATATGACAATCACATGTAAATAAAGATGGACAACGATGTATGTAATAATGCGCCCAACATCGTGGTTCGCATCACTTTATAAATGGCAGTGCGCATGTTATTTGCACGACAGACGCCTGTGGCTATGCTGATCCGTGACAAGCGATGACAGACTTCATTTATCTAACAATGAAAGATGGAGATACATGTACGCGAATTTGGAAGTCAATACAGGGGGTTTAAGTCCACGGACAATTATTAAGTTCAACAGCCGCCAGGTTTCATCTCCCTAATCTTCACACACACATACCTGTTTTACATACAAAGTGTGGACATTCCTTTATTCTCCTGTGGCTAATTGAAGGAAACTTGAAGAAAATGCTCCTTTTTCTCCAACTAGGATAACTCCTTCGAGCTGGATTTTTGATGATAATTTCCTGGACTGTTCCTCTTCATTTTGTCACAGATAACCTTGACCCCAAAATGCCTCTGAAACTGTTTTTCAGAGAGGAGAAAGCAGTGTGTGGACGGGTGCAAATCCACACAATGTCATCACACCCTACATTATGTGGACTTCTTTCATGCAGAGATCCACACTATGTATGCCGCGACTGCATACACAACAAACTCACACAAACACTCGGTCAGATGACCAGAATTTGAATCTGCGTTTGCTCGATCAAGGCTTGTTAGGGTAAAAAAGGAAAACTTTCGGGTCAACATAAGGAGGAACCTTTGTCATATTTGACCCGGAAAAGTGTTTTCCGAATAACAGTTGACAAATAGTTCACAACGAGTAATGCCTTAAATCAGTGCGTATGAACATGAGTCTTTGGTTATTTTTTAACAAATACAGCACAAGGAGTGTAAACACGTTTTGAACCAGGTGATTAAAAGTTACGTCACTAAAATAAAACTTTTTATTTTGTCTCTCATTGCAACGAATCATTTTCTTTGAATAAAGTGTGTCGTCTTTTTTAAGCTTTCTCTGCTGATTACTTTTAATTTACCTTGATGACAGAATTTTTCACCTAAATAGGCAAAAATTTGTCCTGCTTATTTGTATGACTGGGTTTCATATCAATATGGCTTCCACCCCCCCTCTGTCACTAACTACAACCATAGCAACAACATAACGTCTTCATCATGCATCATTTTTCATTTGAATTCAAGTTAGTCAATAGCTTTTCTTATCCTCTAATCACTTTCTTATATTTTTAGTTTATTTATGTGTTTTCTGTTAGATTGAACGTTTTATGTGGCGGGCCTAGAAATGAACAGCGCCCCCACGATGGATGACACGTCGACGGCCGGTCGGTGACGTGCGAGAGTCAGAAAATTTTTTTATCATAGCGCCCTCAATCAGCTAATGTGATCAAAATGGCCGACATTAGTGTCAGACGAGAGGCGAGGAGGAGAAAACTGTTGCAGAGTTCAGAAGAACGGCTGCAGAAAATTAAGCAGTTGAATGAGAAAAAACAAGGTGAGACTTGGGTCGGCTGAACGGGACTATCAAATGTTTAATGATACACAAGTAACCAGCCCAGGTTGGGCGTTGTCTTCATTTACGACTGACGTCCAGGTGGTATACTGGTAGGGCCTTAGCCCCACTAGTGTGGCACGGACTCTCACTCCCGATCCATCCTTAGCCACACATCCTTATACGCAATTTCGTGTCGGCGTAATGAACATTTCGGCGCACCCACATTAAAGTCGTTGAACGTTATGTCACTGACACTTGACCCCTCATCGTCTCAACGGCTGTTCCATGTCAAGACATGTAATACACGGACTGGTCGATAAGATACTACATGTACCAGTGGGCTCTTCCAAAATTTTGGCAGCAGTTTAGATGTCTTGACATGGAACAGCCGTCGAGACGATGAGGGGTCAAGTGACGTATTATTCAATGACTTTATTTTAAAGATGGTGACTGTGAGAGCGAGCCCATGAGATTGAATGGATAAAGGCAAAAAGACTGGAAAATACCTGAATAACGTGAGTGAAATCATTCAATAAATGGTTTTTAGAAAGCGGAAAGGTCAAGAATCATGTTCATGTGCAAAAGAAATTGCGTCCACGATGATAAGTGGGTGCGCCGAAATGTTCAATACGTCGACACGAAATTGCGTATATGGATGTGTGGCTAAGGATGGATCGGGAGTGAGAGTCCATGCCACACTTGTGGGGCTATTAGGGCCTAGGCCTATGTAAAAAAAGTCCTGTCCTAGTCCTAGACTAGCCCAACACTTAGGGCTGTAGTGGCTCTCTTTTATAATCTGTCTCTTTTCTGTCGCCACCACAGCCCTACTTCAAGAATTCCATAAATGTTGTGTTGAAATTACTAAATACATTTGCTGAAGTTAGGCTATTACATGCGGATAATTTCAGAGAATTTTGCCACTGGTGAACCGAAGGAGGATTCAGTGTTGTTGGCAGCCATAACAACACCAATTGTCTCAGTCAACCAAGCACAGTCTGAGAGTGCAAAGGAAGGCGACAGCATAACTTCTACGTTGCCACCAGAATGTTTACAAGCACGTCGCCCTCATCAGACAGATGTTGACAGAACCACAGCAGAGTCAGGTGACCAGACAAACAACATACCAGAGTTGCACGCCACCGAGGAAGCAACCAGCGCAAGCGTCAGAAAAATGTTTGGTGAAGTTGAAATGGACTATGAGGGTGACACTGAGGCAGTGTCCAGCACAGCGTCAGTTGCCGCTAGTCAAGAGACTTCGGAGAGAAACCTGAAATTTCCTCAAGAGAGTGACCACAGCCCAGAATCCACTGCCAGTGTGGAAGACTCAGACCCGGACAACTGCACTTCCGTCGCACATTCCCCACACCCCGCTCCCAGCAAGCCTACTCCAAATAGCCTTTTACAAAATAGATCTCCACCCATTCCTCCATTTGGCAACATTCCGAGTTCTTCGGCAGCTACATCGCCGTTGCCATCTCAACCTGGGACACCTGTACATGTAGTTAGACAAGATGCACACGATCCCTCTGTTGCAGCTGACACTAGGCACTTCTTGACAGTGAGAGAAATGTGTGTAGTCCTTCTAGCAATTCTGCTGCGCCTCTCACTAAATACTGATTGGTTTCAAAGCTTCATTGGCCAGGTAAGATTTTTTAAACTGAAATAGAGTTAGGTTAATTGACCTGTATTTATCAATCAATTAGCATGTCCGTTACAGTACCGAACTGAGTGATATATCAAAACAGGGCTCGGTTTACGCCTTCTAATGCAAACTGAAACAAAACTAATGAAAAAAATGGCCTCATTTGTGGCATCCGATCACAAATATTCAAGCAAATTATTCAAAGTTAGGACTTACTCTTAATGAAAACCTGACCCTGTGCATGCACCACTGGGCCCATTGGCTATTTCTGAAACGGTCTATTCATAGCCACAGTGTGACTAAATAAAATTTCTTCAAAGCATTTCAGCGAGGGACCTTTACCTTTGTCATAATGATCAACTGAAATGATCCTGCAACTTTGTCAGTTGTTGTACAGCTGCTCAAGTAATGACAAGTTGTCATCTCTGTTTCCAATTTCCTTGTTTTGCAGTCGGTAATCATTCCATTTATTGCACTGCAAGTCATGTTCTTCTGTCTTAGTCCCCAGACTCAGGTGAGTCACAGTTTCTCTTGTTTGTTTTCCTAGGGAGGGGTCAGAAAAATCTAGTATGTCATTTTGTAAAGACATGCTTGCATCTCAAGTGCATGTGACTGTAGAACGTCAAAATGTTTGCCCCAAAGTTGAACCAGACACAAGATTGTGACAAGTTTTGTATGTTGTATATCAAGTTATAGGAACGATAAATTGCCTTATTTGATCATTGTGCTGCCTGCCACGTAGAACTCGTGCAGACTCGAGAAACTTAAGGGTGAGCTCATTAATTTCATTAATCTTATCTTTTGAAACCTGGAAAGAAACATAGGGTCACCAATGAAAATGTATTTTGTACAGTTGCTTAAAACCAGTGGCAAGATTTGTGAGCTTAAGTGGGCTTTACTGCACAGTTTTTTTCCAATTTTCTTCTCCCAGCACCCGCCAAGTGGTCTTATAGTGAAACTTCTAAGCTTTGCAGCCGTTATGAGCAACATACCCCAAGCCACCATCCAGAAGATTCAACTTGCCTTTTCCTTAGCAAACCAGTTCTGCCAAGATCTGGCATTCTACCTGTTTGCATTCATCTTGACACATGAAATCGTGGAAGTTCTTTCGTGAGGACAGCTATTTTGTTTCCTGTGGTATTCATTCTTTTCTCATTCAGTTTGGTGTATTTTATATGTATTTCTGACAGTGTTCCAAGGATTCTACAGCTTAGCAAAGATTCTCTTGAGCAAGGCCATTGACAGATATTTTAGACAACTCTTTGTACATTTATAAAAGTTTAGTGACTAAACTTGTTAATTTTCTCCGTTGCAAAAATCATTTTAATTTCTTTTACTGACTCCTCCCCCCCCAAAAAAAAGTAGAAAAAAATGCTACGCACTTCTTGTGGTGAAGTTGCTGTAAACCTGAAGTGTGCTGAAGATGATGTCACTGTTTTGCTTATGAATGTGGAATTTTACATTTGGATAAAATCCCAAACACTGTGAAATGTACTTTGGTTATGGCAATACAGAGTGTGAATAATTAAGGCATATGGGCGTACATGTACATGCTAAGGGTGCCATTTACAGATTTTTTGGCGTGTTCCCTCCCGTGAAGTCGTAACAGCTTGTTCAAAAAAAAGAGAAAAGTTGTGCGTCGTTGTGTTAATGGCAATAAACATTGCAGTCAGTGGCATGAAACTGTGTTTTACAAAATAAGTTTTTTATTCTTTAAGAGGTTGTTACTTTTTGGCAATTGTCAAAATTTGAAGAGACAGATGTCAAAAGATAGGGCTTTTGTTAGTCTCCAATTAAATAAAAGCCAAACAGGAATTACAAAAAAATATTTTTTCGTTAATTTAAACATTTTTTTTTCTTTAATTAGGAAGATGTATCTAGTGATATTGCGTGACAGAAAGTGGCCTTTTACTCAGCTTATTTATCATAAACCTCCGATTTCCTCTAAAAGCTACCTGGAGGAATTACAGAATATTGCCAGGATTGGGTAACTAATGCGGGGGCAAAAAACTCCATGGGCGGTGTCGGTCACTTTGCCCATTTACAACTTTGCCCATTTGCCATTTCACTCAATTACCACTTCGCCCGCGTGCCACTTTACCCACGCGCCACTTCCCCCACGACCTTTGTCAAAGTTGAAAAGAGAGGCGGACACATTTGAACAAATACTCAACCCCTCTTGAATCCACCCTGAACGGCAGAAAAGATGAAAACATCAAATAACAATACTTAGATATGATTGATTGAGAAACTGTCGAGGCTTTCTTTGATGTAACCTGATGCAAAGTTTAGCTTTAGCGGGTGCGGCGTAGCGTAGAATGGCTAGGAGCCCGAACCACTCCATCCAGCGATGCGACAACGTAAAGTACATGTACATATACATTACGAGTTTTTGTACAACTCTACGGAGCTCTGGAAGTGCCGTCTGACTCGTTGAGATCCTATATATCAGATGTCAACATCCTGAGATAATTTATCGTAGGATGATGATATCCTGCGTTAATTTATCACGAGATCATAAAAGTTGGATGACGACATCCCGAGGTATTTTATTTCAATGACTTAGTTTAAAGAATTAGAGTCGTCTTTACGCATGTAGGTACTTCCGTTTTTCACGAGGTCTCAGTGCACGCTGTTGTAAACTTGAGAGTGTTGTAAAAGAAACAATGCTTTTGAAAATGTGTTTATTTGTCTAAGACTTGATTTATTGGTTATTGTATCCGTAATCTTGCACGCTTAAGGATGTGGAGATTTGTCGATTAATCGCAGGCCTACTTACTTGTGAAATAAGCGAAATATTGTGTGTCGAAAGTGGCGCGTGTGGGCGAAGTGGCACGTGGGTAAGTGGTAAATGGGCAAAGTGGCAAATGGGCGAAGTAACTGTACGGCCGAGAGGGCCCAGCAACAAACACTTTCTAATGGAAGTTTGTGTTCCCTGGATTCTCAAGGACACATATGCTTTGGGTTTTACACACGTAAGAGTTTGGGGATTCAGGAAGAGTGTGCCAATTTTAAGGTTGGGGGTCGAAGCTGGGGTAGGGCCTACAGTTAAACAAACTGTCCTTGCGCCATGAGTTATTTAATCTTTTTTTTTTTGTGGCGTGCTCGATTTTCAAATCAACTTATTGTTATAGAGACGGCTATGTCTATTCTCCATTTCGCTCCTCGGGGTGTGCACTGTATAAACGGGGAATATTGAATGATTTTATGCATTTTCTTCAACCTCAAGGCAAGATTACAAACCTTAGAATTCCAGTTAGAATTAGCCATCGACTCAGCGGCCCAAGTTAGTGGTGCAGTGGGGACAGACAGGTTACCTTGAAAGAGCCAACACTGTATTTTCTACTGCCTTTTTAAGGGCCGAGGATTCATTTAAGAATGAAAGAATTTGAAAAGTAATTAAAAAATAGCCCAATCCCACCCCACCCGACCTGGGTACGCCAATGGCCCGAGAGGTGGGGGCGGGGCTCTTGCACCCCTCTCCCCCGCCCGGGCCGGCTCTGCGCGCGGCTAGGCTCTCGCTTGCAATTACAGCGCCACCAATCCAACATGCTCGTTTATGACGTGGCGCAGCCATATTTGTCATAGACAGAAGCTCATTTGTGAGTTACGTACTCGTACTGCAAATTACCGTATTTTTAATCGTTCATCATCGATTCTATGTCGAGGTTTTATCTATAGGTAGTATATCCAAAATGTGGAGAGGAATCTTACGGTTATCCTGTGTACTTTCTGCCGTGTTCCTGACTGTAAAAGCAGATGAACACACCCATACAGTAAGTTGTTTTTCGGGGGTTGTAACGTTACACGTACCGGTGTCGCTGGTGGATGGCGAGTGTTATAACTTCGACATGTTCGACCTATCTTTTAAATACTTGAGCCTGGGCAAACTTAAACGATATCCCAGTACAGCGATTTGCATCAGCTAATGTGTTTTATTCAGTGATGAAGGAGAACGGGATCATTAACCCAAACCACCGCAGCTAAACAGCTACACAAATAATGGCAGTCATCAATCGTGTCTCCCATCGTGTCGCCTAGCTAGCAATCATGCCGAGCCTAGTTAGTCATGCTACTTGTTACTATTATTAGTAAGGTTGAAACGGTTCTCAAAAATTCCAAGGAATCACCAAAAATACCTCTTTCACCACCTACTGGCTTCCATAAATGCCAACGTAAAACGGTTGGGGCTTCAATGATATTTCTGACTTCAAAATCTGTCAAAATCTGACCGTTTTCGCTCAACACACGTACAACACTCGAACATTTCACTGCCTGCTCCATTCAGATGCACGGACCGAGATTTAGCATCTGCAATAACTCTATGGGTGAACATGGTCCTCTCAGAAACACTCATGAGTGGCCTATACGTGGTCTGGGCACAAAGACTTGTTGATCGTGACGGTTGGGAGAGCCAGTGACTGTTTGCGACTATGGGTGAACATGGTCCTCTAACGAAACTGCAGGAGAGGCGCAAATGTAGTCGGGGCACAAGACATATTGACCAGGAAACAGTCATTGGTAGCACTCCCAACCGTCACGATCAACAAGTCTTGTGCCCAGACCACGTATAGGCCACTGATGCGTGTTTCTGGGAGCACCATGTTTCGCCCATAGAGTTATTCCGAATTCTAAATCTCGATACGCGCATTTGAAAGGTCCAGGCAGCGAAAATATCAGGTGCTGTGCACTTAATCTAAATATAGGCCTGGTAGAGATTCAAGTGCATGTCTAGATCAGCCCTAGCTCGTAGCTTGGAAACCGAGATGTAATGTGGTAATAAGCAGATAAAGAACCATTTTATGGGGAAATTCGACATTTAACACTGTTGCTGCGCAGGTAGCAATTTTAAAATGAAATGGACCATAATTTTCTGTTTTAAAATGAATCCTCATGAAATTCGACATACAACAAAAGGGGAAGGTTTGAATTTTTTCCAGTAGACCCCCATACTCGTACGTCTGCCTATTTCTTCATTAATTACCATCAAGTCTGCATTCCAGATTGAAAAACAATGAGCAGTCCTTACTTTTAGGACTTCCTTTTCTTTCATTCAATTTTGTAACTTTTGTCTTCTATGACGTGTCACTGGTATAAATGGAATGCTGTGTATTAGTGTAAAATCTCATTCAATTTTATGGAGATGCAGAGAAGAACCATCACAAGGCTGAACGTGTTCATTCTATTGTATTTGTCATGGCAGTACACAACGAAAGAGGAAGTGGTGTTATGGATGAACACCGTGGGTCCGTACCACAACAGACAGGAGACCTACGGCTTCTTCTCCTTGCCATTCTGCCGCGGGCCTAAAAAAGACATCAGCCATTACCACGAGACTTTGGGAGAAGCCCTGCAAGGAACCGAGCTCGAATTCAGTGGGCTGGACATAGATTTTGCAAGTATGAGACAGATTTCTTTAGAGAAGTTTTTGTTCATTTTCTTGTAAACAGACACCGACCTGTAAGCCGCCAGATTTTCAAGCAGTGACCAGAACTCGATGTACATAATGAGAATTGCAATGCACATGCTTAATGCTTTAGCAGGCAGGTAGAACATTTTCAAAACCTTGTTACAGCCTCTTTCATTTTTAACCCTAACTGCCAAGCATATCGTTTGGATTACACTTCACAGTACTACAAAATACTAAAGGACCTAGCACTACAGATTACTACTTCTGGCTAGGTTACTTCCATCGTTACTCGTACAGAGAACAATAAAGCCATGCATTCATAGTGCCACAGCACTGTATGGTACATTGTCTTTTCTATTGTATCTTAGGGCTTCAGAGAATAATAAGGTCACGTCCTCTTACAAGCGACAGGACTGAATAGTACATTTTACTACAACTAGTAATTCTTAGTACTGTGTAGGGTTAGGGTTAAGATACCATTTGACCATCCCTGTAACCTCAAACGGTAGTACTGTTCAGAAACCTGGGTAGAAATGGGTATTGGTTCAAATCCAGTTGGAGCAACCCAGAGCAAAATCAATCCGGAGTAAACATCGTGAAGCCACAATCATCCACGTTCTTGACTTTGTTCGTATTATTTATCCTTCTTAAATCTCAGACAAGAAAAGGCACAGACGTGAAGACACAATTTATGATTAAACCAACATCACCATCGGTTCTTCTCAGAACCACACACTCATAAAAGAGATATTTTTCTCGTACATGGTGCAACCGCAAGCCTAACCTAATTTGGTACTTCCACTATGCAGAGCTCCAAGTCTTGTCCAACATCATTTTCAATCTTTGCCTCTTGTCCCACGGCGTGTCAGGAAATTACACTCATATGCGTGTGCACATTGTGAATGTGTGATCTGGGCATCCACATATGGTGCATTTTGGGGGAGGTTGACACGTGTCTGGGTCTTGTATACTGCACCATTGATTGGTTTGCTGAGGCAGCACATGTGGCTGTTCTCCCAACGTAGAATAAACTTGCAGGACTTACATGCACACCACAGTGCATTGCATGCAAACTGTTAATTTTTATCAGTACTGGGTTGGCCAAGTGTATACTTTTGCACATGTACTGTACGTGTGACCCAAAGCCATAAATGACTTCTACATGTAACTTGTCCTCAGTGGTAGTTCAACCATAACAGTCCCAAATCCTCCAATTTCGGTACGATTTTTACCTACACCCTAGCGGGTTAGGGATTTATTTGAACAATTGTGTGAAAGTAAGCAGTGAAGCCTCATTCACTGGGTACATTTGTCAAGAGGTGTTTACAGGAACCTCTGCAAATCCTCCACTGAGCAGGAAACCAATGACACATTCTTTGCGTTTTGATCAACCCTAACCCCAAGGGTGAATGTAAAAATCATGGTGAAATCGGAGGATTGAGGACTGTCAGGCTAATGGGGGAATCAGATCTTGTGTGAAGCAGTTATGGGGACATACGAGAGTGTGTCTTTTTCATGCTCAAAATTCTCCAAGTGTCTAAGATTTTGAAGGGTTTTGGAGGTTTGGGATCAAAGAAGGCTGTCCTGTAAAATCAAAGTCTCCCAAAGTCACGTGTATGGATCAAATATTGACAAATACACGTGCATCAGTTCTTGTGTGTTTGGATACTTGTATTTGTGGGACACATGTACTGAAAAAGTTCACTTCAGTGAAAAAGGAGCAAGGGGCCTGTTTTTATCTGATGTTTTATTTAAAAGTTTTAAGTGACTTTGTGAAATCTCTTCTGGTTGAAACTTTGATCTTTGTTAAGTGGTACAGTGTAGTGGTGAAATGCAAAGAAACTCTAAAAGATGCTAGTTGAGTTCACCTGTTTCGTTTCCTAGTGACCTTGTCAAGTCATTGGCGCTTTGAGAGGAATGACACCAGCATTATAGTTGCCGGAAAAAAAGGTCTTTTCTAGTTATTTTATGGGTAGAGATTTCAAATTGCTCCGTCTTGATTTGATTCTAGCCAACGTGCCACAGACCAAGTACTGTGAGGTGGAGCTGACAGAAGATTCGCACAAAGCCTTTGTCTACGCTGTAAAGAACCACTACTGGTATCAGATGTACATTGACGACCTGCCAATCTGGGGTGAGTGAGTCGGAAGAAACATGTCTTGATCTTCCTGGAGCTAGAGAGATGTGACATGGAGTGTCTCAATTGTCGGAACCAAAATGGTGGACTATGGACACATAATGAACAGCCATTTTGGTACCAGAGCCTTAATTTGCCGCCACTGTCTCTCTACGCAGCTCTGGACTTTGTGTGAATGGGGAAGGTTAGGGCCAGCAACCCTTGGGGGGTTAGGGTTAAACCCAAATCATGTTGCGTTACACGTGAACACAGCCTCCTGGCTATTGTCTTGTGCAGTCTCAAGTTTAGATTCAAAACTACTCAGTGTCAATTTCCAGGTATCGTCGGTGAATCGGAGGAGGCCTCTGAGAAGGTTTCTGACTACTACATCTGGACGCACAAAAAGCTGGACATTGGCTACAACCTCAACCAGATAGTGGACGTGAACCTGACCAGCGAGACCAAGGTCAAACTAGAGAAAGGAGTCAAAGTACCTTTCTCCTACGAGGTAAGCCTGTAACTTTCCCTCTCTCCGTATCCCTTGTTATAACTCCTAAACATTCAAGTCAAGTCTCTTCCATTTGCTTCCAGCCCAAATACAGATAGCCACATTTATGTTTAGTTGGAGCAGATTTCTTACTTAGTGTTTTATTTATGTTTAGCTACGTTGGTTTCTACAAGCTTTAGCAGCACTACATTGGGTTGTTTTCCTCCTCTGCCCCCGCCCCCCTTCACAATGGCCACACCTCGACCCCAGTCCCAAACACTAGGAAATTCTTAATCCTGTGCTATGAAGTTAGCTGCCATCTTGTGCTGTGTTAAAATTCAAAAGAATCAGGGTTTTTGTTTAATCTACCTCAAATAAGCTTTTCATGTAACTGAGTCTAGTTTGCTGGTTAATTAACCCTAACCTTCCCTAACCACACAGAATTGAACACCAGTAAAGCGTATGAATTTGTGGCACTGGGTACTGTACCCCTAAACTGCTTGTGCTTGAACATGGGTTCAGGCATACCCAAAATAAACAGAGTCCAATAGTTTTGGGGCACAGTTTACCATATGGTGTTGGAATTTGTGTGAATGGGTATGGTTCCTAGTAAATCACTCTGGGGAGTTAGGGTTAAGATGGATACAGGTTGGGCAGGGCAAAATAAATCCAAAATTAAACTAATATGGCCATCTTTGGCTGTAGGCAGTGTTTAAAATGATTAATTTCTCCTTTGGCTGTAGGTCAATTGGAAGAAATCGTCAGTGAACTTCAAGAAGCGCTTTGATAAATACTTGGACCCCAATTTCTTCAACCACAGGGTGAGTGCTGTTCAATCAAGTTTTGCTGTGTGAAAATTCTCAAAGTTATTGTTCATTTCAACAGTGTACAGATTCAGCTTGTGGTAGAAGCCACATGCTTTCCCAGAGGTTTTTTACCAAATTTCTATGCATTCTTCTGTTAAGCTTCCTATGCTAAGATGCATTCTTGACACAGTTGTCAAATCAGTCAAAATCAGTCAAATTTCCCATACGTGTCTGTGTACTGGGGGAAATTAATTGGAAGGCATTTTTGACTGTTTTTGACGGTTAAAACAGAAGGAGGGTTAATGTAACATTTGTCTGCCTCTTTTTCACAGATTCATTGGTTCTCAATTTTCAATTCCTTCATGATGGTCATCTTCCTCGTGGGTCTCGTCTCCATGATTCTTATGAGGACACTGCGCAAGGACTATGCCAGATACAGCAAAGACGACGACCTTGATGACATGGTATGACACAGCACACTGTCCATATGCGGCCTTGAGAAAAGGACACTGTTAGGCTAAGTTTTATATTTGGGGCAACAATCTCAGAACGCGGTCTTAAGTTTCCAAAAAGCGATTAATTTATGGAAATTGCCTGCCAAACAAATGAAAAACAGATGTCAAATTCAGTGATATTTCCATGCCATATCACATAGGTAAGGCGTAACTGGGACACACAACTGTCACACTTTTGGACTGGGTACGGTCTGCCAGTCACATATATTTAACCCCAGTATGGATCTTCGCCTGTGCGCCTGAAGAGCAAAAGTAACCACGTACACATGATGCAGAACAGGAAACCAACAAGAACTCACTCCCAATCATGAATATGTATGAGGTAATGGTAAGGTCTTGCTTCACCGATTTTTGACCCCAGGAGCGTGATCTCGGTGACGAGTATGGCTGGAAACAAGTTCATGGTGATGTCTTCAGGCCCGCTTCCCACCCCATGGTGTTCTCGGCTCTGATCGGAAGCGGTTATCACCTGGCCACCGTAGCTCTCGCAGTCATCGTCCTGACGCTCTGGGGCCATCTATATACAGAGTGAGTGACGTCCCACATCCAATTAATAGTTTGCCAGAAGGGTCTTTTCTCGTAATACCCACAAGTGAGGAATTTTTCAAAAATGCAGTGCGTCCAGTTACGTCGCATAACAAAACATCTCACTGAGCTCTCTCTAATGCAAACTGAAATGAAATGACAAAGAAAAATAGCCGTAGGACTCTCTTTTGTGGGATCTGGTCTAATGGTGAATTGCATGCGAGAATTCAATCTGTAGTAAGATTGCCAGTGTGCAGTGAGAAAGGCTTTGAAGGCAACTGCAAAAAGGCTGATACAGACATTTTAGCCTCTGGAGCAGTGAAAGTCCGGAAAGTTTTCAGAGGGCCAACAGTCAGAGGGGTACAAAAGTAAACATCACTTCACCCGAATGAGGATTGTGTCAGGAGACCAGTCTCTGTTACCCAACACTTGTTTGATTGTTTGCAGTCGAGGGTCCATCCTGAGCACCAGCATCTTTGTCTATGCTGCGTCTGCTCCCGTCAATGGCTACTTTGGCGGCGGCCTCTACTCAAGGATGGGAGGTAGGCAGTCACACGGTCGTTGCAGGCCAAGTTCGATCAGAGACCATGTATAGACCCCCGGTCAATTCCCCCGGCAATCGATGTACAGAATATATCCTGGGCATCGGGCACAATTGAACAAAGCCGTAGTGTAATTGAAGATTTATCCACGTGAAAATTGTTTGTGTGTCTGTATCCGCCCCGAGCTGAAGTGCACCCCCAATCGGCGAAAGAAAGAGAGATGGTTACAAGCGGGTTTCTGCGTGTACGCTAAGACCATACATGCCACAGTAAATTAGTTACGCGCACTCAGCGTGCTCCATGTCAAACTCACATTGTACTTGCGCGCCTCATGGTGCACTTATGCGGGGAGTACCCAAAAAACAAACCCTTTTTTGTTCCGCTCAGAGCGGATTGGCTTCCCTTCTGTACAAACTGAAAGGTTGAACTCTTTGCTATAAACTTATCCAATTAGTCGTGCTAGAGATGGGCTGAATAAAACGAACCTTAAGTTCTGGAACACAAGGTGATCTGGTTGTGGGCATGCGTTGGACCCCCCACCACGGTTGTTATCTGCATCGCTTGAATATGCTTCATGTAGTTGAAAGTTCAAAGGTGGTTAAACTTGAATCTTTAGTCGTAGGCCTCTTGGCAACCCAGATTGCTGCGCTTGGTCGGTGGTCTTTTGTTCCCATCAAATTTCAACTTTTTCACTCTTGATCAGGCAAAGTGTGGATCAAGCAGATGCTGCTGAGTGCCTTCCTGTTGCCTTTCCTTGTCTGTGGCACGGCTTTCTTCATCAACTTCATCGCCATCTACTACCATGCGTCCAGAGCCATACCCTTTGGGACCATGGTAAGTCTGTGATCCGCTTTAAAACATACAGTATTGGTTTATTCAGAGGGCGAACCTGGCTCTGCCCGGTCCAAGGTGCCAAAGTCATAACAAGGTAGACAAACGTAGATGTGACCAGAACAGATCCCCGCCATTCTGCTTCGCTCTGTCCCCTCCCTTTGAGACAAAGGGAGGGGACAGGTTAAGTCTTCATCCTGGCACCGCTAGCCTTGCTTTATCCGCCGAGATTTCATGAAATAACAACGGCCTGTGGGGGACGAAGGCTACAAGACTGTAAAGACCAGATAGATAAGTGGACAGTTCTGCCGCAATTGACTTACAAGCTCAGCCATCTCATCTCCTCGGGCAGTAAACAACCCATCTGTGACTTTTTTTTTCCCAAGAATGGTCATGTGAAACTCAAAGAAACATACAAACATGTTATGTTTCCCCCGACAGGTGGCGGTGACGTGTATCTGCCTGTTTGTCATCCTTCCTCTCACCCTAGTCGGCACCATAGTCGGCAGGGCTTTGGCCGGCCAGCCCAACTTCCCCTGTCGGGTGAACGCTGTACCGAGGCCCATCCCCGAGAAGAAGTGGTTCATGGAGCCGGCGGTGATCGTCATGCTTGGAGGAGTGCTACCATTTGGCTCCATCTTCATCGAAATGTGAGTGTGAGAAGGGATAGAGGCCGAATGAAAAAAATGGTTGTGTTTCCGATTAGCCATCCCACCTAGACAATTATGCAGAACCTGCGTATAGAAACTTTGAGTGCCACCTGTAGAGCCCAAATTTTAGAAGTTTGGAATTGGTTTCATTTCATTTTTGAATTGGTCTCCCTCCTAAATTTACACATTCTTCAACTCCTGAACTAGTTAAAAAATGTCTGAAAAAAAGGAATGTTTCCCCTGATAAGTTGCAATTAATGTGTTTTTAGTAAGGGTCAAGATGGGTTTCCATAAACCGAAGGACAAAAAATAAGCATTGTTGGGGGTCAAAGGTCAAGGTCGCAATGAATATAAATGGACCTAAAGTGGTGTTTGAAGTGCGTCACGTAAGCGACTTGCAGGTGGTATCTGCTTTTTGTGTAACTTTGCCCCCCTCCCCCCCCCGTCACAGGTATTTTATCTTCACCTCCTTCTGGGCCTACAAGATCTACTACGTCTTTGGCTTCATGCTACTCGTCTTCTTCATCTTGGCGGTGGTCACAATATGCGTCACCATCGTCTGCACATACTTCCTCCTGAACGCGGAGGACTACCGCTGGCAGTGGACGAGTTTCCTCGCGGCAGCATCGACGGCGCTATACGTCTATTTCTACTCCTTCTACTACTTCTTGTTTAAAACAAAGTGAGTCCAGGCAATTGAATCTTGTCTTTTGGAAGTTGTTAGCTTCAATTTGGAATTTGCCTATTAAAGTGCTGAGAGTAAGTCAACATCGGGGGGCAAACAGTTTATGAGAAACAAGGGAGAGTGCAGCGATTTTCTTCTGTCATTTTCTTGAAAGTGAGTTCAGGCAATTGAAAGCAGTGTTACTTAGAAAGTGGTTATTTGTAGTTCAGAATTTGCTCGTTACGGTCCTGAAAGTAACTCAAAGTCGGCTGGTGACTCTCTCAAGAAAGTTAAGAAAAGAAATAGGGCAGTATCAAAGATCCTGTCGCAGGAAGATTTCTTGGAAGGAAATCAGACCATCATATGGGGACAAGTACATAACGAGGCTGGTGTCACAGTATACCGAGCGTGGCTGATGTTCAAATTTGCTGTTGTAATTTTTGTTCATCCACAGAATGTATGGCTTATTTCAGACAACGTTCTATTTCGGCTACATGGCCCTGTTCAGTATAGCCCTGGGCATCATGTGTGGCACTCTCGGATATGTCGGGACCAGCACGTTCGTCCGGAAGATTTACTCCACCGTGAAGATCGACTGAGGCCAGGGACCTTTTTTTTGTCAGTTTGAAAGCGACACAGACACTGCAAAGCTATGATTTGATTAGAATTTTCCCCAGAACCTCGTGCCTACATAACTCACCTGTCTCAATACGCACCTGCAATGCCATATTCTGCTCTGTATAGTTTTTGCACCTGTGCTTTTTTGTAGGTGTTGTATGCAGTACGTATCGGTTGTCCACTTACGCCAATTTATTCGTAATCAACAAGGATTGTAGGTAACTCACATGGTAGGGAGCGACTGAGGGTTAACCCTAATCCCCTTAGGGACCATTGAAATCATGCATATGCTCGTTGGATTCAGAATGGTTAGGGTTAAGTACCAGTTTTACTCAACTTACGCTGGAGCAGATCAAAGCGATTTTCGTCAACCAAACCAGTTCATTGGTGGTAATTGGGTTTAGCAGGTTTTGAGATCTCCACAGGCCTTAAGAGCGATTTGTCCCGTTAAATAGCTAATGAGATAGGAAGTGTTGTAACATGAATCCTACCTTCAGGAAGCCTTTTTTTTTTAAAGTGCATCTCGTTTGTATTTTTAATGTTGCATTGACTCAAATGAAGTGAAGAAGACGAATGTAATTGTAGTCATGAGTACGGCATCGTTGCATCGCCCCCAGAGCAAAAGCACATCATTCTAAAAAGCCGAGAACCTTCCATATACCGATGGTGTACATTCCCAACAAATTCAGATTTGAAGTTGTTGCTAGGAAAAATAAACATTTTTAATTGGTGTAGGGGGTAATTTTCCTGCACCACTGCACTGAAAGCAAAAAAAGGGGCAAAACATCTGCTAAAAGCCAAAAACAGTCTGTATTTTCCAACGGTCCTCGCTGCTTTTTACAGAGCTGGTATTTGTAAGGCTTGACATGGCTCTTTAACCCTAACAGTCCCGAATGCTACAGAGTAATACTTAGTAGTAAAATGTAGTACTCAGCCCTGTCGCTTGTAAGAGGACATGATGACATTATTCTCTGAAGCCATAAAATACAATCGAGAAGACAATGTACCATACAGTGCTGTGGCACTATGAATGCATGGTTTCATTGTTCTCTGCACGAGTGACAACGGAATAAACCTAGCCAGAACTAGTAATCTGTAGCGCTAGGACCTTCGGGCTCAGAGTGTTACGTAGTATTTTGTAGTACTGAGTACTCTAAGCCAAACAATGCCCGGTACTGTCAGGGTTAAAATTGACAGCCCAGTTATCAAAAACATCGGTTTAAAAGTTAGCAAAATTGTTTTTGTATATTTCAAGTATTGTGTTTATATTAAAAAAAAGTGCAAATATATATTAGGAAACTGTCCATCGCCTCGGCACAAACATTGGTTGTTAGGGTATGTCACAGTGTCTGTGAAGTCTGTTTATCGTTTGTTTTGGTAGTGTATATTTTGTAGAGGTGTTCGTACTAACTGAAGGTGTGAATATTTTACGTGGTTAAGATGGCAGCAAACCAACACGATTGTATCCCCCTTCTCCAAACCGTACTTCCAGTTAAAAACTCCATACGGAGTAGGACAATGCTTATACATCCTCCAAGAAATAGTTTTTTTTTTCCTCAAAAAACTGGAAGTGGTTTGGAAAAACCTGAACAGGGTAACAGCCCTGTGTTGAGTACATGTACAATACATGTATGCTTTCTTCCAAGCGCAGTAGAGGCTTAGAATTTCAAAACTCATTGTTCTCTTGCCTTGAAACTGCACTAATGGCCGCATCTCATAAAAGCTTCGACTTCTTGGAAACGCTTCATCTACAAAGTGATGAATTCTGAATTTTTTTATTTTATGGATTTATCAACTTGCCCTTTGATCCTAGCAATATAATTTCACTAGTTTGTTGCAGATACGTTGTGTAGAAACAAGTGGCGTAACGATGGCACGTGCCCCCCCCCCCCATTTGAAATTTATTTACAACCTCTGCTGCAGTTCATTGTCTTTTTGTGCCCCCTTGAAAAAAGTGTGTGCACCCCCGACTGCGCCTTACCCCCGGACACAATAGTCCTAGTTACGCCATTGTTAGAAACATAAATATTTTGTCATGCTTCTTTGATACAAATTTGAAAATAGCCAAATTGCTGGTGTGTGGAACTCTGCGTCACTCTTTTCTGTTTTAGCCAAACTAGCATCTTTGGGGACCTTTCTCTCGACGTTGTATTTTTGCTTACCACTTTCTGGCTGAGTGAACATAAAATTGTATCGACACTAATTAAAGTGATTTATAATTGATTGTTTGATCTGTAAATGACAGACTGAACCACCTATCACAATTTTTACAGTAAATTGGACCGATTCATTTTATGGATAGGTGCATTTACACAGCTTACATTCATGAAAGATAGCTCACTTGATTGTCACAGTCACCTTGGACGTCTTTGAGAACTGTCTCCTGAAGCAAACTTACACCTCAATACAAGATCGTCAAATTTAATGTATAATATTCAGCTGTGAAATCTGATTTTCCATAGCAGACTTGTAAATAGCTTTGTATATTTTCGGTGTCTATGAAGAGAGGTGGGAGGCATTTCGAATTTCTCATTCTTATTTATAGTTGATATTAGTGAAAGGTGTGGTTGTGGTTCACGCCATGTTCACGTATCTCAAGTACTTAAGGTTATTTAAGCCTCATTGCTCAATATGTTTAACATGAACCAAACTTGGAGACATTTCATGCTGTCTCTAAACCCCCTCTCGATTCAGATGCTGTTTTGTGTGGTCTGCCAGACCAGAAATAGAGCCAAATTTTCAAATAATTGTTGTTCAACAAAACCGTCAACATGAATCATTAAATTTTCGTCGGGTTTAGAATCTAAATTTAGCTGCTGTGATCAGCCATTTTTTTTTTCATTTGAGGTACAAAGTTTTTTTAGTATATCTTTTTCCTCAAGTCTTTCGAAAGGTTTTAAAGTTTTTTGTCTGCAGAACCCGTGAAACGTTCCCTGTTGAAATGTCCATCCCTTTTAAGTAACTTCAAAAAGTTACTCGCATTCGGTTTGATTGAAAATTGTGCCGTGCAGGATGGCTCCCGTGCAGTCTCTGTTGCATTTATGATGTGACACAGCCATGAATATGTTGCGCAATGAGACAGTTCGGTATTTTACATTTAGCAGCACATGCGCTGAAGGAAGTGCGTCTGAGGTTATTCGGGAACAGTCGGTCTCACGCCCACGCCGACTTTACACGTGTGGTTTGTTCTTGAGTGATCTGCCCTGTTAAAATACCGAACTGGTTCATTCACAAGGCATGGCATTTGGGTAACTTGAAACAGTCTCATTAAGTTCACCCCTACTTGTTGGCTGTTTCTTGTGTTCTTAGGTCAATAAATGACTGTGTACAGTTTGCAAAAAAATTGTAAACATGAGGGAAATGTTTTGTTCACCTCACCATTCGTATTTGAAGCCAACCCGTGCTGAAATTGTAACTCTAAGCTGAGTGTTAGTTTTATAGCTTTATTTCCTCATCCACCATTGGCGCATTGGGCGACAAGATTCTTCCCTCGGTTGCTGACACCGGCAACCCTCCAGACGAGTGGCACCGAGCCAGATTTAAAGCAAAATTTAAATAACGTACGGCAAAAGTTCGACGTCTGAAACAATAAATTAGGAGCGACAAGGCGTGCTAGCAGGCAGAAGATCGATACTTGAAGGTGCTTGGAACGACACCGACTTGGTTTTAGACGTCGCTCTTTTCATGGGCCAAACCCAATGCAAATGTATTTAGTTTGTTTTAAACCAAAAATCAATTGGGTCGACCCGTATCGCTCTTAATTCTTTTTGGTTTGGCACCACCCTAGAACGCCTGTCAGAAATGGGTGTTGAACAAGTTTCCTTTCACGGGGAAGAGAGATGACTTAAAAAGCTACTTCCGGACCATCAGCTGCGTTTAAACCACGAGCTCCTTCTAAACTGCAGAGCTAAATATGCCTATCAACGAGCAACAGGGAGTGCCAGACCGAATATCAGCGAACCCAACTGGGCATTGAGCCCCCCCCCCGTTGGTTTGATATCAATCACATTGAAACAAACGGAACAAACCTATCACCACTTCCATCAGTGAGATAAAGACGTCTGTGGTGAATTCTGTTTTCATATTTTCTAATCTTCACAGAGGATCGGTGCAGGGTAAAACAAAAAAATACTTAAACGGGCAGCGTATCGTAACTACGTAAATATACAGCATGCGCACAGAGCCCTATCCGCTGCTAGCTAGCTAGGCGTGGCCACAGTATTTTAGGGGTCCGCGTCCGACTCTGTAAGAAATTTCATTTAGTGGTTCATCGACAGTTAAAGAACGCGCCCCCGTGCGGCGTACTTTTGTGTATCGCGGACACACTAGTCTGGTAGTGACCCTTCTTTGGCGTGATGATATGAGCCGAGACCGCAGTTTGATGGTGACCAGACTACTTTCAATTTTGACACCGCCGAGATCCGTTGATGGCCTTGAAAGCGTGTAGACTTCTGCACGGCGGGGCAAAACGGAAATTTGAAATCATTACTTGCTGGATTGTCTGGGAGGACGCACAGATACACAGGTTTTAAAAATCAGTGGTGAGTATAGAACGTGAATTTTTGGGCCTTGCAAACTATGCTCGTGGTTTGTTGTGCCAAACGGTAACGTTACGCCATCAAGGTAGAAAGGGCCGAAAGGGTTCTTAGACTTTACTGGGTGGCGCTCTTAACTCTTCGACGTTCCCGCTGACTTTCCTCATGTAGGCCTACATGTACATACATACTGCTGTCAGCAGTGATCCTTGTTGAAAGTCTTTTTCAAAATTACGCAGTAAACTACTGATTAACTCCATACATCATTGCTGTTGAGCGTATGTCAGAGCATAGTCACACATATAAACAGAAATTTAGTCTGAAATTCAAAAATGGTTGCGTCCGGAAATTTATCCACAACTTGCATACAAGTGTTTTGAACCCTAGCCAGCGAGTCCCGCATCAATCTTTATCTGTATTGTCGGCAAAGCTTCCAGAGGACACATCACACCAACCAAGAAGTTCATCAAAGTTGACAAATTCTTGTAAGTCATTTCCACTTTTGTTTACACTTACAACTTTTCAGTGAAAAGAGTTCATTTTGCACTTCCAAAAAGAAATAAAGAAAATCAGGCAAATTAACATTTCATATTGCTTTTTAGCAGGTCTTTAAACTCAGCACTTATGAAGGGGAAATTTTGGGCATATTAAATGAAATGACACCTGTTTAGTTTGGATTTTGAGGTAATATTTCCCGAGCAAATTAACAAGGCACAATAGCCAAAAAGTCAAATGCACAACATTAGGCACGTCAGGACTAAGTCATGCCACATCAAAAATACTGTCATGACAAGATGGAGACATGTTCATATGCATGTAGGCTACATGTATTCCATGATTTAGTATTCAGTGGTTATACATTATAGTCTGGTGGTGGTACTGCATCACTGTTGGACGTGCAGTGAGATCTGTTGATCTACCACCGTCAAGTAATTTTTCTAATTCACAAAAAATGTGTATTTTGTCAATATCTGGTCAGGTCAGTCATGCATTTTTTAAAAAATACAGCCAGCATTGACTGATTTCATCTTATTTATCAAATTCTCCCTTGGGAAGAACAAGCTAAAGATCGACAGATGACACAGTGCAGTTGACCAATCAAAATCGCAAGAAATCCAGCCGTCTCATTGGCTGATAAGGATGTTTTAATGTGGTGACAAAATGTAGCGTCACATGCCTCAGATTTAACGGTTAAGGTCAGTGAACCATCCGTTAGCTGGAACTTGGAGCATTGCAGTGCAGTGACAAATTGTTGTAATTTTGGGTATCATCCTTGGCAAAATAAAACTTTGAAATGAGCTTCTGTCTGTTCATTAAGTCTATGCAGCACTGATCAGTTTGTAAAAGGTAGAAGCACCAGGTTGCTGCTGACAAGTTCCAACTTTGGAATGGGAGCCATGTTGTTTAGCCCAAGTGGTGTTGTATACTGTATTGACTTCCGTACTGCGGAATAACAGCTTGTGCCCTGCCCTAACCTCCCTCCCTCAGAAAACATTTACATACATGTATGGTTTCGAGTAATAAGGTATTTGCTCAACAGAGTGGGGTCACTTTTTTTTTGAAAGGTATATTAATCTGAGCATTCTATTGAAACGTCAATAAAATCCGGGTCTGAACCTGGTGGTTCTGACCAAAGTTCAATTGCCTTATTCACAGCCTGATTAATTGAGCTATTACTTTGTTTGTCGAGATCTTTCGGTCATCATAAGTAAGAGCTGTGCATCGTTGGAAAAATTCATGCATTGCTTCACTTAGGGGCAAAAACCCACAGACAAGATATATGCATTGAAATTGAACTTAGGTGCTGCCACAAGTAGGCAGCGTGTGCTTTCCACACCAGCGGTTGTGCAAATACACTTTTCTTCCACAGAGCCCCCCTAATGAAGTGCTAAATATTTAATAGCAGTTATCAGTGACATTATAATCAGCCTATCTCCATTTATCTTCTGTCCATGAAGATAACAGCAACCCCAGATACACAGTAGCCTTTGTTTGCACCTTTGCACAGTGCATGCCTTGCTGAGCCTGTTTGGAGGTTTCTGTTAACAAGATCGGATCACCCAAAGACTGATAGACTAAAGAGCTGTACTTTGCTGTTGGTATCACCATACCATTTTGGGTGTGCTTCAACAAAGTTTGTATAGATCTGTACTGATGAAAGTTTGAAGAGTTTGTTATACTCATGAATAAAATAACCCGTACAAAATATGTACATTTACAACTTGTCATTTGTAAAAGCTGTTTTAGTTACATGTTTAGCTTGTTTTCAGCTCAAATGCCATTTATATAGGATTTGTCTATTCTGTGCACATCATGGGACATGTTAAAAAATGTAGATGTACATCTTATAGTCAATTTGAAAAGTTTTTGGGGGGATTACACTTGTACATGTAGCTTTGGGGAGTTTTTCAGATCAGGTATGGTTTAAAGAACAGTCCCAAATCCTCCAATTTCAATATGATTTTGCATACACCCTAAGGAATTAGGGTTCATTCAGGTGTTTGCCACAATGCTGAACATGTGCATTCGTGTAGTTCAAAGGTAATAATTACACTTGTACATTTTGTAGGTCTGTTGAGGTTATCCCTCCTATGCAAAGATGCATTCTTGACACAGTTGTCCGTCAAAATCAGTCAAATTTCCCATATATGTGTCTGTGAACTGGGACAAATCAAGTGGAAGGAATTTTTGACTGTTTTTTGACAGTAACAGCAGAGGGAGGGTTAAACGGAGTGAATGTATACTGTTCTTGTACATTCATGTACATTTACATGTACATTTGTGGTACGTTCTACATGAAGGGTACATCGTGTACACTTTGTATTGATTAGGCTACCATTGTGGTACATGTAGGTATATCGCACATGTACAGTGTATGTTCGTGACTGGGCGTAAGGTAGTTATATAACACTGCTGGTATTGATTATTAGCTACGGTGTGCTGTGTTGAATACAGGTACCCCACTGGCACAGTGGTGTGTGGTTTTACTTGTTCAAAGCTGGATTCAAAACAGCCATCAATCCATGAATGTGGCAAATGTGCCACTCTTTGAATTAACAGTAAATGCTCCAGCTGTGTGTTTTTGCATTTGAATGTAAATAACACTATACACTGTGTTAGAACAACTCGGTACTTGTCCGGGGGCACAGGGTTCAATGTGGACCGCACAATAGAGTATAATCACACTGTTTGTTGCCGTGGATTGACCAAAAGGATTCAAGTTTGCACCAAGACAAAGTGGGTTATAGCCACATATGTACAGTCATACCAAACAGCAGGGCATCAATGTACCTACATGTACATCAGTTACAGAAAAATCTTTCTCAAATACGGGTATACTGTACGAATATTTTCAGAAAATATTAAATCTGAAAACCAGATGGTTCCTGACCAAAGCGCTCCAAACAAACTGATCATAAATTTATCCAACTATTCAGCTTGTACCAAACTATTTATACTGTTGTTAGTAGAACTGTATAAATCCCCCCCCCACAAATAATCTGTCCAATTCAAAATTGTTCCAAAATAACTCAATTAAATTGTATATGTACATTTCTTCCATTTCAAATTCGGTGATGTAATGTGCTGTTGAGTGGGTTCATGCCTAAGATGAACAGAAAAATACTGTTTTTATTTTGAAACCTCACTTGGAAAAATGGTAAGAAGAGTTGGAATTCATCATCAAGTAAGACGAATAACCTGCACTTTAAATTTCCGTAGTCACCCCATACTCACCTAGTCTCAAAAGTTGGACAAGTTCATTAATTGCGGCCTTTAACATTTCCACGCAAGATTTCGTGCATTCAGTGTCTTAAGTGAATGACTTACAGCAGACTAGGTGAGCAAACCCTTGTCGTGTGCCGGGATACACCGATTTCACAGTTCAGATATGTTGACACATTTCATTATCCCTTACCCTTTTGGTTAGAGTCAAGCTGAAGGGTTCATGCAGGTTTGCAGCATACATGTACGCAGGTTTGTAGGGTACATACACCTGTACAATGTACATTAATTATTACATTAATATTTGTGCCCTCACAGTGAACAGTTTGTACACGTTAAGTATCAAGGTTTGTTAATGTTGTCCCTTTGATATTGCTCACAGCATTTCTTGTACTGCTTGTTTTGTTTTTACATCACAGGTTCCTAGAATGAAGTCCATACACGTGTTACTGGTGGTGTAGGCAGTGAGATTGTATGCACCATGGCATTCAGCTCAGTACTGCAGGTACATGTAAGGCCGTGACCGAATCACTTGGCTGTGGCTAGACATTGCATAGACTTGTGCATAATTTCAAGCCCCAATCAAGTAATTCAGACACTCTGTGTGAAGTCGGAAGTGGGCGTAGCCGGCGGTAAGGCGAAACCCAAAAAGTTGTGCTTCTCATTGTCTGCCCCTGCCCCGAAAATCATGAAGAACCTGTATCTTTTTGTTTGAAAAATCATTTCAAAACTTTTTGTGCCAACTGTAGAGGCTTCATATATTTATTTGTGGTTTGTGCATCGTCCTGTAATCATTTACAATGATCGGCATAGAAGGTGGTTTCCTCTTGTGCGTTTTTACCCACAACCCGTCTGCTGTCTAAGTTCAGCCACTCTTTGTTCTCTCAACCAGGGAATCGACCTCAAGAACCTTGTTTGCCTTTCTGACGGGTGATGAGACTAAATTGTGGCGGCTTTGGTCAGGAAAGGAAATTAAACAGTTCAAAAAAATCATCGACTCGTCATTGTGAAAACAAAAAAATGCCTCTTTTTAGGAGGCATGGCTTCTGTTTGGCCCTTTCTGCGATTTGCTAATGGCTAATAAACAACGTTTACGATATTAACCCTAACACTCCTCAGTCCTCGAACAGGTGAAGGATTGAGGAGGGTTAGGGTTAAATCTGACATTGTCACCTATTGCCATACAGCTATCGACCATCATCCCATATTTATTCACCTTCTCCTACATGTAGATGTACCTTGGCTGGGCCAACAGCCTCCTGTGTGAACAGGGAATCCTCATCGATGGCTTGCACCAGTTAAGAAGCGGCACCATCTTCTGTAATCTGATTGAGCTGCTCACCGGCTCTAAGCTCCTGCCTGCCGACCAGGTTAGTCTTCCATCTTGCGGATGAAACGTTGCTCCCATTTCCCCCTGAAGTCTTGTTTTACCCGGCCAGAAAAATTTCAGGCTTGCACTTTTTCCTTGGATCAGCTGATTTCGCCATTCTTCATACTTGTGTCATTGAAAATTGAACAAACACTGTACAAAGTCTTATAAAGATTGGAAATTCCTCGCTTTTGGATCAATGTCCAAGTCGCTTGCTTGAAATTTACAAAATATCTGATGAATCTGTACGTATTTTTAAGGTCATTAGAAGCGCACAATTAATAAGATGTAACAGAAACCTGCTAAATTAAGCCAAGTCAAATAATGAAGATAACCGAACCATATCTCTTTCCTGTGGTGAGTAGTTTGATCATGAAATGCCTGTAGTGTACGGAACATTAAATGCATTGCTTAGAAAAGTTTTTTGAAAAGCGCTATCAAGTGGAAAAATCATATTGTGCGCATTACTTCTGCAGTCTTTTCACAGAAGCTGTGTAATTTCAAAATTGCAGGACTTCTATAAAATGGAAGTTTGAATATCTTCATTTGTTGGGTGTTTTCTTTATCATTTGCAAACGTTGTTTGCTGGTAATGTCACTGGCATATATGGAAGCTGAGTTTCACATCTTCCTCCCATTTTTGTAGGATGCTCTCTCAGAAACTGACGACAGTGTTGCTCTTGATAATGTCCAAGTTGCCTTGGATTTCTTGACTGGTATCGGTGTCAAAATGGCAGTCAGTGCCGAAGGTAAGGGCAGATTTTAGTAGAAAGATTGAAAGAATGGCAATTTCAAAACAGGCCCATTGATTAATTGATTGAATTTGTTCATTCAACCAATTGAGTTTTAATCAATCACTTAATTGGTTTCAAGAATGTGTTATTTTAATTTCTTGTTTTGGGGAGGTTTATTACATGTATCATGGTTGAACAGTTTCTTCAAACTACATATTTGGTATCAAGTATCTCGTGTTATATGTATTTGTATTTTATGGTCAATGTGGAAAAAAGTCTTGCTTAAATTGCCACCCGCTAGAATGGTTGATTATAATCAGTTGGTTGATCATTTATCAGCATACTGATAACAAACTTGAATTTACTTGTGGAAGTTGATCACACACATGTTCATGTGGTTATTTCCCTCCCAGGCGTTGTCTGTGGTGAGTTGAAGAGCATTCTTGATGTCATGTGGTCCATTATCCTCCACTGTACAGTTCATTCACCAGGTACGTAGAAATGTCTGCTCTAAAAATGACGTGAAATTTTGCAGGGCTTACACTCTCTCCATTTTATTCGCTGTTTTTTGTTTTTTTCCATGATCTCATCAGAATACTTCTACTTCATGAACAGGACTTGCTAGCTGAAGGTGTCTGTCATAGTAACCATTTGGAATGGAGAAAAGGTTGAACTCAAAGCTCTGTCTTGCCTTGATAGCTTTCAAAGCTTTTTCCTGAGTGCTCAAGTTTTGTCTCTTTGTTCTAAAACTGATTACTCCCAGAACGCGCTGCCTACCAGCGAACCGTGCGCATCGGTCGCAAACTGCTTCTTCAGTGGTGTGGGGAAGAGTTGGCCGTCAGCATTGACACCAGCCAGAGCATGGCGGCAGTGTAAGTCTCCCAGTCACATCACAGAAGCACAGAAGGTGTTGTGAAGTGGGTGGGTCTTGAGAGATGAGAGGAATTGGATGGGTGATTAGCTCTCGGTAGGCTGTGCTAGAATTGCCTAAATATTTTGTGTTCGCGAGGGAGAATCAGGGTCAATCATCTTAATTAACCCTATTTAGTAATGTCAGAAGGGAAGTGTAGTGGCTAGAAATTTATGAAATGAAAAACCATGATAGTGACATGTCATAACTAAAAAAGACACAATTTTTAAAGTCATTTTGTATGAAGAACCCTTTCAATGTGAAATCCTCTATTCAAAATCTCGGTAGCTTTTTTTTTTTTACAGAGAAACTTTGAAGTCACTGCAAAGGAAGCATAATCTCCGCCCCATCACAAAAACAGACTGCGTTTAGGACCATGCTATTGTCTTTACCTCTTGTCATGTTTCTGACTGAAACAGGTTTAGTGGGAACAATCTCTTGTCGGATCTTCTGTCTTTACACTGCTCCTTCGAGAACATTCAAGATGCTCGGGTAAGAACTACACGTACCTACGGGAAGCCAGTAATGTAGTGTTAAGTCAGTCAAAGTAATGTCAACAAATCACTGTGAATTTGCTCGTTGAATTTTGGTTGCATTCTGTTGCGTGGTGTTTTCATGGCAGAGCATTCACGGCAAAAACTGTTCTCACGGTAGCGTACAGTAATCCACCCCGAGCTGAGTTGCACCCACAATTTGGAGAAAGAAAGACAGGTGGTTACAAGCGGATTCTTGCACGCATTCTGGGTGTACGCAAAGACCATACATTAAGGAATAAACCCGTTATTGATCTCCATTATAAACGTGCACCTATGCCGTGAGTACCAAAAAAAGCATGCCCTCTTTTGTTTCGCTCAGAATAGATACTCTTTGAAATTCACTCATGAGATTTTTCACCAGTGGTGTCTTGCTGCTTGGATTTTGATATCTGTGAATGTGCAGCATCAAAAAATGTTATGGAGTAGTACCCTGTCAAGTGACTTTTCAAAAGTTTGTGTATTGCTGACAATGTCATTGAGATAGGATCACATCTTCCGCACATCTTGACAGGATAAGTACCTCGTCAATCTGACCAATGGGATTCTGGCTGCGGAAGATCACTTTGGAATCTCAAAGACACTACTTGGGTAAGTCTAGGCTCTCACCTTAAATGCACATGCAGGGGTAACTGACTCTCTATAGACAAAAAATCCGAGGAAAAGCCATTCCTGACGGGTCATCATACTCGTGTACGGGTTTTAACTTTTTCAAGACTTGCATTATAGCAAGTCACGACACTCTGTTGGTCTGACAGAAATATATAACACACTGGTATCACCTGCGCGCGAACAGGGTGGCCTCACAGTAATGGCTTCTAATTCTGGTAGCTAGATTACTCTGTAGGAGAAACGTCAAGTTTTACTCTGAAGGAAATGAAACAAGCCTGGAATGGATTTCACATATGTTATAGTAACTTAAGGTACTTGCAAGGACCTGGTAGCCTGGTATTTTGTATATGTTGAAATATACGTCAAAATGTTTTGTGTTAAGGTGAGTTTTTTTTTTTTAAATTATCCATCAAAACCTTGATAAATGGCTAACCTTACTGACACATTTTGGTTAGACCAGGTGACATTGGAAAACTGATTGTAGGATTTGATGTTTTGCCTGCAGACCGGCGGATGTAGTCAACGGGACGGCAGATGAGCATTCCTTGATGATTTACATTTCCTTGCTCAAGAGAAAGGTCAGTTTCCTTCTTCAGCATTTGGTTTTTAGGTCTTGCGCCCATGAGTTGGCCAACAAAAATATACTGCTTAGTATAGCAATTTAAGCAAAACACAAACAGACGCTCAGACTTGTGATGTGTGTTTGCCTAGGAAATGTTCCTGTGATTGGCAGTGTTGTCAAGACCTGTGACCTGTCTTGTGTCTGGTCTTGTGACTGATCTTGTGACTGGTCGCGCGACAAGATCTCATTACTGGTTTTGTGGCTGGTCTTGTGAGCGGTCTTGTAACCTTTCTCGTGACTGGTCTTGTGACTGGTAGTTTGGTCTTGTGAAGTTGTGAGGCTCTCCACTATATCACTGGTGATAACCAGATCTACATGTACGCACATGTGAGTGCCATAGAATTTCTCTCATGAGGAAAGTTGTACCTAATCCCCAATGAAGGTATCGTTGGAAGGCCTCTTTTACAGACTGTGTCCTGGAAAAATACCGGAGGCACTCTCTGGTCAGAAATACATCCTCTAATAGTGATTCTAGGTTTTGTTTTCTTTTAGGTGTCTTTGCTTGTTTCCAGCTCGCTGTCTTCAGATGAAGATGAATTCATCAAAATATCACCCCATAAGCCGGTGAGTTCAGCAAAGAATTATCTCTAAAATTGCATCCCTAAATGCGCGAGTGTTAGACACAGATGCAGTTTTTGTATAGCTGTGTATTTTGCAATGTGTTATTTTCTTTTCATTGCCATGCGGTTTAATCAGTCCCCGCTGTCGAATTCACTGGATTCAAAGTTCACAAAATTGTTGAGGACTAAAAGAGAGTTTCAGCTCATGTTTCACCCGGCTAATTTAGGAAAGTTGTTCATCAAGCAGCTCTGTATACATACATGTAATCTCAATTGTTGTAATGTAGCTGTCGTCTCTGCCGAGGTTCAAATAGTGCGCTTTGGTTTGACTCGAGTTCGCACCAACCTCGTTAGAGATTCTTAGGCTGGAGAGGTCGGGAATATAATGGTACCCAAATAGCGAGAACATCCTGAGGTTGGAAGAGGGCTGGCCTCAATTAGTAGTGAAAAGACGTTTTTCTTTAAACAGGTTTATACAAATAACGTCTCTTAAATAAACACACAAAAATTTATCAGCATTGTTAGAGTGAGAAAGATATTTACTAGAGCATAGGAAATTGAATTCTGGGGCGTTTCAACTGTACCACGTTCATCAAGAAATTCTCTGGAGATTGAGAGGCCTGTCTCTCGAACCAGCCATTTACTTTCGTGCAGAAATTTGTTTTTCATCATTTAACAGAGCAAGGTTTGAGATCATCTTAACTCGACTTTACCAAGATTTGAGGCAGTGTTTTCTAATGACCGTTTGTGTGTATCCTGATGATATTTGACAAGTTACTCAAAGTGAAGCTTACTAATCCAAGCAATTAACAACTGATACTCGTAACTGTCATTCTTAAACCCAATAAGCCCACCATTAAATTACCCCAAGCTGTGTGCAAGCAAACCAGCAATTTTCAGCATCACAGGTGCATTCAATAACATATGACTTTGGTCCCTTGGGAGAACGTAGTGCAAGGTTTTGGATATGACGAACCATACTTGAAAGTACTATCTTCTGGTAGGCAGAACATGGTTGATTATGCAACTACAGAGTAAATCCCTGCAATCTGATTGGTGGATCATTAATCATGTGTCAGAACAAAAAATGAAATTGGATGTATTATTGTTCAGCCACTTTGTATGTCAGATGAAGTAGTAGACAGTTCAAGTATGTAGGTCAGGGATTTGTTCAGGACTTATTCGCCTCTGTATCAAAACAAGTAACAGCACGGGCCCCCTCTACCTCGCTTTGTGTCGTATTTTTATTAACAGTTTGATTTCACTGCGCCACTCACCTTTACAGATAGCACGTGCACTCACCCAAACTCGCACCTTTAGGTTTACGAGAAAAAAATCGCTGCCACGGAAACAAAGAACGGGCAGTGCCAAGAAGCGTAGCAGGATCGACCGGGTGGCGTCGTGTCCGTTTTGTGTTGAGCCCTGGACAAGGGTGTCACAGGGCGTGGTTCTCGAGGTGTGTACTCATATTTGCCTTTTGCAGCCATCTTGAAGATGCTGAACGAGACCATCTCTCCTCCTCCCCTCTGTTTAACCCCCCCAGATGATGCGGTGGAGGCAGCATAATGTGCTTCATTTTTTCTTCCTAGGTGCAGTGTCTTCAGCATGTCTAACCGTAACACCTTACTGTAGTGCATGTAACTTTCTGTCCATCAGCAGTAAACATAAACATTTGCATGTGACAAGGATTTCTGTCTAACAAAATGGTACCCTAACTAAGCATTGACCTGGTGTGACCTTGAGAATGACCCTGATTACGTGTACCTTCATTTTCATTCTTAGATGACCAATTAAGGGCCTGTTTGTTTCACATGGACCTGGATCGCGATCAGTGATCCCCAAGCTGGTTGTCACATTTTGTCAAAAGGCCAACATAGACGACATGACGAGTTACGTGATGCTGACTTAGTCGGAGTTTACTGTAGTACTTTTGTTATTTTTGACTCGGTTACTTCGGTCTGGTCTTTTGATGGTCTCAACAACAACTGTGGCAAGTTCATTCAAGGACTGCTAGTTAATTAGTGGTTGATTCATGATGTACCTAGCGCATGTGCAGTGAAGTTGAAGTGCTAACGACCCTAGTTAACCGTTGTCAGGTCGCTGGGCCGAAGGGAAGAAAAGGAGGCCGAAGGAAGGGCAAAATGGCAAAAGATTAAAAAGAAAATGGTCGCTTACTTGTGACATATTGTTTTTGCGGCATTTTTCTTTTAACTGGTCCTCTCTGCACTGTGCTATTAAAAATGGTTTATGGCAACCAATGACGCGGCCAACCTCGGTAGGCTGGTTGCAAATAGTTGACCAGACTAGTACAACCGTTATCGACTAATGTGCGTTCGATCAGAGATAGTCTAACTGTGGTTAACTATGGTTCTTGATTGGACTGTCCCTGTGGTACAACAGGCACAGAAATCTAAAGTTTCTAACGCAACATACAGTACATGCACTCTTACCAGTTTTCAGGCTGTGGAACCATGCAGCCATGTCTGAACCAACTGGCTTGGGCTTAAATTAACATGTGTCTATGAGAAGCGGCTACAGCCTCCAAACCAGAGGCTTCCATAGTGCCATGTGTTGTTTTCTGCCAGAGCCACTGCTTTTCTACACCATCTGGTTTGGACTTCCAACTGGTAGCCTATCTGCTGTTGGTCTCCATGCATGTTTGACACATAGTTTCTCTATTGTGTGTAGAAACTAGAAAAGCTGGTAGACTACTTATTAAAGGAGGCTGGAAAATATATCGAGATTTTTCTCTCACACTTGTAAATGATACGCTTCCACCAATTTCATCTGTGTGAAATGACTAATAAAAAGGGTAAAGGCTCTTTCTTCAAAACCATGATATTCTTACGTTAACCCATTTGGTTACCTTGGTAGTTAATTTTCATTGTTCATGTACTGGTAGGTTATTTGATACTAGCATATCACCACATTGCTAACATTCTGTTGTTTTATTTCTGTCCTAATCATACCAATTTGGTACTTTTTTCGAAAATAGAACCAGTTTTGTTTCATGTTTATGTAATTGTTTAGTATTCATAGCAACAGAGTAATACAGGGAAAAAAGGAAGTCAGGTTTTCTCTTCTGATCTTCATTTAAAGTTGTTTACTATGTAAAATTTCATATCACTGTTTGTCTTTAGTATCCATTATTTGCCTTTTTATGTTTCAAAATCTGACAATTTTTCCTTCCTTCACTTCTGTGCTTTTTTACAGAAAGTGATAATTTTTTTACTCGAAATATCTGAAAGTGGTTGAACTAATTCAATTAATTCCTTTTTTCCATCTGACCAGTCTCCTAGTACCAGTGTCCTGTCTGCAGCCAATTCAGTCTACAGTGGACGCTCCTCGTTAACCAACTTGTCTCATCACTCTACGCCCCAACCTCCACACCATCGTTACAGCTTAGATTATTCCACCTTCAGCAACAGAACGCCATCATTCGACACTTCACTGACTCGTGGAACCAACCAAGATGTCACACCTGAGAAAAGTGACTCTGGCATCTCAATGACAGCCGATCCACCAGCGAGTCTTCCCAGCGGCCCGTCTTCAAGGCTAAAAGAGTTGAGAGATCACACACCGGATTCTCAAAAAATGGCTGGTGCTGCATATGGGGCTACTCCGGACAGAACGGACCAGTCAAAGCAGATCAGAGGCATTTCTAGAATCACAGCAGCTACATCTTTGCGAAGGCACAGAGCAATGTATGTTGAGAGGCAGCATGAGCATCTTGCCTCGCATGAGAGAGACTCGCAAGTCAGGGAGAAGGTAGGCAGTGTTCATCGTCCGGCATCCTCAGGGCTTCTTTTCCAGAATGCATCGAGATGTGAAGAGCAGAGAAAGGAGGATGTGATCTCCAAAGGGAGTAGACAGGCCGTTACAGAGGAGAGCAGTGGATCTAACAATGAGACTGAAATGAAGGAAGGTCCAAACGATGGCAGCAGAAATCCATTGAAGAGAGGTAAGTTGTGACCAGTACTTACTGAGAAGGATTTAAATGCTGAAATGGATTTGGATTTGGTTTGAACATAGAGAAAATGATGTAAGGACCCCTCTGCCAGGTTACCTCTGACAAGATTACATGTACTTCTTTATTTCAGGAGATGAGCTCGTGCAAACTCCAGATGATGAACTTCTTAATTTGTTGGATACAATCGGTGAGGAGAGCCAGCATCTCCGTCTTGAGCTGACTGAGACTCAACTGAGAGAAGCCATCTTGAAAACGCAGCTTGAAGAAGGATTAGTGGGTAGCACTAAAGAGGAGAGAGTCATCTCCAAACTTGTCCAGGAACTTGAGATGCTTAGGGAAGAAAACAGGAGGCTGTTTCGGGAGTCAGCAAATGCCAAAAACGGCAATGCAGTTGACAGGAAGACAATGGAGAAACTGAATGCTACCATCAGAAAACTGCAAATGGAAGTTGAGCATCAGAGTTCAGAGAATTTCAACTTGAGGATGAAATCAAAGGTCGGGAGTGATCTCAGCTCCTTGGATACGAGACCAGAGGGCGACATTTTCAGTCTGGAGTCCGGAGCAAAAGAGAAAGTGGACAAGGTTAGCCAGTCTGATTATTCCTCAGAACTTAAGGAAACACCTGAACTGTGTGACCTCAAGCGAGACCTTGCCAGAGCAGAGAGCCAAAAGGAGTTCCTTCAGGCAAGACTAAAGGAAATGGAGGAAAAAATGGTGCAAAAGCTGGACCAGACTACCGACGATTTGAAAGTGTCCAGGCTGGAAAACCTCCGACTGGAGAAAGAGTGCAAGCTTCTCCGCATGAGCAGTGAGACCAGCCGCTTGGAGGTGGAGACGGTGGTGGGAAGATGCAGGCGTCTGGAGGAGTATTTATCACAAGCTCAGAAGCGAAATGCTAGATTAACCCAGCAACTTGAGGAGGACGCCTTGGAAGTATCATCGCAGGGCAGATACAACCAGAGCCTTGCCTCCGTCGCCAAGCTTAAAGAAGAAAATGCCCTCATGAGAGAAAAGGTCGAGTTAGCTGAAGAAGAGAGGGAGCTTTTGAAGAAGGAGCTTGCTCATTACCGTCAGAACAAAACGACCCTGGACGAGGTCTTGAGAGCCTGGGACATTCAGACGAGCAGCAAGTTCCAGTCATTCCTAGATGATTTCAGACTTCGCATCAGTGAGCAAAGGGAACATCAAGAGGCAAAGATTGCAAAGGACCTGGCAAGGAAAGGACAGAGTGTGGAAAACAATGGAAAAGAGTTTGTGCGCACCGAGACTCAAGTCGGTAATGATGTCAGTCGTTCATCAAGGTCAGTCTCGTCAGTTGAAAACAGTGAACAAGGGTCCGAGGGTCAGGAAACACTCTCTTCAGTTTCAAGGGAGTCATCACGGGACAGTGACCTGCAAGAAACAAAGCTGTTGACAGAAGAAAACTTGGCTGCCGTAGCAAACAGACAAGCAGCTGTTGATGATAAATACTTGCAATTTAGCCCTCGAAGGTCAGACACCGAAACTGAGGTGGACTCAGAAATGGACTCACAGGCTACTGAAAATGCATTCTCTGACCTTCCAAATGAGCATATGGTGGCAGCAGGTGGGATAACTAAGACCAAGCTTTCCGACGGAATCAGGAGACCTAGCTTGGGAGACCTCATTGTTGCTAAAGCTCAGAATTCTCCAGATGATAATGACACAAGAGGGCAAGGCACAGAGAGTTATCATTCTGAATCAATGAGTGTGGACCCAAATAACGAGAAAGCTGGAAGTGTCAGTGAAGGTGAAGGGAAGAACAGTGGTGCTACATCAACAGGTAGAGAGGCGAGTAGAGGGATGACAACGGACCTTCCAAGGAGTCATCTTTCCAGCAAGACACGATTCAGTGCAGTTAATTCTAGTTTGGAGTCCCTGAAGGGAATCACTAAAAAGGCCAAACTAAATCCTGCGAGAGAAACAACCCAAAATGGGGACAGTGAAGTAACAGTCTTACAACCGAAAAGAAGAGATGAAGACAGGTTGACTGTTCCTCTCAAAAGCCAAGATGATAAGGATACTGTTTTGAAAGCAGGTGGAGACAATGTGAAGGACTTAGAATATGCACATACACATAGCAAAATCGCAAATGAACCCACAAATTCTGACCCCCAAAACCTCCCTGAAATACAGCCATCATTTACAATTCATGAGAGAGTTGGCCTTGTCAGAGGGCGTTTCTCAAGATGGAGAAGGATGCAGAACAGGCCTCAGCCGGACTTTGATGGATCTTACCTGGATGGCAGTAGGCTCCGCTCAGACCTTCCAAAGGGCTCTTTGGAACCAAAGCTGGACATGAGAAACAGGAGCAGCAGCTTAGGCAGTCTACTTAACTCCAGCAGTGGTTGGAAGGAATCGAGCAAACAGTCTGTCCAGTTTGAGGGCTCCGAAACAGCAACAAATAGCTTCGAGTCAGAAGAGGAATTTGCCCGTCTTCCAGAACGACGTAACATAGCCCAAGGAGGCACTATTGGCAAAGGAAGAGTAGATGCAGGCTCAGAAAAACCACCTGAGCTTGGTAAGGGAAATTGCATGGATGAGACAAAGATCTTAGCAAATGGACACCGAGCAGAGGGAGATGGGAGTGACGCCAAGCCACAGTTTGCATCTCCTCAGAGACTGGGGAACATGAGATCCAAATTTGGCATCAAGCTAGAGAAGGAGCTGCTCGGTTCTAGTCGAAGCTTCAGCAACAGTCTGGCCAACGAGCCGGTAGCAGCCTCATCCATAAAAGGTACTGCTGATTTGAAGCTGGCCAATGGAAATCGACCATCAGAAATACTGCCCACCAGTCAAGTTGCATCCATAAAACCTGGCACCATGCATTCCTCAGCAGGTGACGGGGATGAACAAAGTAATTCTTCAGATATAATGACAAATGCTAATGAGGGCAACACAGAAACTGAGAATGACAAATCAGTCTCGGCTTCCAATTCCACCAGTCCAGATGTCTCCAAGATGTCCCCCGCCTCATACAACCGGTATTACAAGCACAAGATGATGGCTGAGAAGGACCAAGAATATGCAAATAGCATCATTGATAAATACCTGAATATTCAAATGCAGTAATATTTACCTCTGTACCTCATATATATTCATGATCCGGCTTTTCTTCTTGCATATTTAAGCTAAAGCACAATGGCTGTGATATGCGATGAAACGGATCTTTCTTTCTTGTGCATTGTGTTGGCATGCTAATGAACTTGCAGATAGTTGATTTGAGAATGACTCATTGAGCAGAGTCATTACAGCGAGATGCTGCAACCCTATGAGGCACAAAATATAAACAAATGATGGAAAAGTATTTTGACAATGATCTTAATCATCAAGGAACATCTTTCATCTTAAGAGTTTTGTATTTTGGTTCGGGCTCATGTTTTTTTCAGACTCGATATTTTATGGATATACATGTACATAATACCAAGTTCATATTTCTACCTGAAGTATGCCTTTCTCTTGTAAGCGTTCAGGCACAGTGCTCCTAGCTTGGAGACGTTCCCCTCAGTATTGGACATTTGTCAAGAGTTTCTGTAACACTTGTTTTTGAAAAAATCAGTTTGTGGTCAGTTTTGAATAGCTTTATGAACAACACCTGCATCCATCCAGGCAAAGTATCCACCTGTTCACTTTCAAACCACCGACTTTGTGAAATGAAGTTAACATGTATGTTTAATGTGGCCATTACGTGTATTTAAGCACCGGCATATTAGTTCAGTCACTTGTACAAAAAAAGCTAGACAGTTGGTACACATAATTAACTAGTATGTATTGATATCTGGTACATATACATTTTTGACATGCCATTGGATGTGCACCCTGTCCGACTTTCCACCTGAATGCACACTTTGTACGGGTACTCATTTTCCGTTTACTTATAGAAAACCCAGTGAGATTATGTTGACGTTGTCTGGCTCGTCCAGATGGCATACGTGGAAATGATGACTGGCATGTTTACTTTGAATCCAGTCAATCTAATCCTGCAGATAAATGCATGTTTCCAGCTAGCTGAGGCTCCTGGTTACCCAAATGCTTTGAATTGCCGGTTTGCAGTTTGCACACTTTTGAAGCAGAGTTCTCCAGCAAGGAGTATTTCTGTTTGATTGACCAAAATTGGACACCAAGGTTCAAACATTCCTTTTTGTTGCATTGTAGGAGCAGTTCGAGGGTCCTGATATCTGCCACAATCTTTTTTACAAATACCATGTAAATAAAAGTAAATGTACGGACATGGCAAACAAAGGAACATTAACAAAGAACTGTTTATTAGTTTTTGGACAAAATGCAGTTACTGAATGTCATTCCTTTTTGGTTCACATGGAGGACAAATCTTCAGTTGGGTTATAGAAAACTTTATTTTTCTACAAAGTGTGCTTTTTGTGTAAAAAAAAGAAAGAGAACAAAAAACATTTATACTTAGCTTGTGGATAATGTACTTAAGGCCTAGTTGTACTTCAAGACTCTAGCCAAATTTAATGTTGTTACTCAAACAACGGTCTACTGTGTAAAGATGCGGAATGCAAAATTGGAACAATTTTTCCTGGGGGAAAAAGGTGTAATTGTGTTTATCTATTGGCCACTTACAAGTCTCAGAGGTAGGGATGGGGGTCGCTCTGGTGGCCAACTAGCTGTATTCTGATAGAGTTAAGTGGAGGATGATGGAGGATTTGAAGCAGGGCATGGCCACTGTTCAAAAACCCAAGGTCACCATTTCATGACTAGCAAAGATGCCTGCCGTTCAAACCCATTCAAAATGACAAAAAATTTTACATTCTACGTTTTTCTACAGTGGTTGATTTTTGTTCATGCAGAGGTGCTGATGAGCTGCATATGTTTTTCAGACTGCACTTGTATGAACCATGAAATATCTTCATGAACATAGATATTTTATTGAATAACATTTCTTCATTGGTCACAAATTTCAATTGTCATTACTCCTGTATGCAAAGCTCAGCTGTGCTGTGGTCTGCAACATGCAGATCCTTGTTCCACATCACAACTGGGAGTTGTGGTGCTGTACCATGGCGCAGCTTTGCTGAGATTCAGGGCATTTTTATGTATTGAATGTGTACATATCCGCTCCGAGCAGAAGAAAAGAGGGCGTGGGTTTTTTTGGTACTCACCACATAGGCGCGCCATGAGGCGTGCAAGTATTATGCGTGTTTGACACGGAGCACGCTGAGTAGGCATATCTAATTATTCCGGCATGTGTAGTCTTTGCTTACAAGCAGAATGCGTGCAAGAACCCTCCTGTAACCACATGTCTTTCTTTCGCCGATTGGGGGTGCACTTCAGCTCGGGGCGGGTAATGTAAGCAATTGTATTATCAGATCGGTGATTTTTTTTTTGTTTTTTTATATACATTTGATTTTATTTGTTAATTGTTTTGCATTTTGCTAATTGCAATGTAAATTTGCCCCAGTATGCATGCAAGTACATTGTAAGAGCCACTGCAGACCTGAATACACGTATTTAAATGTCTGTAAGTTAGACAGTCAAAGTTGATGAATCTGAGTGTGCAAGACTGATGTACATGTATTCAGGAGAAGGTCTGATGGTTATACATCAACTTACAAAGTACATCACGTGAGCAGGCTGAAGAAACATTTTGCCAGTGCATGTAATGCTATGATACATATATAACCAAGAGAAAATCCACAACCAAATTTTCGGGGGGGGGGGGGAACTTGTGGGGTTTTTTTGGGGGGGGGTTATGTAACCATTTGGGGCATTTTAGAAGGGCGAGGTAACGTTTTTGAGCTGTTAGCACAATTTTGGAAGGATGGGGAATGAAGTAGACCCGAACTCAACTTTTATCATCCCCCTGATGTTCCCCTCAGCCCCCACCCATCCGCCCTTTGGTACAAAACCTAGTTTGATACATAGTTGAAAACATTCCTTTACTACATGTAACAATGATTACAAGCCATGATTGATTTTGATGTGAACGCATGTATATAAATCTCTTTTGCAAATTGCACCGCTTTAAACAATGTGTGATGTGTAATTGATAATTACAAGACAGGAATTCCAATCAGTATTTGGTTAAAGTTGGTATCAGTGTCTGTACGTTGCATGTGTCCTCTCGTTTAATTTGTACAGGTTCTGTGTTTTTTAACAAAAGGCTGAGTATTTTAGACTAGCAGGGAAACCGGACCCTGATTGCACACGATGGTGCTGCCCTATCTATTGACATTAATGTGTGCCTACCTGCGACAAACAGGACAAAGTGCGTCGACAAATTACACCTGATAAATCCTGATGGATTGCCGTGCATGCTTGTAAATGGGACATAAATTTTTAATTGAGCTCTGCACGGTATAAAGTATGTTAGGTATTCAATTTTTTTTACTTTCATTTTGCCCCATTTTTGTGAAACCCCGTTACATATGGACTTTATACATTCACCTGCATGATGCATTCAATTACTGTGGGCAAATAAGGCATTTTATATCCCTTCAGACTGCAGCTATAGGAAACGTTGTAGCTCAATTTATTGCCCAAGTTAATTATATGAAGAAAAGTCAATTTAAACATCCAAATTCATCAGCACTTTATGAGCCAGGAGAATTGGATTCAGGGGTTACGATTGAAATTAGTTTTAAAAGATGATGGTAGTGTATTAAACACAATTGAACAATATTTAGTACCTTGGCCAAAATTTAATTCTCAATTTTGCCCTACTTTCCATTGTCATTTACTGAGAATTTACTAGAATTTGGAAGCTTCCTTTTTGTACCCATAAAAACATTGTCAAATTTGACGGTTTCATCGTGTGAACTTTTCACGAGGACAAATTTTGTAAAACAAATCTTTAACATGTACTTAAATTGACACTTTTTGGTGACTTTGCCTTCTGTCGAATTCTTATCGGCTATTTTTAGCTTACTGGAAAGATTGTTTCCTTCTTTGAAATTTCGACTTCATTGTGGTTTCCTATTGGTGATCGAAAATCTTTCTTGGTTCAAATCCTGTTAGAATGACGTGATCGTCGTGCATGTGCATTTATGTATCTTCATCAGTAGTAACACTTTGATCACGTCCATTCCGAGGTGGTTAAAATGTGATGGCATTGGTGTCGTGACATCTGGAACGCTATTTATGTTGATTTTTCCTAACAAATATAAATGTAGAAGCGCATCCTTTTATTCCTAAAATGAAAATGTCATGCATGTACTGGGAAAACCCATTAATTATATGAGTCATGTAATTGTCGGTTGAGGAACAGCTACCTCAGCCTTGACATTGGGGAACTTAATTGTTGCCAAAGGTCGGGTTTTTGAATTTTTATCTGAATTGTATTTTCCTAGGAAGGTTGATTGATTTTACCATTCATCTGTTCTGAAGGTCAGATGCCTTTTTTCAGTTACGTGTACATTGGGCCCCAGGTTCACCCAGTATGATCTTTTACTCGCCTTGGTCATGATCATGTTACCATGGTAACAAATTGGAGCCGAGATTATATTGGAGACAAAGGATCCCCAACATCAGTTCAATCCTGCGGTAATGACATTTAAATCCTGTTAGAATGACGTGATCGTCGTGCATGTGCATTTATGTATCTTCATCAGTAGTAACACTTTGATCACGTCCATTCCGAGGTGGTTAAAATGTGATGGCATTGGTGTCGTGACATCTGGAACGCTATTTATGTTGATTTTTCCTAACAAATATAAATGTAGAAGCGCATCCTTTTATTCCTAAAATGAAAATGTCATGCATGTACTGGGAAAACCCATTAATTATATGAGTCATGTAATTGTCGGTTGAGGAACAGCTACCTCAGCTTTGACATTGGGGAACTTAATTGTTGCCAAAGGTCGGGTTTTTGAATTTTTATCTGAATTGTATTTTCCTAGGAAGGTTGATTGATTTTACCATTCATCTGTTCTGAAGGTCAGATGCCTTTTTTCAGTTACGTGTACATTGGGCCCCAGGTTCACCCAGTATGATCTTTTACTCGCCTTGGTCATGATCATGTTACCATGGTAACAAATTGGAGCCGAGATTATATTGGAGACAAAGGATCCCCAACATCAGTTCAATCCTGCGGTAATGACATTTAAACCGGAGTTGCATCAACGCATGGTGGAGTGCCATGTACATGTACATATACATGTAATGTACATGTACACGTAGTTCAGTGTTCAAGTGCATTATCGTGGAGGTCATGATCGAATGCTTTCTGGTCAGCCTTTTCCATGTAAATCTACAATTAGTTTTCACTCAAAATGACTGCATGCGAATTAAAGTACGGACCTGAAATGTGTGTGTATACGTGTGCATAGTTTTGTGCTCAAAGTGTAACCATGGAGGAAGAAAAACACATTTTCTCATCAAAGTTCGATCACCAGTTTTTTCTTTTGTCGCATGAATTATTAAGCAAATCACTCAGTACCATTTCTCAATATTGTTACATGTAACAAATGTTTCACATAAAACTTGTCCCACCATTAATGAGCGTGGTTTTTCGAAACATTTCGTCATCTGTAGTCACGTTCAAGCGTTCCGATAATATCCGGATTGGACCCCGATCCAACTCCTGTGTTCGCTTGGTGTCGGTCCCCTTCGATCCACCTTGTGGGATCGGATGTAAATGCGGTGCAAATGTTCCGGTTGACGGCAACTTAACCCACCTTGTTTTGTTTTGAAACGAAAACAAACATGAACAGTCTTCCTGTGAGGAATCTCCACTGGATTTACGCAGAGAGAATTAGTTTTACATTTCCTGAGTTCTTAAAATTATATACATTTGTGAAATTAGCAACACTGTGCCAGAAAAAAAAATCCCATAAATTTGAGGAAAATTACCTATTGATTAACTCAATGCCCTTGAAAGATTAAATTTCTAGACTTTTAATTTACATGTACCAAGAAAACGCAATGTCATACGACTAAAACGGGCCTTTCTGAGTTTTGCTCCATATTAATGAAACTTTTACACGCACTTCCCGCCGGATACAGTGTCCAACTGCTTTGCCCTTGTTTGGCCTAAACATGAAATGTGAATCTGATTTTTTTTTAAAGAAAATGTCGAGAAACTACAGTTTGGTAAAAAATTAATTCCAGTGAATCATGCCAAGGTGGAGCCACAGACACCCCCCTCCCCCAAAAGACACACATATCTATTGAATTTTTGCCCCATTGGAGCATGAAGTTCATGGCAACACGTAAGAAAATTTTTCAGGGCGGTGTGGTAACCACGCCTTTATCTTAGGGATGTTCTCAACTCGAGACACAAGTGCTCTTAGTTTGGGCAGTTTCTGCAGAGCTGTGTGGTTTTTCTTCAGAACTAACTCGTGGGCTGCATAGAAATCAAGATCGGCCATTGTCATCTAGACAATAAAAAAATCATAAAGGATATCTCTTAGTTACGAGAGGGAAATTCAGTGGAAAACTTTAATACTGTTGCAGGGAAAACTGAATGTCACGGATTGAATTATCCTGAGTACATGTATTTTAAAGGGGAACCTGCTAAATTAGTTGGAGTTTAAGTTTTCAAATGAATCCGCACTGGTAAGTGTACAGGATGCATAACTTGCACATCCCCAGAGCTTTACAAATTCACCATGTTAAAAACTGTATTTGTATTTGACTTACGGATTCGCCAACAAAGAACCCATCTCCTCCGTTGTTCTTGATGAGAAGCTCTTCCAACCAACCAAGAAATTTGAGGCTGTCCTTCTCAAAGAAGGACTTGGTTAAGTCTTCCTTTATAAAAATAAATATTAAGAACTAAAGCTTGGCATAATAAAGTGAGCAAAACAAGGAAGCCTGTTTCATTGAGCAAGATTTTTTCCATGGTAGTTGCGTTCATTAAGAAGAAGTCAGATGGTCTGATACTAAGCAATAAGTCATTTAAGTGTTTGAAAACTGTTAGGAATATATGTATTTCTATTTTATTCTATATTTCAGAATGGCACAACGATTGCCGTGCACGTGTCGAATTACCTTCGCTTCTTCATTTTTCTGTATGTATGCCGCGAAATAGGAATGCTGTAAGTCTTGAAGGATCTCCATGACAACGTCAATCTGAGCCTGCTCTTGGCTGGACTTGCCGTATAAACCTTCAAACAACAAACAGTTCGTGATCTCCAGATGTTTCAAAACACTGCCAATTTTAGAAGAAAGAGTTGAAACAACAAGACCATGTACCTTAAAATTCGTTGAAGGGGGTTGTACAAAAAAGGATTTAAGATAAAAAGCGTGGGGACTGATATGGACATCTTATGTCATTGCATTACCTGTTTCCCTGGCAACATAATTAGCTATGGCTCTTGCCTCTGGGAGGACGATGCCATCAAATTCTAGAAGTGGAAGTCTTCCAAATGGTGTACCTGTATGCATACCGAGTGTAAAGTTTAAACCAGGCGCTTGAGGCAATACATTTTGACATGCAATTGGGCAGGGTGCTGTGCAGAAATCAAAAGCCCAAATTCTGTAGCTAAACTTACTTTGTTTCATTGCGGACCAGTCTTCGATTGCTATTCGAACATCTTCAAATTCAATCCCACTTGCTGCAAATAGCAGTCGGATAACCTCAGCCCTACCTCGAAAGTCAAAATAGGTTAGCTTGAATCTGGGTGCCATGGAGTATCGGTCAGAAATGCTTGTACATTTGCTCTTTTCAAAGGCCTGCTGAGTTTTTGGAGTTCACGTTTGGTTCAAAGGTTTATGTACTCAACACTTCAAAAATTCAAACCGAAACGTGAGATAAGCTGATCAAACGGGGCATGAGGTTCCTTTTTAGTAATTGACACGGTGGTTCATCTTGAATAAATTCATTATCACATACTTGTATAAAAATTATCACCTCCTAGCTTTTTCAAGGCAGAAACTCGTTGCAGGAAATGAAAACTTCAAGTTTGACATTACGTTTCATAACTGATGAGTGACGGCTGAAAATCGCAAACACGGCGTCTGAATTGATGACATTTAAACTCTTGGTTCTTAAATAAGCCAATGAAATTTAGAGTCAATAATAACGATTTATAGATAAATTTGGTAAATCCAAGGCCATTTTACCATTTTAGTTACTTTGATTTTAAGAATTGATATGTAAATTGAGGATTCGATCGGAAAAGATTTGACGGCAAGATTGAGTTTTTATTACAGGATTTAATTTCAAGATTTGAGTTTCAGAAGTGATGAAGCAATTTTATCATTTTGGTTTAAAAGTCTGAATTTTCAGTCTAAAAACAGAATAGGCAATTAAATTATGTTTTTCATTAGCATCAATTTACATGGATGTTGTTTTGTCACCTCTTGTCATTTTATTTTTAGCTTGTAACATAGTTTACTCCTTGGAAAATAGGCCATGAATAGACGGGATCCATATGTACTCCGGTTTTGTTTTTTATTTAAGATATCTGAGTCAGTGCCTTCAATTGCTGTGTGTAATTTGAAGCTGTGTACTGGTGTATTTTTGGTAAGACGTGGGAGGCGAGTCGTGCTGTAATGATTTTTGCAGACTTTATTACGCAGGAATCATGGTGCACCTGTACATGTACATACATGTAGTGCCTACGTAAAAATTAATTACACCCGTAAAAGCATGATGACGTCAATCGTGGGTATCATCCATTCAGAATTAGGTGAATTGGCCTTGCACAGCGCTTTCAAAAGTAGACATTATCTCACAACTCGACATAACAAAATTTAATTTTTACTATATATATAAGAATAAAAACTGCATACATTTCTGTTGTGTTATAAAGTTTACGACTATTCAATTCAGAGCAAATGAAAGTAATTAAATTCAGTAATTGCTCTCCCTCATACAAATTTGGATTTGTCCAAAAGGCCATCTTGGATTTTTGGTTCCGAACTGTACAGTTGTGTACTTGACTCGGATACTAACGTTGCCGTACCGCAATTATAGTTAGGTGGTAGGTGATGGAAACATATGTTTAAGATTTGACCGTCTGAACAACATTAAATCGCAGTTGAAATCTGACAGTTAATCGGTAGTCCCGCTGTTCGGCCCCCTCTTTTCTTTCTTTCCCCCTGTTTCTGTCCTTCGAGATGAAATCCCTGCTGACATTTCTCGTCCTTCTCGGTGTTGTCTTCGGAGCCGATGACATCTTCCCGGATGATGCTTATGTGTTTCAACATCACACGCAGAAGGAGTTGAAGCAAGTTTTGGATGATACTCACGAGGAATGCCCCGACATAACCAGGGTGTACAGTGCTGGCAAAAGTGTAGATGGAGCTGAGTTATGGGTGATTGAAATAACCGACTATCCTGGAGAACATGAGATTGGTAAGTGACTTTGAAAATTAAGTAGTAGGACCTAGGGCCTACTCTTGCTATATATACTAGGCTAGTGCTGGGTAGCCGGTAGCCTTACATGTACGTTCGTGGGAGCGGGGCGGACGTCGGACCCCACAGTTCTGGGAGTCGGGATATTGTAATGATATGACTAGATACAGTGTAGTTAAGGCTTCAAGCAGTCATGAAGTAAAGCTTACAGAAATCACTTATTTTCGCTTGCAGTGTCAGTGGTTTATAACTTAGCCAACAGAAACTGACAGCAATAATCAAGTCAACATTAGTTGGGAAAATATAGCAGCATTTCTTCAGAAAACAGAATTTTTCAGACCAGTCTTAATCATAGGGTTAGGGTCTACAGAGGTGGCAGTAAAAAATATGAATATTGCGTCCTGACTCCACTGCAGCAGGTTTGTAAGAAGCCTTTGAAGTGTCAAGAAAATTTTCCATGTAGGCCTAAGCCTATTTTCTAATGAAACCAAATTCCAAATTTTGCCAAATTCATGTATTTTCAACATTTCTGAGTTCCAAATAAGCCTTATTGCAAATACTGCATGGTTGATTTTGCGTAATGGTAGAAAGGCATTGTGGGAAGGAAAAAGGGATAATTTTGTGCCTTTCTACCATTGTGCAAAATCACCCATGCAGTATTTGCGATAAGGCTTATACATACACCAGTAATTATTCCCTACAGTGACCTTCAGAAAACAAAAACATATCCAGAAAAATACTAAGTCGTTTACTGAGAAAGAACTTTTTATATACCGGTCTCATATGGTTTGTGCATGGTGTGTCAAGTGGCATCCGTATAACTCTCCCATTTCTGCATTGACTGACTTTTACTAGGTTAATGCATGGACTGTGGCTGGTTTTCGCAGTAGGCATGAACTGCAAAACTTGGGACCCGGTGAACACAGTCACAGATTTAACTGCTTTGAAGCTTTGTTCTTTAACATCAGTCTAGTGAGCAGTTGCGTATACACCATGCAGTCCATGCATTTTATCGTAAACCTAACCCCCATAGGGTATATGTAAAATCATTTTAAAATGGGAGGATTTGGGACTGTTAAAATTCTACCCATCAATGGCTATTTTCTCCAACTTCTGTAAGGAAAAGCATTGATCAGAAATTTAATTGTTTAAACACCTGAAAGAGTTGTCAGATGCATTTTTTGTAGATGAGTAGAGTTGCACAATCATGTTCTTGGATTTTTATGTTCCCATGTAAAATTCCAAATTAAGGACCCTTTGATAATGAATGTTCATGTTTTATTTCCAAGGTGAACCTGAATTCAAATACATTGGCAACATGCACGGTAATGAAGTGGTGGGCCGCGAGATACTGCTGGTTCTCATCCCTTATCTCTGCAAGATGTACAATTATGGAGATCCTGAAACCAGGCAGCTGGTCGACAACACCAGGATCCACATTATGCCGTCTATGAATCCGGATGGGTATGCTAAGGCTTACCAGAAGGTCAGTTGTACAGTGGGTTGTTCCATCGTTGTGGTTAACATGCACAAAATAAGTCTTAATCCTAAAAGGTTTTTCAACCATCCCATAGGCAGGGAGTGGGGGGGTCTAAGAACTATATAAATGTGAAGTTTTAACTCGCGCTATGTAGCCGTAACAAGTGTCAACGCACTCAAGTAGTGTCAACAAAGCATCAACAATTTGAAAATACTCTCTGAAGATTTCAAAGTGGTTTTTATCCCATTTGAAACACTCAAACATCTGCCAACGTAAGAAAAATAGCAAATATGCTTCCAGATTCTCACAGGAAACAGTTTTTGCAAGGTATTAGGGCCGCCATCTTGCTTTTCTCTGCCGTCTATGAGAAAATAAGATGTCGCTTGTTGACACTAAATAGCTTGACCGGTTTCAACTGAATCCAACATATGGTTATGTTGCTACGGTTATTTGAAGTCAAGGATACACTCATGCCATGCGGTGTGCTTGAGCACGGCGGTGGAAAAAGTATGTATTTCTGGCTGACCTGTCTTGGAAAAATGGGTACTGCACGAGAACTTATTTTCACAAAAGTGGTGTCAAAATGACTGCAAAGAGTTTCTGAAAAACTCCTAAGGTTCGGCACCACAAAAAAAAAGCACCACAGCAATCGCGGAAACAATGTTGAGAAGGCGCAGGTGAACCACTTGCTGCCGGGTTGTTTGAAAAATGTAGTGCTTATAATCGGGACTTTTTCAAGATTTTCAGTTTTCAAAATTCTTCAAAAATTCATCATTTATTATTGTCTGGTGGCCACTCTAGTCTGAGAGACAAAATCTATTGATGCCTGAGAATTTCAGCCTGGCCTGCAGCCCAGATTGTGCAGTGTTATATAACTTTCTTTTGTTCACGAACCTGGCTCAGTGCGCTGCTGACCTCTTTTCAATAGGGGCCAGGTTAGCATGCAGCTGTACTGTGTGGCTCATCGCTGCATTGGTGGAGCGCTTTTGTCCCCGATGGTAACCTGCCCAATGCCCAAACTGTTGTATATTGTTGGATTTTCTCCATTGTTGAGAGTGAAAAAATGTCGGTAATGCCCAGCAGCCTGGTCTTTTGTTCCAAGAATGGTCTTTTGTTACAAGGCCCAGTTCCTTTTGTTCGATTTCAGAGACCCCGGCCACGCGTATAAGCACATGGTGCCCGAAACTGGGCTCCCCGGCAGGAAGTGGTTAAGGCCGTTTGTCGTTATTTTTCTTCTACATGTAGTTTACATTAGACAGTGCAAACTAAGATGCTTTTTTGATGTGTCACTATCAGTCTGTTTGAAATCCTGACTTAAATGAACATTATGCGAGTATGACACCGACGGTTCCCAGTGACATACATGTACATTGCACAAGATTTTTTAAAGGCTGGTAACTTGAAAGTGGCCCTGATGACTTGGGGCTTGTTTTGTTGGGGGGGGTTGAAGGTTCACAGGGGAGAGGCATCCAAATTGTAAAAAGGCATCATAATACAGATTTGCATGTTGAAAGGAGCATCGAAAGTTTGTGTTTAGAGTTTTTATGGGTTTTTTTCATAAATTTGTCAGATATACCAATTTTCAGTAGACTTTACATTTGTATAAAGCATGTTCAATATTGAAGGCTTATTATCAATCTCAGTCATTGCCTCAAAATTAAACAGTGATGTTCAAAAATAATACTTTTTGTAAAGCATTCAACTGTTTTTCTATTTTTTTTTCCTAGGTTGTTGTGGAAGATGATCCGGATTGGCTGACCGGTCGTGCCAATGCTCATGACATCGACCTGAACCGTAATTTCCCCGATTTGATCAAATACCTGTACCACAACACCAAAAACCACGATTTCTCACGGATCTTTGGCAAGAACAACCACATCGCAGCAGTCATGGAAGATATCCAACACGAGGTACGTAGATTAGATATGGTCGCTTCAAAACGCCTGTTGGGTATGGCGTGGTATTGGTCGCAGACAAGGTCATGTTGGAAGATATCCACCATGAGGTACGTAGATTAGATATGGTCGCTTCAGAAAGCCTGTCGGGTATGGCGTGGTGTTGGTCGCAGACAAGGTCATGTTTTCAGTAAGACTTACAGCAGCATCCAACCAATAGGTTTGTGTGTTTTTTCACACATGTATTGGAGTTTCATGTTTCTTAGGAACTTACAAGTGTGGTTAAGGCCTGTTTGTTCCATCTGGATTTTCATCAGTGGTCCCGACTCTGGTTCCCTCCATCCTTTATGCAGTTTCTGGTGCCAGTGAACCAATGACAGATTACCGATCGTGATTCCGATCTATGCGAAACAAACACGCCTTTCCTTTACCATGTCAGCTGTGTGCTGAGAGAATCGTAGTCGCGAGATTTGACCAGGAGTGAGATTTGTCCGGATTTTTTTCATCTGGATTTTCCAGATGTGAGGAGGTTTTGTACAGTTTCGTTTCAAACCTGGAATTTACCATTAAGGTGTTATTATATTTTATAAGTTTCTATTTAGGAACACAAGAAAGTGGGTATTTGAAGAGTGGTGACTTGCGTAGGCAAACATGAAGTCTTTTTTACTGTAGTCCCATTACTACTCAAGGGCCCTCGAGACCTCAGGTGATTATTTTGTGGATATTTCATTTCCAATTTCACCCCTGATTTGACATGTATACCATGTGGCATTTGTTTCTATCAATACCCTGGCTTTTTTTTCCCTTCCAGCTCGAACCAGAGACCGTTGCAGTCATGGAATGGCTTCAGGAGTATTCTTTTGTGTTATCAGCCAACCTCCACGGTGGGGATCTTGTAGCCAACTACCCGTTTGATTCCAGCTTCAACGGCAGCACACAGTACCAAGGTGAGTAGATGGCGTAACCAAATGGGACTCCCTGCTGACCTTAACCCTCTCGTCGGGTCTCTCCCTGGCCAGCAAACGCAAGAGAATGTGACACAGCTGGAATAAGAACCATGCTAAATGGAGCACATTGCAACAGTGGATTTTGGTCTCGGGGAAACGTTAGCCTTGGCAATATCAAATGTCCCAGTGTTCCTTGCCACTTTTGTCGACCACTAAACGCAACAACTTGATTACAAGCGCTGTTGTGTTAGCAGGTTTAGGGCTAAAGTTCAAATCATTCACACAGCATTCTGTGATTTCCAACTTGTTACAAATCATCGCATATCTGACGAACCAATGAATCACTGTTTTCGAGAAAAAGACATTTTCAGTAGTTTAATGTTGCGTGCTCATTTTTGATATTTAATTCAACCCTCTTTTGAACTCTGTGTATAAAAGATACAAAATTGGTCTTTGAAATCATTTCCTACTTTGTATTTTTGGTTCTATGAGCAATACTTTGTTCGAATACTGCTGTCAAAGCTATTCATCAGTTGGTGAGATAAAATCAGGAAATCACCAGAATCTGAGAATGGTCGATTCGCCGGTTTGTCAGATGTGCGACGAAATGTTCCCTTATCGCTCCCTTATCACCACCTTGAAATGCTCTTTCGTGTATAAACAAAGATAAGAAAGTTGGCAAACTTCTGAAATCAGTTGGCTGTCAGTTCAGTTGTACTTGGTAAAAACTGCTTCAACTTCTCGTCAGATAATTGGCTACATTTTTATCATATTCAGGTGTTGACAGATGGTGACATGCATTCACTGTGACAGGAATGGTACTGTCTGGGCTAAACATGAAAACCAAATAAGGTTCTATTGACACTAGAACAGAGGATTTTGTTTACTCATCCATAGTTAACTTTAAACTACCCTTTTGTCTGGAATTGCAGCTGTACTTTGAACCTGCTGTTTGTCTTTGCCGTTTGTCCTCCCTTTTAGCTTGTCCTGATGATGAAATGTTTGTCAAGCTTGCCTCTACATACTCCGAGGCTCACGGTAAGATGTCGGACGAAAACAGGAAGTCGTGCGATGGCAAGGGCGGCCCAACATTTGATGATGGAATTACCAACGGCGCTGCATGGTACCCGCTCAATGGAGGTACGCTAACTCACAGAGATTCAGCTGATATCTTGATAGCTTTTAAGCACAGTTGAACTTTTGTTTGCATTTTGATTAACTCCAATCATCCTCCATCCTTCAAAATCCTCCTGGCGCTTTTGGAGGCTTGAGGCTGCCTGGCAAAATGTCATTACTGATTGGGAAGGCTGCATTGTCACAAGGTTGTGGGTTATGTTCAGCCATGCATGAATTCATTCCTCCATCATATGTAAAATCCTCCATACTGATCCAGGATTCCATTCGCACTGCCTCAACACAGTGAGAGGACTTGCCGGAGGATTGAGGCAGTGGGCACCCCCCCGAACAGAACACATTCAAGAAATTTCGGAGGACTTTGGAGGACTGAGGCTATATCCTAGCCGAAAGGTCCTAGGCGTTAGGGTTAAAGATGACAGATCCCTGTATTCTGATTTTCAAGTAATCAGTAATGATTAAAAAAACTAGGCTGTCAATTTGAGATTTGTCAAAGGGAAGGGGTTTCTGACTATTGCATTTAAAATGTAACCAAGTAATCAATTGACCCATAGAATGATTACGCAGAGTATCAAAGTAACACTCATAGGCCTTTAATGACTTCTTACCGTGTCGTGAGACTTCCCACATCTTACCGGCCCCATTCAAAGTTGTTCCTTGAGTGCATTTCCTGTGGAATGTCTCGGAAGATAGCCGTTCACGCATTGTGCATTTCATTTGTAGGCATGCAAGACTATAACTACCTCCATACCAACTGCTTTGAGCTCACACTGGAACTGGGATGTGACAAGTTTCCGTCGGAATCCAAACTCAAAGGCTTCTGGGAGGACAACAAGCCAGCGCTACTACAATATATCAAGATGGTAGGCCATTCTTTCTGTACCGACCCCTCCTCCCAAAAAAATTGGACTGCATGTTACTTGCAGCGGGCGGGAGAGCGATTGAAATGTGGTAGATCATGCAAGTGCTGAAGTTAACGTAGTTCAGGTGCTTTCTCCCAACGAGTCCAATTTAATCGGAACTGTCCTGACTTTTTAAAGTTTCCAGACCACCAATGATTGGAACGTTCAGATTTCCATAAAAAGGGGAAAAATGGATAAAGTCCTAGCAAAAGAAGGCGCTGTTTGAAGGAAAAAACAAGGGCGCTGTGGCAGTTATACATGTGTACATGGAAATAGCTTCTTTCACAGGACTGCTTGTTTTGTTTTGTTTTGTGAACTCGTAAAATTGATTTTCCGATTTCAGACTTTTCACAGTTGGCAGGTTTGGTATTGAGTCAACATTTAGAACAAGGATTGAAAATCATTTTGGAAATTAAAAAAAAAATAGAAATTGGTGCTTTCAAAAGCTGGTATAGCATTCTTGTACACCCTGAAATGAGTAAAAATTGGTCAATTGTCTTGTGTTGCTCTTCAGAGCCATGCTGGAATCACGGGCTTGGTGACTGAATATGATCCATACGGAGTGGGAGTTGGGATTGAACATGCTACCATCTCGGTGGAGGGTATCACCCACGATGTGACCACAGGTAGGATAGCTCAGTGCAGTGGTACTTAGAAAGCACAAAGACAAGTATGGGGAATAGTTTTGGCACAAGTGGACCATTCTTCACAGATTTTTGTATTGTCTTATGCTATATAATAAAAAAAACCAGAAGCATTGTTCTGATCAGTGTCTCCATGGTAATAGACAGAAATAAAGAGTTAAATAAGATCAGAGGGTTGGCATAGCACCAAGCATGATCCGATGTTTGGCGATACACCAAGTTAACGACATGTGGTTCTCACAGACCCTTACATGACTCAGACCCAGCTTAACAGAACGGGCGCCAAGCTGCCAGAGCCACTTCCGAGTGACAGGACAAAGACTCTGAGGAAGTCAAACCAACAGGAGTCCTTAACATTTCCCACCCACGTACTTCACCCAGCACATCCAAAAGAGAGATTAGTTGAGACGGTTGAACACGTACGTCTACAATCATCTCGCTTGCTGTGGTGCGCCAGCGGAAACACCAACCCACCCAAATCTACCAAGTGTGAATTAATGTACGGCAGATGTCAGGTGTTAAGTCTGTACACAGCTGCTGTTGATGCTAGGTGTCACTGATTGTCACAGAGACTTGAATTTGCATGCCGGCAGTTTTAGTTGAGGTGTAAATATACTGACATTGTTAACATGAGCGCTGCGAGAAGAATATTTGAAAAATTAAATAAGACAAAAAACGGGGGGACACCAAGCAAAAGGAAAAGAAACACTAATTTGCCATAAAGCTCTTCCATTCATAATGCTTTACCAGTTAATAGATGAGTCCTTGTCTTCCCCCCGGAAAAAATGGTTGCCCCCACAACCCCCTTCCTAGATAAAAATCCTAGGGCCAATTGCATAGAGCTGCTAAAGCACACAATCTGCTTAAGTGCGAAAAACCCTTGCTTAAAGAAACGAAACTTACCAGCTCAAACTCTATGTGATCATCATGCTAACCAAAAGACAGCTAAATACCATTCCAAAACAATATACATCACATGTAGTTTTGGCTGGTTACCTGATTTATCAAGCAAGGTTTTCTTCCACTTAAGCCAATTTTGTGCTTACGCGGCTCTGTGAAATTGGTCCCCGGTGACCCTCTGCATGGTCAGGTAAAGTATTCAAAGGTATGGTTCTTTTCAAGACAGAGGTTGGGTTCTTGGTTATTTAGCTGACGCTTCTGTGTCCCAAAGAGCCATCGCCATAGTAACTAACAAGATTCAAACATTGCTACGTATCTCCTACAGACAAGGGAGGTGACTACTGGCGTCTGCTGACTGCCAACGCAGACGGCTCCCCACGCCACTACAAGGTCCGAGCGTCGGCGCTGGGCTACATACCCTCCGAGCCACAGGTCTGCACCGTGTACGATGACATGCGAGCCACTCAGTGCAACTTTGTTCTGGAGCGTGACAACACGATTCCGGAGCTGTCTCCGAAGGAGCTAGAGTTACTCATGAAGGAACTTGAAAACTATATCTAAGAAAACAACAGGTATAAGAAATCATTCTCCAAAGCACACCTTGATGTACATCGTGACTTCATTAGTTTCTGAAACGGTTACGTGTACACCAGTGCATTTAAACAAGTGATGGGAAGAGTTATAGTAGGACCCGTGAAGATGGAATCTAGAATAAATTTGCGCAATTTATTCCACTATTTCTGTCAACAGAATAACTTCATAGATATGGAGGCGCGGCCCAAAATCTTAAACCTGGGGCACGTCTAAAACCTTGATCAGCTAAACCAATAAATGAAACTACTGAAGTGTGATAAATCAATGGTCACATCTTGAGAACTTGCTTAAATTAGGTTAAAGGTATCACAGTAATTTTAATGGTATGTAAATGCCACCTTGGATCTTTATATCGGAATTAATATTTTAGGAAAAAAAAAGGTCATTTTTATTATACATCCAGATACTGATATTTTTTAGAAGACGACTGAGTATTGATGAGAGAAGCGTGGGAAAGAGATGAGAGTTCAGGGGGCGGGGCATGACTTGTTGGATTGAAAATATTCAGTTTGCAGATTTTAAAAAAGAATTGGAACTATACCGATCACGGATACACACTAATGGTATGATCAATGCATGGTGTGCATACCACACAGATAACGAGTAACTGTCATGGATAATTTTTTTGTTGTGTGTCGGTGAGTTTAGACTATCAGAGCAATATACATGTAGAGTGCTTCGTTCCGTAATCCATCGCAATTGGCATGATTGTGTATAAATGTAGAAGAAAAGAAGTCGATTCACAGTCATTTGTAAGAAGTGACCGGTAATCAGTCGTCGTCATCGGATGGTTCTGAACTCAGGATGATATGTTTGGAATTCTTCCATTAGATGTGAAAGTACGTGTATCATTTTCTTCAGTTTGAAGATTTTCATCGACAGTACATATTGATAAGCCCTGGTTGCTTCCAACGGAGTACGTGTAGTTTACTTATATCAGACCGATGAAGCTGAAAGTGGAAATGTTCACTATGCACCGTTATGTCCCACAGCCTAACGGCCATTGGCCCAACCCAGTATGAATGACGACGTGGCCCTGACCACCTGGACTTGTACACAAGTCAGTATGAAATCCAGATGCAGCTGAAAATTTCCCCTCAAAGTTTAAAGAATAAATCCATGGAATGGATTCCATGTTATCACTGTCTGATTGAGAATTGCTCGTGATCAGGGCCATTTCATTGTGAAGTAGTTAATCTTATTTGTAATTCTAGTAGCGATTTGACCACTGTAATGTTGTGTACGTTAGACTCGGTGCGATAAATGTATGTGTAATTCACAAAGACTGTACCACCTTGAACTTTGATGTAGTTTGAATTTTTGGGCAGAGGTTGTTTTCAAGACCTGCAGGTATACAGTTCCCTTCTGGACTTAGCAGAAGTAGAGAGGGGCCATTCCATGGGGTTGGGGCACAATTTGTGACGGTGTCCCTGTTACATGGGTAACTTTTGCCACCTGTCATGACCTGTAGAGTTGGTCATTTACTCTGTAAAAATAACACACACCTCTGTATTCAGCCCTGCAACATGTATAATTTGGGATCCACATGCAGGAAAATAGCTGTTCATTTTACGGAACCCACGTAACATTGGACACCGTCACAAACTGTGCTCCAACCTCATGGAATGACCCACAGACGACCTGTCTTTTGCTTGAATGCACCAGTGTGTAATCTGGTGTTTGAGAAGTGGCGTCTATAATGGTTGGCAGGAGACACCTGCAGAAGGGTAAGCTTCATAGGTTTTGCATTTCTAGTAATCGGTGATAATTGCATCCCTAGGCTGATTTGAAGCCAAATTGACCTCAGCGATTAAAGCTGTTCAAAAAAAAAAAGAATGCAGAATTTTTTTATGATGCAAGGTGACTGGGCAAAATGTGATGGGCGTAAGCATCGAAGTTTATTTGCAGCTGAGCAAATCATTATTTTTTTGCATGTAATTTTGATTGCACTGACTCAGAATGGATTTGAAATTTGGAAGTTCACTGAGAGATAATTACTGTATTAATGACTGAAGCATGGTGATCTTTGCGGATGTAATTACAGACTATTCTAACGTTTCCCCATTAGTACTTTTTGCTGTGTTCATGGCATTACTCGATTCTTTATTCTAACTTAAACTGGGCTCTTGCTAACCTATAAACAGGTTTCCTACCTCTTTTAACAAAGTTCACAACCTTGATTTTGATTCAAGGAGTGATTGGGACTCCGATGAAAATTATTTATGCCTCTTGAAGTTGAACCTTTAAACTAAGTGCAATATCTTTGGTGTCGTTAGCGAGGAGTAGTGCTGAGTAGTGTCAAGTATGCACCTTGTAATCAGGTTATGGTACTAACAAAACAGGTGTTAATGAATTCGTTCAGGCCTAAATTTTATTTCATTTTAAATTTGCAGGAGTGAAATTTATTTCCTCCATGTTCTTGCTTGTTTTGGACTATCTATTGTAAATCATATAAAGGTATATTTATTTTTTTCAAAATACGAGTAACTCTCTTCTCTGCACACGTGCATGCATGTAAGTCTCAATCAACATGTTACTTGTAATGTTGTCATTGCTGTCACCAGCTTGTACTTAAAATCATTCAGCCAATACATTCCTAACGTAATATTTTCAGCCAGTATTTGCACTTAAATATGTTTGACAGATTCCAATATTCAAGACAATCTCAGAGTAGTGTTTTCCATTTGTTGTTTATACTCACTAGCACAAAACAGAGGTGTGGCATTTTGTAAAGATCTGGTATTTCGAAGAAAGAAATAAGATGACCTATGACATATGATCAACTTATGCTACAGGGGTGAGATTCGTCACGATTCCATGATTTTTCAAACAGTTGCTTTAAAAATCTGGAAAGTCCTGAGTTTACTGTTCAAGGTGTTTTTACGTATATAAAAGTTGATATACGTGTAGAATACAAGGACTAGGTATTTGTGACTCTGCCAAAATGGCCCTTGGGCTAATGTGTGACAAATTGATTTGAAGTGATGCCCAGAGCATTTTAACAAGGACTAAATTGAGTATTTTTGACCTCCGTTGCACATTCTGTTCCCGAGACACAGTAAAATTTAGAATTGATGTCTGGCAGGTGTACGGAATAGTCTGTTACGTAAATGTAGAGAGGCAAAGCATGACTTGACGGCCTTTTTTGCAGAGTGAGTCACATTTTAAGGAGTGCCTGGCGGCAACCACAAACATATACCATAGACCCTATTCTGGTGCGGAGCCTTCAAAACCTCTTGATTATTTCATTTATATTTCACAATCTTCCAGTGACACCCCCCCATGCTGTCATATTCCATTATTCTCTACCCTATTTCTGATCCTAGCTTAAGTTCCAGATCTCAATTTTTCCTAATTTTAGCACTTACGTACATCATACAAGTGCATTAGTGGTGACTAGTGGTTGTGCGTGTGTAGTCATTGTGAAGAAAGTCCTCGAATTATTTTCTGTTGTAGAATTGCAGTGTATATTTTGGCTCTATATTTTGGTTTCATCACAATGTAATGTCAGTACTCGGTTCTAATAACATATACATGTACATGTGTAAACAACAAGTCTTTCTTTATTTCTGTGGCCAGGAAGAGTATTAGAATAGGCTTTACATGTAGTTACCTCGAAGAACATGTACAATGTACATGAGTGAACAATTTGGAAATCTGCCAAATTAATAGCATTTTAAATCTCCATCATTCTTCCATTACTTTTGAAAAACATTTCACAGCTTTCAAACTTCGGGCTCATTTGGCAAACCATTTTCAGGCTCTTTCTACCACAAGATTTTATGATATGTGATCTGAAATTAGGATGATTTTTTCCTTTAAAATTCTTAGGTTACACTTTGCAATTTGTTTAAATCAAGATCAATTAAAATTGCAAGAATAACCCCTTGCAAAATTTATTTCTTCGAAACTATTTTGAAAATCCCAGGTTAACCCCTAGAAATCAGTTTGGGGGTCAAAATTGATTAAAATTGCAAGACTAACCCCTTCCAAAATTCATTTCTTGAAAAGGATTTTTTTCAATTGTAAGGCAATTTATTTTAGTCGAAATTGATTAAAATTGCAAGACTAACCCCTTGCGAAATTCATTTCTTCGAAATTTTTTGAAATTCCTAGGTTAACCCCTTGAAAAATAATTTGGTAATATTGATTAAAATTGCAAGACTAATGCCTTGCAAAATGCATTTTTTCGAATCTTTTTCAATTTCATTGGTTAACCCCAGAAAATCAATTTGGTCAAAATTGATTAAAATTGCTAGACTAACCCCTTGCAAACTTCCTTTCTTATAAACTTTTTGAAATTTCTATGTTAACCCCTAGAAAACAAATTCGGTCAAAATTGATTAAAATTGCAAGACTAACCCCTTGCAAAATTCATTTATTTAAAACTTTTTTAAAATTCTAAGGTTAAGCTCTTGCAATTTTTTGGGTCAAAATTGATTAAAATTGCAAGACTAACCCCTTGCAAAATTCATTTCTTGAAAACCTTTTTAAAATTCTAAGGTTAAGCTCTTGCAGTTTTTTTGGTTAAAATTGATTAAAATTGCAAGACTAACCCCTTGCAAAATTCATTTCTTCGAAACTTTTTCAAGTTCATTGGTGAACCCCTAGAAAATCAATTTGGTCAAAATTGATTAAAATTGCAAGACTAACCCCTTGCAAAATTAATTTGTACGAAACTTTTTTGAAATTCCCAGGTTCAGCCCTGGAAAAACAATTTGGTCGGAATTGATTAAAATTGCAAGAATAACCCCTTGCAAATTAATTTCTTCGAAAATTTTTCAAATTCCCAGGTTAACCCCTGGAAAATCAATTTGGTCAAAATTGATTAAAATTGCAAGGCTAACCCCTTGCAAAATTAATTTCTTTGAAATTTTTTTGAAATTCCTAGGTTAACCCCTTGAAAAATAATTTCGTCCAAATTGATTAAAATTGCAAGACTAATGCCTTGCAAAATTCATTTCTTCGAATCTTTTTCAAATTCATTGGTTAACCCCTAGAAAATCAATTTAGTCCAAATTGATTAAAATTGCAAGACTAACCCCTTGCACAATTCATTTTTTTTTTTAATTTTTAAAATTCTAAGGTTAAGCTCTTGCAATTTTTGTGGTCAAAATTGATTAAAATTGCAAGACTAACCCCTTGCAAAATTCATTTCTTAGAAAATTTTTCAAAATTCTAAGGTTAACCTCTTGCAATTTTTTTGGGTCAAAATTTATTAAAATTGCAAGACTAACCCCTTGCAAAATTCATTTCTTGAAAACCTTTTTAAAATTCTAAGGTTAAGCTCTTGCAATTTGTTTTTGGTTAAAATTGATTAAAATTGCAAGACTAACCCCTTGCAAAATTATTTGCTTCGAAATTTTTTTGAAATTCCTAGGTTAACCCCTTGACAAATAATTTGGTCCAAATTGATTAAAATTGCAAGACTAACGCCTTGCAAAATTCATTTCTTCGAATCTTTTTCAAATTCATTGGATAACTCCTAGAAAATCAATTTGGTCAAAATCGATTAAAATTGCAAGACTAAGCCATTGAAAAGTTCATTTTTTTAAAAATTTTTTAAATTCTAAGGTTAAGCGCTTGCAATTTTTTTGGTCAAAATTGATTTAAATTGCAAGACTAACCCCTTGCACAATTAATTTCTTCGAAAATTTTTCAAATTCCTAGGTTAACCCCTGGAACATCAATTTGGTGAAAATTGATTAAAATTGCAAGACTAACCCCTTGCAAAATTCATTTCTTAGAAAATTTTTCAAAATTCTAAAGTTAACCTCTTACAATTTTTTTGGGTCAAAATTTTTTAAACTTGCAAGACTAACCCCTTGCAAAATTCATTTCTTGAAAACCTTTTTAAAATTCTAAGGTTAAGCTCTTGCAATTTTTTTGGTTAAAATTGATTAAAATGGCAAGACTAACCCCTTGCAAAATTAATTTCTTCGAAATTTTTTTGAAATTCCTAGGTTAACCCCTGGAAAATCAATTTGGTCAAAATTGATTAAAATTGCAAGACTAACCCCTTGCAAAATTCATTTCTTAGAAAATTTTTCAAAATTCTAAGGTTAACCTATTACAATTTTTTTGGGTCAAAATTTTTTAAAATTGCAAGACTAACCCCTTGCAAAATTCATTTCTTGAAAACCTTTTTAAAATTCTAAGGTTAAGCTCTTGCAATTTTTTTGGTTAAAATTGACTAAAATTGCAAGACTAACCCCTTGCAAAATTAATTTCTTCCAAAATTTTTGGAAATTCCTAGGTTAACCCCTTGACAAATAATTTGGTCAAAATTGATTAAAATTGCAAGACTAAGGCCTTGCAAAATTCATTTCTTCGAATCTTTTTCAAATTCATTGGATAACCCCTAGAAAATCAATTTGGTCAAAATTGATTAAAATTGCAAGACTAACCCCTTGCACAATTCATTTTTTTAAAAATTTTTAAAATTGTAAGGTTAAGCTCTTGCAATTTTTTTGGTCAAAATTGATTAAAATCGCAAGACTAACCCCTTGCAAAATTCATGTCTTCGAAATTTTTCAAATTCCTAGGTTCAGCCCGTGCAAAATTAATTTGGTCAAAATTGATTAAAATTGCAAGACTAACCCCTTGCAAAATTCATTTCTTCAAAACTTTTTCAAATTCATTGGTTAACCCCTAGAAAATCAATTTGGTCAAATTGATTAAAATTGCAAGACTAACCCCTTGCAAAATTAATTTCTTTGAAATTTTTTTGAAATTCCTAGGTTAACCCCTTGAAAAATAATTTCGTCCAAATTGATTAAAATTGCAAGACTAATGCCTTGCAAAATTCATTTCTTCGAATCTTTTTCAAATTCATTGGTTAACCCCTAGAAAATCAATTTAGTCCAAATTGATTAAAATTGCAAGACTAACACCTTGCAAAATTCATTTATACGAAACTTTTTTGAAATTCCCAGGTTCAGCCCTAGAAAAACAATTTGGTCGGAATTGATTAAAATTGCAAGACTAACCCCTTGCAAAATTCATTTTTTTTTTAATTTTTAAAATTCTAAGGTTAAGCTCTTGCAATTTTTTTGGTCAAAATTGATTAAAATTGCAAGACTAACCCCTTGCAAAATTCATTTCTTAGAAAATTTTTCAAAATTCTAAGGTTAACCTCTTGCAATTTTTTTGGGTCAAAATTTATTAAAATTGCAAGACTAACCCCTTGCAAAATTCATTTCTTGAAAACCTTTTTAAAATTCTAAGGTTAAGCTCTTGCAATTTTTTTGGTTAAAATTGATTAAAATTGCAAGACTAACCCCTTGCAAAATTATTTTCTTCGAAATTTTTTTGAAATTCCTAGGTTAACCCCTTGACAAATAATTTGGTCCAAATTGATTAAAATTGCAAGACTAACGCCTTGCAAAATTCATTTCTTCGAATCTTTTTCAAATTCATTGGATAACTCCTAGAAAATCAATTTGGTCAAAATTGATTAAAATTGCAAGACTAACCCCTTGAAAAATTCATTTTTTAAAAAATTTTTTAAATTCTAAGGTTAAGCTCTTGCAATTTTTTTGGTCAAAATTGATTTAAATTGCAAGACTAACCCCTTGCACAATTAATTTCTTCGAAAATTTTTCAAATTCCTAGGTTAACCCCTGGAAAATCAATTTGGTGAAAATTGATTAAAATTGCAAGACTAACCCCTTGCAAAATTCATTTCTTAGAAAATTTTTCAAAATTCTAAGGTTAACCTCTTACAATTTTTTTGGGTCAAAATTTTTTAAACTTGCAAGACTAACCCCTTGCAAAATTCATTTCTTGAAAACCTTTTTAAAATTCTAAGGTTAAGCTCTTGCAATTTTTTTGGTTAAAATTGATTAAAATGGCAAGACTAACCCCTTGCAAAATTAATTTCTTCGAAATTTTTTTGAAATTCCTAGGTTAACCCCTTGACAAATAATTTGGTCCAAATTGATTAAAATTGCAAGACTAACGCCTTGCAAAATTCATTTCTTCGAATCTTTTTCAAATTCATTGGATAACCCCTAGAAAATCAATTTGGTCAAAATTGATTAAAATTGCAAGACTAACCCCTTGCACAATTCATTTTTTTAAAAATTTTTAAAATTCTAAGGTTAAGCTCTTGCAATTTTTTTGGTCAAAATTGAAAAATTGATTTAAATTGCAAGACTAACCCCTTGCACAATTAATTTCTTCGAAAATTTTTCAAATTCCTAGGTTAACCCCTGGAAAATCAATATGGTCAAAATTGATTAAAATTGCAAGACTAACCCCTTGCAAAATTCATTTCTTAGAAAATTTTTCAAAATTCTAAGGTTAACCTCTTACAATTTTTTTGGGTCAAAATTTTTTAAAATTGCAAGACTAACCCCTTGAAAAATTCATTTCTTGAAAACCTTTTTAAAATTCTAAGGTTAAGCTCTTGCAATTTTTTTTTGGTTAAAATTTATTAAAATTGCAAGACTAACCCCTTGCAAAATTAATTTCTTCGAAATTTTTTTGAAATTCCTAGGTTAACCCCTGGAAAATCAATTTGGTCAAAATTGATTAAAATTGCAAGACTAAGGCCTTGCAAAATTCATTTCTTCGAATCTTTTTCAAATTCATTGGATAACCCCTAGAAAATCAATTTGGTCAAAATTGATTAAAATTGCAAGACTAACCCCTTGCACAATTCATTTTTAAAAAATATTTTAAAATTGTAAGGTTAAGCTCTTGCAATTTTTTTGGTCAAAATTGATTAAAATCGCAAGACTAACCCCTTGCAAAATTCATGTCTTCGAAATTTTTTCAAATTCCTAGGTTCAGCCCGTGCAAAATTAATTTGGTCAAAATTGATTAAAATTGCAAGACTAACCCCTTGCAAAATTCATTTCTTAGAAAATTTTTCAAAATTCTAAGGTTAACCTCTTACAATTTTTTTGGGTCAAAATTTTTTAAAATTGCAAGACTAACCCCTTGCAAAATTCATTTCTTGAAAACCTTTTAAAAATTCTAAGGTTAAGCTCTTGCAATTTTTTTTTGGTTAAAATTTATTAAAATTGCAAGACTAACCCCTTGCAAAATTAATTTCTTCGAAATTTTTTTGAAATTCCTAGGTTAACCCCTTGAAAAATAATTTGGTTCAAATTGATTAAAATTGCACGACTAACGCCTTGCAAAATTCGTTTCTTCGAATCTTTTTCAAATTCCTATGTTAACCCCTAGAAAACAAATTCGGTCAAAATTGATTAAAATCGCAAGACTAACCCCTTGCAAAATTCATGTCTTTAAAACATTTTTAAAATTCTAAGGTTAACCTTTGCAATTTATTGTGGTCAAAATTGATTAAAATTGCAAGACTAACCCCTTGCAAAATTCATTTCTTCGAAAATATTTCAAATTCCTAGGTTAACCCCTGAAAAATTAATTTGGTCAAAATTGATTAAAATTGCAAGACTAACCCCTTGCTAAATTCATTTCTTAGAAAATTTTTCAAAATTCTAAGGTTTATCTCATGCAATTTTTTGGGTCAAAATTTATTAAAATAGCAAGACTAACCCCTTGCAAAATTCAATTCTTGAAAACCTTTTTGAAATTCTAAGGTTAAGCTCTTGCAATTTTTTTTGGTTAAAATTGATTAAAATTGCAAGACTAACCCCTTGCTAAATTCATTTCATAGAAACTTTTTCAAAATTCTAAAGTTAACCTCTTCCAATTTTTTTGGGTCAAATTTATTAAAATTGCAAGACTAACCCGTTGCAAAATTCCTTTACTTAAAACATTTTTAAAATTCTAAGGTTAACCTTTGCAATTTATTTTGGTCAAAATTGATTAAAATTGCAAGACTAACCCCTTGCAAAATTCAATTCTTCGAAATTTTTTCAAATTCTTAGGTTAACCCCCAGAAAATCAATTTGGTCAAAATTGATTAAAATTGCAAGACTAACCCCTTGCAAAATTCATTTCTTCGAAAATTTTTCAAATTCCTAGGTTAACCCGTGCAAAATCAATTTGGTCAAAATTGATTAAAATTGCAAGACTAACCCCTTGTTAAATTCATTTCTTAGAAAATTTTTCAAAATTCTAAGGTTAACCTCTTGCAATTTTTTTTGTCAAAATTTATCAAAATTGCAAGACTAACCCCTTGCAAAATTCATTTCTTCGGAATTTTTTCAAATTCCTAGGTTAACCCCTGGAAAATCAATTTAGTCAAAATTAATTAAAATTCCAAGATTAACCCCTTGCAACATTAATTTTTTATAAACTTTTTTGAAATTCCTATGTTAATCCCTTGAAAGTAAATTCGGTCAAAATTGATTAACCTTGCAGGACTAACCACTTGCAGAAATCATTTCTTTACAAACTTTTCAAAATTCTAAGGTTTACCTCTTGCAATTTATTTTGGTCAAAATTGATTAAAATTGCAAGACTAACACCTTTCAAAATTCATTTCTTGAAAACCTTTTTAAAATTCTAAGGTTAAGCTCTTGCAATTTTTTTGGTTAAAATTGATTAAAATTGCAAGACTAACCCCTTCAAAAGTAACTTCTTCGAAATTTTTTGAAATTCCTAGGTTAACCCCTTGAAAAATAATTTGGTCCAAATTGATTAAAATTGCAAGACTAACCCCTTGCAAAATTCATTTCTTCGAAATTTTTTCAAATTCTTAGGTTAACCCCCAGAAAATCAATTTAGTCAAAATTAATTAAAATTCCAAGATTAACCCCTTGCAACATTAATTTTTTATAAACTTTTTTGAAATTCCTATGTTAATCCCTTGAAAGTAAATTCGGTCAAAATTGATTAAACTTGCAGGACTAACCACTTGCAGAAATCATTTCTTTACAAACTTTTCAAAATTCTAAGGTTGACCTCTTGCAATTTATTTTGGTCAAAATTGATTAAAATTGCAAGACTAACACCTTTCAAAATTCATTTCTTGAAAACTTTTTCAAAATTCTAAGGTTAACCTCTTGCAATTTTTTTGGGTCAAAATTTATTAAAATTGCAAGACTAACCCCTTGCAAAATTCATTTCTTTGAAAATTTTTCAAATTCTTAGGTTAACCCCAGGAAAATCAATTTGGTCAAAATTGATTAAAATTGAGAGATTAACCCCTTACAAAATTAATTTCTTATAAACTTTTTTGAAATTCCTATGTTAACCCCTTGCAGCAAATATATGGCAAAATACAACAATCAGACAAACCACAATACGTTTGTTGATTTTTTATAACATTGTTATTGCAGGTTTGTAAATTTTTAAGTTATATAAAATTGCGCGCACCATTTTGCCAAACCAGGTTTAACCTCAAAAAACATTTTGAAAAAAAAAATGAACAGAAAGGTTTCGTCATAAATAACGTTAAAATATCTTTTTTCTACAATGGTAATACAAGAATCCATTTCAGGGTAAGTAAAAATTATATCAGAAATTATGTCCAAGGTTTTACAGAGAGTACAGCAGCTACACAGCAACTGACTTGGAAAGCAACAGATGTAAGTAGCTTCTTTGGCCAAATACAAGTGAGTTAATGTTTTAAGTAAAAATAAACTTTAATAGGGCAATCTTTCATTGATACTAAAGTAAGTTGAAGTTTAAATAAGAAGCTTTTTAATACACAAACCATGTAGCTTTCTTTCTGTCAATCTGTCAGAACTGTCAGTTAATTCTGACTTGAAGCAACAAAACAAGTTGAACAAAATTTTTTTATTATGAGAACATTTCATGTCATGAGAAGCATTTGACGCATTTTTTTCTATATTACCATCCTGGTGATGTACAAGAGTGTCTCTAGGCAGTATGACAAATACTGCACACTTTGAACATTCTGTCCTTATCAGATCTAGCATAAGGTATGACAGAAATGATTACAGCATTGCTCCTAAATCCTCAAGGCTCTAAACGGGCTATGACACCAACATGCATACCAAAATCCAATTGAGTCTATGAATCGGTACTGAGTGAGGCATTAGCATGTAGGCAATATGTCTGTTTTCCAGTAACCATGGTAACCATGACAGAGTCAGCCATTTTGGTCAACAGCCTCAGCTATTTACAGCAGCAGAACACAAAACAAAAACTGAATGTGTAGCTACAAATGTTATCAAAAACATGTCCTAATACTGATCAAACTGAAAAAAGATTTTAAATATATTTTACCTCAGCACAATGGCAATTGAGTGGGGGGAGTGCCCCCTCCCCCACATTTTTGACTGGGGGCATGCCCCTCCCCCTTTTTGCAGGTCCTATATGGGGTGGGGATGAATGGATCAGTCTATTAACGGCTGATACCTGATGGTTTCGCAACTAGCCCCCCTCTCCTACTTAGAACATTGTTCCTCTGCCGTTACCTCAGTGCCATTTTCACATACATTTGCATCAGTGCATGCATGTTTTTAATGACTGTGTATCTAACTCAAAAGCACTATTAACTGCACACTTCTAACAGCGTTGAATCAGTGTATTACCAATTATTTAGTGTTTGAGAAGCTGCCAAGTAAAATTACATGAACATTTCTGAACAATGAAATTTCCCAAAAATTTCAGCTGAGTAACGCATATTTTATCAAAAAGGGACTGAGATCTGAAAAACGGTACACAATACAGCAGAAGTAGTGGGTTCCTTTAACACCAATATAAAAGTTATCAAATATGAGGCGGTTCCTTTACAGCAGAACTGCATGAATTTTTTACGCCCCCCCTCAAAAAAATTGGGGGTGGGCGGGGTCTTCATCTGCTGACCATGCAGCAACCATACCAAAATGCCCTTGTTTGCCCTCACTAAAAAAAGAAGTCACACATACGTAGTCTGCAGACTGTGTGAGATGCTGTTTGTCTGCCCAAGGGACATTACATCACTGCGAGATAAGTAGCACCCTCCGTTGTACATGATGAATTCATAATTACTGTATTTACAGAGCCTTTAACCAATACATCCCGTCAACGTGACGTACACCTGATTGGACACATCAATTCCCTGGAGTGGTATCAGCCCATCATGAGCAAACATAAAACAAAATCCTCCCAAAAACAGGACAAGATCATGTTTATGTATAAAATCCATACATACCGAGGCTGTTCATAAGAGTTTCCATATTACAAAAGGACAAAGGTTATTACATCTGAGCCTGGTTCCAATATAATCATTTCTCTTCGCGGCAGATAAATCACAAGTGATCTGCTCTTTAAACTTTATATGCATAGATCAACACACAGTTTGTCTCTGCGTTGGAAGTCAATTCCTAGCTCCATTGGCAGATCAAATCAGGTCAGATCATCTCCATGGAACCTTGAGGTAACACTTCATCTGATCCAGTATAAATATTTGAGTGAATTATTCTTATTTGAGCAATAAGTTTTAACAACTTTTAGGGAGAAACGATGGTTTGAACTTTAACATACTTGGGTCATTCTATAAATCAAGGGTCCCATTTCTGTCGTGTCCCTGTCACATCAGACATTTGATTTTGTAGACTTTCAGAGCACATTATCTATTTTCCAAGAGTGATGAATTAATGCAAATTACCTGCCAGTGATATTTCTAATTACATAGGTCAGGTGTAACAGGTACACACAAATGTCACACTTTTTGGACCCCGAGTTTATAGAATGGCTCATTTATGTTTATTCTTATAAAGTTCAATGTACCCCACAAAACACTGCAGTTCCAAACTGCACTATTAACACACTCAGGGAAATGTAGGCTATACTTTATCCTGGCCCTGCTGAACTGCTGCACCCAACCAGGTGTGTTTAACTTGTCCCATGTGGAACAGTGTCATATTGACCTCATTTTGGAATGCTAGGATGCCAAGCTGCGTATGCGAGGCCTCGTTGACGGCCCGCGACATGACACACATGCGGTACTGCTCGGCGGTCAAGTTCATCTGGCACTCTTTCGGATGGTACAGGTGGAAGATGGTGGGATCGGTCACGCGGATGATCTTCAGGTCTGACTGGATGTAGCGCCGGTAGAGGTCCACGTCTTCGCCCCCCCAACCCTTGATGTCCATATTGAAGCCCTTGATGCTCAGGAAGTCTGACCGATACTGACAGGTCATCCCAAAGCCGAAATCCCTCCAGAACCCCACCTCCTGGTGGACGACCAACTGAGGGGTGTCGGGCATGGCGTCGTTGACAGCGTGAACGATCTTCGGGTTGTACAGGCTGAAGACGATGGGGTAGTACACCGTCCTGCCGGGCACGGTGTGGTACCGGCAATGCTCGAGGAATTCCTTGGTGAACGCGATGTCCACGTCGCAGAAGAACATCAGCACGTCGCTCCCGTCCCAGCTCTGCACTCCCTCCTCCAGGCCCCGCCCACGGGAAAAGGGGAGGTTCAGGCGTATGAGCTTGTAGCTGTGGAAGTTGTACTGGTGGGCCATATTGAAGAGAACTGAATGGATTTCACTTAGTCCTTCTTCGCCAAAGTACACCACTGTCAGGTACACAAGCATCCTGTTGTCCAGGCACACAGACTTAAACCGCTCGATGAAGGACTTAAACTTGTCTATTCTGCCCGACAACGGAATGATAATATTGACTAATATTTTATTGGTGTCTATGACCTGCGACCGCAGTTTCTGAAGCGGACTGAACGGCCGTAAAATCTCCATACTCTGATAATAGTTTTCTTGTGCACCGCGAAACACTAGGTTGTAGTACGTTCCGATAGTCCGCTCTGATTTAAATATCCCATCCACGAAGTTATCAATAGAAAAGCTATTGAAAGTGTTGTCCTTTTTCTTGTTCAGAATATCAATTGCAAAGTAGACAGCCTCCACCAGGTCCTCCTTTCTGTCGCCCCGTGGTCTCTGGGAGGGACGGTGGGGCAGGCCACTGTCCAGTGAGTAGACCAGCTTGGAGTTGAGGCTACTGAAAGGCACCACGTCGTACTCGCTGTGCAGCGGCTTGTGCATGTCAATCTTAGCCATCTGCTGCCGGACGAAATCTGAGAGGTCATCGTGGGTGTCCACGTCGCTGGAGCGCTGGGCCCGTATCCCGCCCTCCACCTCCTTGTACTTTTGGGGCTCCTCCACCTGCTGGGTGCCACCGGCCTGGTGCTTCTTGAGCTCCCGCTTCAGCTCCCGGATCTGCTGCTTCAGGGACGCCACCTCCTGGTTGTGCTTCTCCTCTTGCTCACTGAGGGAGGCGATGCAGTCGTCATGGTACTGGATGTCGCGAGATCTCACCTGGAGGGACTGATCAACCTAGTGAAAGAAATGGATGCCGAAAATGACAAATATGGTCCGACTTCTGCAGATGAATGCAAACCATGACCTCAGAAGAAATGGTGGAAAACGAAGAGAATAATCAAAAGCGGCAGATATGAAACTATTCCAAGATGGGAATATCTGAACTGAGGATGGGACGTTTAAATGTTTAAACAAAACAAGTTCCAAATGCATTTACTGATTTTCCCAAATGTTTAAACGGAACCGCCCCTTTTTAGATGTTTGACACATACTTTTTGGAGAAAAAGTGGATTCTAAAACAATAAACACTGCTTGTTTAAATGCCCTAACATCAGTCTACATTTTTACATTGGTTAGACAATGTGCATTATTGAACTACATAATTAGCATATATGAGAACACCGAGGTCGGCGGCGGCCTCTGTAAAGTGCTGGCAGAACGTTTGAACAGTATGGGAAAGTTCATATCAAATGGAAATTTCTGAACAGTAAATCCACTTTCAAATTGCCATCATAATTAGCAGTATACACGTATATCCTCATTTAGGATAAAGGGGTCACCGCACCTGGTCATTCCAAAACACAGTGCACACTTTGCAATTTTCTGTACACACTTTAAAGCGTACCTGGTCCATGGGCTTTGGGACGGCCGCCTGCTGGCTGCTGCTGTTGATGCAGGTGTCCTGGTTGGCCAGCAAGAGCAGGAGGCCCAGGCAGAAGATGATGCCAAACTTGATGCAGTTCTGCAAGGAGGGCAGCCGCATCTTGCAGAGCGGCCAGCGGGCGGGAGGCTGAGGCTGCCCGTGGGAGTTGGCCATGGCCGATGGCTCTACTTGCACTTTGGACATCTGTGGTGGAATGTTAAGAGGGCAAGGAACGGTTGATGAGCTTAGCGTATTTTCGGACTGGGAGTCCTTCGGGAAGGACTGGGTGCTTGAACTACCCACAAGAAGGGTTAGTGTTTACCATTTTCTAACGTCACATTATCAGGCCTTTTTAATGATGACTGTATGTCCTACAGGTAGCTGGCCAAAAACCCAACTTTCAAGAGAGGCGAGATATATCTTCAGCCTTTGCCAATACAACCAACTGCTACAAATACTGCTCCTTGAAATTACAGGTACTTGTAAAAATCTAATAAGTGACACCACTCCAAGGCACCACTCTCAACTGGTATTCACTGCAGCAGCAGGCCACGTACGGTGACCAAATTCAATTTAACCACACAACAGTCCTCCTCCATGGGCTTTTCAGATGTTTTATGTGCAGAACAAAGAGAGGATTACATCTGCATTCAGAGGTGGGGGGGGCAGTTAATGTTTAACCTATCTGGATGACCTGTGAATACTGACTGCTCCACATGGCCTCTCCTGCAAAATACTTCAATGTGACTCTTTACACAACACTGGCTTGATCTTTTTTTTTTCCCTTTGCAAAATATGTCGGCCATTTTTAATTATTTAAGGAAAGTACAGACTACTGATCAGTACACAAACCAGTTCCATGTGGGTAAGTCCAGAAATTAGGGGTCCAAAAGTGTGACATTTTCGTGTCCCTGTTACACACAAAAAAAAGGACACGAAAACAAATGGACCCCTAATTTCTGGACTTACCCACTTACAAAATCATTTGTCGGATGTGACAGGGGCATGATAAAACTTGGACCCGTAATTTCTGGAACCACCCATGTACCATTCATAATTCTTCCTTTTTCCCCAAGACAAACTCACAAACATCTCACTGTAACAAACTTTCAAACATCTGCCTTTCTTTGCTCTCAAGTCTTTGACTTGTTCATGCTGCTATTCGGGGAAATCAATTTTTATTGGATCTGAAATCTTTCCAGCGACTCTGTAGAGATGACAACTCCTATCGTATTGGCAGCAAAGACATCTCCCTCCCCCATGACTTCAATTAAGCGATCTTCCTGATGGAAAGCCATTGGTGGATAAACTTAGGTCACTTAGGATGGCCTGTCTTGCTGTATTAAACATGATTTAGGGAAATGGACGTCATGATTGATTTGGCAGATGGACAACCAGCAAACGTGATCATAATTTCTTTTTCATCACCACTGCTCTTCAAGATGTAACAAGACTCTACAGGCCCAAGAACCAACACACATAACAGAACAGTAAGACTCAGTGATCAAGAGCTAATTTTCCGTGTCTGCCAAATATATGAGGTGGTACAAACATACATGCATGTAATAAGACTTGAAGCTTGAGAAACTAGACGACCTGTGTATTTCCAGTACTTGTTCATGCAAACAGGTATGCCAGATATTTCCAAGAGTTTGCTAGGTCCTTTCACAGTTCTTGTCCTCTCGCTGCGAGCCTAATCACTGGTACATTGTATTTCTTCATTTCAGGTAACTCAGCCAGCACTGCTCCGGTACTGAACCTGTGGCCTGTTACCTAATCTCACATTTTACTTTTCCTTTGGGACAGTGTTGTATTCAAGTCCATCACACAAGTCCTTTCACAAGTCCCGTCACAAGTCCCTTCACAAGGCCACTCATACATGCAAGCGACAGGGTGAACAATGACAAAGGAATGCTTTTATCCCAACTCATTTGAATAGCTTGTGAATTGGCTTAAGACTGAATGGCCTGGTGTGATGGACTTACAGGGACTTGTGAGGCACTCCAATACAACAATGCTTGGGACTAATTGGTAAAAGAATCCACAACGATGCTGTAATGGAATATGTCTGAGTTGGTACTGGATGCCGAGACTGGAAGAAAGGGCAAAGGCAGGGCTGCTTAAAAGGGATTGAATTGCATGAAACTTCAACACCGGACAATTATGGATGCCGGAGGGAAAAATGACAAAAAGCTGCTTCGAACACAGTAAATAATAAATAAAGGCAACAAAAACGGTTACCATAGTAACTGTTTGATAACGCTAATTAATGCCAACCCTCTCAGCACCCTCAAATTCACGGTACTTAATAGTTTCAACACCAATTACACTTTTATTGATTTCATCAGTTACACGTAAATTCTTTATTTTTCCTTCCAAAAGTTATTTGATGGTGTAAAAGCTGGCCTAAATCAGTCAAGCACACTCTTGGAGAAAAACATACTCAATGCTGAGTTTATGTTTATCCTCTTGGATTACAGAGAAAAAAATACTACAATGGAATTGTACATGTACGTGTACATGTATGTAACTTACATGTAACATATCCAAGCATCAAAGGACATGAATGTGACAGAAAGTACCGGTACATGAAGGTGACAGAAAAGAAACGCTGGCAGGTCCCTGGAAGCAATCGTTAAATAGCAGTTTAAAAAAAAAAAAGGAAGTAATATGGTTCGATGCACTTTCACTGTACAACATACATGTACAGTGCACATGCCAGGTACCGGTACATGTACAGTCAAGGATTCAAAAAGTACAGTGACCTTAACCCTAACCCCCAACGGTTGTTGGCCCTAACCTTCCCCATTCACACAAAGTTAAACACACAGAGGTTGTTGGACTTGGTTTTTCTGAGGTATGCTAAACCCAATGCAAAAGCCAGCTGTCTGGGCCTACCAGATCTATCCCCACAGAATTAAACACTTTACCACTGTTTAATTCTGTGTGGTTGGGGAACGTTAGGGTTAATGTCGTTTCAATGATGTACATGTATATTCAGGCTTGTCGCTGTAAAATACAGACACACAAGACTGATCTGAATTACGAAATAATAAAGCACGGAAAAAACAGGACCCCAAATATGATAAATGTCACCATCTAAGATCTATGATTTTACAATGTACCTGTATGTATGTACGGTACATGTACATGTACATGTCTCTCTAATGACATGCTGGGGACTACAGCCTTTCTGCTATTCGTACATTCCGACCAACAACTCTCCAAAAGGTTTCAGCATGTACCAGTATGGACAGGAAGGCACCGTGCAAGCACGTCATTCAAACCTTGTTTACAATGCATCTACCCTATGCTGAAGCTATCACCTTGTTACTCATAGTTTTCCTGGAGGCTGACTACATAGCCAAGTCTTTTCTCGATGCTTTAAGTCACCATTGCCGAGAGAGATTTCTATTGTACATTATTGACTACATGTACATGTATCGCAGTGATAGAAAAACAAAGGAGGAAATCCAAGACATACAAGCAATCAAACGATTTAACACATAATCTCGTGACAGGAAAAGCTGTCGAGGGGAAATGATTTCCCACCAGAGTATCAGACCATATCGTGGACTACAGTATTCCGGCAGTGCAATGAACCATCTTCTACTGGCAGCCATGAACCAAAATGCACCCATCTTCGGCAGTGCGTGATCTTCATTACATGTACATGTCTATACAACCATCCTACCAAACATCAATCCCATATATGGAGATCCAGGAAGCATGTATATGCTCGAATCTTCAAACTGACCTTGAATTTGGACTTGTGTGGTTTGTCCACCCATTAGAAGAAATCAAATTACCACTATTTGGCTTGAATTTCGCATGTCAGTGGGCAAGGTCTATGCTCATGTGCCAGTACATACATGTAGGCATGTACACAATATCTGCACTTCCAGTAAGGTACAATATCATGCACAAGGTACAACGTAAGACAAGCCTGCACCCTGTAACTCCACTGTACTTTCAAGAGATCTGCTCCGCAAAACCATGACACAAGAAACCCAGATTCTACATGTTTTGGCAGTAGGGCATTTTGGTTCTCTAATGTTAGGCCAGTGTTTGATTTCATTAATGTAAGTGCAAACAAAAAAGACATTTCATAAGTGAAACTTGGAAGTTATTTCTAATTAGTAGCAGTGCGCATTTCAAACAGACCTGTTTCTTTGGAATAAGGCAATTTTCAACCATTTCTTAACTTAAAAGGCTGTAAAAAATATGGAAGGGTACCAACTACATTTGTAATTTACTCTGTGCAAATTATTCAGGCTTCTAACAAACGAGTGGCTCTGGCGAATTTTAACCCAGTTTGTAAGGTTTGGTTGCATACAGGTGTACATGTATATGTACTGTACATGTATTTCAAGAAATCACAAGTAAATTACATGTACATGTGGGAGTAAGAGTATAATTTATGGCTGGCCCCTTTTAAACCTTGACCTTTCATACAGTATCGTAGATGAGGAAGAACAGAGGATCAGATAGCTTGTTGGTTTCCTCTCCTTTTTGTTTTTTCACTGTACTCACTCCAACAGCCAGGTCATGAGTCATTATCTACCTACTGCAGGCTAGTCCCTAGACTCCCTGGTCAGTAATGCGCAATTCCTTTGTGTGTGTGTGTGGGGGGGGGGGGGAACCGACTGGACTGGATGGATGTGGGGGGGGGAGTCGCCGATCACAATCTTGTAACTGTTTACATAAAGACTGTTCCACTTGCTAAAATTTAACCGGACAAAAATGGCTACTGCACATATAAATTATTAATCAATTAACCCTTAAATACAGTCAGCGGAGTGCTGCCAGAAGCATCTAATCTTGAAATGCATACAACTGTACATCTGAAAGATTTACTTCAAAGGACAGAACCACAAACTCAAAGAGGTTAACAAACTACTTCTTCTTTGTGGAATATTGGACAAACACCAGGATGAAACTGAAATCCGAGAGATAATAAACACACACTTACCAACTATGCAAAATGTCGCATTGCCCGCATAACTGCTTTATGAGGGAAAAATTTATCATTGGGGGGCATTCCGAGATGCTCGGTGTCATCAATACCATCATCTCCAGATTGAGGGGCAGCGGATACCGTGAGAGAAACAGGACGGTCCCGAGGAAGCTTGTTTACATCATCAACCGGGTCCTCAGAGATGCTGGGCCGGAGCCCATCTTTAAGAGCACATCACCACGGGGCTGCAGGAGAATTACCAGAAAAGATTTGATGTCAACAACCGTGCACTGCAGATCTACTGAAGCATAGTATGCTACTTGTACATAAATGTACTGTGTTGGCATGACTGCATCTGCTTTGTCAGGCCGAGTGACGGAAGCGAAAAATAACAAATCTGTGACCTAACCTGGGCTGTCTGGGGCACAAGCTAACAAAACAACTATGCTGTACCTTTTTTTTTTTTTTTTCTCTCTCTCTGTTTTTTCCCAGGGAGCTATTAAAGTCACTTTTAATCTGATGATATAGAGGTCTGAAGTCAGCTGTGCTGTGGCAAGAAGTCAGAGACAATGCACCGCCACCGTCTGGCACCGCTGCAGATTGATGGCCACTGGTGAACCATTGAGCCACCAGATGCTGCAGCTCAGAAGTGCAACGGGGAACAATAAATTACAAAGGAACAAACCATGGAGGATAAACTGATGCAACTGCAACAGTTCAGAGCTCAGTTCCATGAAGCAGAGTCTTGGCCCAGAGAACAGGGCAGGGTGCCAACCAGCCAATTCCCAATAAGAGCCACAGTTACAGCTCACCACATGTTGTTTCGGAGCCACTAATGGTATTTTTCATGCAGCGATAAATTTATACAACTTCATTCTTGCCAAGTGCTCAGGCTTTCAAGTCACCGTTTGGCTACAACTGGACACCTGTGAGTCTATATACATGTAAGGCCATGTAAAAAAAAAAAACAAATTGGTGATCATCCCCGCCCAACCCTCCAAAATGCCTCCGACCCATTTTTTAAAAATATTTTTTATTTTCCAAAAAATGGGAGGAAAATGCAAAAAAAAGCACCAAAAAATTACATGATTACGGATCCCAAGCTTACCCGTCGGTCCGAGAATTGGCACATTCTCATTTCTTTGTTTTTCACTGGTTTTTAGTCTTAACCCTAACTCCCTAGGGTGTGTGCAAAATCATATTAAAATTGGAGGATTCAGGGCTGTTAGGGTTAATATAGATACAAGGTTCCTGTTATAACAAGGTAATAGACTGCAGTCCTAAGGACCTTTTAATAACAGGGTTCGACTGTACATGTACCAGTGTCTTGCATAATCTTGCCATCATTTAAACACAGGTGGACATTTCTTACCCCTCTCCTCCCTTTATGGGCAAAAAGGATGATCACCCATTTGAAGCAAGATATGGACAGAGAGAGCCCCCCCCGCCTTTGTGTTGGTCATTGTTTGATCAGAATCTCAGGAATTCTTTACAGACTTCTAGGGGGGATGTTAGGTAACAATAGTCTAGAGTGTTGGACAGGTAAGGGGGTACCCCTCCGTCCTATATCTTGCCTGGTATTGTATTTTCTTACCGGTACTGGTACATGGCCTAATACATGTATGTACATGTACCATTCCATAAACATGTGCAATGTATACACATGTACATGTACCATTCCATAAACATGTGAAATGTATACACATGTACCATTCCATAAACATGTGAAATGTGTACACATGTACCATTCTATAAACATGTGAAATGTATACACATGTACCATTCTATAAACATGTGCAATGTATCCACACGTACATGTACCATTCCATAAACATGCGCAATGTATAGTATACACGTACATGTATATACCACACCAGTAGGCCTAACCAGTTGATACCCCAGACCTGGGGGTTTATTTTTATTACTAACAAAAGTTCATTGTGCAGTGTAAAGTACAGCCAAATGTTTAACAGTGAATCATTTTCTACATGTAGCACATTCTAAACTTCCCAAGAAAGCTGAGGTGACATGTGTTAGGGGTGAGATTGACCAATGATAAAAATAGCTGAAAACAGCTGAAAAAGTCATAAAGGAGCTGAACTGTGAAAATCTCCTATACTTTTGTACACAGCCAGTGAGGGAAAAAAAGTTGAAATCCCAAACAGAAAAAGCTGAAATCAGCTAAAATGCTGAGTAATCTCATCCCGGCCACATGTACACACCATGTCATGAAAACTGTGTACAAATCGAATCCTAACCACTCATCCAATGCCACAAATCCAACGTGAGTGACCCCTTATGATAATGTGTCAGCTACATGTACATGTAAGACATTTATGATCCCCGCATAAATTTCAATCTAACACACAGGAGCCTGCCCTTGAAATATTCTAAAGGTCTCAACATTTCCTGGGGGGAGGGTTGTAATGAGTATGGGGACAGGTGAGGATGCATTCATCAAGGCGCCCGTCAAAGCCACTAGTTTGTACTGGTAACGTAAACATGTCATCCCACGGACTAATGAAAGGTCTGATTCCATCGATGTGTAGTCACGCACGAATCACATCGGCCTCTCCTTCCTGACGAGCTTTTACACCACTGTGGGAACTATGCACGCAGCAGCGGCAGCACGCTTCAATTCATTAGGCAAACTCACACAGGAACAGAATGTTGACATGCCGGTCATCTCTCGCACAAAGTGTGAGAAGTTGTCGGGCAAATAAGTACATGTAAACATGTGTATAGGTATGCATGCCAGATACAAGAGACTTTTCCATCACACTGCACGTGGGCTTTTCAGAATCTATTACATCAACTTCAGGGCAAACAAAGCAAGGATTTTGCCATTTGAAAATGGGGTGTCTGCATTTGATTTGCAATGAAAAAAATAAAACCAGGATATCCTTGGAAGGTTTTATAAGCAAAGGCTTACATTGTAAACTGTACAATGTATTGGTGTAACCAAAAAAAAACAAGAATGGCTTCCTGGTGGGTTTCTTTAAAAAAAGATGCTGGGACATCGCTTTACATTAAGCTAAAACACTGGCAACAGGGATAAAAGCATAAAAAAATTGCGTTCTTTTGAGGGTACCAACATTCGCTTCACTTTCATGTTTACACAAACAGCATCTCAACTAACTGAAAAGTCAACTTACGTGTACATCAGTCTCCGTCAAGAAACTTTCCTAAGAAAGCTTAAAAATATTCTGAGGCGATACATGGATGGGACCTCAGAAACAAGTGCTGTGGGGCTGAAATCGCTTTAACAGTCACAAAAACACAATTTCTCACAATTTCTCAAGCCTCCAGACATGACCTGAAGCACATGTGTATTTTCCCCTCACCCAAATCCCCCTTTTACTTTCAGCCAGGGAGGTTACGGCTTCTAATCTGTAATATTCCAGGATGACTTGCCCCATGTCAGTCAACGGGCCCCTTGTGGAAATATCAACTAACCCTGAGGATCATAGGAGTTTTTCACCTTTGCTGAATTGGGCTTGGCTACTATCTACAGGAAACACTAAAGCTTCAAGTTTCTGAAAAAAAAAGAATGCCAGCAAATTTGGCTAAAAAGTAATCACCTCAAATCAAATATCGTACAGCAGCCCTGGGTAAATACTCTTACATGTACATGTACACGTACTTCAAAACCTTGGCCGTGCAGAGGTCAAAATATAATAATAGACTTACACTGCACACCAAGTACCCGGTTAAGTTGTAAGTTCAACCATCACTAATAATTCAACCATGATTTCTGGTGCACTGAGTGTGCACTCAGTGACTCAAATCTCCGACAAAAATGCAGAATTGTACATGTATGGATGTAGGAAAGGTTTTCTGTTAAGGTTTTATTCAAAACTACCAGTGCTTTACGATTCAGTTTTGTATCAAACTTTTTTGTTATCAACCCGTCGCAATCTACACTTTAAAACTGACTTGCTATTATCAACACAGTTAACTGTGGTTTGCCTAGACAATAAGTCTGCTCAACTAATGTTTTACTCTGCCTCAGTCAGCCAAGTATTGGCGATACAAACAGCTCATCTTGCTTCCTGAAAGCTTAATATTTACTGTACTCATCACAGCTGGGTTGAAAGTCTGCTTTGACAGGGAGGATTCATTTCAAACTGTGCACGTCAGCACTTTCTGGCTCTGAAAATCCCATCAGTGAGTCAATCCAAGGTCTGCCTAATACTGGACCAGGCAGGAACCACATGAAGCCTGACATTAATAGGTATGTTACACCAATGGCCCATAAAATATATCTCTGCAAACAGGAAGCCTGTGTATGACACCTGGCCTGCTGCCTACAAAATGTACATGTATGCATGCATACAGGTTACAGGTATATCTAACAGCAAGTACTCCATGTTCCCGTTCAGTCGACTCTCGCGATGTTATTATAATGAGAAAAGTCTCTGAATCCCAATCAATCCCGGTCATATAAAATGCTTGTGATTCCTTTGTTTTATAACGCCTTTCAAAGTTCTGGTTAAATAACAAAGTAAGTTGTGTGGTCCCTCTAACTTTGTTATAGCTGGAGCCGACTGTATTTATAAGCAGGCCTGCATATATGCATCTCTGCAGACTTGGCCTTGAACATAATGTCACACATCTTGGGCATATATCACTTGAATGAATCATAGCATGGGGTTGCATGTACTAGGCAATGTGGTTTACTGTACCGCCATGCTGTATTATGTACAATGTACCGTACATGTGTAACCAAACGAGAAAACAACCGAAAGCTCTGAACAAAAGCATACAAAATCTCCACCCTACATGCCTACATTTCCCTTGAGTCACACAACCAGATGACTGAGACAACCTTTCTAAAAAGTTGATGTACACTACTCAAAATAAAGCTAAGGACCACTTTTTTCTTTCTTTGTAATTTTTTTCCAAGCGACGAGTGGGGTCCAGTTTTTTCATTTTGTCTAGATAGTGTTCTCTTTTGAAGAAAACATTTTTTAAATGTTTCAAAACATCAAATGCACATCTTCAGCAGTAAAACATATCATATAAAAAAAGGATACACAGAATAAAAAGTGATCAACTTTTCTTGAGTAAGGTATATTTGTATGTATAGATACATATATTCATGTACATGTGTGTATATATATGAGCATATTCTTCCCATTTAAATTAAATCACTTGGTTTCTCAGAAAAGACGTTGAGGAAACCTTTCCACCTGTTTTTTTCTGTATCGATCATCACAGTAACTCATGTAGAACTACTCAGAACATAACACACCTGTACAAATAATTGCTGTACGACCATTGTATTCATGAAACAACGGCTGAACAACTTTTAGAGGTCACACAAAACTACATTATGTATGTGCTGCATTACCAAGAGTCCATCCACAATTGCTCCGCCCAAAATGTGGGGATAGTCACTTCAGTTAAGGTGACAATCTCCAGACATGTGCAGGCTGCTCATTTCATTTAGTACGCGAGTAAAAACATGTGAGTGTACCTGTGAGTGCCTGATCCCTACCCTGGGGATTGAAAAGCATGACAAAACTCTGGCATTCGCTGAAAGACCTGAGGCATGAACATGGGGGCGGGGAAGAGTGGGGCAGGTGGGAGGAAGCAATTGTTAGGTGAAAGTATTCTTCAAGAACAGAACAATTTCTATGTCTATCCCCCCCGATACACCACAATTTCAATGTCAATTTAGCAATGCTTGCACTTCTGCATCTTGAATTTTAGGAGCCCCCCCCAGTTTTTTGTCATTTCAATCTTTCAAAACTGGTCAGTCCCCTGAAAAAACAAAGGCAACACTCTCTTTATCGCACTGACCATATGTATGGAAATTTCAAAATGTAAATTGTGAGAAAATGTGACTTTCTTACTGATAAACCAGCCACGCAAATTTGAATCCACCATGTGTCATGTGTTAAAACGTTCCCAATTTTCCCTCATAATTTCCCTCAAAAATCAAAACTCTCACTCTGCTCTCTTTTCACATCAATCTAACAGTTATTGAGCATGGTAAAAAAAAACTATCACAGTCATCTACCTCTTGAGGTGAATCCAAAAGTTAAAATGTACAATGTACGTGTAGGCCTAGGTCTCCCTTCTAATAGGAACAGGTCCTAAAATATACAGCCCCCAAATTTACTGTGGTCTCGGTCTAGGCCTACGCCATACATGTACGCCTTAAGTCTTCCTTGTAAACTGCCAGGCCAACATTAACAACTGGCATGATGACTAGACTAAGGCTCAACCCTCCAGTTTTTTTGCAGTCTAAGTTGAGTAACAGTTTCATAAACACTACACTTTTTCCAGCCAGGACATGTACATGTAGGCCCAGTACCGGTCCTTAGATGTACATGTACATGTACTGTACATGTACACGTTAGTACATGCCTTACGTACATGTTTACTTGTACACTGGAAGAGGTATAATTTCGAGTGGCCGGCGGCATGGATCTTTTCCTAGTACCTCCATGCTCTAGTCTAACCATCTGAGCTAATCACAACTTGAGTTACAATGCACTTTCGTGGAAGATATTAAAGAAGGGCAAAATTAAACAGCAGTGTTACATACATACGTGTACATGTACATTCAAGGTGTTTGCCTATCTAGAAGCCATCAATTTCTTCAACCACGGCCAAACCAGTCATGTCAAATGGTCAACGGGGCAGCCGTCGCAGGTCTAGTTGTACATGTACATATGTATACACGTCACGTCACGCGTCCGTCCGGCCGTAACGTAAGAACACCGTTTGCACTTACGGAAGTGTGGAGAGCGGCCTCATTTGGTGGACAGACTCCAAGGTCACACAATCACAACCAGGCAGGGTTTCAGTTATTTTCAGCCCCGATCAGATATGAATGAAATTTAAGCAGGTGACATTTGCTGGATGAGAAACGGACTGGTCTCCTTCACCTCTCCTATTCTCGGCACGCGTCGATTTTACGCGCTGACGCCACTGCACGTGCTCCCGGCCCGGCCCGTCCAGGGGCGTATGGGGGGGGGGGGGGGGGGGGTGGGGGAAGTTGCCCCCCCCGACACTGCCAATTTCGTTTTCTTCTTCCTTCTTTATAGATCTTTTCAGGATGTTGAAAAAAGTAATTTAGAAACGGTACTATCGCATTTTCTCCAGGGAGTCTTTTTATTTTTTTACCAATGGAAAAAAAAGTCGTTTTCTCACACAAAATCCCACTGCCCCCCCCCCATCTGGACATGCCAGCTTCCGTCCAGCTTTTTCTTTTTTTCGCGCCAACGTGAACTTCACCATTATGTTTGGTATCGAAACATTTGTCTGATTATGGTCAACCGCAGACATCCCCGACTTAAAGGGGGTGGGGGTGTGCCCCCGGAGACAGGTTGACATTCTCAGTACAATTTGAAAGCGCCACCATTTTAGAAACGGTACTACATGTACCAACTTTGTTTGACGGGTTGTAGGAAATTCTGTTCCAGATAAGAGAAAAATTACTGGTCTTTTTGGGGGAGTGGGGAAATCATTTGCCCGCCCCCTCCTCCCCTACACATGTACAAGCCTACTGCAACTAAGTTATTTTTCAATCATTAGATGCAACATCTGTCGACAAGAAAACCGAGGTATTTATGCAAAGCAGTAGTGTAAGTTGCCCCGAAAACATGTTGACTTATTCGTTTCAGAATTTGAAAGTACCATCTTTTTTTTTTCGAGGGAGAAGGTTGGAAATTTAATTTATACCAGTTTCTTCGATCTTGCAAATGACAAATAAAATTGAGAAGTGAGGATATCCTCTTTACATTCTCTGTCTCACTTCAGGTGTGATTATGACAATTGTTACATCCTCGTTCTGAAGCACAAATCAATGGAATTTCACTGCAGCACATTTTGACGAAAACGAAATGGACTGAAGAGAACATTGAGTAGATACAGAGAAATTTAACCACAAGATGAAAGCATACACTGTTTTATTGCTTACCAGAATCAGAAATATACAAGGCAGTTTAGCTGACTGGTGAAGAATTTCTCTATTTTCAACAGTAGAAATTAACGCAAAGGCAAAATAAATCCAATGTGTAAATTCCTAAAGTATTCTTTAAATTCTGCAGAAATATCAAGACTTCAAAACAATGGAAATGCCAATACCACGATGCATTTTAACATCAGACTTTAAACTTTAAACAGTCAATTCCAGTAACAAAAATAGACAATAATCAACAACTTTTTAAAAACATTCTTTATAAACAAACAGCAGTCACACCAGCTGAAAGAAACAAATCAATTTGACCGGCAAGGAAAACACGTGACACTTCAACGTCTATCTATAAACATTTCCAAAGTGAAAACAGTGTCAGCATCAAAGCTGAAGTTGGTATTCCATGTTCTTCATTTTTTTATGTCTTTATACATAAATGCTGATTCAAAAATTGACAAGGCATTTTTTTCACTGTCCATCAAGACTCTTGAATTACAAAAATATATATACCATTATGAGCATTAAAGATTTTTTTTAAAAATCACTCTGATTTTATCAAAGCGATTGAACTCTAGAAATATCAATTTTACTCATGTATATTTCATACATGGACAAGTAAATAAGAAAGTCTAACTACAGTGTATAGAGTTTTGGCAACACATGCTATTTTCAGGTGATGAATATTTACGTTGCAAAATAACCGGCAGAAACAGAGATACATTGGTGATTTCCAGCAGTCTCAGAAAATTGTACCCTGGGATTGTTTTCCCCACAAATCACTGGAAAATTTTTTAAAAGATTGAATATTTCAAATCAGTGGAAATTCTGCATGTACAAGGACTATGAGATTTCTGAGAGAAAGATAAGACAAAATAAAAAATCCTGACAGGAATGACAGCTTTTCTGCAACTTGCCGAAAAGCCAAAAATCAAATCGAGTTACCTAAAATGAAGCATCCAGTAGTGTTTCATTCAAAACCTCCCTTTGCTTGAAGTCTGAACAAACAGTTTCATGCATAGATACAGATAGGCAGTAGCTACAAACACAACAGTGGACAAAACGGTTTACAGAAAGATGCAGCTTTGATCACAGGGACGGTTTTATCAAAGATGATCGGCATTAAAATTTTAGCAGAGAATAAAATGAATTCAGTGTAAAAAAAAATCAATTGCAAAAATGTGAAAACACTGGAAAGTGAATGTTTGGAAATTTAAGTAGATTAAAAAATGCAGTTGGTCCGCCAGTGTACCGGTTCATTATTCTGCTACATGATCAAAAGCCAACAAGGTCATGTGACAGCCAGGATCAATCGCACCACCAGTTTGATAAACACACAGAGTTGTCGTGTCGAAAGGTCACATCAGTGAACCTTATTTTGAGCAGTTGGTTGAAATCTCATTTCAACAGTTGGATCAGCTTGTAAAATTGATGTTATGATTGGCAAAATTGGAAATGTCCAGTAACCAAATTATAAACAACCTAAAAAGTCATTTTTTGCTACATAACTATCATGTAAGTCTGACGCTGTCTTGTTCCCGTTCCAAGACAGTTTGGCAGCAGTGGTCAAGTGAGGGCAGCATTCAATGCAGCACCAGTTGGTCTGTAAAAATGTTCGGCATAAAGATTTTCTACAACTTGTTTTCCTTTATTTATTCAAACTTTAACTGCAATCACTCAGAATGTGGCTCATTTGTTCCAACTTTTTTCTTAAAGTTTAAGTGGCCAAGTTGCATCCAACAGTCAAACAACCAAATCTTGTCAGATGTTTTTTACACTTCATCGGTCGCACCACCAAGCGACATACTGCTCACAGTAGCCACACAGTGTGCTGATACATCTTGTGAACAAATTATATGCATGTAAATGTAACTTTGTGAAGCAATGAATCTACGGTGTGCATCACTTCGTGGTGCGATGGACACTTTGTGGAGGGATCCCTCTCAATGACACTGGGGATGGTGGTGTCTCGAGAATACCACTGAGTGGACATTTCTCTTCATGGACCGGCAATCTCCAGAACGTGATGCAGTAGATTCTGCTGGATATTCTCAATGGCGCCCGGCGTGCTGGCGAGGGCAGTGAAGACCTCTGTTGCCCCATCCCTGTGGAAAAGCAAGCAGGAAAAACCAAACAAGTGTTGAAGAAGAGTACCAGTCACAAGTAACAGGGTGAACAATGACAAAGGAATGCTTTTGTCACAGTTCATTTGACGAGCGTGCGACTTGAATCCAGACTGGAGGTCTTGTGATGGTCTTGTCGGGGCTTGCGATGGTCGACTACAACACTGCTACATTCATGTTTGCTATCTCGCAGGTGCAAGAAAATGATGCACGTGCATTACAGGTGATACTGAGACACAGTGGCACTGAGACATAACTGCACAGCCAACAGCGAGGTTGGATCTGGGTAATTCCAGAAACTAGGGGTCCAAAAGTGCGCCATTTTTGTGTCATTGTTACATCTGACCTTTGTCATTTGACATGAAAATATCACCGGAATTGATTTCAAACTATTACTATTTGTTTGGCAGGTAATTTGCATTAATTCATCACTCTTGGAAATTAGAAAATGTGTTCTGAATTTACAAAATCATTCGGCAGATGTGACAGGGACAGGAAAAAAAATTGTGACCCCTTATTTCTGGAATTACCCATAAATGGGTTACAGGGTAGGTAGTGTTTGACTGTGCCAAATGTATGTGCTTACTTCATCAGGTCCATGGTCGTGATAGCCGTGGAGTGTTTCAGTAAATAGAAGACGGCTCGTAATCCATGGTAATGAATTTCAGGCACATTGGACTGCAAAAAAATACAACACAAATCCCGTGGATTTCAACAAATATACATGCAGAATGACTTGGAAAAGCCTTTATCGTCAAATAAAAATTTTCTTGAAAAAGAAATTCCTAAACATAAACTTCCTGACAGACGTCTCACTTTGCTTGAACACATAACACGTTTTTAATCTTAACAAGCTGTGTCAATATGCAAACTCACTTTCATGCAGATGGCAACAATGTCAGCTGTGTGTTGACCCTGGAGGTTGAGAACAGGACACAGACCCAAGCATTATTAACCTAGTTGTAGCAGTATGGATGACTATACTTTGAATATCTTACGACTGCTTAGAACAGCAGTTAAACAATCTACCTTTTGAAAGTTCGAGAGTGTGATAGCCTTTTAACACTAAATTGAATGGACGAAAAATGAAATAATTTTCATGAGGTATATAAAACACAACATGGATGTTATAAACAAAATGAATGGCTTGAATCCAAATTTTATCCACATATCTGTGTACTTGAAAATGCACGGGGAATTCAAACTCACGAGTCGGTAGGCATTCTGTTGGCATTTGGCAAAGTTGGCGATTGCTCTGGCTGCATGCAGCATCAACTCATTCTTGTCCTTAAACTCCACCATCAGGCGGCAAACGCAGTCCATGTACTCCATCAAGGAGGCCTACGGAGGACCAAGGGGAGGTGAGATCTCCAGTTTTGTCAGTAAGGGATTGAGTGGCATTGCAGGACTCAAGCATTGACATTATTGGTAAACTTCTCAGAAAAATCTCGGGATGATGGCACTGCGAGAGATGCCAACATTTTTAAGGACACACCTTACCCTACCATCTGATTGGTCAGAACATGATGGCACCTCCACTATCATTAATATTGATATAGCTATCAACATCAGTAGCAAAAGTTAAGAAACTATCGTAAAAATAATCAACCAAATAAAACCCAACTGGTAAAGGCAGTCCTTGTGGGCAGTACTGAATTCAAATGCATGCGAGCCCTTTCTCAAGCGTTGTGCAGTGATCCCCGTGGCCAATTGCTATCACTGTGGCCCATGGATCCTACCTGATCTTGTTCACAAGTTGCCAGGTTGCCGACCAGACATAGGACGTTACACAAGACCTGGATGTTCCTGGGTCTGTTCTTGAGAGAGCGCAGGATCATCTTCCCGCTTGTAAAATCTTCCTGAATGAAAAAAACCAATAGGTCTCTCAAATGACAGCACGTCCTATAGATTGTCATATGCATCGGCCTTTCTATCTTAATGTTCATGATGCGCATCGGCTGTGCTGTATATCGGACATATTTGGATCAGCATGCGCGCAAGTTTTGAACTGCAAGCACATGCACCTGTTTGTGTTGTACATGCAGTTGTAACTTTGCTACAAAGATGGCGTCCAATGAGGGAGATTTAGAGGAGAAAAAGAGGGCATCACTCCATTCAGATCATCCTCCAATGTTTGTTCCTAAGAAATCATGTCTTAGCCATTGATCCGAGTCATTACAAGTGGATCAAGAGATCTTCTCCGGCCATCATTCAAACTACCTCATCAGGATGCATAGATGCACACTTGCACTTGCTAGTCAGGACATCTTGGCATGACTTACCTGTATGATCTTATGTCTGTGCCAGTCTGTTCCCATGGACAGCTTGGCCAGTGTCTTCAACGATCCCTCTTGCATCTGTCGAGAAATTTCACGAAATAAAAACTGCTCGTAAGTTTGTTAGAAGCAAGTCTGTGAGAATGATGGATTACAATAATTTAATGACTCACTTTCGGAGAGTCATTTTATCTGTCTGCTTCCTGGCCTGCTCACCCACTCACTTGTTCACTAGATCGTTCATTTGTTTGTCTGTTTGTGTTTTGGACAACCCTACATATGGAAATAATGACGCCCAAGTTAATTTTCAAATTTAGTGAGAGTGACTTTAATTCTAAAGAAAGATGGCCAGAACCTTCAAAATGTACTTATGATACAATGGATGTCTTTCATTACACATGCTAAGTTTAAAACAGACTGGTCAACGGACAGCCAAACTCTTGAAATAAAGGGGTAAACTCTGTATCCTCAAACGCAGTGGGCTGAGAGAAGATCCAAAAACCCATCCCTGTCTGAGTTTGATTGATGGTAGTGTGCCCAGCTCCCATTCCCTTTTCATACTCATAGTGAGCATACCTGTTCATCCGTTGACATTGTGAGGGCCAGAAGCTTGCTGAGTGCGCCGTGGTTGCTCTAAAAGAAGCGTTAAAAGACAAACAGGCAGACTGTTTACAAATCGGTTTCCAGTCCCTCACAGAGAGATGAGTTTTCTTCTCTGAATTGACGGAAAGAAAACCTGCAGGTGCTGCTTTGAAAGCAATTTAACGACTTCCAAAGAAGCCACTCCAGCAAAAATCTACATATGGGTAACAATGATACTGTATTGCAGATGCACATGAATCACTTGTGAAGATGTTGATAACTCCTGCAAAGTATCAGCTATGTCAAAATTGAGCATCATATCATATCATATCATATCATATCATATCATATCATATCATATCATATCATTTGAATTTGAATATTTATTTCAATGTCATGTACTTAATCACCTCAATCCAAGTTTCAGAATAAGGAAATTGACAACATCTGGGTCTACATTAACACCACCAAATTTCATCATAATTAAGTTTATATGAGCTGTGAAGGTGATTAAGGAACGTTAGGTATTAAGTGAAGCAGAAGGCTTTCGTTCCCAAAACCTTTGGACAGACTAAAGACAATTTACAAAGGGACAAAACAAAAATATAAAAATAACATATAGGACTAACAGTAATTAACACAAATTGTTTACACATTACAATACAATGCTAGTGATTAATTCATTGATAGGAAAAAAAACAAAACAAAACAAAACAAAATCAGGGACAAAGGAAAACAAGAGACCAAAGCACACAGAAGCTAAGTATCATTAGCTCGCTGTTGTTAAATTATACACAGAAAGCAAGAAGTTGTGCTTTCAATGTTTAAGAGGGATACTGAAACTATTCAGAGTAACTTACCATAATTAAAGCCTTAATCTTCTTCCCCAAAGTATTTCTGTCATTTAATATGACACATTTATTTGCCCCTCTGTTTTTTTCCTCGATGTAATCCTCCCTGCAAACATCGCTCACCTAGAATCATGTCCCCACATGCCAAACATGAATCAGATTAAAAGGAATGAAGTAGTTTTCACACCGAGCAAACTGCGCACTTGGATATTTCACCTAAAATACATGGACATGATTTCTGTAATAACACAGACCTTGTAGCACTGCTACGATGTCATCTACTATGCATCTGAACCTAGAAAAGGTCTTTGAACGGAGAGCCTCAACTTTCCCTCAAAGGTTCTGCTTCTAGTTACAGCACACAGAAAAAAACTGCATCAGCAGTACTTTCTCACAGATACTACATTATTCAGGCTTGTCGGGTATGCGGCCACCTAAATGCCTCTGAAAAAAGGTTGATGCACCATCGTCCGGGTTAACGCAACCTTTCCAAGGTAAGAAACCTTTCTTGCTGGGTCTTGTGACTGCATGGCTGTAAGCAAACAAAATATGCATCAGCCACTTTGCACAAATACATGTAACCGCGTACAGTCTCCTAATGTTTTAGCCATCAAATTATCATTCGGCAAAAAATTCTACGGCTTGTCACAAAACACTTCAAAGAAATGCATTCTACATTTCAAAGCACAGCAGTTATATCCATCAGTTAATGAGCATATGGAAAAAACAGACATAAAACTCCACTGTCAGACTTTCACCCCTATTAAATGCAAATGAACTCTTCCATGGCAAGTTATGAAAAGAAGAACACGGACTGTTCTATTTCCAAGGGACCAGGGTATGATCCGTTATTTGTATTCTACATGTAAAACCTTCTGTGACAAACTGAGTGTAACATACTGTGCAAGATTACATCAGAATTAATCAGCTCATTCTACCTATCCTATCAAATAATGGAAGAGTCTGGATTCATCCATTTCCAGGACCTCTGCATTTTCTACATCCAATCCAAGCCTTTTATAAATTGCATACAATAAATACATACATGTACAGAGCTAGATTAACGTTCATGTACATGTACACCAATATTTCATGAACACGGAGTGAACAACATTCTATTGCGGATACACTGTACACTTCCAATGGATTATGTGAGTGTACGTACGCAACATATTCAACAGTTCTGACTGACTCAGCGGTGGGTTGCGAGGATTCAAATGTACAGCTTCAGTGGAAGTCGTTTCACACTGGTATCACATCCTTCAACAATTGTTGTCGTCGGTTGATCAAATGCATGTTTATAATAAGATCCACCTGGAGTCAGATCATGATACACTATGCCCCCCGGGCATTTCTCCAGGTTTATCTCTGATTCCTGGGTTGACAACGTCAACTATGCAGTACTTCATTAGCTGCCGCACTCCAAAGATTCGAAGATGGCATGAATCCCGTGAACTGGAATTATGCATCAACAAACTGGAGAAATTTTTGAATGATTAGGACATCCCGTGTAGTGGCAAGATAGGGGGAGGTAAAATCAACATATTCTTATGAAAGCATGGGCACGGTCCGATTTAGAGCTGGTGCACGGTTGCTATGCAGTGAAGTCACACGATGCTGACATTCTTTCAAAATGCACCTCGCAAGTTTTCCCTGGATCTGAGCCTTTAACAACAGTTTAGCACTCTTTGAGTTCCAGTTTCCTCCACACCATGGCGACCAGTATGTTTATGTTGGAAAACTGGTCACCGTGTCCCAGAGTGAAGTGGGACAAGGAATTGTATAACAATCCCCAATGTGAAAAACACCATAGTTCAGGGATGAATCTGGGAGGTCAGAAAAGAACATGGAATTTCCAAACAGCTTGAGACGTTGCGGTTTCCAAATTCTATTGGCACATGGAAATTTTTTCAAAAATGAAGAAATCACTGGATAAAAAGAAACTTTGGATGCTTATTTCAAGCAAGTTATCGTAATATCAGGACTTTGCCTGCCGTTAAAAGAAGTAGAAAAGCTAATCTGTAATTTCTAACTGGCACATGAAACTAAAAGAAATCTTTCACACTGGTGACAAAAATTCCCTGCTGATCCATAAAGAAAAGAACCATTGCCTTGAAAAATTTTGCGAGACGAAAGTCATACATTCTTCAGAATGTCGTAAATGTGTAATCGTAGGGCAAATACCTTGTACATCTAAATGCATGAAGAGGACAAAAAAAAATTTCATATTTAATCTGTGAGTTTTTCCCCAGGGCCTAAGGATATTAAGCAGCGACAAACTGATTGAAATATTAATCAAGATAAGCAAGCCATCACTGTAAACGTGATGTGTTAATTGGTATCAGCAGGTCTCAGGGTGAATGACCATGAAGACAACGACTTAGGGGTCATTCACCTCCACGGTACAACACATTCAAGACATGATACCTATTTATATTGTCTTGTTGATGTACATGTAGGAATAAAATTAACATAAGATACAAACAGCATTTCTGTGACCAAAACCAAGCCCAAACATAACAGCACTGACTTTATGTAAGTTGAGTTTCATTTATGAATCCATTTTCCGCATTCTTCTCACGGGATTAAAACATCCCACAAGTGGTCTTCTTTTACTCTTATACACTGTTTTTCAAGTTTGTTTCTAACTCGGAGTTTCAATCCTAAAAAATTTTCTCATTGGCAAAAGGTTTGTGATTTTCACTCTTTAGTTGGATGAATTCTTACCGGCTGACTTGAAAGACCCAAGTGTTTGTTATCTGGCTTCATTTTTTTTTTTTACTGGAAAAATTAAAAATAAATTAAAATAGAATTTATGAGAAAATTAAGCAAAAGGAAGTCTCTATGTAGACAGTGCAATGGCAATAAGGCATGTGGTGTCTGCTATCTTTTCCCCTCCTTTTAAAATCAGGATCACTCCGCAAGTTCTTATTGTGTTCTCAGCTATGCACAGCAAGAACTGCTGGTTACGATCTAAAATTGTCATCATAATTGATGAAAACGATTCAGTGTCTGCATGAAACCAGTAGCTGAAAAACTTCAAATACAGCGAAACACTCTCAAACAGTAGGAGACGTCGCAGCCTACATTACAAACAAATGTCTGTCAGACCAAAATCAGGCCTATTCTAAGGGATGGCTTATACCGACTCTGTAAATATGTTCATGGCCCACGTGTCACTTTTTGTGTACTCAACTTTGTGGAAAGACTGAAAATACCCAAATCAAAAGTTTTTTGTGTCCAGTGAACTCTGATGCCGCAACAAGAACGCATACAGGAAGCAGAGGTGGAAGATGTTTTCTACATCCTCCCAAAATAAAATTGCAAAGAGATGCCTGAGAAACCATGCATCCAAAATAAAGGCAAAAGACTCGCAACAATACCTGACTCCGCTGATGTAACCCCTTGAAAACAAGACATAAACATCGCTGGGTGAAAGTGGCCTGGGCATAAACACATTAGCAATGTATGGAATGGAGAACTAGTTCAAAACTTGTCCAAGAAATTTTCACCACTCATGATGTTGGCCCAGGGCAAGGGGAGTGCTGTTTGGATTGTTCCATTGTCAGACGAGGTAGAGATAAAAAAAAACCAGGGTAAATGACTTTTCAAAGATCATTCCATTACACAGAGGGTGGGTTCAACCTTTGCCAGAGGGGAAAGTAGTGTTTGACTTCCCACGGTGACATGCGTCCAGGGTCAATGACTGGTCGGCCAGATCGCCATCGTCTCTTTCCTGGTTGACGCAAGTTCATGGGATGTCAGTGACTGAGGCAACTGAGGTGACAGCCGTACAGTCAACTAATTAATGCCACAAGATATCCACAGGAAAAAAAAAACAGACAGAAACTGAAACTATTTTTGTAAGCAAGAAGACAAGGATATTTCATGCAGAATCCATTACCACAGCAATGTTCGCGTAAATAACACGGCAAGCAATGATCAAGTTTAAAACAGGTGACTCAACACAGTCTCCCTGAGGGACGAGCGCTTGTAGCACATTAATGTAACACCATACAGTGACCATTAGATTTCTTTTGACATTCTCATCACAGATTGGATGACATACAACCAATACATTTAATGCATAAACCTTCTGGGAGGTGAGTCAATGAAACCTTCTTTTTTTTTTCATTTTAGAGTCTTTCTTGAGTGCCCGCTCACATTAAATTTGCAGATTTTTGTACAGTCCATGAGAAGTGTTGTTTTTGAATGGAAACAGATTTTTAATGTCAGAAAGAAATAAGTCATCTTAAAATATCCTTTTTAATAGGGCAACACCTCCATGTACCAGGATGAACTGACACATGAATGTGATTGATCAAGGTCAGATGACCGAATTTCAAATACTGATTCTGATTGGCCAATACTGGCTCACTGACTGTATAAGGTCAAGGGTCAAGACAAAATCGATATCACGGAGTTTCTTTTTCTGATACAAAGCTTTAAAATTTGATTTTAAAAATTCCTTATTGGGTGGTGATTGCGACTTTGCCATTATGTGGTGCTGTGATTGAGTGACCTTGGATTGGATGGAGTCTGTGTGGTGACTGCGTGACTCCCAATTGTGTGGCTCTGCCATTGCGAGCTGGGTTTTCGGAAAGTGGGTCTCCAATTTTCTGGGATTTCCTTTCCAATGTTTCCAGTGTCCGGTGTCTATGGATTCCTCGGCCATGCGTGCAGGTGTACCGCTGCTGTCCACGGTAAAAATTTCACCTTGTCTTGGAAAGGAGATGTGGCCACACAGCCAGGCCAGGTTTCCACCAGTCACGTAAGAAGATTTTACTGACACTACGTGTAGGGTCCTACACAATGCTGCCTTGCGCAATAACTACAGCAGCAAGGGCAGTCACAGCCATCGCCTCTGATGACTATCAGAACACAGAAGCATGTAGCATTCCACTCCAGAGACCACATTGTCAATGGCATGATTGCAGGGGCAAGACAGGATACATGCCCCACCCCCCCAAAAGTCTATGCCCCTCCCCAAGGACCCCTCCCCCCTCAGAAAATCACCCTGATTATGCTACCGGACATTGTCAAACTTCTGTAAAGCCAATATTTTTGTATCAGGCTCAATCGTGAAACCAACAAATAAACAATAAATTAACCTGGATCGCCCGATCACACCCCCCAAGAATACTCTACGGAAATAAAATAGGAAAAGGAATGAAGCTAAACAGGTTCTCATATTACCACGAAGAAAGTCGGTATTTTGCAAGGTTTATCATCTGTCAGTGAAGTTGAGTAATAACTGCAACTGCATTAGTCTCAGCCACTGATTTACACTGATAACAAAAACTGATTCAGAAATACAAGAAAGTACAAAGAATAATCCGGGCCTATTAACACTAGGGGGCGCTGTTCATGGTACAGATGTACACATTTTATAATTACTTTTAACCTTACATGACTTAACTCTTATATCAAAATGGTGCTGTTGCTCTCTGTTTTTGAGTGCTATATATCAAACATTTCAGCTGTGGTGAAGTTCAACACTGTTCAAAATCACTTCAAATCTCACCACCATAACAGTGAGGGAGAGATGATCAGATGGCCCATCCTCCCTTGCCAAAATGTGGGTGGGGACAAATCCCCCCTCCCCCCACCACCCCTGCCGAATTTATGGCCTAGGTGTTATCTAACCTCAATGATGGCTTGGTGGCTTTTTGTGTCTTCCGTGATGAGGTTAAGTGTCTTCACAGCCAATAGGGCGATGGCGCTGGATGATGTCATGCCGCACAGATGAAGTACTGGCTGCAATGCACCATCGTGGATTGCTGCAGGCAAAGAACGAAGGAGTAAAACTTCTACAGTTCCAAAATGGTTTATAAAGGATTGCAGTTAGAATTCACATTCCAAGAAGAAAATAGCACTACTTTGCCCAAATCAATTTCTCAACTTATTTCACATCTTCACTAATAGCCTTATTCTGTCAGTTTTTGGTGGTCAAAGAGTTAACCCTGAAGTTCATGCCTAAGATGATGTGAATGAGGGCGCAACCATAAATTGTCAAGGGGACTGCTAGAGTTCATAACCTCCTCCCCAGTTCTATCAAACCACCTGTCCACCTGTCTTGAGGACAGGAAAAACAGATTACCTGTTAAAAATTTATAAGCCCCGTTTTTCTTGAAGCAAATCTTTAACACTAGTGAACAAATCTCCACATTTCCTTCCAAGATACTGAGTGCAGCGGAAACATGGCTTAGACGTCACCCAGGGGTGTCCGTTTCAGAAATATTCCTAGGACAGGACAGGCAGTTTTTAGTTGTGGCTGAGAACGGAAGGGTAGATACTGCAATCCAAGATGAAACCCCAGAACCCCCTAACACAGTAATAACATTGGTCACAGTGAATAATAAAAAACTCAGGCACACAAAGACACGTCACAGATTCAGGTCACGCATCCATTCTAGGTCAGCCACTTTTGAGTTTTACCGATCATTACCTCGGGCTTTAAGGTCAGAATTTTTGCAGAATAACATCAAGGCACTGAGTCCATCGACGATCAATCTCTCTTGTGATTCCAAGACGTTGGTCAAAACGCTGGAAGACGAAGACGGAAAAAACAGGGAAATAAGGATTATCTGTTAGGTTCTTACAAAGTGATTATCCTACAGATCAATATATGTATATGCAAGATGTTAACCAGTGAGGTGCAAAACGACTTTCTGAGGAACACATCCAGTGGTACACCGGAAACGCAACTATTTTTTTCTGTGGCCTTATGATTATGTGTTCTCCGGATATGTGCACAGGCACGCAAACCAGACAATAAAGGGTGATTCACAATTCAGTGCGCCCCCAAGAGGTTGCCATGGGGAGGCCCTTTTTTGCAATGTATTGTGGGAAAATGGTAAATTAAGTTCTATTAGTCAGTTGCGCTGTGCAGAGAGGTTCCCAATCTTTCTTTCTTTGTGATGAAGATTTGAAAGGATTGAGTATCACTGTTGATTGATCAAGGTTATGGTTTCTCGAGAGGCAAAGATGCCCCAAGCAATCAAAAAATCTCTTGAAGCTGTCCACTGACATTCACGCTGATGCTAATTGCGGCAAGTTGGTCGCGTTTTTGTCAAACTGTGGCCTCCCTCTGGCAACCTCTTGGTGGCGTGCTGCATTGTGAATCCCCCACAATATACATTTAAGTGGTGACTCACCTGCAGAGAGCCCGGATGGCCCCCGCCTCAGCCAACACTGGCAGTAATGGCTGATGTGTGGCCAGTGTGTGCAGGCCCGAGGCACAGGCCCTCTTGACTTGGTCGCTGGAGTTGACCCTTGTCAGGTAGATCAAGGTCTGCAGACCGCCCAACTCTACCATCGGGATGATGGTCTGTGGATCTTGGACGCCTTTGGAGATTCCATTCGCCGCTTCTATCTGAAATGCCTGAAAAGGAGATGAAAAAAAAAAACAATTTAAAGGGAAGTCAATTCCAACAACCGTCTGCTGAAACTGAGATGATTTGCGCCAGGTTAACGGCATTCAGTGTGAGTAACTCAGCCACATAATGGCATTAAATGGGTGAACAAATGTGAGGGTTGCTGTTGATGTACACGTAAACTGTTCAAGATTCCTTTCGAAGCAAATCACTCAAAAGTACCATTGCTGACTTACGCCTCACTTTGTGGTGTTTGAGTCCAAAAATTTCTGGATTCCGATTAGGAACCAACAACTGACACCCACCGTCATCTTGGAGCGGGCTTTGGTGATGAGTTCTGTAATCGGCAGGCACAGGTCGCACACCCTTTCCGGCTCCTCCAAGCCCAGATGGGGAAGGGGAACCTTCTCCTTGCAGCACTTGGCACACAGGACCCGTCCGCATTGCCGGCAGTGGTGCTTCCGTCGCAGCTGATTGAATTTGTTGTCGCAGCCAATGCAGACTGACACCTCCTCGTCCCCAACCCACCTATCACCCAGAGGGCAAAATGAACAGATATATTTACGATTCTCTGATAATTTTCATATAATTTCTAGACTAGAGCACTCCAAAACCCGTTGTACATGTGTTAAAGAGTGGACATAAGCTCCTTCTCAAACGATGTATACTACTAACACAGAATGTCAGAGGTTTAAACTAAAGATCGTATAGCGCCAAAGGCGCAAGATGGATAACTCTGTCCAAAAGGTGTATTCACCATGGGCGCCATTTGAGCAAGGCTCACCAGGTGCACGTGTTTGCTGTGGTGCCTGTACCTAGTGCATTAATGTACATTGCGCAGGCGTATCGCTTGCTGAAATGGCGCCCATGCGATTACAATGTTTTACATGTATTCACAGTGAAGTTCTCCATCTTGCGCCGCTACGCGGCACTTTAAGATCTTTGGTTTAAGTGGCACAAGATGTCAGCAAACAGGAAAGCAAGCCCATTTTAGCTTGTTATATTAACTTAAAAAGACCTATGAGGAGATTTTTTTTGGGGGGGGGAAAGAGACAGAGAGTTTGATTTGTTGTCTTTAAATCTATACACAAATCATCATGGCTTGGAGGATATTTTTTCGACAGAATATTTTGGGAACTAAATACTATGGCTAGAAGGATATTTCAAATGGAACAACACAGGATTAACCATCACGGTTAGGAGGACATTTTTTTGAAGAATACTAGAGGAAACCAACCATCATTTTTTTCTTGGGAGTAAAACAAAGTTAAGATTGGACATTGGTATAGACACAAGTAGGCCAATTTAAATTAAAGCTACATGTAGGCCTAGGCCTACATTATATCTAATTAAAATGGTGAAACTCGCAAGTATTTTGCCCATCCATGCCACAGAAGATCGGCAGCATGTACGCTCTCAATTGTTGTTAGCAGCATGAAAGCTTGACCAATTGCGACACAGTTCCTGTACTTTCTTTCCTTTCCAGTCCCCTGCAAATGAATTGGCCTTCTCGCATCATGCCGCATCCTAGACCTATAAACAGGACCCGACGAATACTCCTTCGTTGTATACTGGGCCCTGTCCCGATTCATAAGGATTTCTTTTGAAAAGTTTATCCAGGATATCCGGGGGCATAACTAGACATCCGCTTGATTTTATGAGCTGAAATTGCACCGGTATGTTCATTACTTATGGTGTAAACTTTCTGCTAGGTTGCTAATTGTAGAAAACCCGCCTTTTCCTCACAATAACCATGATAACTTACATCAATCCTCCTCAGCAGCGCAAATATTTATGATGCTAGAGTAAGATGGCATACTAAATGTAACTGAAAGTTTAAGTGAAACTTTGTTTAGGCCCTATGTGAGCTATGCATGTCTCTCTCTTTTAAAGAATTTTAAAGATCTGGAGGTAGGCCCTAAGTTCTGGCAATAGTCACTCACCTTGCTTTTGCTAAAAGGAATGGTTTATCGCAGAAAACGTCAACAATACCCCCCTCACTCTTCGCAGGGTACACATCTCTGCCTTCAAGTTTAATCCTAGACATCTCTGGAAAATTAATGAACCTGTTTAATTATCTAATACACCACGTTTCTCTCAGAAAAGAAAGTTTCTCACGGATAAAAATCCCCTAAGTTCCAATCTCTGTTGACATTTACTGGGCGGCGCCATTGTATGTGAGCGCCCTCTGCCGTTTGTGCCTTGTAAGGCTCTTGTCTAACGAAGAAGTGGCGAATGCTTGTGATTTAATCCTCTGGCCGGGGGCGTATGAAATCCTAAGAAGAAGATGGGACAGTGACGTATCCTGCGGGGGGGTGGGGGTAACTTGTCTCACCCCCGGCCGATTTTTATTGTTATTATATTTAAACAAAGAAAGTAATTGGTATATTAATTATCAAAAAAAAATTATCAAATATTAGCCCCAAACCCTAAGAAAACAACACCATGAAATGAAAGCAAGAAGGTCGAAGGCTTTTGGTATCCCCCCTAACAAAACTATTATTTTTTTCGCTACCACAATCACTTGATTTGTTTTAAATAGACAATGGAAATGGTTAATTTTCAACAGCTGTAATCTGAATGCAATGTCCTGCATATTTAGTTCAGTTTACAAGATGAATGGGGCTTTTTCTTTTAATGTTGATTTAAATTGTCAGAGCCTAGGAGTTCCTTGCAACATTTATTTAAATGACAAATTTTGCACACACACTCTTTTGCATGACTTGGAATGGATTACGCATTAGTTTATAAAGTTCAAGGGTCAAGTTCCCTTAACTGCCCGACGCCAAGTATATAGGCCTAATACCAACATTGGGCAGATATGACATTCGGGTGTGGTATCATACTTCGGGGAAATGAAACTCCTATATCACTTGGTTTAAAGTTAATATTTGATTTGTGGCCCAGTAATTCTGACTGATTCACCACTGTCTTCATCATAATTCCCAACGACATGAGCAGCTGCAATTTCAATAGGAATTATCGGCAATATGTGTTTACCCACTGTGGCAGGCCTTTTGGAAACTGAAAAAATATCCCATACACAGAGCCGAGCCATTTGCTTCTCTTACTTGTTTCCTGCTCCGCCTATCCACCCATCTTAGATTTCCATGGCAACCGTATCCTAAAGTCTACAGATGAATTAAACATTAACCCAAGTCGTGTGCCCGTCGCCACTCAAATCGAAACTTGATTATTTCGAGTTAACGTGAGGACCTTCGCCTGGGTTGTTCGGTAAACAAACACTGTCATTAATTTATTGAATATGTAGCACTTTGAACCTGTCTTGTACTTTGCCATATGGCCGATTTGTGCAGGAAAAACGGCGCCTTTATTACCAAAATACACTCGGCTAAATCATCCTTATGAAATTACTTTTGCTGTATAATACAAAATAATCAAGGAACTATATTTTTCAGTATGATAGATTTTATAGCAAAAGATGAAACGCGGCATTTAAGCACGCATTTCGTCAGCGCTTTCACGAAGAAAGAAAAGTGCCCCACCTCGTGATTTTTTTCAAATTTCTGTTTTTTAGCAAAATCAGCAAGGCTAACTCGTGGTGTAATCATTTTTACAAAATCTATTCAAATCAGCCAAGTCACGATGATCTCGACGGGCAAAATGCAACTTAATCCGCATTTGCTGTTTTCACGAAAGAGAGAAAATAGTCCTCCATAGACATGGAGGTTACCATTAAAGGGCAAAACCGTGGGCAAAATCAGTTTTACCGTTTTCACGAAGAGACTGGCACTCGCACATGAGGATCGTTTTCACGAAATGACAAAATGCACACGAAATCCAGCGTTTTCACGAACAGACAAATGTGTTTGTTTAAAAATTAACAATTTTCATTGATTCCCATAAATATGGTTTGGTGGTTTTGTGTCATTTAAGATCTAATCTGCCACGAGGCAGCTTTTAGTCAAAGGAAAGTCAAGTCTCGGGGAAATGATCGTTGCAAAAGAGACCAACTTTACATGCCATATACTCGAAACCTGGATTTTACTCTTCGAATAGATATTTTGTGGCGATATGAATTGCATTCTCTACATCCTTAAATGATTTTAATTTTTACAGAAAGAAACCATGAAATCATGTTTTCAAAATGCACAATTAGTCAGTGACAAATTGTCATGTAAATAGTTTTTCCAGAAACCATTTACAAAATTGTAATTTTGGTTTTGTACGAAATACAGACTCCAGAAATGAGATTAAGGAATAACGCTTACCAACTAACATTCTATTTCATGGCTGCTTGTAATTTGCGAGTATTTATGGGGAACCCAATCAAAGTGACAGCGAATTTTGCAGTGAAACTGCATTTTTTTCAGCGTGATCCCTTTTCAGAATTGAACCAAAAAGGAGTAGATACTTCACTGGGCACCCCCGTAGACAAGGTTCTAAACATTTTGAGTTGACGTGGGCCACAGGTGCAATTTATTGAAGATCCTTTAGCGGATATTAGTGATTAAACTTGTCAATTTGATTAAATTTTGTCCCCATGCAGATAAGAGAATTGAGCAGTCAATTGCTTGCGCTGCAACAGTTTACGCTAAATTTGGATTTACTTACAGTTACACATTAAAGGTTGGAAAAATAATGTGGCCAAATAACGTATTGAAATCCGGTTGATGAATCGTATTCGTTAGTTTTGAGAATGTGAGTTCCCAAAACCTTTGACTGTTGTCATGGCGACAATGCTGCGAGGGAAAATGGTCGCCGGGCGGGGAAAGTGCAGTGCCAGCAAATCTGAGCACCAATGATCAACCTGCTGCCTCAGCAGTGCTGTCTTGACAACGCAAGACGGTGTTTCCAAGACAACCGGAACACAAACCAGCATTTGCACTGTTTGCCTGATGGTTGCGGGGGTGATTCGACGAGAGAGTGGGTGTTGCCAACTCGAACGACGGTTAAGGCAAAGATGGGGTAAGAATCACGCTGTAACCATTTTCAGTGGGAAACGAATTATTTGTGAAGAAATATTGAAACTGTGCACATGAATTCAGCATCTGGCCTTAGAAAGGAAAATCAATCTTAAGAACGAGACAAAAAACGGAAAATCATGAACAAATGTCTCTTAGTAATCACACTGATAAAAAAACGCATTTACTCATTAAATAATTTCTTATTATCAATTTGTAAAATTGTTTAGGTTCTAAATCTGTTTAGAACACCCGTGGATAGTGTTCAGCAACTGAACTCTGATGTAGAGTGACTGGGTGGATATAAATAACCGGTGGCTTTCTAAACATGTTTACCAAGTGATAGCAAGACAGTAAACGTATTATTTTAAAGAATGCAGCTTCGACAACTTGGATGGATTTTTTGGAGAATACAACATTTTTTTCAGGCGGGGTCGCACGTAGCAATTCTCATCCTCCTGAAGAGGCGTGCGAGCCAGCAGATGCTGAATGACGCCGAATCTTCAATGGGGTAAAGGGTCAGTCTTTCAGACTCGCCACGACGCCCCTCAACAAGACTCGCATGCCCTCTCTCCTACCATTGAAAACAACCCTCTGCGGTTAGATATCACTTTCGTACCCTACGCTTTTCGCGGAGTAGAGTGCTGTTGCGTCCCTTACCAACCCGCCAAAGTACAAGTCTTTTGTCTCGGATGGGATATTCAGTGGTAACAAATACTCAATTTAGTCGTTATCAAGGGACCCCATCAATAACAGAAATGCACGTATTACGTGCGTGCTGGAGGCCATGGTTTCCAAAAGCTCCGACAACTTTAATTATAAAGTGTATCGTATCCGTTTGAAAACTGCCTGTCGATAAAAATTAATTTGTTAGATAAAGAATAAAAGTAGTATTTCTTCAAGCCGAGAGAAACACGTGAATACCTCGATGAAAGGACTTTATAGTTTCATCCAAAAATTCGCGAATCGAATAATGTTTTAATAATGAATGAGACTGAAAATGAAATGTGATAGGACTTCGAAAACCTAATTCCACAAATTATGTTCAACAGTATCTTTGGACAAAGTTGAAGAATCTGTTTGTGTATTGCATGTTGAATATTAAATTACCGGTAAACCAATAAAACGTATCAATCCATACATGATTAGAAAAATATGAACTGTGTTAAATTCATTTAACCCTAAGTAATTTTACCTGGATGGAACTAATCAAATTTTAATTCAGTAAAAGGAGGACATGGTGCTGCACGTAAATGTTACATTTGCGAAACCCCTCAAGTAAATTAAGCAAACTGTTCATCTCCGGCACTCTCGATATCGCGACAGATTGGTGAAATATAATCTTTTCAACCCATCTTAAAACATGTCGGGTCCCTTACATGAATGAGGAAACAACGTCAGGCCTCATTTTTAAGGCAAAAGCAGACAGGGGCTAAATTCATACAGAAACAAAAGTAGCACACAGTAACACATAAATGACCGCGTTAGTCTGGCCTGGCCAGTCGGGGTTCCAGTCACGAGGAAGGACACAGTGTACACAGAGCCATGTATTATTTTAAATTAACGCAGGCTGGTTTGATGAGTTGAGAGGAAATCACATAAAAAAAGCTAGCGTCGAAAGGGTTCAAAGTACATCATCGATGTGGAGTGACGCAGGGGCAGCCGGACTGTGCAAAAAAAAAAAAACCCAAATGGTAACCCCCGAACTGCAGGAGTGGAGACAAAAGAAGGAAAGCGAACGAATCTACAAGGCGTAATAACGTTTATACGTATAAGGACAAGTGTAACGTCAAAATGATTGAAAGCACCAGGTTGGGCAACTTCTGCAATTTCATTCCGCAATCAACTCCTTCACTTTGATCAATTTTTTTGTATTCTATCAATTTACTGACAGGGAGAAACTTCGGCCACATCATCATAGAATATAGCTCTTATCATTAATTATATTGTGCAATAATCCGATCGTCTGGTTCACTGTGGCGTGACATTTCGCAGTGGTAAACAACGAGGGAATTAGGGTTTCATGTTGCAGGAGTAGTGGCTGACACCATCGAGACAACGTGTGAAGATCTCCGCGAAAAATGGTTCCCATATGAACTATAAAGGAAATTTAAATATTGTTGTACGAAACCAGTTAAAGCTTAATCATAAGGTTCGGTCGAAGGTTCTTTTAGATGGAGGTGACGCATTGAGTTTAGTCATATATTATTTTTAAATCAAAATTCATGTTTTCTTCCTTTTATGTCTTATTCAAATTCAGAGTTGGGGCACAGCGGGATATGCACATGCTTCATGCGGGATGACACCCCCCGATAATCTTCCATTCATTACTTGGCAACACTGAAATGGCATTTCCCCTAGACGCCTTCAAGCAGTCATTAAATGGTAATTACATCATACAAACAATTAAGTTTGTTAATATTAAAATTGATCAAAATGGGGTAATACTTTCCATGATTAGATTGCCTTCCTCTATTAAATGGTATTTTTTTTTTACCAATATTGAATAGCTATATGCCTGACTCTATTATTAAGCATTTGGTTGTGCGAGACCTATTATAAGATCAGTCACTACGACAACACTCCAGTGCAGACGATGAGCAGGTGACATCGCGCACACTACACAATGAACTTCAAACCAAATCGACGATATGACATGCATGAGTCATTTCTGCCGGGCCGCCCATGTGCATGGATCTTCTAGAGCATGCTGAGTTATTGAAACACCTATTCCAATATTAAAGACGCACGATTACAGTTTATGCTCAACTTTTTTGTAGAACTTATAGCTCATGCTTAAAGAATATAAAAGGTTTCATGTTGAACTCGAATGTAACCTGTGGTTTAGAACGAGTAGATGGTGGTTTAAAAATAGCTGGCGGGTTATAAGTAGCTGGTGGTTTGGTTTATGAGTAGCTGGTGGTTTATAAGTAACTGACGGTTTAAAAGTAGCTGGCGGTTTAAATGTATAGCTGGCAGTTTAAGAGTAGCTGGCGGCTTAAGAGTAACTGGTGGTTTATAAGTAGCTGGTGGTTTTAAAGTAGCTGGTAGTTTTATAAGTAGATGGCGGTTTAAAAATAGCTGGTAGTTTATAAGTAGCTGGTGGTTTTAAAGTAGGCCTAGCTGGTGGTTTATAAGTAGCTGGTGGTTTGAAAGTAGGCCTAGCTGGTGGTTTATAAGTAGCTGGTGGTTTGAAAGTAGGCCTAGCTGGTGGTTTATAAGTAGCTGGTGGTTTTAAAGTAGACCTAGCTGGTGGTTTATAAGTAGCTGGTGGTTTGAAAGTAGACCTAGCTGGTGGTTTATAAGTAAATGGCGGTTTGAAAGTAGGCCTAGCTGGTGGTTTATAAGTAGCTGGTGGTTTGAAAGTAGGCCTAGCTGGTGGTTTATAAGTAGCTGGTGGTTTTAAAATAGGCCTAGCTGGTGGTTTATAAGTAGATGGCGGTTTAAAAATAGCTGGTGGTTTATAAGTAGCTGGTGGTTTTAAAGTAGACCTAGCGGTGGTTTATAAGTAGCTGGTGGTTTTAAAGTAGACCTAGCTGGTGGTTTATGAGTAGCTGGTGGTTTATAAGTTGCTGGCGGTTTACGAGTAGCTGATGGTTTAAGATTGGCTGGTGGTTTAAGAGTAGCTGGCGGTTTAAGAGTAGCTAGTGGTTTAAGATTGGCTGGTGGTTTAAGAGTAGCTGGCGGTTTAAGAGTAGCTAGTGGTTTAAGATTGGCTGGTGGTTTAAGAGTAGCTAGTGGTTTAAGATTGGCTGGTGGTTTAAGAGTAGCTGGCGGTTTAAGAATAGCTGGCGGTTTAAGAGTACCTGATGGATTAAGAGTACCTGATGGATTAAGAGTACCTGGTGATTTAAGAGTAGCTGGTGGATTGAGTGTAGCTGGTGGTTTAGGTGTAGCTGGTGGTTTAAGAGTAGCTTGTTGTTTAGGAGTAAGATGGAATTTCAGGCTATTCATGGCGAAAGACAGCATAGGTGGAAAGGCTTGCGGTAGCACCATGCAAAGGAATATATCTCTTATGAGTATGGGCGGTTCTGAAAAGAACCGGGAGTATACTCGTTTCAGACTGCGTGCTCAGTCCGTCGTCAGGGGACACTCAGGTTTAGGAGTAGCTGGTGGTTTAAGAGTGGCTGGCGGTTTAAGAGTAGCTGGCGTTTAAGAGTTGCTGGTGGTTGAAAAGTAGCTAGTGGTCGAGTATGGAGATATCTCGCTATAACTTTCCAAAAATAATGCAAACCTTGTTTCAAAGACTCGATTTACACTCGAGAAGTTCTCCCCTGGCACAATATTGAAAAATATGGGCCTTGGATATGACACTGCAAGCTCAATCGGGGACTTGGGGTCCACTTTTCCTCTCGAACACCAAACAAAAAATTAAAAATGAAATAGAAATAACAAATTAGTATAGAAAAAAATTAAAAGATGACATCCTACTTCGTAACTAGAGGTAAGTGCATCAGTAATGCATTACTTAATGCGTTTTTTATATGTCTGCCTTTTCCCCAAATCAGACATAAAAATATTTGAAGGGCCTGAACCCCGTATGGAAAAATTTCTCGATCAGCCCCTGCACTGACAAAGTCACCTAGTAATTTTAGTGTGATATTTTCAGTTCTATTTTTGTAACACTGATGTTTTTAAAGACTGCATAAAACCTACATGGTGATAACATTCAATCTTTCCCAGGCCTGCTGTCCCCAGTACTGTTGTTAGGGAGAGTATCCCATAACCTTGTGCATAACCTACAAGTTTAAGGATGCTACAAACTTGGTGGCTTTCGCGTTTCTGGATTTCATCTGTCTGCTTGGGTACGAATGATTCCTGATCGTAGAACATGTAGTCTAATGTAACGACCGCCAGTGACTGAACTTTGATAAGACACGTTAAAAAAAACAGCCAACTAAACAAGGAAATTGAAGGGCGTCCCTTGCCACTTTTGCTAGTATTGGCAACATCTATGCAGGTGAAGACTGTAATTTTTCACTGGTATCTTCCCACAATCAAACAGAGCTGGTTTAGCTTGCGTGAGCTGTATTATCATAGTGTCCTTACTGGCCCACGCCGAGTGTTGACACTCCGGCAATGATTAACCCGTGGTAATTGTCCGTGTTCGGCTGGCCTGCCCTTCCCCGCTGAACGCGGGGGCAGACCGGCTGTCGGCGCTCGCATCGTTCGCCACGCAACCCGCGCTGGCTCCTCAGGGCTCTCCTCTATTTTTTTCCGCAGATTCACGACCACGTAACAGGACAAACCCGATCAAGGATTTTTGGGACGTTTTCGGCGGAAGAAGAGCGCGCCTTAAGTCCCCTTTTCGGGTGAGTACGTTTGACACTGATTTACTTTACTGTGACCTGTGTTGGCAAACGGTTATTAAGGATGTCCGGATTTCATGAAACATTGAATCTTGTAAGAAAATTCGTTGCTGGTAACATCTGCACCGCATTTCACACTTAGTAGTCCAGCAGCTTCGGGATAAAGACCAAAATCTCAGACATATCAACGAAATTAACCATAATGCTTTGCAAACCAGTTATTTATGCTTTTTCTTCTGTCTTTCTTTATCATTCACAACCCATGTTGCCAATGGCGTGGAGGGTTTAGAGTCAATTAAAAAGGATACTAGAGGTGATAGTGCGCAGACTGCAGAAAGAAATGTTCGCAAACACTGTAGACGTGATGCATACACTTAGATAGACGTATTTAATTATGCAAGTTTGAGCTGACAGCAACAGAAAAACAACCACGCGTAGCGAAAAGACTTCATGACCTTCTCTTGGGCATATATAGCTTTATGAGTTGCTTGGAAACAGAAATGTATATGAACAGAGATTCATGGAGGAAGTTCGTGTTTCACGATAACATTGTGAGTTATCAGTTGTAAGTTAAAATTATGTTTTTGTGAGGCAGGTCTAGAACAAGTTAAACCAAAATTCCAGACATTCACTTTGGTAACTAATCGGACTGGCATAAAAGAAGATTTTAAGACTAAGTTGTAAATAATGCACAAAGTATGTACATGTACGTGAACTAAGTTTAAAATTTGAACAGGAAGTTGGGGTTAGAAACACACTTTATTGGTGATTTGAGCAACATATCGCAATCGTAACAAAGCTACAAAAATGAGACCACGTGGATATCCATGGCAGCCATGCCGTGCCCGTGGGGTCCAATGTGTGTTCCCCCATGTCAACACCGATCTTTGTTAGAAATCACACGCTGTGGTTGGAGTGTGGTGCGCGGGGTGCACGCCAGGGGCTTTGTTCGAGGCGATGCAGGCGTATCAATGCCATCGGATGTGTGTTTAGGGTTATCAAACTCCAAGCAAACACTCCTCAAAGGACAACCCCGACTATCATAACTCACAAGCATGGACAAAATGGCGAAGACATTCACATCGCTGAAAATGTTTTGACATTTGCAATGTTTCGAAGAATGGGATGAAATCTAACCTGAAGAGTTACCGGCTTTTGTGTTTATTTTCAAAGTGCTAAAGATATCAAGAGTTAATGTAATACTTCTGTTTTACGTTTGGGAACAAGTGAATAATGATGCAATGACCACAAAGATCGGTGACAATATAAGCGTAATGTGCCTTTGTGTAGGGGGACAAAATCGACAGTCATAGGTTGAAAGCCTTGTTTTGTCTCGCCGAGGATGGCAGGGCGTGGACTGTACTACGCAACACGCCGCTCGACGATATTAAATCATTAACTTTGGTCAGTTAAACCATCAACGATTATCACCCCACGCGCGCATGTGTACAACTGATGCAAAGGTGATAAGTTACGACAGACATTTACATAGCAACAAAGAAGCACGTCAGCGGTGACGTCATCTGGCGTTTCTGGGCGGATTTCGTCGTCTGTGTGTGATTAAACTAGGCAGAAAATTATACTTGGACCGCCTGAAAGCCTGAAAAAATTAAAACCAATCTTCTGGTCAGGTGTTTTTTCGTGGAAATTTCTGACATCAACTGAGATTATAATCATATTTTACTTGCCACCACATAATTCAAACGTAACGCCCCGTACAATCCCATTTTGTGCACTCAACGAAATAAAACGATGGGATGAGAAGATGCCATTTATGAAGGCTGAAAATTCATGTGTGTAAATATACCCGTTGGTATTCCCAACCATGACTGGTCTGTAACCGTCGAAACATTACAGTTTCTTGCGTGACTTCTCCGTATGAATATATTCACCGACAGCATCAGTTGATTTTTTTTTGTGAAGCTGGTTAGAAATTACTCAATCTAACGTAATAAAAAGTGGCCTTTCGAATGTGCAGTTATTTACTCGACGCAAACATTATTCAGACCAAACACTCATTGTTGTCATGACCACGAGGAGGCACTCAAGACAGTTATATAGGATTTTTCCTTCAACCCCTGAATATGGGAAATCACACGAACTAGACTGACACCGATGTATTAATCCAACAAAATTCTACGTGATTTACATATAACTACCACAGAGGTTATAGGGCTTCGGGAGCGGGAGCATGGTGCCCTACCCACTCCTTCCCTGTTAATGTAACAAAATGCTTCCAGGGATATGACCAGCGTTTTTTACTCCTACTCTAGGAGAATCTGCTCGAATTAATTTTCCTGTTATGCATCCGCGAAATGTTACTCGGCTCCTATCACTCCGCGTGTCAGAGCAGTACGTAGGGGCAAGGTATTCACGTTTTGTGTCAACATTATTGAAGTCTATGCCCATTGTTGTATATGATATTGGTAAGCCGGCCCTAGTTTCGCTCAACATCAGCCTCGTCAAGCAACGATTCGCATACAATGTGATACTTGTAATTACAATTCACACTTTGTCGCGTTGAAGTTAAATTCAGCGCCGTCGGTGACCACTGGCTGAAACAGGATTTCTTGGTGGCTTTCTGTGTTGTACGGACATTTTGACGGTGTTTGTTCACGATGCATTTCGATTCACCGAGGACGATGCAGCACTCGGCTTTTAAATTTATGAAAGTCAACAAGACGTAGCGCACTTGTTTGCAAACTCAGTGCCTTTATGCAGGTAGTTGCTGGCCCTGAACGCCTAATGAATCATGAAGTTCAAGTTTGCCGAGTGCCCCATCGAAGATAGAAGAGTGTCACCTACGAGATCAGTTATGATCCGTAGATCACACGCATCTTATGCGGAGGAATGGTTTATTTCGGCTTAATGTTATTCTCCTGCTGGCGCGAACTACAACCCCCTTCGACCTCTTCGAGTCGTCTTATTTCTTACAATGAATCTGAATCTGTGTGGCTTTTCTCTGCGAAAGAGGTCTCGATGATGCATGAAACCAAGTGTAGCATACGGTGTTTTGGTAACTTATATAAAGTAACTTATTTTCTAGCGGTTCAATGAGGAGTGGATGGAGGCAGTCAACTGCGGTCTCCACACTGAAAAATTACCTGGGAAAAAATTTAACCCAAGGGTGAAAACTGCAACTACCAAATAGGCCTATGGGTTGTGTTACCCCAGTCTTGGGATGAGAATTACTTTCTGTGTCATTTTTCACCCACAAACTGAGTAGATATTAACCATTATTTGATTAAAACAAACCAGAAATTAATTTCAGTCACCCAAATTGGGTTGAAACAACCTAAACTATTGTGTAGTTGCAGTTTTCACCCTCCCGTGGGTTAAAATTTAACCCACGCAATTTTTGGTGCATCAGCTGTGGCAAAGATTTTCGGATGTTGCCAATGATGCATTACTTTCTCGTTTTTCTTCTCCAGACTGTCGAGAGCGCCCTCGTGTGACGTCTCGGGGGGTCCTGCCGGTTGCGTCGCCGACGGTTTGCCGCATTCAAACAGAAAACCTATCAGCGGCCGAGTTCGAACCATGCAGTCAGTAATTCCCTGCGGAGATTCCGCAGAAGCACAGCGGTACGAAGCAAGGAGACATGTCCTGAATTATCCTTTTCTCAGTTCGCTGCATCGCCCAATGCAACGCCTTCCCATACACAAGAAATGTTTTAGATCACGTGACGCCATAGGCATTTCATTATTATTATGCAGTAATTTATGTCATCAATCCCCTACTGTCAGGTAATTTTACAGTCTGGTGATGCACTTGCATCCTCTGATCTTCTAAACACTGTTTCAAGGGGCAGATCTGTTGGAAAGAAATGCTGTGGACGTGCTTTGCCAGAAATGACGTGCACTCAACAAAATTCAGAACAGTTTTTGTTTTCAAAAATAAAGAAATTTATTAACGTAGGTACAAAATTTACTAAAGAGGCGGGGGTTTCAATTACTGATATCCCATCCCTAACAGCACCCGATCGGGCGACAAGGTTACCAACTCGATCCAAACTGAATTACTTCCATCGAGTCCAACCCAGTTCCTCACGGTTTTTCAAACCATCTTCCATCTCCGCTCCTTAGATGCCTACCAGCAAATGAAACGACATGTAGATGGCTGGTGCAGTCCGCTGTACTTCAACCCGGCTACCGTATTACTTCAGTCCAGTCCAGTCCGCTTCACTTCCACAATCCTCTTCCGTCCGGCTCCAACTACCCCACTGAAGCTGTGGACCGGTTTTATCCATCTTTTACCCCGTATTAACACTGCGGCTGATGAGGGCTGTTAAACCAACCATCAGCCTCGCTGTCAATACGAGGTAAGGGCTGACATACAGCGACTGAGGGAACAACCCACCAATGACAGACGACAATGGGGGGCGGGGCTATCACCGTCTACCAATCACGGTGGCTGCAATGAGGATACACGACTCGCGCATGGAAAGGGTTCACTACAGAACTATCAAATGATCGAATGAAAATTAGCGTGTTCACTCAACAAATACTGAGGAACACATAAACCTAAAGAATGTGTTACCAGAGGAGTTTTGGTGTTGAAAATGTTACATTTACACAACTCTCGGTGTCAACGAATATTGATCATGATGTGTTACCAGAGGAGTTTTGGTGTTGAACATGTTACATTTACACAACTCTCGGTGTCAACTACTATTCATCAGTGCAACACTAAATTCTAGTTTTTGGAGCGGTCAAACAGTCGTGTTCGTTACACCTTAAGAGTTGAAGATAGCAATTCAAGTTGGGGATGATGTAAAGACAAAGCAAAACTAGTTCTAGTTAGACAGATGGACTTCAATGTAAAGATACATATAGGTGGACCACTCACACCTTCAGTGTACTTTCTCTCTGTGCTGTGTCTTTTTAACATGTACATGTATGTGTCGAAATAAAAGGCAACACGACACGGAAGTTGCTTGGAAGTGGTTCAATACACGGATTGTAACAGTACATGTAGTTCTTGTATCGTGCAGTAATTTGTTGTAGACGGTGTTGAACGAGGCAAGTTACCGACGTTTCTCGGGGGGGGGGAATATAGAGTACACCCGTGTTTTTCTGTAAATTAAAAGAAATCGTTTATCACTTACAATTAGCATCCCGATGTCCAAACGCCACTCAGAACAAATGTGTTTGGTCAGTACTTCAAATCGTGCCAAATAAGCTGAAGCGCAAACGGATATTATGAATTCGTTTTAAGTGTGGGATGGTTACTTTCACAGTATCCTCCGCGATATTCCATTTTATACAGACCAAAACCTTCAGCATGACTGCGTCACATTCGACTCCCAATCAACATCAACGGGTGCATGTTTTAACAGCTCTTGCCCCCGATTTACACATGTAATTGGTCGAGTTCGAGCGGCCTGTTCTTGACACGGGTTCCTTGTTCTCGCGCTCGAATGGCGGGAACACGACTCAGGAACACTGTCCTCGGAACAGGATCACACACCAGCTCCTCGTCGGGGTTTTACAGGAACGCACTGAAAAACTCGTGAGATTTGATTTGTGAACAGCCGCAAAAACTAGCGAGCTGGCTTACAAAGCCGGAGACAACGGAAAGTTTTGCAAAAATAACATTAATCATTTTCCACAACACAGAAACGAGTGTTTCTTTTTAAATGGAAAAGAATTTAGCCCAGTTATCCAGACATTAATTCTGGAAGCACGTACATGGACTCCGCCATGTTGCTTGCTACTAATTACGATCGATAACCGGTTGTACGTTCCCGGCGTTCGAGCGGCCGACCCACGAACAGCAAATCGCGCTGTTCGTGAACATACGAGAACAAGCCGCCCGAACTCTGTCAATGTTAAGTTGAACAATGCGACACGATGCTACTAAAGTTGACGGAGATCAATAACCAAACCTCAACACAACAATCCTTTATTTACAGGGTATTTTACACACCCTTAACAATAACCATAACAAGAATCACATAATTCCACCCCTACCCAGCCATGCCTTTGACAGTTGATAGAGGCAAAATTGGTTGGAAGATATCATTAAACAACAATGTCATCCGACTGACCAGGGTGAAAAGTGCAGGGTGACCCTGAAACGTGTGTACACGGCGTTAACCATGGAGTTGGTCAAGTGTTTCAGCCTTTAGTCAACATGACTTGTCCGATTTACCAAACTTGATATTAGTTCAAGTCCATCCTTTTAAAAAAAGAAAAACATAGACAACCTCTGTATAAGTTTGCTTCTGCTTACAAATTTATAAAGTTCGACTGAATAATCCTGCACAGAATTTATACCAAATTACAAAATGACAAGCGAAGGCAAGTTGGCGGTAAAAAGGAGCACCGGTGTCTGGTGCATGCTTTCCTGTTTCACGGGGCCATTTAGAAAAAAAAAATTGATTTGCATAGGCGAGCCTTTGACTGACCTCCAGATTTGAGTATTGTCAGAGAATATGTTCGAGAACGTTGTTAGAGAATCCAAATCATAGCATACTTCTCATTTCATTTACAACGTACAATTTCACAGCACTATTTGCTCCAATATTGCACGAGTAAAAAAAAAATAAGGATCAAATCACGGATAGGGTGAGCGTCAGGTCGGGGGGGGGATACTTTTAGCCCCACCAAAAAATACTTCAGTGAAGTGCTGGACGGCAAAAATTCATTTGTCAGCAACCAACAAATACAACACTGTGGACAACATGGCTAACAGAAAGAAACGACCTTCCTCTTTTTGTGTGCATTCAAACGGCTGAGCAAGCAACACATACATGTATTTATATAAATTTTCTTAAGCTTCAAAATGACAGGTTGACTCCTTTGCTACTTTTTAAAGTAGTGCAAGTTGTAACCAGAACATCAAAAATAGATTATAATTCTTAAACGAATACAATATTTCCGAGTAGCCAACATATACAAAAACGAAACTCTCTCCAAGAATTTTTCGAGCATCTTCTGCCTGCTTTTTATATATTTCACAGGGTCTTTTCAGTTTCCTGAATGCGCGGCAAGTCAAATGGCAAAATTTGCATCCCACAGAAAAAGTAGTTTGCCAAATATGAATCGGTGACATCTTTATGTAACCAAATATTTTGGTCACCAAGTGACCAAATGACTAAGTAATCAACCCTGTGTCAAAATTTTCATTCATGGACTTAAAGTCCAAAAAGTACATCCATGGCAAAGGTCCGGATTCAGTTGAGCATGAAGAACTTTTTACAAAACTGACGAACTGAAAAAAAAAAGGCTCTGAAATTTCAGGTTCATTTCCCAAGTAAGTTGGCCCAATTACAATGTAAATCACGCTTCTTTGCAGAAAGTAAGGCTGAGTAACTTTATGTTCTAATAAAGTTACTAATCAACAGGGAGCCAGTCACAACACAATATACAGTGTGTGAAATTTTGGTTGGTAACCGGTTTCTGTCCTTCAAGGCTCTATGATATTGGCTCCTGGCCTTGAGGCGCAGAAAATCAGAGAGGTTCAGCATGTGTATGATTACACATGCACGCATTTGGCTAACCTCTAATCATTACTGGTTATTCCGTGTATTCATGCAATCACACTTTTGAATCACACAATTGAAATTGGAGGATTTGGGACTGTTAGGGATAATGATTGATGAAATTAATGAAACTCCACAATTTGTGGGGAGTGAGACATGCTAACATATTTGCCAGCAAAACCTCTCTCCGAAGGCCCATGTGTGCCAAACAGTCTTAGCGACTACCTACTAGTCTATCGGTTTTGGCTCTGTCGACGCATCCTCAACCGAGGGCCGAGGGATGTCCACCGTGACTTCCAGGACAGCCTGGTACCTGGCCCTCCTCCGCAGGAAGTACCAGCACAGCGAGAGCAGGCCGCCTTGCGAGGCCAGCACCACCAGGCCCGAGCCGGTCATGATGCGGCGGAAGCTGGGCAGGTCGTGGAGCCAGCAGGCCCGGCGGGCGCCGCACTCCGACTGCCACAGCTTGCAGGTTGTGTCAATCAGCCCGCCGGTGATGATCGGCGTTGGGATCACGCCTTTTATGAGAAAAAAGAACCAGCTGATGTGGTCAAGAGCATCACGATCAAGTCCCTGCAAGTCCACCACAAAGCCAACACAAGTTGCTCAGTCGTGAGCCAAGCTGCAAACTATTTCAATGAACTGGGACAAAAGCATTCCTTTCCTGATCTTCGCCCTGTTCCTTGTGACTGAACTTGTGGAGGGGCTTGAGATAGACTCAGCTCCAAAACTAAAATGAGCAATCATATCTTTGACTTGCTGTGGGTTATGTCCATGGATGGATAAAACACAAACTTTCACTCGATTTACATCACACGCCTCCAAAGGCTATTTTCTTACGTTTGCTGCCATGCCACTTTTATTGTCAACTTTCCACAAATCTTGTTCCATACATGTACACTCGTTGAAAAACAGCAAATGCGTTGCAACAAATCAAAAATATCCAACACTTATTACACTCAGCACCTAGTCAGTTTCCGCTTGTGGTTGATTTTAAAGTGCACAACACATACATACATGTACCGATAGGTTTAAATGTCAAAAAGCTTAAACTCAAAATAAGCAATAAGCTTGCTTAATAGAGCATGAGCAACATGTTTTTATTGACAAGTTGGTTTCCTCTCTGTGAGCTGTACTTACCGATCACATACTGAAGACACTTGGTGATGCCATAAGCAAATGCCTTATCCCTGGCATCAACACTCCTGGGGAAAAAAAAAAGATTCATTTTGACCTTTCGATTCCTCAGCGTGAAAGTGCTCCTTTACAACTCTGCGATACTTAACCCTAGCTCAGGCAAATATGACATAACCACGACATACACACTATAGTTATTTTAACACCCCTCGATAGAAATCCTGTTCAATTTTCCCTGCTAACTGAAGAAAAATCACGGAAATGAAGCCCATTTCAATAAAGTGATGACGCTGAAATCCATTTCATGGCTCTATGCCTTTATTGCCTCATTAAATTGTTGTGAAAGCCCTCTCTTCTCCGTCATCAACCAACCCTCTGTTGATGGGAAGTTACCGACCATGTTGTCGGAATGGTTCATACCTTACGACAGTTAAAATCAGCGGCGCTCCTATGGTTGAGAAGATTAAGACAAAGACGATGGTGCAGATGACGAAGGGGACCAGAGTGTTACACTGATAGGCACATGCTCCCTGGACTACGGCCCAGACACTGCTGGCAGAGGTAGCATCATCAGATGACCAAGGACCATCACCCACGTCGTCATCAGGAAGACACGAACAGTTCATAAATTGCTGTAGGCAAATAAATGAAGGATTGCATTAAACCAATGCTGACGTCCAAATCTGTGTCTTGCTTCGAACAAGAAAAAAAACAGATTTCACAACACAAATTTTAACCACTTGTTGCCAGGTGGAATTTGAAGTTGCATGATGTAAAACCGGGTGATTTTCAAGATTTTGCATTTTCAAAATTTTTCAAACAATTATAGCTTCATTTACTGGACATTTACACCCACACAAATGACTGTCTGGTGGCTACTCTAATCTGACAGACAACATCTATTGACGCCGGAGTATTTCAGCCAGGCCTGCTGCCTTGTAAAAAGAGCCCAGATTGTGCGGTGTTACATAAGTTTCTTTTGTTCCTGAAACTGGCACAGTGCACTACTGGTGTCTTTTCAATATGGGCTAGATTAGCGTGCAGCGGTATTGTATCGCTCACCAATGGAGCGCTGGAGCGCTTTTGTCCCCGGTGGTAATCCGCTTGTGCTGAATGCCACAAACAGTGGTATAGACTCTCAAAATAATGACGGATTTCCTCCACTAGTGACAACTGAAAAAAATGTTGCCAATTCCCGGCAACTCGGTCTTTTGTTACAAGGACCAGCACTTTTGTCTGGTTTTGGGCCTCCTGGTTTCGTGTATAAAGCCTACGTGCCCAGCAGGATATGGTTAACACATTTTAATAGCACATCTTGAAACAAATTTTAAGGTCAACAATTTTAATTTCAAATTGAAAAATGCAGCATGTGGCATAGTTCTTTTAGGATATACAATTTTTGTTATTTTCAATATCGTCAAGGGCAGATCTCGAACCAAATTTTTGGGGCAGGATTTAGGGGAACATTTATAGTGGGGGGGACAACTTGATAGATATTTGAGTGTAAACTTTATGGTCTTTATGAGAGGTAAGGCCAATTTGTTTTGTTTTTACACATGTTGGGAAGAAAAAGAAAAAGGTAAAAAAAAAATGTCTTTTTCCTCTCATTTACAGTGACAACTAAACTTGCAGTACTGTACGTCATATTTTTTTGTAGAAAGTGCTCAGGATAGTCCAATCGTCTAACAATAAACTCATGGGAGAGACACGAGTACAGAACAGACTCCAACCTGCAACGGATCATTAGGAGATGAATACTGAAATACGAACCACGGTATCCATTGTGTCAGCCTGCAGGGTACACCCGGCAAAGCATGGAGTAATGTACGTGATGTGCTTGGCCTGTAAGCACACTGCCTGGAACGTGTCATTTCTGCAGTCACAGTCCACGTTGCAAGAGGACTCCAAGTTGGGGATGTCTATTCTGAAAGTTAAACAGGTTGACGTCAAGGGTTGAACTGAATGTATGATGAAAATTGCCTGTGACCAGGATGGTTTTAGTCTAACACTCATCCAATACTCTCGATCAGAATGGCCATTTCCTCGGGCTTTTTCATTTGCAAGGTAAAAAATATCAATATATGTATATTTTTTAGAGTCACAAGTCGTCATGGCCATTATGATTTGAGTCCCTAGTCCTTGGCTAATGATCAAGTCTGAGTCACCAAAATGGCAAACTCGAGATGGACTCGAGTCCAAGTCCTGGACTACAGTTGCATAACACTAGCAAAACTAGACACAAACAGTGCTCAGAGGACACAAATGTTTGATCTCTTGTTTATCACAGTCAGGTGAGCTATCCTGTGGATTGTCAACTTCTAGCAAACTGATTCTCCGGAGGGCTTCACCTGTTTCCACTGTAGTCGACATTGATGCCAGCGATGGGCTGGTTCTCGCATCCAAAAGCTTGGAGGAGCAGCTGGAACACAGTGGCGATGCAGACGCACGCCAAACACAGCTTGGTCTGGCCGACAATCTCCAGCTTCCAGCGCCGGCAGAGGTAACCGCCCAGGATGCTCCCACAGGCCAGGGCTGGGATGACAACAGCTGCGTTCAAACGCAAAACAGGCAGAGCTGACACTTAAGCCGAGGATCCACGTGACTCCAGTGGAGCAAACTAGTCCACCATAACTCACTGAGCTGCAAGCATAGCAACTCATTCAAATTATTTCAACATGAACTGCGTGAAAGTAATTTTTGTACACCTGAAAATAATGTACTTTGGACCAGTCCTTTAAATGATTTGTAATGGACTTGACAACTTTTCACTCTAACAGAATCACTGATGATCAGGTGGTTGTAATCATTTTGAGTCGTTGACAACTTACCGAGTCAAGAGTAAATTACAACAATTTCATTAGCCAAATAAGCCAACCTGACTTTAGACAAAATTGCAGTCGAGCCCATCACAAGTCCCCTAGAAGTCATGAGTCATCCAGTCTTAAGCCAAGTAACAAGGTACTCTAACTGTGACAAGAGGTTTCCTTCGTCGTTGTTCACCCTGTAACTTGTGACTGGTCTTGTGGAGGGACTTCTAAAAGGACTTGCGACGGACCCAACCTGACACTGCTTTAGACTTCATTCCACAGTCGAGCTCCCTTTTTCAGCCAGTATTTTCTTTTTAATTGACAGTGGGGCATCATCCAAACTTACCGACAAGAATATTCACCAGACTAGTTGGCAGGCCAAACTGTGACTCGATATACTTTGGAAAGAAACTGAGCAGGCCCGTGATCAGTCCAGTGGTCACAAACGCGAACGTTGCCATCCAGTAGGAACCATTAGTGAAAATCCTATGCAAGGAAATTAATAATGCTGAAATGAAAGGAAAAGATAAAATAAAAAGAAAAAAAATTTGATCATATTTAGATTAGAAAGGCAGCTCTGTTTGGCTACAACAGCGCACTCAGTCATGTGAACACATGATATTCAGACTACTTCAAAATGGCAATTAGCCTGAATTATACATATGTGACTCCAGATTCCGTCTTCACAGGATGGCAAAATTTGCAGACAGATTTTCACTTTTATGAAAGTTGTTCCTTTGTGTAACTTTGAGATTAGAAAGTTGTTTGGTAACACACCTTCGATCCCACCGAGGTTAAGAGTGCTGAACATGGGCTCCGTACTCTTGGTCTCGTCAGGCACTGCACCCTCAGCTTCTTCGTCGTCTGCCTCTCTCCACTTCTTTGGAAGCCGCTTCGGGAAGCCAAGAAACGGTATCCCAGACAGCACCAGGATGAACGCCAGGAAGATGAACAACAGCCACCAGGCGGACACCCACGCCTTTTCGGTGTGGGTCAAGGTGGTCTGGGTGCGGTAGAAGTCCACCCAGATCAGGGAGGTGGCCGAACTAGTCAGAAAGCCCAGGACCACTCCCAGGCCGTACATACTGGACACGATTCCTGGAATGTCAGAAACGACAAACTTACTTACTCTGCCATTCACAGGTACTTGTATCAAACTACAGAAAAACGATCGATGCATCTCAGTACTGTCTTATGAAATTAGATGAATGAAATACAACACAATTCTTAAATAAGGCATTGTGATGGCCACATTTTTCTCAGCAGCCGGTAAAGATATCTCAAGAAGTCCATGACATGTGTATGATTATTGATTTCAGTAAAGTGGGATACAGTTTTGAACTCTGGGGGCACATAGCACACTCAACTTTGCTTTGAGTGCTATGCGTCCCTGGGACATTTAAAACGTCATATTCTAAATTTTAGGTTACATGTAAATGGCAACTTACCGAGGTAAAATGCGGCCCTGGTTTTCTTTACGTTATCATCGATGTAGGATACACCAAGTGGCCTTGTTGGCGCATAGCCGACCCCCGCCACAAACTGGCTCATCAGAATGATGATGTAGGCTGCTCTGTCTTCCATTGTGGTAATTTCTGAACATTCTGCACCTGAGGAGGGTAATGAATGATTGTCGTGGGGACTGCACAGGCCAAATGATACTGGACGGTCAGGTTCATCAGCTGTGTCTTCAACCTGACGGTGATGATATTGATAGGGTCCAAATGCAAACTGCGGGATACAGGTGGCTACCATCCCTAAGGCCATCAGAAAGGCACTGGCCGCTATCCAGCGCGGTCGGTGGGTGTTCGGCCGTCCGCCGAGGTACGCCGCTACTGGCAGGCCTAGCATGGTGCCGATTTTGTTGACTGTGACAACCATCCCGATCTGGTAGGCGGAGAGGCCGTACCTGGTCTCCAGGGTGGTCAAGAGGGCCACCTGGATCCCGCTGAAGAAGGCGTCGCAGGTGGTGAAAAAGCAGAGGAAGGTGACAAACGCGACGGGAGTCGCCAGCCTCTGGAGGTGAGGGGGGTGCCAGGAGCCACAGCCAAATTGTTCACTGTCATCCTCACTCAGGGCAGCATCAGCCCTGCTTCCAGGTTCACCCCGAGTTTCAGCATTGTGTTGATCCGAATTGTCCAAGGCTCCAGACTCCGTCTTTTGTCGCTCGTCCAAAGTTGTCTCAACATCACTGTTGGGAGGGTTGGCCATAACTTGGGGGAGTTGTTCCAGCTTTAAAGATGCCATCACAGATTCAAGTTGAACCACAAATCATAGAAATGTTGTAACATTGGCGCACACATTAATTTACATGCATCTGTTGTATCCTGCACCAGGTTTTCTGGTTTATGGCTGACCACATTTTTGTCATCTGTGGACCGTGGACCTGAGTGTTAAAGAAAATGGGCATGAGAGGAGAGAAGGTGGTCCGACATTAAATTCCTGCACGATCGACAAATAGCAAAGCGCAGTGAGGCGATCGCGCAGAACGATCACATCACACCCAAAATAATTAAACAACACGTGCGCACCGGTGAGCTTTGAATTTACAAACGGTAACAAAACTGCAGATAGACTGCCTAGCTACGCCTCAATGGCTAAGCATGGACAACATGATTGATAGCTAGGGAAGGAGCCAGTCAGCCAGGCCTAGTGTCAGTTTAAACACCCGTAATAGCTACTACATGTAATAATAATTAGTACTATTAACACCGTTGATAGTAGCAACACCGAGCAAGGCTCTAACTCGATGTTTTAAATACGTAAAAACTAAAACAGCAAAGAAAATTCACCCCACTCCGAGAGTCGAATCTGAGGAAAGTGTTTCCCTTTCCGGTCACCGTCGCGTCACGCGTCGCGTGGTCGATAGTGACAAAAGCGCCCTCTCTAGAGTGATTTTTCACGTCGTTGTTATTGGCATGAACATGATGAACGCGCCGGGGTGGTCCGGGTAGCGCAAGCGCTGTGGGCCATTATGTAATTTGCCAAAAATCATAGTGATCTTCAACGTACCTGCTCATGATAAGGCCTAAAAGGCGAATATGAATGTCTTCCTCACATAAATTTATTCGTGAGAAGCATGGTGTGTTTTCGCTCAATACATTGTGTCATAACAGCAGTTTACCGAATATTTTTGTCTCTAGATTGACAGCTACTGCTGTAGCATAATGCTGGTACCATCTGCAAGATAACATTCCATGCTTATATAATCGATATGCGCTGGGATTGATCCCCTAAGAACTCCACAGCAGATTGATTTATAACTTGATATTTTTATTTCGCAAAACAAAAATTCGTTTCTTTTTTTTAACCACAATAATGTCAGATTTGCTCCGATCTTAACTTTTTTCTTTGGAAGTTTATGTGATTAGTATAATTTATTAGTCGGCTCAATCAGAGGTATCTTAGACAAGCTCTTGACCGATTATCAGAATATTGGATAGTATTGCCAGTTATACAAACGAACCAGAAGGAAGCTGAAAAAATGTTGGAAATTTGTCAGTTTTCAGTTTGCTGAGCCACATCCATATGTACCGAGGAACGCATCCCCATGTCCACTTTTCAAAGTACATGTACATGTAGGACGTGATGTAGGCCTACATATCCTCTTTTTTCCAGTTTCTTCATTCTCTAAACTGGTTATTTGATAACTTTAAAAACATGAAATTTCATCTGGATGGGAACAAAATTTGCCCCACTCGTGTTTTTGAGGTGTCAACTCCATTTCGAGCATCCCTTCTCTTTTTTTCTTTGGAAATCCTGGGTCCCGCCTCCAATTGGTACTAGTGTTTACACGACGTGTCCTTAAGCCATTTGTTGCGTAGTCTTGGTCCAAGACGTCAGTGATCGATAGTTGTTTTATTTCTGTTGAAGAGCGCCCTCGCACAACTAGTTTAGTGAGAGCTGGCGCACGTCTAATTATGAGTCGTTGGGGGCGCACTATGCACGGTGTTCGCTATCAAGCACTAACGTCTTGAAACCAAGACTATTCGTTGCGTGGCTTTGCCATTGGACACGTGTAAAACGCATCGCGATTATGCGTATCATAACGGGTCGTAAACTTAATGCATGCAATAGTGATTTGTGTACCGTAGCGAGTGGCGGATACGGTGGTGGAACAATAACAGGTTGTTTGTCGTTTATAATTAATTGCCTGTTGAGCTCAGTAACTCGGTAATCTCTTGCTGGTTTCCCTTGAATGTGAAGCATAGATCTTGCAACTCTCCCGAAGTTATCACAGATCATTATTTTGAGCTAGAATTCGCCTGCTGTAAACATGTCAAAGCGTCCGTTGCCGTGGGAGTGGGTGGTCGTCACCTTCGCCGTGCTGGTTAGCGGGCTAGTGGCGCTCGTGTTAGCCGGAGGAGGAATGAAGTTCGAGCCCGACCCAGATGCCGAGGTACGGGGGTAGGCTTTACGGTAGTCCTTACGTGGTTTTCAGCGACTCTTTTCGCTGAGTTTTAAGCTGCTCGTGAGCTTTTAACCTGTTGTGTGGAATATTGACATTCTGTTCCTTTAATTCAGACTAGCTAGGCCTTCTTTAGAGATCATTTATTAATTTATATTTCATGACAATTTATGAATATGAGATGCACCCGCTAAAATCAAAAGGGGGTGGGGCCTGTCCGGAAATTGGCCACAAGACTGAGATAAAGGTCCCTGTACTCATCATGTTCATGTCTAAATTGGGAAAAAATGTTGCATCCTGACTTCACTTCAGCAGTTGAGTACAAAGTCTATAGGGAGTGAAGAGAATTTTTTAAGTATTAAGCAACATCAGTAAATGTTTCTCAGTCCAGAATTTGTGTCTTTCCTGCATTTCTGTAAGCCTGACTTTCATTGAGATGATTATGATGAGAAAAGTGGAGTCAGGATGCAACATTTTTTCCCTAAATTGGCCTAATATGTTGTCAACAAAGGAAAGAGAAGAACTCAACTTGACACCCTGTGCACAAACCCTATGGGACTTGTCTGAAAAATTCCATGTGTTTTCTAAGTTTTGCCCTCCTAAATTGACCTTTTCTGGCCACGTTTTTGCTCTCTGACGGCAAAGAGGTCACTGTAGAGGCTAATTATGGCATCCTTATATGGAACTCTTCCCATCCAAAATCCCAGCGGACCCTTGTCCAACTCAACCAAGTGCCTTTTTTAACATCTTGACATGATCAGGTGTTTGCCTGTCAATTCACGCTGGGAATTGTTTCATGTTTCTTGTTTTTGAAAATTTTCAAAGGTGTATGATTCTGGTTTTGCCTCGTCTGGTAAGATGTCCTTCACTACCCCTGATCTCGATGACGAAGATCACCACTCACTACACATGCCAGACCAACTGCTTTGTGATGCGTGCCAAATAGTAGCACACATGGTAAGCTTCAGAGAATCATTCTGCAACTGAAACGTCAAACTTTTCCTTGACAACTGAAATTTGGGGAGATTCTGCGTAGTTGTTCAAATTGTGCCTCCTATTAACCACTTCCTGCTGGGATGGATTTCTCTTGAGCGGGATGAGATGGCGGGACCTTTTCAAGATTTTTCATTTTTAAAATTCTTCAAACACTCACGTGTTTATTTACTGGATGTTTACACCCACACGAACGACTCTCTGGTGGCTACTCTAATCTGTCAGGCAACCTTCATTGATGCCCGAGTATTCAACCCAGGCCTTTAAAAGAGAGCCCAGAATTGTGAGATGTTACATAATTTCCTTTGTTCCAGTGAATGCCAGTGGCGTCTTTTCATACGCAGCTGGATTAGCGAGCAGCGGTGCTGTGTCGCTCGTCAATGGGGCCCTGGAGCACTTTAGTCCGCGGTGCTAATCCGCAGGTGCGCTATGCCCAAAACAGTGGTATACTGTTTCAAAACAGAGCCGGATTACCATCGAAAAATGGAAGTCAAAAAATGATGGCAGTTCCCAGCAGCAGGTCCTTTGTTCCGAGTACAGTCTTTTGTTACACAGACCAGCTCTTTTGTCCGAAACCAGGCGCCCCGGCGCTGCGTATAAACACACGGTGCCCGAAATTGGGCCCCCCAGCAGCAAGTGGTTAAGCTCATAACATCGTACAGTTTGTGCTCTGTGAAGTAGCATTTGATAATGAAATATTACAGGTAACCGGAGGCTGTGACGCGGGAGGCAAATGTTACATAGTTGCAGTGGCCAAGCTGTGGTTGAAACTGATTGATCGAAAGACATCCCACCATCCCACACGTGCATTTTTCTGCGCGTAATCGTAAACTACTTTGTTGTATCGCAGCTTGAGACAAAGTTTGACAAGATGAACGAGAAGAGGCCCTCCTTGAAGAAGAACTTATATGAATCGGACATCCTGGATGCTGTTGACGAGGTCTGCAGTGACGAGTTCAGCTCGTAAGTGCCTTCTTATTTATTTCATGCAAGGTACTGTCTTTGCATTAAAAGATTCCTGCTACACAGAACTGATGACATTTTCATTGAAAACAGCCAAGATTGCTTAAGCAAGAATCGGTCAGACTTCTATAAACGGAGGTCACTTATTTTCCCTTGCAGTGGTTTATTAGCTATCAGAAAGTGTTAACGTCCTAAAATGTCACATTTAGCTGTGGAAATATTGAACCAATTACTTGTTAGACGTGTCAGAATACACCTAGAAATTTTCAGATCAGTCTCAGAAGGTTTGTGCACAGAGCATCAAGCGATGTCCAGATATGGACCTCCTTTCTGATAAACCCACCGCAGCACAGCGCACTAGCGCAGCACAAACATGCTCTGTGCCATCAGAGAGCACACTTACTGGATCATCGTGGCTATTTAATGATCGAGGGAAGGCCCTGTGATTCTTCTTAATGGACGAAGGGGCTGACCGTTATTTTTTTATTTGCTTTCGACAGAGTTGGAATCAAAGAAATCAAGGGAGTGAAGCGGTTAGCGGGACCAGGCCTGAGCACCAAAGACGTTCCTGGCATCATGCAAGGAGGTGGCAAATGGCCCGGCAGGTCAGTGGCGATACCGACTGAACTAATTCATTCCATTACATGTGTTGCATATGCCACAGTCCTGACTCAGGTCCCAAATGGGGGGCGTGGGTTCGAATCCCACCTCCGACATTTCTGTGGGGATACTTTAGGGATCAGCAAATCTGTGACGTCGAGACTCTCCTTTCGATGAAACCAAACGTGATCAGAATTCATGGTCACGTTCCAGTGCACACGTTCATTGACCTTGTGAAGGGATTGTCTTTAGTAAAACAAAAGAGGGCGCTATTTTTGCAACACCTACAACACCAAGTGTATATTTCAGTGTGTTTTGTTGTCCTTTGTAACCATCTGCTCAGAATGAGGGAAGTGTGCACCCAGTACGCTGGAGACTTGGAGGAGGAAAACATTTACAATGCCTACAAGGAAAAGGAGCTGCAGAAATTCTTGTGTTACGATGAAGGACGCCATTGTGCGAAGGTTGCCAAAAACAAAGATGGCAAGAAGACCAAGAAAGAAAGAAAAGTGGAATTATAATTAAAAGAAAAAGGTGTTAATATTTTGTTGAGGGGATTCCCTTTCTACATGTACCATCATTCATTGCTTAATACTAAGGTAAAGAGTTTGGTTATCTCATCGGGTAACGAGTCTGCAATGAAGGCCTTTCCACACGAGAACATCAAATCCTAATGCAAATTCACCCTAGGTTGGCCTGGAACAGACCCCTTGACCGATGTCTCTCAGTTCTTTAGCTTTTCATTGTTCTGCACTTTTTCACACAAAAGCTACGTTAATCTTGCCAAGGGGGTGAATATGTACTGGCACTCAGTGCAAATACATGTATATTGCGCTCACAGCTTTTAGCCCAGAGTGAAAGTCGACACGTGTCACTGCAATGGAACCTGTGCTGCCAACTTCCGTTAAATGTTTGAAACTTTTGTGACTATTGAGGGTTAAAAACGAAAACTTGCTTTCTCAAAATTTCAGATTTCCATTGTGACTTGCACTGATTTCAAACACAGAAAACTAACACGTGTTCCTTCTTGCGCACTTTGTTCTGTTGGAAACATGTCTCATATCACACAACTTGCTGTTTTTGTTTACAAGCTTGAGACCGTTCCAACAAGCTCCACTTTTGGTGTAATTTTTTTTGTCGCTGCAACATGTCATTAACAGTTCTATTTTTACTTTGTTTACATTTTTAAATTTGCTTCTCTTCGACCTGAACATTTTTAGAGGATAATGTTTAAATCATTTTTGAGAGCAGATTTCTCAGGCATTCGACGATTTTAACTCGTCAGCTGTATGTGTACAGGGAATGATTAGTGCTAGGTTGTGCATTGTGGAGCTTTTTTTCAAATGCGGATAAGTTTACCGTATTGAGAACTTAGTGCCTAGGAATTTTTTATTTCAATTTTGCAACGTAAAGGAATGTGTAAGGCTCTCTCCAAAGAATGTTGTCATCTTGTTGCCTCACTGAATAATATTTGGAGGTTTCATACTGTTAATTAATTTCATGGTTGTAGCTTGACAAAAACAACTTGCAATTGAAATCTACCTGAATACCTTCTTTCATTAGCACTGTATAATATACCCTATCAGTAAATTTCAACTGTGCCAAGTGTTAGTGATAGCGTATCTCCAAGAGATTCCTTTTGTATTTACCAAGTCCATCACTATAAATAGAATTGTTTGGCAGTGCCTTGATAGAGATTTGTGATTTTTCCTCGTAGTTACTGTTCAATCTGACTAAAAGTAGAGTACTCAGAAATATGTTACAGCTTGTAAATTTTTCACTTGATTTTTCTAAGTATGAGTCTGTGGAAACCATCAATAACAAAAGATAAAGGATGACATTATTTGCACAGATTTAGAAATTACCTTTGTAAGGAGACACTGTGTGAGACGTGGTTGTGATCAAGTACTGTATATGTGGTGTTTTTCTTATTTATTAATTAAAAAGAGATACTTATATTGCAAAAGAAATCTCTGTTTTTGCAATGGATTTGATTTAATGAAAATGTCATAAACTGAAGAACAACTTACAAGTAAATACTCTCGCAAGTTGGTGTCGATCTCTGAAATTCCGAACAGTAGTTACTTTGCATTGCTATTTCTTTTCCTGTGTCCACCATGAGCACATTTGCCAGGATTTCTTATCCTGACACTCCTTAATTCACCTGTGGGTGATGCCAGAAATTAGGGGTGCATTTTTTTTATGTCCCTGTCACATCTGACATGGGATTTTGTACATGTAAGTCCAGAGCACACTTTTCTCATTTCCAAGAGTGATGAATTCATGCAAATTACCTGCCAAACAAATAGTAATAGTTTGAAATTACTTCTGGTGATATTTCCATGTCAAAGAACAAAGGTCAGATGTAACAGGGACACAAAAATGTCGCACTTTCGGACCCCCAATTTCTGGAATTACCCGTATTTCAATATAATAGCACAATGCTACCGGCAGGGGATTCAACTTTAAGATGCTGCTTGTCTCTTGTAGCTGCTGTACTCTAAGCCTCTGCACCATGTTCCATTTCCAACTTGTCACATTCTCGTTTGCTGTGGAAATTAAAGAATAGACAATATAAAGCTGGATGATGTTACAGGCAGAAAGGAAAATACCGAATACAGTCTGCAGTCTGAAGACTTACCGTCCTGTGCACAGCCAGGTTAATAAAAAGAAAAACTATATTTAAATGAACCAGATAAAAATGCAGACAAAATCTTTTTAAAAAAGTTGTTTAAACAGTGCCTCGTTAACAGAATAGGGTGTGTTACTTAAGGTAATGAGACAAGCATAAGTGTTGACTGGAAGCAAAATACAATTACGAAGAACAGAATGCATTTCCACACAAGTTGATTACCACAAACTCATTCATGGTTACACGTATTTGGCTTGTTTTTCTTCTGAAAGTTCAGACAGAACTTGCATTTATTATTTTAAGATACACAAATATCCCAGTGGATTTTTTGTACTTTAAAAAGCCAAACATTTTTCACACGTTTCCAAATAGCTTGTAATATTTACAAGGCACAGTGATTGTTACATGGAATTAATGGCACGATATTAAAATGAGGTAACTATCTTTCTTGGTGAATATAGAGACAGCCAGTTGATATAAAGAAACAATTTCGGTGTCAAGAGGTAGGTGGCATTCATATCATGTCTTTATTTATAGAGGTATTTCTTTGGGCTTATTAAGAAAAACAAAATTTGAATAGCTCCCAACATTAAAAAAAACAAACAGCAGGTGTAACTTGGAATTAATGGCAAATGCTAAAGAAACTAAGACACTAGTCAATATGGGCTAATATACCAATGTTGCAATACACACTAGAATGTAGTGGCTTTGCATATTTTGTACAGACGTCCCAGAAATATGTACTCTTATGGGCGTTAATCTGTACTGTGAAAATAAATCTCCATATGATTTCATTTTTACAATTATTGCTACATCCATTTGTGCATGAATCTTTAAGATCTGAATTGGAGTTTCCAAAAGACTCCCAGTGAAAAGAATGGATTGAATCTGCTTTACTTTTCTGAGTAATACTCGTACACTGCTCATATCCTGACCCCCCAGGGGCCAGGATAATTTTCCTGAATATAATTGGAGATAATTTGAGTTTTGCATGCAAACTCAATTGTCTCCAAGGCATATATAATGTTTTTGTACATGAACCACATAACCACTGATCATGGATTTCAATGCGCATCATATCAACCACATCTCAAGAACAATGTTACCCTGAGGCGTGGATCAAACAGACCTAAGAGAATTAAATTTCGAACACACTGGTTCTGAATTAATGATCAGTGCCTTATAAGCCTACCACATTCTCAATATTCAGGATAAATTACCATATCACTGCCAAAAATGTTGCCAAATCTCAAGAATAAGGACAAAAATCTGAATCTGGATGTTGTAAATGTGTCCTAAGAGGATGGAAGTCACAGAAATTTTGTTTGTATGAACATGTACACACGTATACACTGTATGTAAGAACAATTCCACTTAATTACATAATAATTCTAAAATGTTTGAAAGCTTAATCCCACGTTACAGTGTTGTGGAACTTGAGTATTCCCACATTATGTTGTTGTGGAACTTGAGTATTCAGACATTATGTTGTTGTGGAACTTGAGTATTCAGACATTACAGTGTTGTGGAACTTGAGTATTCCCACATTACGGTGTTGTGGAACTTGAGTATTCCCACATTATGGTGTTGTGGAACTTGGGTATTCCCACATTACGGTGTTGTGGAACTTGTACTAATAATCAAATACCATTTTGGTACTCACACTTGTACTCATGTTCATGAAAATGTATTCAAACTCCTACTCATAAGAACAATTTTTCATGAAGTCGTACTCATGCAGAAGTACTCATCGTGAGAGTGTACTCCACGACAAAACTGGCTTTTTCCAACTTTCAAAACTCTCTCAACACCAGTTTAAAGACTGGTACTCTGGCCTCGTTTTGCCGTGCCTTACAGCTGATTGGTTTCGGTGAAATACTCCACCAGCCTTTCGCACGTGGTCTCTGCAGACGAAATGCAGCCGTCCAGGTTGGAGTGTGTGAATGCGTCTCCCGCGGCAACCACAGCGTAGGTCGGCAGACGAGCTAGGAAGATGCAGCCGGGGTTGCCTTCGTAGGGTGTGGTCACCTGACAAGACAAATGCAGCCAGACAATGACCAATAAACATACAGTTTGAATAGACCTGTATAAATATTTGAAATCAACAGACTTTTATCTGATAATAGAGTGCAGAATGTTTGGCATAATTGAAAAAGCGGTGTTCACAAGACCAGACTCTAACGTAGACTACAGGACAACAAAAGTTTGGTTTGGGCAGAGGGGTGGCCTCGGCATATCCTTCTGACTGCCCTTACAAAGAAATTACAAATTCGCATGATCCAAGCCGCGGATTAAGATGAAAATGTTACAACATACGATGTATATGCAAAGGTCTGCTCACTCACACATGTACCTGTGAGTAACGCCACCTCAGGCATTTGACCTCTGCCGGTTCTGGGAGGTCAGGCAGCAACTGGTACAAGTGCTGCATGATGATTCGCTGAATCTCATCTTTGTCTGCTTCAAGGTGCTGAATGCCGAATGGTACACTTGTGTGAACGACAAGGGATGGGCCCAGGCTGCCTGCATCTACATGTATAAGACAGTAGAAACCCACAGCAATCCCACTAAATAACTGCAGGAGTAAAGGTGCATTTTACTTAGCCCAAAACTAGTTGAGAATGCAATGGACCATTCCTAGCTTGTCTCGGTCGTCAAATGCATATAAACTTGCGTGCACATGCGGTGAGTTCGTCCTGTCAATTTCATTTAAAAACGCACTATCTTTTGTTCCCGCTCGAAGCAGATTCAAAAAAAGCAACAGTATGATACAAAACAAGCAAATCCAAAGAAAATAAAATGATCAACTCCAACCCACTCAACCGTGATGGTCCCCACACCCCCACTCTATCTACCTGCTCCTCTTTTCTTTACATCCGCCGAAATCCACCGGATGCAAGGATCCCCCTGCACGTAGCGAGCGCACCATGGAAGATCGAGTGCCGTCCCTGGCTTGTAGAACAGACCCAGGGCATAGCGAGAGGAGTAACGCACGGACTGAAGATGTGATTTCATCAGGGCGTTCTTTGCTGTGAATCATGGCAAGAGAATATAACACGGCGCTGTGGTACTCATTTCAACTTAGGTTTCACCAGCACCCCTCCCCCCAAAGAAAACTTTGTAAATGTAATTGTTCAAAAGGGTGATCAACGATTTTTCTACAGGAAAAGCATTTTTACATAAAGAATTTTTCTTCATTCATTCTGGTTTTTAGTTCTTCTGCATCCTGACTGTGTTAACAATGAAGCCTAGTGCATGATAAACACTTGAAAGATTCAATTTGATGTAAAAAACAAAATCTTCTGCCAACTGCTCGCTGACCAAAGTGACATGAAATCTACAAATTAAAGGGATTAAAAAGTCAGTCCTTTCACTTCTAAGCTTCCATTTAACAATTTGCTCACACAACACATCTCTCACTTTCAAGAATGGTGACAGACATCTTTATGCATTTATCATGTCATGTTAGAATCAGAGTGGAGCAAAGTATATCAATCTTACCCAGCGCTTCCTGTACAAGACCCTTCTGTTGTAGGACCTGCCCCGTCGGCATCGTTAAGATCACTGCATCAAAGACCTCATCGTGCTGGCTTCCTGCAGCCCGCTCCTCCTGTGGGTTGGCCACTATTTTAATCCTCGTCCCTTTCTCTGTGGTTGCTGGTTTGACTGCCGTGTCATCGGACAGCGTGTCCAGGAACATCTTCACCGACGGAATCTCTGGTTGGGTTGACTCGTGTACATTCGCTGCTTCCAGTTTTGAGAGGTGATGTTGGTAATCTACTGTGGCACCTAGGTATATGTCACAGAATGTACACGCCTGAATGAACGTCCATCACCTGAATGATGGATCCTTGATCACGTGTCACTGCATTATTTGTCCCACTTCATGGCACGACCACACAACAAAATTCCACTGGTAAATAGACGTTCCATTTTTGTGGTCGCACTAAATTTCTGATCTCATAAGTGGTGCAGGGATTAATTCAGGCATTATTATGAATGACACAAATACAAAAAGGTTTTGACATTCATGCAATGGAAAGAGAATTTTTTACATGACGGCAGATGGAATGTTCCATGGCATTAGCTTCATTTCATTAAATTGAACATTCCATGCATCACCTGGTGAAATTATTCTCAAACTGCACTCAAGACCGTTCACTATATGTAAACTGTGAGCGATGAACACGGAGGAATAGGACCTGATTACATATCAGGAGTGTGAAAAGCACCTTAAGTTTCATGGACAGTGGGTGAAAAATTTGTGCATGCATGGAGCCAATTTCTTCCTCGGTGACTGTACGTACCCGACGTCTGTAAAAAGTGTTTGACGATTGAACTGCTCCCGTTGGGGGTCACAAAGTTCAGCGTGCCCGGCTCACTCTCTTTGGATCCCTCAATTCTGCCCTCAAATGGCACCAAGACACCATTGGAAATCAACTCTTCATGGTACCTGATATCAATCCACAGGGAAACATAAGCCAGGTCCAATATAGAGCCACGTTCACAGGCTGCGTGCTAACTCTGAATCAGTTTGAAGTTAAACTGACATATGTAGCAAGAGTGGAAGTCTAAGTCATGTAATTCTATCTGAACCAAAATTCCAGGGGTATCAAAAGAAGTTATCAGGTTATTTTTAAAATACTTAGTTTGTTGGGTATTTGTTCCAGCCACGCAGCATGATTTCAACAGATTTTCTTTTCCCTTGTTCTAAATCCTAATCTCACTGACATTATGATCCACACAACAAAAAGCCAACTTTTATGAAAAAAGCAACTTCAATATTCTCAATAATTCTTTATGTACTCTCTGAACCAAGTCTAAAGCATGCATTGGCTGAGCATGTATGTATGAACTATAATGTATCCTTCCATTACACAAAGACGTTCACACAAATAGCATTCCCAATGCCTAGTGTATGCATTAATCACAATGATGGTAAAAGAACTGAACAGGTGAAAGTGACATTAATCAGGCATAGGTTGGAAGTGCAAAAAACATTGTCCATGATGTACATTTAGCCTACATGTGCATTAACACTTGGCATGTTTTTCTAACCTTTTGTGGCTTTCTGCATACTGTGGTGTAACTGTAATGTACTGAGCGCCAAGGTCAACACTGCATTGTGAGTTATCGGACTTTCGACTTGTGCTCATTCGTCCACCTGAATCAGGAAAAAAAAAGTTAAAGCCTAGTAAGTAGCAGCAGCATAAGTATCAAGAAAACATACAAATGCTTGAATCAAACTCCGACAATTTGCATGTTGACTTGTGTCACTGAGGGAGTGTGTTTCCTAAGTACTAAATGCTTCAATATATTCACAACTAAATGTGACTTTTTAGGATGTTCATTTGTTATCACTTTCTGATGGCTAATAATTAGTAATATTAAAACTGTGTAGGCTGGGCCTAACTTCGTGATCTTCTTGTAACTTCCCGTCCTTGCTCTATCATGTTCCCACACATGCTGTAGGCCTAGTAACTTTTTTAAAAGGGAAGCAAAAAACGTACGATATCCAAAAAGTAAGGACAGCAATACATGCCATGACTTGGGCTTACTTACCCGGCCCTCTGGCCTTCTCCCATATGACTAACTCAATTTTGTGCTGCAGGTCCCGCTTTAAGATGTGGGCGCAAAGAGCTCCCGTAACGCCTGCTCCAGCGATGAGAATTTTCGGCATCATTACCATGGACTGGAGCTATGCACTCATGACAATTATCAAACAAAATACAATTAGGCCTGTGGTCTGTCCACGTCTTCCTAAATTTGCTGAACCCCTGTTTACCACAATTCAGCGAACGTATCGTAAAAAGTCTCACAGTTTTCAGGCTCAACAGCCACGGTACACTACAATTTTACAAAACGTAGCAAAATGTTTACTAGTAAAAGTTCAAAGGTTGCCGCGCCGGTATTACATGTATTATATTCTACGTGGCTTCAACCTCGTTTCCAAGTACATGTATGTCTCTTGTTTTCGCCTAGATCTTTCATCATATCAAATGGCTTACATTTTGCTTAAAAATGAAAATGACTAAAAGACAAATTAAAAACACGTGCGTTTCGAATCTTGTTGGTGATAACAAGTAAGTGACAAGTTCCTGCAGTACCTTGCCTCCTCCACAAAATCTGTGGAATAAATTATTCCTTAGGATGATGCTGAAAGCCTCCTCTACATTGGGAGATGCAGAGATTTGTAAATCACTCGACTCAATGGGAACAAGGTCAACTACTACACTAGCCGCACCGCCCATTGAACATCAGTGTCTTGATTCATTCGTGCACAATGTGGGAGCTTTTTGAGACGTGTTAAAACGACGGCTCGGCCCGGAAATGATGCTAATTTCTCAAAACTTCCCTGTCTGTATCACGACAACCAGTCATGGGGAACTGTTTGGGCACATGTTTTGGTTCTATCCGTCGGAAAAGGTAAAATTTAAAGGCCAAAGCCTGCAGTGCTGCGTTCAGGACTTAATGTATGGGGTATAGCATATCCAATCCAGCATTATGATTTATGATCATGTGATGGTTTGTTTTCATCGGCCATGTTGGACCACTAGTTGAGTAGGCGCAGGCATACGACAGGCAGTCGATTACTCTGTCTCACATGACCAGCTAATTTTCCCCATTTGAGATCATGACAGTGTCACTTTAGCAATCCGTAGTTTTCAGGACACCTGTTTTAATTTTATGTGTTTATACTTCTTAAAAAGTCATGTTAAACATGGAACTTAAAGAAAAAGGTTTGGTTAGGTCCCATAACACTTGTTTGGCCCCATATACATGTACCTAGTCTAACATGTGTCGTCCTCATAGATACAGGCGTAACAAGCATGTTTGCATATGTGCATGTTTGAGTCCGAAATGGCTTCTGCCATGTCTGCTGTCTGTCATTTTTGCAACAATAACGGATGTTGCTACAAAATGTGAAATTCTGGCCTAGGCCTACATGTATTCTGGCCTGTTTACTTACAATACCGGGATTTCATATCTACACATATTTGTCGCTGTAACAGTCAAGAAATGTATCTTCCTGTCAATGAAATATATTTTTGAAAAAGGTATTTTCTGATTGGAATTTCAGTAAAGTAAACTACTTTGGTGGACGATACAAAGAATACAACGTTGGGATTGAATTTGAAAGTCTAATCGAGGATGTAAGTATTACCCTTGTGACGGACTGATGGTTGACTTGTTGCTGACTTATGGGGACTTGTGGAGGGCTTGACTGTGGCACTGACCTGCTGATGTTTGGTGTCATGATTTTGTAGTGGCATTATCTAGTATCGAATGTGGATTACCATTCAAATGTCTAATCTTTTTAATTTTTATATTGTTATCACGGATCAAGAGCAGTTAACAGGCATAAAGTATACAGCCAAAGAACAGTAAAATTTATGTACAAGTAATATTCATATGAAATTGATATACAGTTCAAAAAGTGTGTTTGAAAATACGACATTGCACACATGTAAGAACTGGAGAGTTTTTATCAAAATTGGGGAAAAGTAGGTTTTTTTGGAGAGGAAAGATGAGGTTCAAACAAAAATTCAGAAATTAGGAGGGGGGGTGTACACAGAATAAGTACATGTATAATAAATCAGACTCCTGAATAAAGTGTGACGCTGGGACTTAACGTGCATAGGGTGAAGCACCTGTGATTTCATGGTGTGAGTTTTGCGTGTGTGCCCATGGCAGGACTTGGTCCAGCAGTCGGAGCGGGCGGCTATAACCGACTCGGAGAGGGACCATCTGCTCAACAAGCGATACAGCGACCTGGTCAAGGACCAGAAGAGAAGGGATGCAGAAATTGACTCGGAGGTATGCCATGTCATCAGGCACCAACGCAAGAATCAACCATTGCCATTCCCTTGTGGCCAGATTCCCATTTTTATTTATTTATACATGTATATCTGTTTACCCAACGGGGCATTAAGCGCCAATTACTGGATGAAGTGACAATTAAGAAGACAATAAAGAGTTGTTCAGATTTAGAGGTGGGAGGAAAACCCCGGATAAATATTCGTGGGAAACCCATGGAATCAGGCAGGGACTGAAAACCCAATCCATGTGCTGACCTAGGTGGGATTCGAACCCGGGTCGCAGAGGTGGAAGGCAACGAAAGAGCCACTCCACCAACCTGACTCTTCAAAGTCATTAGTACTTGTACGCTGTGCATGAACCATCTTAGAAAGAGGGAAAGCCAAATCTAGATCTGCCTTGCATTGCAAGAAAATTGATTGGCATGTTACGCGTTCAAAGCACCTACTTGCGACAGGTATGTCAGTTATACATATACATGCACATGGTAAAATGCTTCATCACCTGCGATTTGCTACGCTACAGGATTGGTTGCGATTCACCCCACAAGGTTTCATCATTGCAAAACTGTTTCTGTTAAATTTTTCAGTTCACAAAGGATTTCCACTTGGAATTTGTATAGACACTGTTATTTCTAACAGTGGAGCAAGGATAGGGTTACAGTCGGCCAAGAGGGGCTAAATATCTAAATATCTACTCATCCTATGGGTCAGAAAAGTAGTTCTTTTTGGCTCCGTGATATTCTGTAAATTTCTGTGTTCATAAACAATTGGTTTAAATTTATGTCTGAACAAATTTCAGCTTAAGAAACAAGAGGAGAACATCCGACTAGAGGAAGAGGCCTACATTGCAGCAAAGCGAGAATCGGCGAGAGCAGCGTTACAGACGAGGGCCCGGGAACCGCGGAGGAGTAGACCTGTAGCAAACGGGACAGCCAAGTCCTCGTGGTTGGGCGACAACGAAAGCGAGTGGAATGTGTGAGTACTGTATTCTCTCAGCTCCTTGCCTGCGGAGCCGTCTTTCAGTCGCCCACAGATCCCATCCAAAACGCACCTCTTTGTTGAACCTTATCAGTAGATATCCCCGACCCTAGCGCAGTGAATAGTTTTATCTAGATATCGGCACTTTTAAGTCTTGTCTTTAAATTGATTATTCTGCACATTTCAGGTTCCAATTGCTGCATAGTTTTTTTTATCATTTCCCCCTTTTTTGACCATGGTGGTACGGGTCCTTTGATTATTTCCTCACTTTCTGGTATTGAGAACCCCCCCACAAAAAAAAATTAGATGTGTTTTCTGGTTATTTTAGAGCATTTTATCAGGCAGGTATATTATTGCACTGAAACACAGTACTCCCCAGTGTAATGTGATGTCCAGCTCCCTCAACCCGTCCCTTGCTTTCAGAATTTCTCTCCCGGCAGAGCAGTTTTTAAGATTTTTGTCAGTCATCTCTCATCCCTTCACACCTGGCCGTCGGTTGTGCCCCTCGGAGTGAATACTAACTTGTATGTTCACGTTTCTCCTGTGTTCCAAGTTGTTCACTTACATGGTAGTCACATCACCCAGCATTGTTCATTGTCGCTTCCTTAACCCTAACAGTCCTCAATCCTCCAACAGGTGAAGGATTGAGGAGTGTTAGGGTTAATCACGGCGTGTCTGCCGTGATTCGCCCAAATTTACTAAAATCCTGCATGCACACGAGTTTGGAACCTCCATTAACCCGTGAACAACTTTTGCATTCTTCAGGTTGTGGGAAAAGACCTCATATGAACCTTCCCATGGTCTTAGAAAAAGTGAGCTAAAGAAAAAGTGAGTCCAGCAGACAGTAGTACGCACTGTCTCGTCCAAAGAGAAAACGCATGGAACAAAAAGAACTAACTGCTCATCGCATGACGGCTGCATGTCTCTAGTTCTGTTTGATTCTTTTTCATTCTTTGCCAGCATGTTGAGGAGTTTTCTTTTAGACTGCTGAAAATGGTGTTTATCACGTGGTATATCTTGTCTGTGTTATTATTTTGATCAGTGGATTTGGGTTCACTGTCTGATCTCAAACGCCATGTCCGGCCAGCTGACATAATTCTTGACTTGCATGTTTGAAGTTTTCAAATGTTGGATCAAATTCAAATGCAAAGAACCTAACGCGAAAATGTCCGAAAAGACATGCATATTGCCAGCCTGCAGTATCTTGAAATTTTCACTGAGAAAAAGTTCTTCATTCTACTTTTCTGCCTTTTTTTTTAACCAGAGCCGGGGCTGACGAGGACGACTTTGAAACATTCCTAGAGTCTGTGAAGGCACGATCTCAATCGGTCAGAGCAAACGGTAAGCTCCAAATGAAGGCGTAACCTTCTTCAGCATCCATGAAACATTTCCTTACACTGGCTGATGTTCTCTTCTCTTACCTCACTTCTGTACCCTTACAAACAGCAAAATACTCTTAGGTATTGCACCAATTTTCCCATCGCTGTTTACATCTAGCCTTAAACATAATGATTCGCAAGTCACAACAGCTAGGGCTGAGTCAATTCGAATAATTCACTATTCGAATATTCGACCTTCAATTTCATTGAATATCCGAATATTCGGTCACACCGACCGGCAGATTGTTGATGAACAAACCATATACAAAATTAGTTGCAATAACACACACATTTGTACATTATGATTGATATAATAGCTTCTCACATCTAGGAGTATCTCCAGCCACGATTTTGCAAGATTTATGAGATGAACAAGACTTACAGCCCTGTCGAAAATTTCTATTCCTTTAATTGTTCAATCAATAATTTACTTTAAAATTGTTGTAAGATTTCTGACGCTTTTCATTTGAATCTGCATGAAACAAGCCTCCATAGTGCAATGTTTCTAATTTAAAACAAAAGAAAATTTTCCCTTACTTTTCATGAATTTTGCATTCAAATATTCAAATTCGAAAAATAATATTCAGTTATTCGGATATTCGGCGCAGCCCTAACAACAACTGCTTTTTAAGTTGAAGTCATGTCAAGGAATCTTGCATGATGGAAATCAACAGGACTCCTCAACATTTGTCTCTCTTCTAAAGTCCGTTTTGGTCAGGACTCCAAAGTGAGCAATACATCAAAAGATCTCAGTTTGCTCTTTGGTGTGCACACCAAAACAGAATATTTCAAAAAAACCAAATGACCATAGGACTCATTTTGTGGGATCCAGTCACATAATTTGTATGTAATTCTTGTTTGCCAACTATAACTACTTGGTTTGATGCAGTTGTAAATGTGAGTTTCTTTATAGGGACAACATGAACTTACCAAGTAGGACTCGCCACAGAATTAGAGTTTTCTCTGTACATGGAAATTAGAGGGTGTGCTTTCAGGGTTTTAAAGTTCTTTTAGTTGAATCAGAAATTATGCATGCACGTTTATCATCCCTTGAATGGACAGCATGGCGGGTACACCTCTGTCTGAGATTCTCTGGATTTTTCCAGATTTCAGTATACATGTATTTGTCCCCCATGACCTCGCCTACTCGTATGTTCACACATGTACATGTATGTTGGTTAGTGCTAGAAAGTGTGTTTTATCCATACTCATCTTGTCCGTCTCGTACACGTACATGTTTTGTGCGCATCGCATCTCATTACTTCTTTGCTTACAACCTGGTTATCTTCTTTCAGATGACGACTCCGACATTGAATGGCCATGACTACATAGTATGCCTAAGGTAGACGTGTACGAGAGCATTGCGTGCCCCTTGTGTTGTGTTGGATAAAAACGCATGTCAGTCAATTACTTTGGACACTGCGCTGAGTGGCTTTTCCAGCATGACGCATGTTTAAAGTACCTCGGATGTTTGCTTTTGTGACAAATCATATTGATGTTATGCCGTTGGTGCAGTCATCCCCAGTGCCATGATTTGTAAGGCCTGTGTTGTTTTTTTTTTATTGGTCACGGTCTCTGCTTTATTACACTGGCGGTACAGCTCAGGGATGAATGGCAGATCAGTGAAATCAGCCACCTGCATCTGCGATACATATCCAGTGCACAGTTGAATTGCAGGCAGTACTTTCCTCATGATGTGAGGTTTTCACATACAGCTGTCGGTTAAAGGAGGTTGAGGTATATCCCCAGCTTGTGTCGACATGGAATGCATATCCAATCTATGATTGGTAGTTTTTACACAATGTCGTACATACAAATTGATACACTGTACAAAATGCTGAGGGTTATGGAACCTCATTTGAATGTACATGTACACCATCCATTTCGTCTACCATACAACAATTTGAAGTTTAATACATTGTACCTGTCATGTGTCCTAGAGAACTATGCTTCCACCCGAGTTGGAGCTGAACTCACAAATATGCAGTGCATTTTCAATCTTCAATTGGATGTTGTGATGGTTTTCTGGTGTGATTTTGTCATACTTTTTTGAATGTCTAAAATTAGAAAAAGCTTAAATTCAAACTTGTCATTTCAATCAGATTTTAGATTTCTGAAAAGTGGTTTGAAAAGTGGTATGAATTGATGTGACATGATGGGTGTTGAGGTTATTTGTGCCTTTGTGGTACTCTTGATTTTACGCATCCCCCTACATTTCAGTTTGGCCTTCTTGGTTTTCGCCGGTGCATGAATGTGTGACGTGAGCAGAGCTGTCCGTCTTGAACCTACGCACTCTCACTTTTGTCCACGTTTCATTTGCCTGTCTGTTACTCCGAGTTGCTCGAAAAATTACGCCAGCAGACTGCTAGCCCGCTATTGTCATATGTCAGCCGGATAATACGGCTGGATCATTGCATGGCCCGAGAGGACAATGACTGGGCGTAGGCAGGCTTTCAAGTCGCCCTGCAGTTGGCAGTGAAGTTCTCTCATAAATTGGCTCCATTTGAGAGACGATGTATTTTAAATAAAAATACTTTCAACAGCCATTTTTTCTACTTTCGTATACGCACGCAGCAACATTAAATTTATACATGTACGCATGGTCGGTGTATGTATCCTTTCAAGAGGGAACATTTTCCACCACCATACACTGGAAAGAGCTCTCAGGTTTTATAATTGGCTGTATTATTGCATGATCTTTGTTTCTTTTACGTTAAATCCCGAATGTCAAAACAGAACGTACAGATAAAAGTGGTCTGTGGAGTATTGAATAGATATTAATTGTGTAAGCTGTAAATGCCATACAGTAGCCCGTTCACAACATGGATTATGGCTACACGTACCCGCACATATTGTATCTTTACTTGTTTCTCAATGTCCTGTATTCCTTACAGTGGTGGTGGGTCTGTGCCGTGCCTATGTACAAATCCATACATATTGTATGAGTTCCCCAAGGCCGACGGTTATTTGAGTCCACTAGCATGCATTTTATTGCCTTTTTCTTTCTCCCTCAGGCTTGGCACATAACCCGTACGGTAGTATTGGGTATGCGACTACTGGTTTTAGCCATCCAGAGACATCAGACAGCTCTCCTAAATCGCCAGAAGCCTCCAATGAGCCGACGGAGTCTGATTCAGACTTTGAACCCGAGTTTGTCTCAGCTGAAACAGTACAAGAACAAGTGCCAACAAAGGACGCTCCAAACCCTGCAGAAACTGAGCAGTTGCCGCACAACTCTAGGACAAACGTTGCCCCGCAATCAAACCTTGACCGGGTTGTTGTTGAAATGCACAATGAGGAGAAAATTCCCGGAGCAGGCAGAATTGAAGAGACACCAATGGACTCTAGGAACTTGACACAGTCCACAGCAGTGCAATCTGGGAAGGAGAGCGGGCTGGACAGAAACCCCACAAACCAAGTGTTAGATGAGCCAAACGAGAGCAGAACAAACAGTGCAGAAACAGTACAGGCAACAAAACCAACCTTCAAATCGTCAGCCACAGAGGATGATCCTTTCGATTTTGACCGATTCCTTGAGGAGCTGGATCTAGAGTGATAACCAAATGGTTCTCAGGAAAACAGGAAAAAAGATTCTTGTCTTTTTTTTTTATCAAATCCCTATGATCAAGACTTGAACTCAACAACGTGAGCAACCGAAATGTATTGTATCCATTATTTATCCCGTGCTTCTGACTCAAGAAAATAAACCAGACATGGTGCAGTGACTTTGAAATACATGTACAAGATCTGGTATCAAGCATGTGCTTGACATTAATTACATTGCTTGTCAAATGAGAAGGCAGTAAATTTGCATATATTTACATACTTTCATGCGTGTAACCGGAGTACTATACACACACGTAGACAATTTCAGTGTATAATTATAATGTAGATTCAAACATTTATTTTTCAAATTCAAAGGCAGTGGGATCATTTGTCTTTACCAGGAAAATGTACCTTTCAAATTCCAGAAACCCTTCCTGAAATGAAGAGTGAACTGGTACTCAGAGTCCCTCAGGAGTCAGGCTGTCTCGCATCTAATCTCTGGTACCGGCAGTTAATGAAATTTTGCCCCAGAAATAGCCATAATTAGGTTTGAGATAGATGGGATTGCCTTGGGAATACAAAATGGGATTTTGATCGCTGTTCATGATATCTGACAAATTATCATACACAGCGACAACTTAAATTTACTCTGTTATTATTCATTTTGGCCCGCATTGGTTTGATGTCCACGCACGAGGGCATGTGGTCTGCACCTGTGTGATAACCACTGTATAAAAACAGCGTACATGTACCTTGGGCTTTCAGGGGTTTTGTACAGTTCACTTATAGATTTCAAAAAAATATTGCAAATTTCGTATGCCCAGAAGGCAACGTGTTTTACGTTTAGTGCCAGTGTTGCCAAAGGGTGATTAGTTACGAGCTTTGGTTGCAACTTGGAGCAAATGGCAAGAGAAAAAAAATTAGAGTTAGCAATTCAGTGGACACAAAATGTGCATTTACCTGAAACTTTGGCAACCGTTTAGCATTTGCCAGCTAGAGACTTGAGTCCGATGCTTGTGTATTCTGTGTTTAATGCCACATGATGAGAACAAGTACATGCCTGTGTGTTTTGCACTAGAGTTCATGAAGATTGTCCTTGACGCTCCCAAGGGCAGGTCCGGGGGGGGGGGAACAGGAACCATGTCCCCACCCCGCCCCAAGGACCCTTCGACCCCTAGGGCCCCCACCCCATTTTTTTCTAAATGAATGAGAAAATGACAATTTGGGGGTCTGTTGCATTTCCTTTCAGAAGCATGTAAAAAGCCCCAAAACACAGCCTCACCCCTCCAAAAGGCCACGAAAGGTTACTCGAGAAAAATTTCAAAAAATTCTACGTCGCCCCTTCCCAAAACAAGTTTGGCCCCCGAAAATTTAGTCTTGGGTCCGCCCTTGGGTGCTCACACGTTTTCAACTCTGTTGGATGCACATGCATCAAATTCAAGAGGTTAAGTTTGCCATTTTTGAATGCAGCCAATCATATTTATCGTGAAAATAAATGATGTCAAAACAGTGAGCATGAAGCAGGTGCGTGGAGATACATGTATGTATGTAAATACCGATATAAAATTATCTTAATATTGTATTATTTTTGGTTGGCCTTTTTTATTGAATGTAAAATGTTTTCTCTTTTTTCTCTTATCTTTACACGTTATTCACATTTTTCTTTTATTTGGTTCAACTTTTCTGAAGATCAGTGGGAGTTCTGCTCTGTGCAGGAAAAATAGGTGATATGTTTTAGGAACCACATTTGGACTGAGCCAGGAATTGAACCCGGGCCACAGAGTTGAAAGGCATTTCATGTCAACTCCAACCTAACTTTCCTGTTGAAATGTGTGTCTTTGTACGTGCACCACACTCCAAATTGAAAGAATTTCCCACCACCGTGTCTCGCCTTTGTTCTTGAGGTTGTTCATGTTGTCAGTGTAAATTGTTTGAAAATGTTGGAATTTCTGGTATTGTAAACTTCCATTTTCAAGATTCTTTGTCACAATTGAAAATGATGGGCCTTGTTCGTGTGTGTCCGATTTCAATGAAATGGTTAAAAATGAAAACACATTTACATAAATTCAGTGAATATATGGTGTAAGTGCTATTTCCTCTGCAAATGTGAGCTTTCGTTGCATGTGAAGAAGTGTCCAGTGATTCATCTGAAATCTAACTGGTTTCTCTGACAGTCTTTTGTTGTTTTAAGTTTGAATTGTACAAACAATTCCGAGTATTTGAAGAAAACCAGTATGTACATGGAAGTATTGTTTAACTTGCCTAGGTTTACTGTTTGGTTTTTTAGTTTTGATTTTGTTTTGTTTTTAATGTTTTCACGACAGTGACTTACTTAGCCTTGAAGAATATATGCAGAAATACCTTGGACTAGTTTTACCACAAATTATTGGAGCACATTCTGTGCCTTGAGCAGAAACACCCCCTATTGGTTGGAAAGAGCCAGTTTGGTTAGGAGTGATCATTTTGCTTGTAGTGACGCGACGGCAATGTGTACATTTCATAATCGTTTGTGAACCAGCGAAGTGCAGTCCCACTAAAGGAGCCACCGTTGCTAGGAAAACTGCACCCTCTCTTGGTCCAGCTCAGGGCTCATAGGGATAATCTGGTTCGTAAGTGACTTCATCACAAAGGCGGACACGTCACGATTTGCAGGCTCCCATTGGACGATTGCTGAAGTTGTGTGTTAACTGCCGGTTCCACAGTTCCGTGTAAACGGCTATCAATGCATGAAACTCTATGTGTGGTGCATGTGCGGCGAGCGTGGTTTAAACTGAAGTGACGTCACACTTACAAACCGGATTAAATATACAGCTTCTCAAGCAATGAAATCTGAAAGGCACACAGAAACATTTGCATAGCTGAAGTACAGTATATTATCAGTCAAACTCTCATGGTTTGAATATTGCTTTCAACTGGTCCCATGCAGTTTTGGCTCAGTGCACTGTCAGCACTGCTTTCTATCTGATGAAACCATATTTGGTTAAGGCTACAAAACTCAGTTTTCAGGCACATTCCCTTTAGTTACAAGTCTACCTAATTCCTGCAAACAACTTTTAAAGATGAAGAGGAATGGAAAAGATGCAGATGAGATGAAATATTCATTAATTTCACTGTGCTCTGATGAATTATTCTTAATTATGCATAAAAAGTATCTCATTACTTCCGACCAAATTAGACTTAATCATAATTGAAAGCCAGAAAAATACTTGCCCTGCAACCGACACAAAACGGTTTGACCCCTTCCCTTGAGTGTCCATACAAGAATGCGAGTGAACATTGGGGCTTGTTTACCAGAAAAAGTATTTCGGGTGTGCTTGTGTGTAGATTTAACAACGCAACAAGATCACTACTTTCATATGGGGTGGAAGTGGGGTAGCTTTTTTCCTGTCAATGGTAATGTTTTTGGATTTTCTGTGTGTAGGCTGTAGTGATTCACCGAGTTATGTACATGTACGGTAGATCCATGTAACTCGTGTCGATTGGGGGCTTATTCCAACTATTTAGCAGCTGTGTTCCGGCAGAGGCTCTTAGTTACTCTTGAACAGAACAGAGTAAGTAGGATGCAGTGACAAAATGTCTTGCCACAAATATACAATCAGAAAAGGAGTCTGTATTCTCATGTCAGTCGCAGGTTTCAATTTGTGAGGTAGTTATTGGTTGTTGCTGCTTCCAAGGTTTGCTTCACAATAAAAAGTCCAAAATATTTTTGTAAGACAGACTTATTGATTTTGACGGCGTTTTGTGGAAGGTTGTTTCAGATGCATAGCTGTGGGGAACAATCAAGTTATTTCCAGGGATGAACCTCAATGTTATAGTAATTTATTTATTGAAATGTCAGAATTTTGCATATTTTGCCCTTGTTTTGTGATTCATTTAGTACCTTACAAACAAACCAGTTAGTTCTTAGTAGATCAAAGAAATTACAAAACATATCAAATAAACGTACAATTGCATAAAGGAAGGGAAAAACAATATTAAAACAAACAAAACCACGTAAATATCAAACTGGAATACGTCATACTCATGTATTTCCAAAAGTTTTAATGTGGATGAATTTGTCAACCATGATTTTCTGGAAAATAAGACACAAAGGACAAGCGAAACAAACATGCTGCAGCCTTTGTAAAAAGTCAAGATCTTCAAGTTGGAATCTGAGCTACTTCTGGGCATGTCGCCCAAACATATTTGACAGTTTGTCGAAAATGTTGTCTCTTTAAGAAACCCTGCTGTGACACGAATATTCATTTCACATCATTTGTCTACTTATGTTAAAATTTGCTGCTTGCTGCTTATTATGGAATGTGCCCCATAGTGAAATGTACGCATGATCTTGAAAACATATCACCAGAAATGTAAATAATTAATTATGCAAAACTCTAACAAAAGCAGCAAGATTTTACAAATCTGTTAGGCACTAAAGCAATATTCAGCAAACACATTTCGCTTGGACGGAATTTTGCACTGAACACCAGTGGCTGGAAAGTGGCCGGATTTCTTCATAACTACAACCCACAGTACACGTCAGGCAAACATCTAGAGCATCAGAAAGAAATACGACATTCTAAGCTGTCCAAAAATTGTAGACGTACAGTGGTTTTCAATTTGTAATGGCATATATAGGGATTACATAACTGGAGACACAGCTTTATAAAGAAAAGTTGTGTGTCTGATATGTACAAGAATTTTCCGTCTCATACTTCAGACTCCAAATACTAAAATTTCACATGTGATTGTACCTCAGAATGAACTTTTCTGTATTAAAATATGAAAACGGTAAATGGCTTTGTACATGTATATACACATCACTTTACAAAACAAAATGAGGCAGTTATAAAATATACTTATGTACATCGACACAGCAAATATAATTTCCAATTAACTTAGTGAATATTAACTCTTTGGTGGACAGTTGGACAGGAAGTTGGAAAGTTAAATCAGCGCACTTGTTATGACAAGCAGGATGAGGTAAGTAACCGTCATTCGTGGTTTGGGCTATATTTACTTTAGCCGGCAATTCAGAACAAAAATGTAACGTAACCTTAACAACGTTTCCATGTTGACAGGTTCGCATCTTTCACCTTTCTCTAGTCTGGACTCGAGCCGTCAGTATTCAACCGTTGTAGAAGAGTTAAAATGCAATATCAAGTCAACCTTGCACTGGTACAACGGTCATCTGGAAATGTCTCTCTGTCCTTGGGCAATGAACTTGGGCTCTCCTGTCCTATACTGATGATGCTATGACTTGTCTGAAGTTGGTGCTATTAATGGTCCTGAAAAAAATAAAATTGTCAAATATGGATAAAAGGGGCCAGTTCATCAACGTTCAAACCGTTGTATTTCCCATGTACCATAATTGTATCTGAATTACTTGCCAGTTCAAAATAAGGAAATGACTGTCATTAGTTCCAGACTTCAAATATTTGGAAACTAATTTTATTACATGTACTTTGCACTCACAGTTTTTTATTTTTTTTTTTAGTTTTTTTAATTTCTCCTTTGATTTATAATAGTCTGAAATGCCTTGTCAAAAATGCACTCTTGCGTCATATTACAAGAGTGATCTTCGAAGGTTTCCAAAGTTTCCCTAAAATTTCTTAAAATTCCAATATATTTCCATTCAGGACAAAATCAATTCAGACTAACCTGAAAACGTTCTGGTTGATGATGGAAGTGGTGGTCGCCGATTTGGGACCCGGTGAAGGCATGAATATCTTGCCGCTGTTGTTCATTGGCGGAGGTCCTTTCTTCTTCTTGAGCTTGTAGGGATCGTTGGAATGAGAGGGGTAAGGGTCAAAGGTCCCCGCCTTGCAACCAGCAATCTGAAGATAACAGAAGACAAGTTAATGTGACGACACGTATCGATAGGTAGTTTGGAGAACAGGTATACTACGGAGGAAAAGCAAAAACACCGAGGTACTTTTAAAATTTTTTGTAAAAATTGAAGAATGCAGTTTACTGGCCAAATTGCTTAACAACCTTAGGAAAAAAATTGTCCTGGCATTCCATGAAGTCTGGTTTTATTTGAAATTGTGGCCCAACCTAACAAACATTAGTCATGAGTGGCAACAGTGACTTTTGAATCGAAAGACCTCAGAAAATATCATTGTGTGAATCAACCCTTGACATTATTGACCCACATAACTGTCCATTTCAACCGAATGCTAAACTGAGCAATATATCAAAATAAGGAGACCAGTTCGCTCTTTCCAACACAAACTAAAACCAAACTCATGGCCTTAGGACTCGTTTTGCGGGATCCGGTCACACATATCTGCTGGTCAAAATATTAAGTGCGGTCTTTTTGGAACGAAGTGTCCTTACTTCTTTTGCTGGGTGACTGGGCTTGAACGGTTTGACTTCTCTCTTGGGTGTTCCGATCTTCTTGATGGGTGGCAAGGGTTTGTCAGTAGCGTAGGGGTTGGCGTCAAACACGGCCTTCGGGTGCATCCCCAGCTTGAAGGCTCCACCTTTGGTCGCACTCTTGTGGGCCTCTAGTTCTTTCTGAAAGTATTGTTACGGTTGAAGTGTTGCACATCAGGCATTTGCAGCAACCATGTCTACGTGTACATATATGTCAGTGCACTGGCATTTGATTATAAGAGGATAACCGTGAAGTATGGATAAAGGCCAGTTCATCGTTAAATTTGGTAGGTACTTACCCGTCTTAATTCTTTGCCTTTGTTGTATGGGTTGGATGAATAGGTATAGCCTTTGCCTATCGTTAGCGATGGGTACCTAATTGAAGAAGAATTTTAAAAATGTGATATACTGTGGTTCGAGTGTTCATCCCCAAAATGGACTTCTTTCAAAACATTTAACAACAAAAATTGAACCATTTCTACTCGCTTACCCATATCCTGTTCCGATTTTTCCTGGATTTGTGGTGAAGTTTCTACCGTCCGATTTGTAGGGTTTTCCGGGTTTCTTCACCGGACTGAAGGCTCCCACAGGACCGGATAGTGTGCCATAATGGTTGCCAAGTCCACTCCTAAAACACAAGTATGAATGAAAACTTACTGACAACCGATTCCTTTCCTAGCTGAAAATGTGCAGACTCCATATGGATCTGCTGAATGGAAAAATCAGGTGAGGCCGATGTGCTTTTTTTTACTACAAATACAAAACAGCTGAAAACTAGCCACAAGATGCGTTCATTTCAAAATTATTACACTGACTGTCCTCGGGAGAAACTTTGGGAAAAGTAGTTTGCTTGGAGTGGTTGCACCCTGGACATAAACCAGTCACATTCAAAGAATTATACATGCACATTTCTCCTAAATCAATATCCAGCTCACAAAGGATGTATGTCATTGCACAAACTTGTCTTGGTGTGGGTAGGTAACCAACAGCTGTGAAACTTCTTGTCAGATTGTCAGAAATATATACTGACTCGACTGTAAGAAGTTGTATTCCAACAACTTTTGAGGAGTGTTCATGGAACACACAAATGTGAAGCAACTCTTATAATTGCTGAGAGAAGAGCGTGGTGGAGGGGTTAGGGATAGAATCCACCTGCTGGCCACAGGTTGTATCCTTGAGCAAGCCACTTTACCCCAATTTGCCTCTCTCCACCAAGGAGTCTATAAAGGGGCAACTGCATTAGCTGGGGAGTAACTAGACTTGATTCAAGTCGGGATCTCTGATTGATTGGTGGAAATTCCGTATACATTATGCAAGATCATGTTGTTCATATGCAATTATGAATAACTACATATCACTGCAGGGGGTCCGATTGGCTTATTCATCAAGTCGGACTTACTCACTGGTGACATATGATATACGTTGTACAATAAAGGCTATCAAATAAGGGTGCCTTATGCAACCTGCCGGGCCGAGCGTGACGACCATCGCAGTAGTGGGTACAGGCTGAAGGGATGGCTAACTAGGGCAGAGCAATGTAAGTCCCACTTGATTTCAGTCTAGGGAGTAACCTGTGATGGACTGGCATCCCAACCAAGGGGTGCACAGCTATTCCCAGTTGTTTCGTGCCAAGGAAACCGGAGATAGACCCTGGCCTGATGGGCCAGGGTGGCCCAGGACAGATTTTGCTTAGGACCCCTTGTCACTACGGTACTCACTGCATTTTGGTCCCACTGCTGGGCAGGAATGCCTTCCCAATGTTCTTCTTGGATTCCTTGACTTTGTACTGCCTACGCATCTTCACAGGGTCACTGTACGCTTCGCCCTCCATGATGCGGGTGAACTTCTCGCTGAAGTAACCCCCTTGCCCTGCCGTCCTGGTCTTGCTTCCACCAGGCAGCATTTGCTTGCCTTTGTAAGCGGACACGTTGAAGGCCTCTGCAAACACGAAGAATGGAACAGCAACTCTTTAAAAGTGTCCAACACAAAGACCATGTTCGTTTGGATACACTCTCATCTTTCATCTGTAATTTTTCTGATTCTCTGTATTTTGCAAAGACTGAAAACATTACACAAGTAGTAGGACTCCTAATGCAAGTATATTTGTTGGGTATGAGCCCACACGATCTGTCAGTTGATCAGTCAACTGAACTGTGATATCAGTTGAGAATTCAGGACATCTTGGACTTCATCCTTCGGGGAAAAAGCCTTCCACAACTGTGGAAGAAAAGGTGATTTGGCAACTTCATTGGAGTATGCCTGACCTTTTGACCTATGCTTGCATAACCGAGGGAGGTATCTGTCATTGCTTCACACCCTCAGACAGGAGACCTAAGTAGCTCTCAAATGACACCTAATTTGTCCAGATAGGCAGAAGTTAAACGTTGACAGATCAGGCATCAAGATTGATCAGTAATGCTGTGATCAACTGACTGCGTCCAACATGTAGGGTTACGATCACCATGACGCTCGGAAAAGGGATGAAAATATCTGCTGTTGCCTGTAAAATGTACATTCAAACTGCTACACCAACAAACCCAAAACTAACTTACTTGTTCCAGGCATTTTGTATTTATCACTAATTGTCACATATTCCATCTCCTGAAACAGGCCGATGCGTTCCATGTCGGTCTTTCCACTCCCCTTCTCAGACGGCATCTTGAAGCTGTCTGTGGAACTCTGCTGTCAAAGAATGCTGTTGGCCCTTTGTAGTCTGAAAAAAAACCCAATTGTGATCCTCTAAGTAAAGTTGTTATTTACCACACGCATTCTTGTAGTCATATTTTATAATGTACAGCCTATCATAAGGTCTTGAAATAAATAAAAACTTTGGTGTAATGTACCCACAGAACTGTGGGGTTCGACATCCGCTGTGTGGGAGCGCAGCAGATGATGAACCCCACAGTTTTGGGGTGGGTGTACAAAAATCCATGCTGGTGGTGCCTATGTTATCTAACCACTGAACCAGAAATTTATTCCAACTATTTTCAGCAAACAAATGTGTTGGTGTCATGGTGCCTTGTTGTACATTATAAATGCACCACGTTATGTCCTGTCTGTGTCCTGTGTCCTTACCAAATACTCAAGATGTGTCTGTCACGTTTTCCAAACATGTAGCCCATTTTAAATTTGTTAACTGTACGCTTACAAGTCAAAATTCCATCATCCGACATGTCAAACGTCAATCATTCTATGTTCTCATTACTTCCATTTTCATTTTTTACTTTTAATACTCAACCATACCACCTTCAACGTTTTCCAAATTTGAACTTTTAGGACCTCAATCTCACTTTATTTCCACATACGACAAAATATTAGATATTGTGTATAACACAAGAAAAAACAATACATGTCATGTATGTGGAGGGATCCCATAGGAATAAAAGCTTGTCGAGAATGGGAACCCTTCAATATCCACCACGGTCACTAACACGATTGGCACGTGTGGAAAAGGATGCATAAATTGGGACATAAATTTTAGGCCTAACTCGACTAGCTCGCATGGAGGCTAGGTGTGTTCTTATCTTCTACGCACCACCAAAACTCTACAGTATTTGTTATACTCACAGTCACGCTATATGATGAGAAATAAGTACACTAAGTCGCTCGATGTTGAACAACTGCCGTCTCTAATGCATATTGTTGATGGGAGATTGTCCGTAGGCCACGAATCATGCCAACGCATAGCCGGAAATGGGCCTCGGCTTACACGTACACGCACACAACCTTGCTTCGGCTCCGATGCGATACACGTACGCCTCTGTTTCAACACGTCGCCAAGCAACAGATCTTTGCTGGTAGACTGGAAACCTAGCCTCATCTTGCACAGATTGAGCTGGTGTCCTATCTAACGTTCGCCGCGCGTGCGGCTTCATATTTGCAAAAAAAAACCCGATAACTTAAAGTTAAAATGGTAAAATGCCCAAGCACGAATTGGTCGACGAATCACTATTATTACAAAGAAAATTTTGGCAAAAAATATTTTCTTCCGGAAATAGCTTTAGCCTACACAGTTGTTAATATCCCGAAACGGACTAATCGGTTACTGAAGAAATAAAATGAAGTAAAATTCATTCTCTCTTCGAGGGGTGTTATTCTGCTTTGTCAATCTGCGCTTGGAGGAAGCAGACGTCAGTCAATGTTTTGATGAGTGATTGATAATTTAACCAATAAACCTAAATTGTTTCGTTGTGCATTTTGCAGACTGTTCAGCTGCAGAAGACATGATGATGTGGGTGTGCGCGTGGTCGCCAGAGACTAAACTTGAAGATACCATAAAAGCGACAAAAAATAAAAGTTAGGGCACGCACTGAATCATTAACAGAGTCGAGGCTAATGGAGCTCAAGTTTTGAAATATACGAAACCTCAACGTATCCGAGTGGGCCATATTTTTCTCATCTGGGCGAAAAATCAGTCTCTTAAATGGTATAATAATAAATAAATATCAGTACATTACATGAAATTTTAATTCCTTACTACAGGTTTAAAGTTGATTGTTCCGGGACAGCGGTTCCCTTACTGTGATGTTAACCACATTACCTAACTCACCAGGAATGGTCCATGTATTCATAAAAAGAATGTATTCATTAATTTACAATTTAATGACAAGTATAAAACACATTATCTACAAAATCATATTTTACCATTGACAACACACTTCTGGTTCTTTTATAAAAGTCATTCTACTGTTACTGTTATTTCAGTTCATTTGTTTTTGCATCTCACAAAACTCAAACAAGGAAATGGTACGACCTCAGGAAAACAGCTCAGAAAATCATGGGTCTAGAATTACCAACTCTTGAAAGTCCGTACAGTAATTAACCAAGGTAAATGGTTTCATTTCCCCCTTTGTTTAATAACTGGGGTTGTAATAAATCACGCGTGAAACGAAACTCTTAATATGGACCATAAAATTATAAGGTTATGTACAAACAATCACACATTGCCGTGAGATAATTATTCAGGTTCATACAAGTAGTCACATGTAACATGATTTAATGAGAAGCAGATCCTACAAAACTGCGTACTGGCAGCATTAAAACATCGTTTACCAATCAAAGTGTACTGCAAGTGTGTGCATTGAATTAAAAACTGCAACTCACCATTCGAACTGCTTTCTCATGCCTCCCGTAAGCTGCAGGCAGCCAGAAACGTAAGGTTATCGGCAGAGGCTGGCAAAAAGGAAGTTGTTACCTCTAGCCGAAGTTCCATCGAAATCAACAACTCGCGCATTTTTTGCTCAGCAAGAAAACTCTGAAATGCACAAAAGAATGTCTGGTATGCGAAAAGAACAAAAGCGAGGATACAACATATTCTAATTCCGAGCGCAAAATCCGGGGCGGAACTGTGAGAAGAAAGTGTAAGACCGCAGGAGGGCGCTAGTCAGAATTGTTCATGGTTGCAGGCCACTAAGTAAACTGTCGTAGCCAACAGTGTATACCCGAACTTCAAAAAGTCAGGAAAAATACTCACGAGTTTCTCAGGCGTTCGAGATGCACGTCAAATTAAAGCCCAGATTATGATGTTTCATTTCCTTTTCAAATTTCCATTCATTAACTCATGACTTCCGAAGATATTTATTTCCACGGAGGGTCACCCGTACAATGCAGTCTTGAAGCCCCTCGTCATTTTTAAATATCGATACCTACACTTCTCTAAAAATACTCCGTTTCCAGGCACCGATTTCTTCCAAATCTCACTAAGATGTACGCTGGTATTCTCTTTACCCGCCTAAACCTGTATTTTCTACAAATCTTCAAGTTCATGGGCCACAAAATGCTCTATTTCGTAGGGAATTGAGTGCATTTCTAATTGTGATTTGACCCGCGCAAGCAGTTTTCGGATTATTTACCGGTCTGCATCTTGTACGCACGTCTAGCGTACAGCACACGTTTGCGAAAGTACAAAGCTGACAAGTGAAACGACGGAACAGAATCAATGTGACTCAACAAAGCAAAATGAACCAGCGTTAGGTGAGAGCAGGGCGAAAACTGGACCTGGTAACACCCAAAATATTTTTATTTTACCTTTTCCAAAATAATGTTCACTTTCATGAAAATATACTGAAACAAGATGATGAATATTGTTACACTCGATTGCTATATTATCGCGGAAATTCGATCATCGCAGTATCGGAAATTTTGAATGTTGCGTTGCCAGTGAGTTCCCAATCGGCAATATTCGCCCAGGTCATCAATAATCTATGGCCTGAGGATAAGTTTTGTTAAAGCAGAGAGAGAAACTCTGCACGTTTCCGTAAGTTTTGATAATCGATGTAATTTTTCCGAAATTTGTTCACTCTCCTTGACTGTGTCCATCATTACCTACCGTCTATCTCTTTAACAGTTATTTCTAACGCCACCCTGCCACTGGATATCAATTGCTGGGTTCCCATGTCAATTTCGAAATGACCAATGGTGTTTAAAGGAACATTTTAACTGCGAAGATTTCCATTTTTTTTGAGTCAAAATAAGGGCTTCTGCGCTGAAAAACTTTTTGCGTGTGTAAAGCGCGCCCCCAATCTCCATTAATTGATAATTACGTCGGCATTATTGTCGCAATTTGTTTGCTTTTCTAATACAATTTGAAGAATTTCCAACTGATATTTAGAATTTGTAACATACATTTTAAATAAAATAGTTCAGGTTTTTGATGAGATGGTTATAACTCTCGGAAAATTAGAACTCAGAAAGAAGACATTTTTAACAATTGTTTCAGACATCAATAAAAAAAATGAGTCCACCAAAAAATGAAATTTGCGATACCCACATAATTTATTATTCCTTCGGCAAAACACAAATTGAAGTCATGAGATGAATGTCGTTGCTACAGCCCGCTGGTGGAATCTACATCACAACATTTTGGACACTTGAAGTCCCATGTAAAATAATGAAGATATTGCAGTAACAGGCAAATAAATTGGCACCCGTTTCGCACACTTCTTCACCACCGCACAATTACATACATGTACCTTTGTCAAATGGAACATCTGAAGTCTGGTCTCTACCTCTTGGCAGTTATGCCACCAGACTACTGAATGGTCTATCTTGAATATGATAGACAAGTTCTGGCCTTATACCGTGCTCCTAACTGAAATCACTTCAATCCGCAAAGACATGCCCAAAATGAAGCTTGCGAACGCGGTTGTGAGTTCTGTCTCGTGCATGTGCTTTGTTCCCAATTGACCTTGCTTCTTTAGTGCTTGAAATAATGGAAATGGTTTATTAATAATTGGAAAAAACGCAATGGCTGTTCTTATTTCAGATGCACCCCTGTAAAAGTTTGTGGATTATGTTTACCTCTTAAAAAAAGTACAGCATTATTTGATTTTTATTTTTTAAACTATGTAACTTCCTGTTCCATTTGTGTACCTTTTCCAAGTTCCAACCAAGCACAGATAGTCAACTAAAGACCCACTGTCTTCTAAGTTGCACTACTGCAACATTTTGCCGGTGCTGCCTCCAAGTTGTGGCCTGAGACAGACCAACTGAACTAATGCTCATCAGAATGAGTCATCTTAATGTTCACTTCCGTGACGTCTTTGAGGAGGGTTCGACAGTTGTTCGTCAGAGGATTCCCCTCCAAGTTGATCTCTTGCAAAGTGGATGAAGCCGTTGACAAACACTGGCAGTCTACATCTGGATGCACAGTAAATGCATAGAATCATTGGGAAATTCCGAATAAAAAAACTAACAACACACAGTGCACCATGGTTGCATGTCTTCAACTTCCATCCTATCTCCGTGTACATGTATCATACATTGCCCTTGGGCAAGGTTCTTTGTCACTCTTTGCTTCTCCCCCCCCCCCGGAGTAATTGGGTACCTGTGAGGGCGGAGATGATTTAGCTGCTCTGCTGAAATAGTGGCATCGAGCTGTATACTCCCCAGGGAGCTGAGTTGGTATTTGGAATGTTTCATGAGCCCGATCAGCAGGGGTAAGCAAAATGGAAAATGCTCCGGTCTTAGTTAAAAGCACTACATAAGAAGCCTGTTATTATTATTCAGCCATCTGTGCATTGTGTGCTGTAAACTGGGCGAAATGGAGAAGAGTGGAGTTAAAAAAAAAGAAATTGAGATGAAACTGAACAGTTTTGAGGTATTGTGACACTCCCCTTGCATTCAGCCAATGTCATTACGGTACTTTACCAGCCAGGCTTGTTCATCCAGGCTATTGAAGTCTCACCTGAAATACTGTTATTCTGAAGATTCAGCACCTCCAATTTTGGAAGACTAGAGATGATTGCTGCTGGGAATACAGTGAGGACGTTGTTGGCTAAATTAAGAGTCTGAAGGTCGTGTAGTCGTGACAGCCCATCTTGGAGACTTTCAAGTTTGTTTGACGACAGGTCAAGGACTGGCATTAAACATTGAATTACAGAAAATAGAAATGAATACAATACAATCACTAACTTTTGGCATCCTGGACAGGGTTGGTTTCTGAAAGGTACTAAAATAGCATTTACTGTATTCAGAAATGAACTAGTCATTTTAATTACAGGGAGGGACCACGGTTTCTAAAGACCAACCTGTTGAGATAAGATCAGAAGGTTTTCATGGTGGGTCGCTGTAAGGCTTGTGGTTTGCAGTGACACCATGTAGCTACATGTAGCTTGAAAGATCAATCTCTTTTGTGAGCATGTGCGACTCCACAAGCAGCCAGTTAAATCAATGTTTCAGACGGTGTGCTCTCTCTGTCGCCAAATGTGAGATCGCCAATGTACACAGTTCACACCCACACACATTGCCACTTACCTTTCAAATGAACAAACGTTGCGGCAAACTTGGCCGGCAATTTCTTCAGCAAGTTATGCGACAAGTCACATGACTCGATGGTGGTGTGCCTCGTGAGGTGGAAGACGGCGTCAGGGAAGGCGGTCAGGAGGCAGTGGGACAAGTCTGGAAAAGAAATTGGAAATGTTAACAAAATGAAACAATTGATGCAGGATTGTCAAAGTACGTGTATAATAAGGAGTGGCCATCGAAAAAAAGAGACTGTAAATGACTTGTCCATGTAGAGTGTAACAGGGCAAACAGAATAAGAAGCCGTTAAAGTGGTGGCACACTGCTCATGGACAGGTGGTGCGGACACGTTGAGTGACTCGGTAACCAATAGGGTGTCGTGATTCTCCAAGTACAAGTGTGTCAAGTGCAATGCCACCCAGTTATGGCGTCTCTACAAACTAGTCAATTGGGGTTGTGTGTGACACTGTAGATAGGCCTAAGTTCTTAAATTTACACATAACTGAAAACTCCTGATAGAAAAATGACAATGCATGACTACCAGGTAATGGTCCAATAACAGCATGTAATTTAACCCTATGGAACCAACTTTTTGGCTAAAGGGCTTTGTAAAGCCAATCGGTACAAGTCTGCATGTGTGCAATTTCAAGAGTAACCATGATAACTTGACTGAATGACTGGTTAGAATGCATGTAATGTATTATGACACACACTGGTTACAATAAAATTACCGGTCATGCCGGTAAGGTGATAAGCACCACCTCAGTCGATCTCCATGATGCCCAGTGACATATAACTATCACCGGCATGATCAGTGATGACCAACTAACTACATGTAGTAAGCTACATTCCTCAATCAGTGCTCACCAAGTTTGCAATCTTCACTTGCTTGCTCACATCGGTGGACGACCCTCGTCACGTCACCTGCCGCCATTGACACGATGCGCATGTACTCTCCAGTCTAGCCTACCATGTACATTTAAACGGAGTACGACTGACGCAATGCAGACAACGTCTACAGCACGACTGACCTCCGCGGCTACGTAAAACTTGCTCTCCCCAGAACATCACATCAGGACCAACAAACATCTGGCTAATGGGCGCGAATTGTAATTGTTGTGTTATGAAAGGATAACACTCACCAAGTACTGCGTAGTATCATTTGGAAGGCACACAGGTAATTTGCAAGGTCACGTTACTCAGAAAAGAGTGCAGATGGGTTGTAGCTCTATGGTAGCACAGAGGCCGATCCGACACTCCGTCAGAAAAGGAAACAGGAAGCAGCTGCTTGAGGAAAGGGCGCCACCGCAAGTTGCGCTCGTCCATAGGCCATGAGGTTGCACTACAGGGTCCAGTCCACTAATTCAAGCCCCATTGAAAACAGTGTAAAATCAGCACTGTTCAGGGCCCAATAACATGCATACCAACATCCCTGAGATTTCAGAAACACAAATGAAATGATTGTCTAGTCCCTAATCTCTTTCAATTTCTTTTCATTTTTTTGTGGGTTAACCAATTACATTTTCAATTATTCCCACAAAACAAAATCACCCCCCGAAAAGTGATTTTTCCAAGTCCGATTACAGCCATTTTTCAAGTGGCAACCCTCAACTTTCTCGGGCACTTACGACCATTTTTCAATCGTAGTTTTTAGCCATTCTGCTCTCATATGAAAGCTCAAAGACCCAGGGAGTTGATCCTGGCAAGGATTTACACAATCTCACCATTTTGGGGGACAAACAATCTCCTTTTTCAAAAGATACTGTGGGGGGGCACTTTCAATGCTAATGAGCTGGCCAGAAATTCGCACTTGAATTAGTGGTCTGCACCCTACACGAAAATAGTGCAAAATAGGACCGAAATAGCGCCGCCTGTTGACTCTCGTGGAGAGGTTGGCCTCCGTTTTTTCACTGGAAATTCAAAATTATTGCGATACTGTACTGCGTGTACTGTGCGCTGTGTACATTATGTTGGCGTTCTGGCGATGACGTCATCCAATCAGCCTGGGAGCGCGAACGGCCAAAAGGGAATTTTTGTGGGCGGGGAGACGCAGGATCTTTTTATTCATTTTGGGGTAACAATGGGGTAAACATTAATTGTTTTTGAAATGTTTACGTAGTTATTGTTATTTTGAAATACTTCACGGGGACTGAACTTTTTTTCAATTTCTGTTAACCTTTAAGCTCTCGGACAAACATTGAGTAAACAATTATATGAACATACGTCAGTGTAAGGGCAAAACCTGTAATTAAAATTAACATCTCCTCAACGCAAGTACATCTTGAAATAGACGTATTTTTGTTCCCTAACGATCTGTTCAAACTGTCTGGCGTTTGACCAGTCAGTGCAAAAACAAACGACCACAGACGCATTGACAAAGTATTATCTCACAAACCTAACAACAAATGCTGCAAATACTATAAGAAAATCCTCTCTTTAAGGCAACAAGTAATCATATTTAAGGCAGGGTTTAGGTTAGGATAAACTTTCACTGCCCGTACAGAAGAGCATCCAATGCTTGCCTTTTATTTAGTACATGTCGTATCCAAACGTTATACATTTATGAGTGAAAGCGTGTGGTAGATTCAGGATAAAATAACGTTCGTATCAAGACAGCAAACGTGCTAACGTTATGTTATTGGCTACTTGATCGTATAAGGACTTAGATAAGCTGATAAACCCTACAAGCATAATTATTCTAGAGAGTAATAGTTTGAAAAAAAAGTTCATTTACCCGACTTAAAAGTAAGCACTAAATGAACTATGACGGCAGCTTGTGATATTTCGGTTTTTTAAATCACAAAGTTTACTGCATACATATTACAAAATTATTGAGGTGATTCATAGCAACTAGTGACTAATATCTGTGTTTAAAAAGCTTCTACATAGGCCCTCTTTTGCTCTGTTATCTTAATTTTTGACCGTACATTTCTTCAGGATAATGGTCTTGCTGGGAAATGGACTTTAAATAAGCCACTTTAATTAGGTAACAAGTTAAAAGGAACTGTAGGCAAATATCTTAACTTAGAGATATCCAAAATAATCATCTTGTTCTCACGAATTTAACGGGCTATACCTTCCCAAGAACTTCTGCTTAAAATATCCAATCAACAAATTTTCTAAAACCTTACATACCCCACATTTTGGAATTATTTAAATATGTGTATATTAATATGCTTTGAGATATTTGCAATTATATGTGCACATGGCAAAAGTGAAAAAGTTCATCATAATGATCGTTTACTGACAGGGATTTTTGAACAGTAAAGACGAATTCAGTAGTTGTTGCGCAAGGGATTTCAAGGGCCTACTGCTGATACGTTCCCACTTTTTATTTTAGGGCATACCTTGTCTTTTCCCTGTTTTTTGATCTCCTGCTCTCAACGTTTCTTTAATCACTTCAAAGACAGATGAGAAAACCACGGCCCACTCGAATACGGTTCGTTTGCGTTCCAAATATTTCGAATACGTGTATTGAACTCTGCTAGTTTCAATCCTTGTTAATGATCCAAAAAATCTCATTTTTTGTCGGTCAGCGCGGCCTCAATGAGCTCTATTTGGCTACCCCGCAAGCTGACATCGTCGTTCATGTCTTCTGCAGCTGGATATTCTGTAAACGCACCGAGAAAAAATTAATAAAAGTTGTATGTGATTGGTAAGTTTATACATATATCTATGCACTGACTGACATCTGCTTCCACCAAAGACAGGTTCATATAAAATCAAATCAGAAAAATGCCCAGCGAAAAATAATGAATTTTTTTTCATTTTTGCTTGTTAACTGATTTGTACCGTGAAAATTCATTCAGTTTTACTAGGTACTAGTCAAAACTGCATGTCATGTTTTTTGTATGAAGTTTCCGTATAAAATAAAAAGCGCCCCAAAATTAATTATAGACAGCTGCCTTTTTTCTTCCATACAGTCAGGTTTCCGTATTTTGTATAAATGATTCTTTATAATATGCTTTTTCGTGTCATTAACGTCGGGCAAAACTCACCCGGAATGGATCCCCTCGATTCAGCAAGCTGGACGCGCGATGAATCGTCGAAGGAGCCGCGCTTGAAGAGAACTCTCCTGGCACGCGGCAGGGACTGCAGAAGTAACAGTGTGGCCTTGATGGTTGCAATGACCGCCACTCCTACTGAGCGATCGTTCGGAGCAATCAGCGATTCAACCACTATCCACGCGATCATCAAAATCAAACTGCCTAAAGTAGCAGGAAGTCAAACGGAAAAGAGTGCAAGTAAGTGTCTATCGTCCGGGGTTTAACCAAAACCCTGTTTGACAACATTCTTTCTTACAGGAACTGATTCTCACTTAATTCTAAGTTCTCTCTCAGGCAGTGATGAGGTTGCTGGGTTGTGGCGGTTGTTACAACATACCTCGCCCAAATAGGTGTATTTAAGTAACACAGATTCAACTTACCTGCATTCATAAGCTGCAGTGTTATCAACTCGACCAAGGAAACCATGTTCTTCTTTCTCCAGGTTAGAAGAATAGGGAAGAATGCCATGACAATTAGCGCATGCACATACGAAAGGGATGCCGAGATGGATGCACCGTTCGCACACACAGCCGTGACGGAGCCGTTTCCGTTGAAGCCGTTTGGCGCGTCACTCGCCATCAACTCAGGGGGCTGTAAAATTAGCCATTCTGCCACTATCACGACCTCCAGCGCCATCAAGATGAAAAACGCCGCCGCCTGCCCCGAAACGTTCATTAAAGACATTGACATCTTGCCGGAGATCACGTGTACTTGCATGGAGAGCCAACACAACCGCACTGCCATGAGAAATATGGCAATCTGGCAGAACGCAAAAGCGATTCCCGGCCACACTCGCCTGATGCCACAGGTGACAACGCTGGGCGGTGCAGCGTAGATGGGAACCAACAAGTACGCGAGGACAATGCCCACCAAGAGCATGACGCAAAGGAATGGGGACATCGCTTCGGTCACCGGGCGTTTCCAGCGACAAACATTCATGAAAATCAATGCCAGTGACAGTATGATCCCTATGACAGCGATGATCTGGAGGATTATGAACCAGCTCGATGTCAGGTTGGACACGCCCACGAGTGGTTGCGTAGTGCCAGACTGTGATTTGGTGGTATGTATTGTCTCCGGGCTTTCAGTTGCCGTGGTGGCTTTGGCTGTCGTAGCACTCTTAGTCGTCATAGTAATTTTGTTGGTGGCAACTGTCGTGCCTCTAGCCGTGCTGGAGACAGGGGTAGTGGTCGGCGAGGAGGGTTGGGGAGATGATCCAGGGCATTGGGATGACACAGGAGTTGTGACAGGTTGGCCTTGTGGATTTAACAAGTCTACACGGCCATTCTCTATGGAGATATTTCCTGACATCCAGCTCCCGACCTATAAATAACATTAAAAATACTCTTTAACATACCTGTAAACGTACAGAAATGTAAAGGAAGGCATTCAACATAATTTACATTCCAGGCCCATTTCAAGATTTAAAAGTGTATTTTTTTTAAATTTAACTTATCTTCAGGTCATGTGCCGAAAAGTACATCAACTAGTGCACTGCCATCACAGAGCACGTGAAAAATGAATGCGTATTTACCATGCCAAATTGATTAGAGTTATTAATCTGCTTGTAGTTCCATATGATGAATCGTTCCACTGATGCACCATTCTCGAAGTTAACTTTACTTCCATCTTCACCCGTAAATGAAGATTCCTTAATTCCTTGCTGTAGTTCCTCTGCACTCAAGCCGACAAAAGCAGCACACAAGCCCGGGGTGCTTCCACAGCGCCTATCCCTGAGGTCATCCAAGCCGTAAGCTATGGCATAGACAGCATTGATGACGTTGGCTGACAGGGCATAGCTTCCACGAGTAACTTGCAGGGAGGCGTTTTCGAATCGACTGCATTCTTCCGAGAAGTGACCAGCAGGATTCACACTGCAGTTGTACTTGTAACCAATGAATTCTTGGAACCAGGGGTTGCGTTGATTCGAGAGAGCCGTCAGTGAGGAGAAATACTCCTCGAACCCAGGAACGCGTTTGGGTGGACTGGTGATTGAAAGAGCACCCAGATACGAACTGCCAGATAATTCGTTTTCCTCGAGCCCGCTAAATGCGATCACCCATTGGAGATGGCGTGCCCTGTTTTGTCTTTCTACCGCCTCCATAAGTTGTAAGGTGTCTTCCTTATCTGTGAACAGGACGACGACATTCAGTTCTGTTGTTTCATAAATGCTTTGTAGAAGAGCTGGTATATCAGTTTGTCCAATGGCTGCCTGTGTCCCAATACAAAGTCCACGACGATCAGCTTCACGGATGAAGGTATCTCTTTCTGTGAGACAACGATAAAGTGTATTTAATCAATGTTAGAAGAAATGTGCACATTTCTGAAATTCTTAAACACACACCCCCCAAATAAAACCTCTGCCGACATTGTCATGAGACAAAACCTTTGAGGTATGTTTTACTTACGTTGCACCCGATACTCTGTCGAGGATGATATCAGAGATGCATACTGCCACTGGAAATACTCTAGCAACTGCATGACAGCCGAAACCTGATTATCGACGGTGGGTCCTACTTGCAAAAGATTACTGAAGTTCTCATCCGTTGTTCCTGCCCCATAGCTCACCTTTGTTTTAAGAAATCCAACGATGTATAGTTATGAAAGGGGAGTGTTATTCATCAATAACAATTGAGAAGAAAGTACTCAGTGCATGTGCTTTAGATGTCTGATGATTCAGTTGATCGGACCAAACATTTCTGTAATGCATAACTCTATGACTGAGCATTAAAGAAAACGACCTGAAGGGACCGATTTACTGTTCAAACATCTAATTAAAAAAAAGTTGGTCTCTTTCATTTGTTTATTTTGTTCAATCGATTTGAATCAAGTGGTATATTACTTATCAACTATACTTTTTTACCAAAAGCTCTAAAGATTTTTGCAGAGAAATAACATACTAATTGGTAAAACACTAACATTATGACGGACGGACTTTCTGGGAAAATGTACTTGACTAAAGTAACACTCTAAAGGTATGCTTGATTAAATCAGATCTGTGGCTGACCTGTGCATACTTGTACTGCTTGGTAAGCGATGCTGTGGTCAAGGTGACTTGATCGCTTTCACCCCCAACTACGCCACCTATCAACGACCAGACATTGTGGATGTTATCCTCTTGAAGTGAACGAGATCCGCTGAACACGGACGACAAGTCACGCACTCCACGAGACCCTCGAGAGCACGTGTCGAACGCAGTAGCTCCCACCGCCACGCCGTTCAGGATCATGGGATCGGCATTGATCCGATCAATAGCATACAACATGGCCTCCAGGTTCACCATGCCGGCATCCCTGAGCTCGCCGCATTCAGCGAGATGGTCCCCTGACGCATGCAGGTCGAACAGGCCCAGGATTTGTATTGGTGCAGGAACCCGCACGTAGGGGTTTTCTTCAACTCTGTTACACTCTGCACAGCGTCCGAGGCACTTGGTTGGACCAACAGATGGCGCTGAATTTAAAGTCAACCTTTCTGGTGTCCAGTTTCCAACCTAAGAATCAAAATACCGTCCATAGCAATCTAAGCAAATTATTCCCAAGATGTTTCATGCAATAACGTGAGATCAAAGGAGTCATCGATGCTTCACAGAAGGAGAAATACAAAGCCTTAGGCTAACATAACACATTCTTCAGAGACGCATCTTGGTATTGCTTCTAAAATATTGAACCATGACAATGTGGCTTCATAGTTTGCGACTGACACTCAGAGGCAACATAGGCAAGAGATGTCCATTCGAGTATCTCTAAAATCAAATGCCCGATTGTTGTCTCAACTTGTTCGTGAAATATGTTGGACTCTGAGATCAACCTTCTTAACGTTGTGTCAGGTATCGGGTGATTTTTTTCAATATAGTTGCTCTTATTCGAGCCTACATTAATTTGTGACAGACACTGGTTGAAAACGGTTACCGGTAATCATGCAGAAAATACCTTCATGTAGGAGTTCCCGACTCCAGTGTCATTCGCTTCAATGTGCAGTACGTCAAAGAAAGGTGCACCGTTGCCGTTTTCGTCCAATTTGAAAACCGATCCGTCAAGCCTTGTTATAGTTGCTTCTCTTACGTAACGATGTAAAATGTCTGGATGAGAAGCAAGGTCATCACAAATATATCTGGAAGGAAAAAGGGTGATTTTTTACGTCTTTGATGATACATAAAAGAAATTCACAAAAAGATTAATTCAACGAGAAATTGATCGCAAATGTCTTTCACACACGATAGATAGTAAGACACGTAAAGAGCAAGCTTAACCAAATAATAATAAAGGAATGTTATGATAAGGTCAAAGTGCGTGGAAATCGAATCAAAAGTCTGAAGTCTAAAAATTCCATTCTTTCAACCAAAGACGAGACAAAAGCAGCGAGAAGGGTGATGGAGTGATATTAACTGTTGACTTTTTTAAAGAAAGTGACAAAGGAATGCATAAAGATTGGTCCCTTACCTCGTTATTTCGGGACATATTTCTTGCATAGCGTTATGCAGACCAGTTGCAAAAAGTTGCACAGCATCTATGATGTACGCAACTTCCGTTTCCTGCATATAGACAGATTCCAAATTTAGCTGCCAAGGACAAGACACATTGTACCTAGTGGAACCAAAGGTGTTGCACTGGAATGTGTCCTCCCAGTACGTTATCCACCACGGATTGCGGCGGTTCGCGTACACCTGCAGCCGTATGATGTAGTCCTTGAAGGCTTGTATCATCGGAGCTTTTTGGAACCTCAACGTAAGTGCTCCACGGGAGGTTACCTGCGCATGCTCTATGACGTAATCACGGTCACCCCATGCGTCCGTTCCAATCCACTGGAGGTCTGTCACACTAATTCGCTCGGCTGCCTCTAGAACACGTCTGGTGTCTATATCTGACGTCAGTAAAAGCACTGTTTGGGCATAGGGATTGGTTTGAAGCTGGCGGACAATCATCTCATAGTCTCTGCTGGTGTACGTTGGTAGTAACCGAAGACTCATCGCCACGCAAACCGAGGTCCTCGCCAAGTTCTGTTGGACTCCCTTCCAGAGGTCGGTACCGTACAAATTGTCTGAATACACCACCGACACATACTGCCAGTTCGCGGCTTGAAGCAAGTCCACGATGGCCCGGGCCTGCATGTTGTCAGACGGCACCGTCCGGAGGAAGTAGGGAAACTTGCCGGAATTATCCAGTTCAGACGTTGTTGCGGAGTAGCTGACTTGATTTATACCAAGTGGCGTTAAGGCTTCTGCAACTGTGACTGTCGTGTCGCTGGTCTGACCCCCTATGATTCCAACAACCTGCGGATGGTAATATGTATCGAAGGGGGTTAAAGCATATTGTAAAATTTGTTTTTGTTTATGAGTCTCTGTGGCTTTGTTGATTTTTGGTAATGTGAAATAGTTTTATAGTTTATTTTATGACGTACTTACACGATATTTTCTCGTCTTCAAATACATTTAAACACACATTTAAAATTTTCTTACCGAAGCACGTGTCTGAAGATATCCGGATCGGTAATCCACAGCCCCACTCACGAAATTAAGCACCTCCCTTCGAGCCCTATCTGCACTGCCGCAGCTGTCAAAACCGATGGCACCCAATTTCAGTTCCGGCAGAATAGCAGAGTTCAGGTTAACTTGCTCGACGGCAAACAGGAATGCCTCCAGCAACTGGACATTGTAAGGAATGAGCTGGTCTTTGCACTGTAGGTTATCACTTGTTGGTTCGTGGAGCTCAAACAGTCCTGGGAAGGAATAACAAAAGCGATGGGAGACCTCCTCTAGACGCTTCAGGTGGCACCAAACACATGCTGGTCCTTTCTACCAGTTCTGAGCATGCGTGAATAGTTCTGAGCACGCGCAATACTATGAAAAAGGACCAGTTTGTCTGCTGCCACCAGCGTTTCAAAGTCACTCATTCCGAAGATGTGTATGTGTTGGCACTTAAATTTACATTTACAAGCCAAAACATGGCTTGCCAGTGTGGCGTGAGATAACCTTCAGAATATTTATAAATACAAGTATTTGGAAACGTCATTACCTCCGATCCATACATCTCCCCCAGAAACCTCGGCTGTTTGCACCCTCTCGTTCGTTTTACAGTCATCACATCGACCTTCACAAACAGACTTTGCATCAGCAACTTCAACAAAGGTGTCGTTGACCTTGGTGTACAAAGTGATGTCAGTTCCATCCACCGCTCGGAAGTTATAGTTCTGGTAAACACCAACCTGTACAGAGATGCCGTTACAAAATTCCAATTAAAAGACTGGTTTCCAGAGGCATCCAAAATAAACACCTTTAAATCGTCATGTGCATGTGTATGTTACCACGAGGAACTACCTGCATGCATATTTTGTATTTTCTGTGATACGTGAAAATGAGCAAAGTTGGGGTGCAACAACCAATGACATAGGCTTATTTACGCATTATCGCACTCGTCGGCTACTAGATTAGCAGACAAAAGACATTATTCATAGTTCAAAGCAATTTTTCATGAAATAATTATTTAATTGTTCGCGGGCAAGTATAGCAGAACTTAGGTGAGTATAGCCGATATTTACCTTCACATCTATTAAGGTTCCATCGGGCATCGTCTGCACGTTGTATATTTCATAGTCAGGTGCAACATCGCCATATATGTTCATTGCAACGATGTAACCATCATTTACACTTGTAAATCGGTTGGTAAATGGTACAGTCAAGAGTTGAAAGAGTTCTTCCCCTGTGGCTGTGATCATTGCAGGACAGACATGAAGCTCCCCTGGACAGTAACGAGCGTGAAGGTCTGATATGGCACGAGCCATGGCGTACACAGCATCCACTGTCTGCGCAATGCGCATGTCCTCACCATCGTCAGGTGTTAGAGATTCAAACCCTGTCAAGAAATACACCATACCAGCTATTGTACCTTGAATACCATGATTTCACTAATCTTGGACAGTCAGCTAACTTAGTTAAGTTGACACGCGAATCTGCTCAAGTCTTTCTTCTATCATTCATGTTCGTTGCGTTCAGTTTAATTTGTAAACATTCAAATTTGTACAATGTATTCGAATTATAGATGTCGTGCTTTTGAATCAAGTAGTGCCCAATCGTTATTCAGTTTGACGCATCTCAACTTATTGAGGTTTCCTTTCCGTTAATGTGCCAATCAGTTTGACCACTTGATACAGTCAAAATTATTAATTCCATAAAGTTTTAAATGCGCGAATAATGCGGTGCTGCAAAACGCGCTCAACTGCGCAAGTTGGCTCACACGCTTCGTTGCCACGTCAATGGGCTTTGTGAGCATTAATTAGCAGGCGAGTCCGACCTTAGTTTCCATACTTACCTGAACAATCTTCGGCGTAAGCAGACTGCGTTCCTGGGTAGTTACACTGGAACCTATCGGCCCAATATTCAGCGAACCATGGGTTGCGTAGGTTTGTTCCCGGCTTCAGTCTTGAAAAATATTCCTTGAATTCTGGATAACTTCGTTTGCCCTCTGATAAGAATGTTATCCCTTATAGCAGAAATGCGAAAGAAAAAAGTCTAATCAGTGTTCGTTTATTCACGTGAGGAGATGGATGTTATGTACTGAGCCAACGTTTAGAACGGAGCTTCAACTTAGACGTAATAGTGGTAACTAGCAAATTTCATCTAGCTCATCAGAGGTATAATGTATATCATCACACGAAAAATTTCGTCAAATCAACAAAATTGCAAAAAAAATGAGTAAAACTGCAAAAGCCCTTAAAAATTTTTTTTGATTATTTCCCAACTATTCAAAAATTTGATTTCTTAATTTCATTCCAAATTGTTCGTCTAATACGTGGTAGTCCCTAATTTTCTATATTCCGTCTCAACGATCCTTATCGATTATAACATATTGCAATTGAAATTAAATTACTGTGATAGCTATGATTATATCTAATTTGTGTATCCAATACTTGGATTTTAATTTTTATCGATCCGTGTAAATGGAATTTAATTGCATTAGAATTACCTGGTGCAATTGCAGCGAAATCTGACTGCAGACTCAAGTCAGTCGACCATTCGCTGGCTAAAATCAAGTAAAACTGGTCGAAAAGATTACGCCTTTGAAATTCCCCGAGGATGACACGCATATCAGCGTTGGTAGCAGTAATGACGACAACTTTGGCTGAAGAGCGAGTCAGCAAATTTTGGAAAACCTCGTCCATTTGATCCCTGTTGTCAGCTGGTGGAATGATTTGAGAAGTTGTCAAACAGACGCCAATCTGAAATAAAAGGAAGCACAACACGATGTCAGTCGTGTGCTTTGGTAACTTAGTTCGTCTCCTAAAGCCAGTCAAAGCAATTAAGCTAATTCGCAGAGAGAGAGAGAGAGTGTGTGAGACTGAAAGACATGCTCCAGTTTAAGAGCTCTAGTTTACGAGGACTAACCCTGGTGCCGGTTTGCTGTAAAACAGCTGACAAGAGACGTCCCGAGGCTGTGTTACTGTTGAGCGCCTGCGCATACCTCCAGCCTTTGGCTAACATTGCCTGGAGCAGAGCGTAACCAGCCGTCGAATCGGGGAAAACTGTGCGCGCAAAATTCGTGTACACGGCCGAGTTGCTCAGGGTTTGAGCCGTTGCTGCGTAGGATATCATCGGCGTGTCATAAACCTGTTAAATGAAATGAACCTGTTCTTTATCAATTGTGTATAGAGTGCAAACACTGAGGTGTAAAGGGTTTATAACATATCCTTGATATCCACGTGAATATCCGTTTCTAGATATGGTTTTTGCAGGTCATTACAAATTTTTAGAAACTGGCCCTTAACAGTTACTGGAATTACCCCTAGAACTGTGGGGCCTGACGTCGACCCCTGCTCCGGGCGGACGTCTGGCCCAACGATTCTGGGGGTACTTGTAAAATATGAAGTATTTATGCAAGTTGGAAGAGAAATCATTTAGAAATGAACAACTCACATTGAGAACCCCATTCACTAACTGGCACTCCTCGTCACCATTCGGGCCAATGATACCATACACGTGCTCAAGCAGTCCACCCGGCTTAGGCCTCTGGCCCGAGCCGCTCTGTCCGAACTGACTCTGGCTGACCAACTGAAGGGCCTGGTGACCGGCTCGATCCGGATGTCCACAGGTGTCAAAGCCATCCATGCCCAGCTTGATGCCCGGCAGAATCGTGGTGTCGTTGTTGATCTTGTCCAGTGCGTACATCATGGCTTCCAGTCGCCTGACGCCGGATTTGTCCATAGCCCCGCACGAGGACTGACTGTCGTTCCAGTTGTGGACGGAGAAAAAGCCCCCGAGAATGACATCTCCGGGAATATAAACCTGTTGAGGAAATTAGAATCTATTGTCTATGGTGAACTGTACACGACACACCTCTTCGCCTCTTCCATAGGGGTCGTACAGTTGCGTTGACTATAATGGTGGACAGAAGTGTCGTAAGAACACTATGACTTATTACGTCCGTTATTCATAATTGGATTAAATCAACCACAAAAAATGCTCTGACAAATTGCCAGAAACAGTCCTCATTAAGAAAACTGGACGTGTTTATTCTAATGAACACTTAACAGCTCATATGAAGTTATGCTCCAAGATGGTAGATGAATTAGGGTAAATCACTTTGTAATACATGTACGTTATAACTCAGATGTCAGCAAATACACCTTTAAAACCTACTTTGGGAAGAATTGCCAACGTATTGTATGTGACTTGGTTGAACTGGTACCGCAAATCGTTCATGGACTGCGGGCAAGTAGTGCCTGTTTCTAAGGAAAGGAGAAATCCTACGCATGTGACGTCACTTCAGTTTAAACCACGCCCACTGCATACAAGTTACCTGGAATCAATTAATCGGAGTTAACGAGCAACGTGATGAGTGTTCACCCAATGGCCGTGGGAGCTTGTAATCAGTGGTGCGTGCGCCGCCCGTGTATGACGGGGAAGTTATCACGAACCGGTTAAGAAATGGTATGGTACGGTGTGCTTGGGACTTACCATAGGTCCACTCGTGTCTCCGCAGGTGAGATCCACACACGGGGGGTTGCACTCCGACCGAACTGGGCTCACACCTCCGCTGCTCACCAGCTCAAGTTGGCTGACATTTAAGCTGAGCTCGCCTCTCTCGAAAGAACCAACCTGCAGGCAGACATGGTCAAATTGTAAGGTTTAGTGAACTGGCTGGTCCAATGACAGGCTCATAAACGCTTGAATCTGGCGTTTGTAATTGAAAGAGCTTGCGGCGGCTATTTCAGACCGCTGCAAATAGCTATCTCACAGATTCATACTTGCATTCTAGGTATTTTCCCAACTTTCTGGTCATTAGAATTTGGTGGGAAAGAATACGAACAAGTTCCATCTCAGCATGGTAGCACAATAATGGTTGGCGGTCCTAGATTTCTATTGGGTGCATGGCGCCCGCGCACAAGATCGCACATCCAATGAAAATTGGTTGCAAGCTGTACTGGTGCATTGCACTGAATGCGCACAAACTTATACACTACAGTTTTCCTATGACTTTCGTGCCGCACGAGCGAATTACAATTCCATGGTACGGATTAGCAAAAGAGAGTGGCAAAATTATCCACTTTGTAGCAACAATGGAGCTTTGTAGGTTGGTCATTTTTGTGTAAAATGTTGGCTATGTCTGACACAGTGACCAGTGGATTTGTGAGCTGGTAGATCGATAGGTGAACAGCTTACTTGATCATAATGACCGGCTAATAAGGTTAACTTACTGGTTCCAGTTGGAAGTTTCCTGCACCATTCATTTTGTAGTTGACTATGTCCAGTCTATTGTAGTAAGTGTCTCCAGATTGGTGAAATGCAAAATGCTGGCCGTTATCTTTTGTGAAATTGACATTTCTGCAAGAATTGACAAAAGCTGTGTGAATACATTTGTTTTTTTACCCCTTTCAACCTCGAACGCAGTTTTTTTTTCAAGAGTGAAATTCATTTTCTTTGACAAATTATTTTTGGCATGTGTAGAATCCTGTTCAATTTGTTCAGCTCAGGATGATGTAGGCTATTCGCACATTCTTGGAAACAAGCCATCAAGAGAGACTTGAGAGATGTTGGTAATTTTATGCATATTCTCGACGTACCAGACATTTTGCACCAGGAATGGTTTCAGCTCTAGCGTTGCACCATTATGACGGGGCAATTCGACAAAAACTTCCCTTTTTAAAATCTACTCACTTGATGAGCGACAACCATTGTTGGCTTTGATCAGAATCACACGAGCCCGACTGACCAATCACTGAGCAGCTCACGTTGTAGAAAGTTTGAATGTTCGTTGTAAATGCCAGGACTGCGTCGATAACACTCGGCACGTAGGGATGACGTACGTAACTGTGCTCGTGTAGAATTGTTTGGATGCTTGAGCAGTTCTGACTGTAAGATCCTGTGAAGAAGCGAGCAAGAAACCATTAAATCAAACCAAAAAAGGACAATTATTCCAAAAGGAAGGGAGGACTAGATGTCAGTTCCTTGCTAAAGAAATTTGATTGACACTGTCAACAAAGAAAACGTTAGGTGGTCATTGGTTATGTGTCACCATGTCAAAGTGCTTCGTTATTACTACCGTTAAGGGGTGTATTCTTGTTGATTGTGTTCGGGCGATAAGCTGCCTTCACTTGCCCTGATGAGATTTTCACATGTACAAAGGCTCCCAAGATCCATTTGTGCATTAACTGATTCGTTTTTTTATGCTTTAAAAAAATGAAATATTGTTTTTACCGTATGGGCTTGCTGTCAAACTCTATCTAACGACTCTATTTTAAAGAAATTAGAAAAATGATCCCTAAAATGAACTACTGAAATAATACGGCCGTTTCACAATAGGGCGCCTCCAAGAGTTTGCCACGCGTTGGCCAATCACAACGCTCGAAATTTGTCAACCCTTTTTAAACGCACATTGGGTCGACAACTTTCGCGCATTGTGATTGGCCAACGCGTGGCAACTTCTTGGTGGCGCACTATTGTGAAACGGCCGTATTGGGAGAGTAGTAATGGAATATTTGGAAGCACTTGTTTAAAATCACATATTCCTTTACAAAGTTGTCTCAGCCAGGTCAGAATAGGATAACATGTAGGCAAAAAATATCGTCAAGAATGCTACATACCTGATCCAGGGAGATTGCACCGATATTTCCTTTGCCAGTAATCCCTAAACCATGGATTGCGAACTGGGTCAACTGTGTCCGGGGTTAGATTTCTGAAGTAGGCATCGAATTCGTCCGTTGGTGGTGAGGGTAACCTGAATCCAAGCGCTCCGGGCAGAGCAGAAGCACCCGATACGGGGGCAAGCGTGGCCCTGTGGCCGAGAACGAACTGCAGAGCAGAGGCCGAGTTTTCCGCTCTTAGTACCACAGCGGCCAATTTCTCCGTCCTGGAGGAGAAGACGACGGCCACGCGCGCGTACGCGTTGCTGGTGATGCCGCTGAGGAGTTGATCCATGTCTTCATTGGAAGAATTCGAAGAGAATTGTTGGGGTGATGTTATGCATATTGAATGTCGATTGGCTGCTCGCTGGAATGATCGTAATGCCGCTTGATCCTCCACAGTGTCGAGGGTGATGGTTGTCACGTAGTTCCAGTTCATTCTCTGAAGCAGCAGAACTAGTCCCTGAATAGAAAGAAAAGTCACTCTCAACGCCACTTCATCATAAAAAGTATGACAGGTGGCACAACCAGTAGCCCGTTGATTTCCAACACGAATCCCATCTTTTAACGACTCATTTACTTCCATATCGATGGTCGTGGTTGAAGTTTAAAATAGTATCTATTGGTGGTTTTGGGGGGTTTTTTTTGGTCATCTAGCAACGTCCAAGAACCATTGTGATCTTTTTCCGACGTTTACACACATTTTCATACGATTCGACTTGGCCTAAGCATCAGAACAACCTTTACTGAATAGTTACCGCTAGTTTTCAATTTGCGATGAAGGAAAAGGTTTTAATAGTTTGGTAAGGGCAAATTATAGAACGTGCTTCTGCTCGAGGCGGATTATAGAACAAAACTGACCACTGACTGGAAGTCGTCGTTGGGTATGGTGCGCAAGAAGTAAGGGAACTGGCCGTCTTCGGTCAAGGATGGTTGGGAGGCACCAAAGCTGATCACAGGAACTCTGGCTTCATTCATCAACCAAGAAACAGTTTCGCCTGTAATTACGTGGAAAAAATGTCGCTTGAGGTAAAAACACAGCTTATTTGTGCTAGAGATTGTAAGGAACGGCGACTATAGGCACATCTTTTTTTACAGAGTTGTCAGGGAAATAAAATGGGCAAATTAGTTCCACCTGAACTTGACTTGCTCAGATATGCCAAACATGCATTTAAAAAAAAAGGAATGCAGAGTGCGTAATCACATCGATACTGAAACCTGCAGGAACTTACACGTTTCGATATTGTCAATAAGTGCTCAAATTCTGCAGTGAATTTTCATTGTTTTGTTTAACCTTGTTTGGGCAAAAGATAAAGCGTTTTCACAAAGGCTCTCCGCGTGCACGGACGTCAACCGAAATAGCATGAATCACAGCACAACCTGGTACTACATTGTACAGGCGTAGGGACCTATGTGCATTGCGTAAGAGGTCTATCGCTTACATTTTTTTCTTTCAAGTTCTATAAACAACTTCCAAATTCTCTGACCTTCGGACAAATGCACTTGAAGGCCTGATGACATCACTTCAGGCGAATGCAAACTTGCAAGTAAAACAAATCTGGCGTCAAGAAACGTTTACGAGAAATTCACTCGAGTCGAAATGTGCTCAACATTTGCAAGTTTCCCGCATGAAAATTTGATCTGCCGTCAGAACTTTGTCTTTGCTTTCCCGGAAAGTCTGAACCAGCCGTTATGCATAACACAAGGAACATAAAGTCACATGCTCTCAGCGCCTTGATGTGTAATGTCATTGCTCGGCAATGTGCATTTTAAACCCTTTTACAGACTTGTTTGTGCTAGAGACAACCACAAAACAACGACTGCAGACACACAACTTTTAAGAGTTGTCTGGAGTATGATTGGCAAATTAGGTCCACCTGAACTTGACTTGCGCAGACATGCAAAACTTGCATTAAAAAGATAATGCCGAGTACGTGGTCTCATCCGTACTGAAACCTGCAAGAGCTATTTCCATTTTGTCAACAAGAGCTTTTCATTGTATTATCTGACCTTGCTTGGGAGAATCGTTTCGGCTTTCCGCATGGCCGCCTTAACAAAACTACAGGACTCCTGGCACAAGTTGGCACTGCATCGTACGATGTAGAGACCTATGTGCATTGTGTGGTAGGTCTACACGTTTTAAGTTAAAGTTTGGTTAAACGAAAGTCAAAGTTGATAACGTACATAATTATGTTCCATAGAACTTGGTCTCATGCAAACAGCACGGTTAATAATGGAAATTTACTCTACATTCTTTTGTTCGATGCTTATGGAAACAGTCTGGGAAACATAATTTCCAGTCAGAAGATTTCCACACTTGCAACGGCGAGACAGACGAGCTTATCTCTTTGATATCGTCTGACACCATGACAAAGTGCACTGTTTGTATATGTAGAAGTCTTTTACCAACGGATAGACTTCAAATACATGAAAAAGCAACAGAGCAAATTTGCAAACAGACTTTTCAAAACAGACGCAAGCAGAGAGGTGTGTCCAAGGATTTCATGAAAGCTTACAGCTGAATTTTTCTTAATGTTGCAAGTTGCCAAGAGATTTCCGCACAGCTTACAGCCCGCTTTGATCCAATGAAATAAGAGGAACCAATGCTGACAACCTGCCAACGGCGCTGTAACAATTGCTGATTGGTCAGTTATTGGTTCAATAGAAGGCCTAGTGCTCAGGCAGTGCAAAAATGTCACGATGATAAATGAGATCTACAGCGTTTAAAAGCAGAGCCTTTGTCAGGATATCCACAGCAGAGCTTAACACACACGTTACTGGAACAACAAAGAACAAGCCCTGACCTGACTGCACATACCTTGACCCCCATTTTCCAATCCCGCGACAATGCCAGGCTTGGAGACAGTGGAAGAACATGGATCCGTCAAAGTATCTTGATTCGAGTCATCAAATTGATCTGCAAGGTAAGCCATTGAAGCCTCCACTGCCGCATGACTGGATGAACACGTATCCCACGAATCCAAACCTAGAGAATGGACAAAATGCAAATTGGTCGGTGATGTCCTACGTGGCTACAAGTAAGTAACTAATTACCTTAGGTTCTATCCTGCCTCCAAACGCGACAGAGCCACCGTCTTTCTGCCCCTGACTAAGCTGACATCATCGTTCAGTAAGTTGCAACTACCAGACTTACGAGGTCCATGAACTGAACATGGACATGTACACACATACGAAGGTTGGGCAATCAGTACTATCATCTTTCGAATGTTTGCCTCGTTGTTAAAATCGCTCATCGATTCTGTGCAAAACTGTCGGCATACAAACATATTCTTACGTCAGAGATCATACCGCAAGAGAACAGAAGATGACCGTCAGAATTTTTTTTTATGCACTCGGAAAACAGGTTGAAGGTCCTGTCAGCGCAGAGTTACGGGAATAATGAGGGTACACCTTGACCAACCAGAGAGACCTCTTTGTGGTGAACCTCGCAGAAGTCCTTCTTTTATTCCAACGCACCGATAAAAGTCTCTCAGTGACGATCGCCAATCAAACTCGCTACTCAATAACGCAGTACTAGAAACAATTTCCATATGTTTACTGGACGAAACTTCGCTCCCAAACCAAGTTTAATTCACGCTTGATTAACGATTGATAAAGGATCATAAGTGAAGAAAGTCACCGCTCACTGTTTTATCGTTCAAGCATGATCAAGTTACCTTTAACCTACTCCAGGTAAATGCATAAAACCTTCAAATAAGAGAGGATTAGGCCTACGCAATATATGTGAAATGAATGAAATCCGAACTTTGATTTTAACATGTAATGATATATAGCATGGGAAATTTATGTTCGAATTAGTTCAAAACTTGTCAGAGAAACTTCGTTTCACATTTAATACTTCCAAATGTCTACGTAGGATAAAGGACGCCAAATAGCGGTACATACCAAAGGCTATACCTGGAACCCCTGCTCGTTGCAATATCATGGACGCAGCCTCTATAAGCTGAATATTCTCCAAATTGGGCACATCGTTGTTACATTTCTGTGTGGCGGGATCGTATCCACGGTACGAAAACAGGAAGCCCAGTGTCACATTGCCAGCGAGATGGCCACGCTGTGAAGCATAGCACGATTGAGCGGCACTCGAACCAATGGTGTATCCAACAAGGACTAGAAGATGGAAAACTTGAAGTTTGTACCTTACCATGGTGGGCTTTCTCGTCTACCTAGGTGCAAAATGGAAAATTAGAAAGCTGGTTATGCGATCGTCAGGTGCATGTCTTTAATTAAAGTGTGTGTAGTAACGCCTGCAAACATGTTCATGAATATGAGGTGCGAGGTTACAGGTAATAGGGGAAATACACCAACTAACAGACGAAAATACGAACCTTTAAGAGCAGAGCGGTGTTAATTCACGCACACGCCACGTACGTGTTGTGTGTGACGGTGCCAGAAGCATGTGGAGATTGGTGTACGTACGGTACAAAACTTCTGAATACTATGACCTTGCTGTGAAGACTGGGGTCTTACGTACACTGCGCTTGTCCTTGTTTTTTTTTTCTTTTCTTTTCTTTTCTTTCTTTTTTTTGGGGGGGGTATTGTGGGCTCACTGTATGACAATAAAAACCATTGAAAGAGCTTTTGTTGTGCCACTGGGCTAAGTCAAACGGCAAGTTCAAAATATAAAAGACTGCTTTTCAAATGACTCAGCTATATTTAGCTTAGGTACACCAAAGGTTGCATTCAAGTTGTGGATTGGATTTAGTGCGACGCGGTGGACCAGTTTGTTTACGGGAAAATAAAGTTGCATAAAGTTGTCCCCACTGGACACTATCCTTAAAGAATGCAAGTCATCGTTTCATCTATGAAACATTACTTAAAACGGCTTTATACCTAAAACTGTTTCTTTATTGACACACACAAAACAACCAAACTCAACTTTCTTCTTTTCTATATAAATAGCGATTTCCCCCCCTTTTTTGCTCTTTAGTAAAACTGTCAGCATATATAGATTATTGGGGTTATTTCGAAATTTACATTACTCTGCTGTTGACCCTGTAGGCCTACATCATGATCATTTCAGTTCAGAATAAAGGAACCTATATCTCAGTGTCTTAATTATGCCACTCAACTGGAAGAAACTTGAGAGAGCATTGTCTCATGTCTCAGGAGTACCTCCCCCGCGCCCCCCTCCCCCGGATAAGCTGTCTGAAAACCAGTGTTAAAAAAGTTAACTCCACCCCCTAAGAAACGCCTTGAGGGCGGGGGGGGTAGCCCTGCAATAGTCAAACCATATGGAATGCAGTCATAAATGAACGAGCGCACCTGCATGAAGGCCGTTGTTGTTAGTTACGTCAATGGATAAACACTTAGGCCCTAAAGCCTTGAGCCGGGTGTCTTTTCAGCTGTTTTTTCTCTCATCGATCTCCTTAAGTCACAAGCCAATGCAAATGGTAAAACTTCCGTATTGGCTACTTTCAGCTAGGATATACCTCAATCACACAACGAAAATGCCTGGATAAACCAGATCAGTTTGTATTATATACTGGTAAGAGGCCATTCCAGATTTTCGATGTTTTAGATTTCGATTTTTCATCGAAATTGTTTTGACCCACTCCGTGATCCACCTCCAATTTCGTTTTAAAAAAATCCTGGCTTTGTTCAAGAGGCCAGCGACGGACAAACAGAATATCGGGTTTCACTGAACCGCCGAATATACGTGCACTTAGGCCTCGACATAATTATATGAAATTGAAAACTACCAATGCGTGAAGAACAATCTCATTTTGTGAACTAACTTGCAAAAATATTTCAGTAGTTTTTATCCTTCTGTGTTTTCGGGTGTCGAGATTCAGGATGTATCCTGTTGTCCTGGGGGTCACTCCGGCTCCCGTCCATTCCATATCGTTCCCCCTCCCTGGAGGAAGGAACTGTGCATGCTTCTCGTGTGCTTCCACCACACAAATAAAGGCGATTCACGTGGTAATTCACAAGAGTCAAAATATTGATTTGATTTTCCCTCTCTTTTTTTTAATGAGAAGTGAATTTCGATTTACAAAAATTTACAAAATTTATCCCATAGGATTTTTACAATAAGACAGACCATCATCAGGAGCGATCATAGAAAAATTTCTCTAAATCCCGAATTTGGGACTGAAGTCCAAAATTGCGGGCCTGTTTTGGATCATGGAGGTGTGTTCCTTCCTCCGTGTTTGGATAGAGGCGAGCGGCTACATTCAGAAATGACTGCTTAGTTTTACTGCTATTTTGTGGATATCTTCGGGGAAAGGCGAATGAAATTTTTTTTCGTGGCTAACCCCCATAAAATTGAAACGAAAAGTGATCTTCTGGCCATAATCTTGAACTGAATTTCCAGTGAAAAAAAACGGAGGTCAACCTCTTCACGAGAGTCAACAGGCGGCGCTGTTTCTGGCCGATCGGTGATTTTGCGCTGTTTTCGCTTACAGCGCCTATGGGTGCAGACCACTAATTCAAGTGAGAATTTTTGACCAGCTCATTAGCATTAAAAGTGCCCCCAGTATCTTTGGAAAAAGGAGATTGTTTGGCCACCAAAATGGTGAGATTGTGTAAATCGTTGCCAGGATCAACTCCCTGGGTCTTTGAGTTTTCATATGAGAGCAGAAGGGCTAAAAACTACGGTTGAAAAATGGTCCTAAGTGCCCGAGAAAGTTGAGGGTTGCCACTTGAAGAATGGCTGGAATCAGACTTCGGAAAAATCACTATTTGGGGGGGTGATTTTGTTTTGTGGGAATAATTAAAAATGTAATTTGTTAACCCATAAAAAATTGAAAAGAAATTGAAAGATAAGTGACCAGACAAGAATTTCATTTGTGCTTCAGAAATCTCAGGGATGTTGGCGTGCATGCTATGGGGCCCTGAACGGTGCTGATTTTACACTGTTTTCAATGGGGCTTGAATTAGTGGACTGGACCCCTATAGCATACGTGTCCAACGCATGCGCAAAGTCGGTGTCAGTGCATTGTGGGAAAGCCGCCTTTGCCACGTTGATATCGTTGGCGCTACAGAAATCCCACACAAATCGTCAGATTTTTAACTTTCAAATGTTCAGATTGTTGCAGAGTCAGAACTTCTTACAACCGTCACATCTTCTCGAGGAACTAGTGTGTTCACTTTAATTTTTGTCGCAGTTTGGACGATTTTGAAGGGTGAGTATGTTTGCCATAATTTTTGGTCGTTCCAAAATTTGTCACGCACTGTTACTCAGCATGCTCAGCGCATGCAGCGCAGGCTACATCCTTGCCTTCCCCCGTTGGATTCCGTCATGTTCATGATGCTGAAGTCATAACCAGATAACTGATCATGGAATCGACTTGTTGCCACGGTGTACGATGTAGCCTACTAAATTAGTACTGTAGTACGGCAGTAGGGCCCAGCACAGAGTCGCAGGCACAGCAGGGCAGGGCAACATGGACAGTGAATGATGTACATGGTTTCCCGTGGACATATCGACATGATCTGTTGATCATGATGATGGAGGAAGGAAAGACAGGGGGTTGTTCATTACCATTAGTCATTAGCACCCTGTTCCTATAATAAGGAAACAAAGTCTGCCTGTTCAAAACAACTTAGGCCTATTTAAATAAGTTGGTAGAAATGCCCTCTTTCACATCAGACAGAAGAAAGGGAAGGACTTCGGTTTTTGAGGGAAATTATGGGGTATAATGGCAGCGTAAATGACACAACGAAGAACTTTGAATGAAGATGAATTTAGCGCATGTAGTCTGGTCCCTTGACCGGGATGAAGTTTCTTTTATGAAATTCGGTATATCCACAATGGCTGGGTCAGATAACCAGACGTGAAAGAAAATAGCCCCATCTTTTAGCAAACTCGGGGTAAAAAAAGTCTGGTTGTCTTGCCTAAATATTGTCAAAATTTACCTAAACTGGAGCTACTAGGAGAAAGGAATAGATTCTCAAGGTCTGAATGTTAACTAGTATGAAAAAGTGGACTTTGTTTTCCTCATTATAGCAACAGGGTGCTAAAGGTAATTTCATTCATTCTTTATTTCCACTTAATTATATACGGTAAATGTATGACAAGAAGGAAAATGGTTGTGGATGGGATCCCATAGAAGCAGTGCTTGTCGAGTATTAGGAACAATACACAATATTACGAACAATACAATAATTATGACATACAATTAAACAATTAAGAAGACAGTAGGACACGTAAACACGAAACCTTGTAATGAACACCAGCAGAGTGACATGTGTAACAGTTAATGTCTACACTTAACCATTTTCAAGGTGTTTACGTCTTGGAGATGGTCCTATGGTACTCGTGATAGTGTAGTGCACCTCTGGGTTTTAATTTCAACTTTACGAACACACTGTCTTCTGACCGTCATGGCCAGCTAGTAGGCCTAGGTCACAAGTTCAAATTTGCCAAGTCAGAAATTGCAAAATTTTGTTCTTGTTTGCTGAGGTCAACTTCAAGATGCCATAGGGAAAGAGTTCCATGTACAGATGCCAGTAATTATTCCCTACAGTGACCCATTAGCCATCAGAAAGCAAAAAAATGTCCATGGGCCCGGCATAATGTGCTGCAACCCAGCTTACATGGGCTTAGACCGTGTCCAAAACGGGCCTGCTTTTTTTTTTTTTTTTCTCCAGAAGCCACCTGTGAACCAATACCATATAATTGCTAAATCTCCCTCTCCTGACATGTTGGACTTAGTGCAAATCTGCACGTTAGCATGGTTAGCCAAACAGATGGCAGCTGTGCATTATTTAATATACTGTGTTCCCTGCCTATGTTGAGATCTTGTCCATTCCTGCACTTGATTGTGCCATAAAAGGATAGAGCATTTTGAGGAAAAAACTTCTTTTCATTTCTCATCTCGGTATCGGCAGATTCTACAATGAAAGTGAAGGAGATCAACCGGACTGCCAACATGGCCTGGAGTCCGGCCGAGCAGTACCCAGTCTACGTGGCTGCAGGGACGGCGGCCCAGCAGCTGGACGCCACGTTCAGCACCAGTGCCGCCCTGGAGATCTACGCTCTGGACCTGACTGACCCCTCAGTGGACATGCAGCTAAAGTCCACACTCAGCACAGAGCACAGGTACAAAAAGTGTGCGTGAATTATGGAGCTCCGTTTGCCTCAGTCCTTCCAACTCCAACAGCAATTCCCCCTGATATGTTGGGCCTATGCGAGTGATAGCTTGGAGCAGTGTTGATGACTTGAAGTGTAATCTAGGCTTAAATTTACGCATGCCCAGACACAAACATCACGGGGTCTAACCACAACGTTGAGACACAGCAGCCTTCAAAATCACCAATTGCCACACAGCCTCAATCCTCCAAAATCTCCTTTCATCACCTGAAGGATTTGGGGGCAATGTGGAGGTTCAGCGGCAACGAAAAGACAGTGAATTGGTTAGAGATTACGCCGATTCTTGTGTGGCTGCAGGAATTAATGTGAAAGAATGAAACTGGTTAGCATTTGTTTTTATAGTTTAATCACTGTAACCTTTCATCGTCGTCTTACAGTGTCTAACTGTCCATTGCCCCTTGCGTAGGTTTCACAAGGTCGTCTGGGGCAAGTACGGCATGAGTAACGACACCAGGCCAAATGGCGTGATAGTCGGTGGGACAGACAACGGTATGATCCATCTCTACGATGCAGCCAAGCTGCTGGAGAACACAAACGCTTCCATAACACAGATCGAGAAGGTGAGGCCAAAATTCAACTTGTCATTTCCGATGGTCCAAATATGTTACAATTTTTGCATATTTACCATTAAATGCACTAAAGTATAAACAGAGTGCACACAAAATAAAAAGTGATCCTTAAAACCCTCCTATGCTGAAGTCACTCTTTGGGTCACTTGGTAAACACCTCAAAGAAGCACAGCTGTGTCGTGTTGTGCACTGCACCAACAGTCCCTCACAGGAATATCAGATTGCACTTTTGTGCTGCCCAACAACTGTGCTTCACTGTTTCATGTGCATAATTGTGCAGTAAACCAAATGCAGTGAAGAGGACTGCACAAAAGACCCTGTTTCACTTTGTGCTGGCAGCCAACTGTGTACACACTGAACCTGTCCACGTTTGTGTTCCATACAGAAAAACACATGCAAGAGAGTGACTGTGGGCACTCGTGCATATTTGTGCTGTAAAACCAAAGGAAGGTTAACTTTTTTTGTGAGTAATAAATGTACGTTCCAGTGTTGGACATACTGTGACAGTGTGTCACTGTGAAGCAAAAACGCAGACAGGCAGACTTGGAAGCCCTCTGTGGTCTTGTACCTAAACGCAGACACACCTGTCAATCTCCACCTTGTGCAAAGTTATCATTCGGGGAATTAAATATCACTTTACTGTCCTATACCCTTAGTACTCTTTTTGCTTGCTCAAGTACTCTCAATATTTTTTCGGAAGAGTCGCATGGCCTTCACCCCGATGCATTTACTCCCCACACAGCATGCCGGCGCCGTGAAAGCGCTGGACCTCAACCCATTCCAGGCCAACCTGCTGGCGTCGGGAGCCAGCGAGTCTGAGATATACATCTGGGATCTCAATAACCTGGCCACGCCCATGACCCCTGGAGCCAAATCCATGGTAAAATTGCATTATCTTTTCTACGCTACATGCACTGTTAAGAGACCCATGCAGTGTTTCCAGGATTAAACTTGGTCACAAATCTTCCTGCATCCCACAGAATTCTTCTTTGCATAGCGGAGTTTTTTTTTTTCTGGAGGATTGAGGTTTGAAAGTCTGGTGCACTGTTGTTGCACAGTGCCGTCAACAGCAGTTGAATAAACTGCCCATGTTGAGGCAACTGCTCATGTAGAGACAAGAGCTGGTCCCCTGAAGCAAAGCCACTGTTGGATCTGGTGGTGACTGGCAGACACAGACTCATCGACTGTTTGGCTTTGGGGACGAGCTACACCAATGCATCTCGCATTGTTTCTGGCCAAAAATATTTGTTAGGTTAAGGGTCGAGGGACAGATTAACAGTCCCACTGCGCGGCCTCGGGACCCCCACATTGAAACATACAGGTAATTTATCCAATGGGTGGACCTTGTGTCAAGTTTCTTCAAGCCACTTACTCTATACTGTTGCGTTCGCAACAGCCACTGGATGAAATCAGTTGTCTGGCCTGGAATCGGCAAGTCCAGCACATCCTGGCATCCACCAACCCAGGAGGGCGCTGCGTGGTGTGGGACCTGCGCAAGAACGAGCCGATCATCAAAGTCACAGACCACAGTGCACGGGTAAGATTTCATTGTCTCACTCAGTCTGCTCAGGAACGGTGCCGTGCAGTTCAAGAAGTTCAACTCCTTTCTTTGTTTTCCACAGTAAGATGGACTTATTTGTGAATTAGCTGATTTCCTGGAACAACGAAAACCGACAGATTTAACTTTTATGCATTTTGGTATTTTCTCGTGACTAACTTCCCTTCTGATGAATCCAAATTCTTTGTAATGTTTGCAGTGAAGCACAAAGAAAAAATCGCGTGTGTTTCTTTGGAAGTTGTTGAGTGTAAAGAGCATTGGTTCTAAAATGGGCCATTTGCAATTCATGAAACATTGAAGCGCTGATTTTAGGATTTCGTGAAAGCGAAACCTAGTGTGTCTTTTTCTTTTATTGTGCGTGCGATAGATTCAATGCAAAGCTGTAGCCTGGCATCCAGAGGTGGCAACCCAGATGGCGTTAGCCTCAGAGGACGACCATTCACCCGTGGTCCAGATATGGGATCTGAGGTTTGCTACCTCACCACTGAAAGTCCTGGAAAACCACCAAAGGTACATGAATATTCATTTTTCTTTGCGAAACCGAGCAAGTGTCCCTTTCATTCTAGTCCGTAGAAACCTGTATGGAGTGAAATAAAGCAAGTTTAGTTTCGTAGCTTAAGATATTCTTTCATGAGAAACTCATAGAAGGCAAGTAGGAACTCTACCTGTGAACTCCAATCATGTCAACGCTTTGAGGGGTTTGAACCTTGATCTTCAGAGCGCAAGGGAAGGGAAGTACTATCCTTAAAATCTTAGAATAGTTTGTTGTTACATTGCTCAACAAATTGTTTTGTCTGAAGTAAATTTGCAAGTACCCATTGTGTTGCAGAATAAAACCTCATGTAATTTATGGTTGTATGTTCAAGAAAATTCCAAAGTAAGATTTGAAGCTTCACGTGGTGGAGGCTGGACTGAAAGGAAGTTTGCGGGTACACCATAGTGAATCAATCCGTTCTAGAGGCGTGGTGGTTCTGAAAAGAACCAGCGAGTGAAATCTGGACATTTCGACCAGGATGCTGTGTCATTCTCCAGCTGGTTCTGTAATTGATTTTACTTGGCTGTTGCTTTTCCTAGGGGAGTGCTGTCTATTGCCTGGTGCCCACAGGACCCCGACCTGCTCCTCAGCTGCGCCAAGGACAACCGCATCCTCTGCTGGAACCCCAACAGCTCAGTGCAAGGCGGGGAGGTGGTCTACGAGTTGCCCACCTCCTCCCAGTGGAGCTTCGACGTCCAGTGGTGCCCCCGCAACCCGGCCGTCATCGCCAGCTCGTCCTTCGATGGCCGCGTGACTTTCTACTCCCTGATGGGCGGGCAGCGGGGGGACCAGCAGCTACAGCAGCGCCAAGCAGACAAGGTGAGTGAATCATTTATTACCCAGTGCAGCGGTTGCCTTGTGTCATGTTTACCAGTGAGCCATGTTTACCAGAAACAATTCCATCGCAGGCCGTCCAACCTTGAAACAAGTCACAAGCTCCTCAAGTGAACTACGGCTGAAGCGTTGCTTTATTGTGACGAATCCTGTTACTTGTGATGGGTCGTGTGAAAGGACTCATAACTGGACTTGTGAAGAAAGGACTTGTGACAGACTCTCCAACATCACTTTTAAATGTTAAAAGTGTGACGGATGAACCACATTAACAATTTTCGTTTTAGTTCTGTTACTTTTTTCTTTGGATCTTTTCAGATTGCCTCGTCTTTTCCAGGCACGGCCGGCTTTGGCCAGCAATCACCCCAACAAACTCAGCCTTCGGCCGAGCCCACGGTCCTCAAAAAACCTCCCAAGTGGCTGCGTAGACCAGTAGGAGCAACCTTTGGGGTAAGTTGCTGCTGAAACTTTACGGGCTTTTGGCTGAGAAATGATGAACTCGGCGACTTAATAGCCTGTTGTTTCGCCGTCTCCAAGGAAGCCTTTCTTTTTTTTCACAGAGTGGTTTGATTAATCCAAGCAGAAATAAAAGACATGGATTATCATAAGTATGTGTCGGTCTTTGTGAGGTTCATCAAGTTTATCGAATACCTTGTCGGTTGAGGTCATCTTCAGGTGTGTGGTTGCTGTATAGGATCGAGCTAAGACCTGAGTGCTGCCAAAGTTACTCAAAATCAATAGCACTGCTTGTTGACAATATGCCCAATTTCTTACTTGTTAGCCATTTTGCCTGGAAGGTCTTACAACGTACATTTTTCAAAAGAACCTATGTCATCTGTAAGTTCTGTAAGCTTTTTTCGTGAAAAACTTAACGAACCTGTCTCATCCACAGTTCGGTGGCAAGCTGGTGTCCTTCCAGTCAGCCAAGCAGCAGCCCTCCAACCAGGTGCACATCAGCCAGGTGGTCACGGAAACGGAATTGGTGAATCGCTCCAACGCACTGGAAGAGGCCCTGGCCAAGGGGAACTTTCTGGAGTTCTGCAGCGCCAAGATCTCCCAGTCCAAGGCCGCGATGGAATCTCAGATATGGAAATTCCTGAAGGTAGGTCCGTTCTCATTCAGTAGAGGCCTTGCATGGTGGCCGTCTTACAGGGCAGTTCTTTTGTTCTACAGAGAAACCTCCTTTGTGCATACTCCGTGGAACAAAAGCACTGGTCTGCAAGATGGCAGCTATGCAAACCCTCTATAGCTCTTCTTTCACTTTTAGTGGCCATGGTAAATTCCTGGGTTCTATTATGACTGACTTTTCATGTTTTGTGTGTTGTCTCTTTTAACATCTTATTTATCAGGAAAGGATGCGGAGGATGAAGCGAAGTTTGCTGTGTGCCTTCAAGTTCATAGATCAAATCACTTTAAGGCCAACCTACAGGGCACATATCTAATTACGTACACTGCTGTTGCATGTATCATGGTTTGGGTTAATACTCAGACATTGCATTTTGTAGGTGGCAGGGGCATTGTCACGTCTATTTACTGACAGCTCTGTCGTAGTCTTCTGAGGTTTACCTGCCGTGCCTTTAACCCCTTCGCACCGGGAACCGTTGACAGCCGCGGCTTTGTGTGAGGATTAGTGCATACCACACATACAGTCTATTCACCATGCAGCTGCTGGTTCAATGGGGCCTGCTGATGGACAAAGCCCTCCATTCAGGGCATACCACAGCCCAGCAATCACAGTCAAAAGAATTCCCGACGCGAAGGGGTCAATCCAGACAATAATTCTGGTCCTGAATGTGCACCCCAAGCTATTAATCACAAGATGACTGTACCGTTCATTGACTAGCTTTGCAGACCTAGGTATTTTCCAAGCTGTTATACTGAATACCTTATGACTTGTTGGTAGTTGTGCTTAACAGATGAGTAGTGCGGTGTTTAAACCATCATACTGGTTATCCATAGCAGATAAGTCATGATCGGACAGTAAGTAAAATTTGGATCTCAGGTAATCGTGCTACGAACACCCTTCTCATAGGCGTGTGTTTTCCCTCTAAGGTCAATTTTGAGAAGGACCCCAGGCCGCACTTTGTGTCGCTCCTGGGGTTCGACTCCAAGGAGCTCCTGCGCAAGGTCGCCACAGCGACCGGTGCCCCTCCGGGACTGACCAACGGCATGCCGGGTGCCGTGAACGCGGAGGAGCTGGCCGAGAGGATGCAGAACCTGGACGGGGGCTTGTCAGGGTCAGAGGCCAGCGGCACAGGGTCACCAGCTGTGGGGTCAAAGGTCAGTTGTTCTTCACGCTTCAATCTAGATAGTGAATGGTACCTCTCGATATGTTTATGTCCACAGCAAAGTCATTCATGCGTGAGATTTCAAATGTACCGTTGATCTTCAAAACTCCCATTTTATTAATGTTCATTAAGTTAGAGTCATTACTGATAGAAGGACGCACAATGTTTGTGTACTTTTTTCTTCAGGGCTTCAGAAAAAAAAACGGAAGTTGTGAATTTGCTAACTTGACAGACACATCAACCCTTACCCTCCAAGTATTGTTGCATATATCTTAACCCAAGCTGCAGAGTTGATCCAGGGTCACTCCAAGTCACCCAAAAGAATGAGAATTCTACGTATTTTAAAACAACCATAAGAATATTGACCTTAGTATGTAAGTTTGTGGGTTTAAAATCAACTTTGGTTACATTTGCTTCTCCCGTTCCAATTTCACCACGAATCTAAACAGAGCCCAAGCGATACCCTAGGGGACTCTGATGGTGCAGCTGCCTTCGATGCGATAGCTGCAGGGGGGCCAGTGGAAGTCGAGAACCAGCCGGAGGTAGAGGTCAGGTCGTCCTCCCCCTTCACCATCTCCAGGAAAGACGGTAAACTCAGAACAACCATCACAAAACTTCAAACCACTTTTTGGGACATCTTTTTTTTTTGGTGTTAAAACCAAGGTCATTTATCCAGATCCATTGGAAATTTCCATGTTTTTTAAGGGTTGAACATTTCAACGTAAAAGAGATTTCTTGATTCATGACGTTAGGGTAACGAGGTCATAGGTTTGGTGATTTTGCACTCCAAGTTCTTTCTAGGCAGGCAACACTCACACTGAAAGTTTTAAAACTTTTGCGTATCGGCCACAAAGTTACCCTTACTCCTTTGTTCTTTCAAACAGACATAGATGGCCTAATCAGCCAGGCTGTCCTGACAGGCAACTTTGAGGCGGCCGTGGAGATGTGCCTCCACAACGACCGGTTGGCGGACGCCATCCTGTTGGCCATAAGCGGCGGGCCGGAGCTCCTCAGCAAGACGCAGCGCAGGTACTTCAAGAAGGTCAAGTGCAACATATCACGGGTGAGGAGCAAAAGAACGGATTGACAGAAGTAACCTAGCCAGAAGTAGTAATCTGTAGCGCTAGGTCCTTCGGGCTCAGAGGGTTACGTAGTATTTTGCAGTAGTGAGTACTCTAAGCCAAACAACGCCCGGTACTGTTTGGGTTAATCGTAGTGTGATTGTGCACCTTCCATCGTGTTTCAGACAGTGTCAGTCTGACAGAGTTAGGACTTGATGAATCTTAAAATGTTCTTTTGATAATTTGTCTTGCTTTATCACTGAACATGAAGGGAAATGGGTTGCTGAGGTAACTCATGGGGAGTTTCAGAAATGAGGGGTCCAGAAGTGTGACATTTTCGTGTCCCTGTTACGTCTGACCTTTGTTATCTGACATGGAAATATCACCGGAATTGATTTCAAAGTATTACTATTTGTTTGGCAGGTAATTTGCAGATTTCAGATGTGACATGGACACACATAAAAAATGGACCCCTAGTTTCTGGAATTCCCCACATACAAATCATGAAAGCTGAAACCACCTGTTACATCATGAAAGTTTCTCTGTCTTCCAGCTCATATCGGCGGTAGTCACCAAAGATCTCTCGGACATTGTCGAATGTTGCGATCTGTCCAACTGGAAAGAGACCCTCACAGCCTTACTGACCTACGCATCAGTTAGTGAATTCACAACATTATGTGGTGAGTTTCTGTTGACTTTGATGTCGATTACATTAAGGTCTGGATAGGGCAGAAGTCGTACAGGTCAAGTTAGTTGACCCCAGCTCCGTAAGCCTCTTTACTGGGATGTTATTTCCATCGTGAAAATCTTCAAGCGGCCTCCGTGTAAAACTCTGACATAGCCTTGGTTTGTAATACCCTTAATTGTTTCTTGAATGTGTTCCTTGGAAGGGTGGCCAATGCCTCAATCCTTCAAAATCTTCCAGTAATCACTGTTGGTGTGTTGAGATACATTGAAATTTGGGCCTGCATGTCGAGGGTGGTGGGGTTTTCTGGATCAAATATTTTGACCGGTATATGCGTGCTGTCCATCTGTCTGTTGTCCCAGATGCCCTTGCCAGCCGGCTTGAGTCAGATGAGTCCGGGGACCTGTCTGCCGAAGCCTGCCTCTGTTACATCTGCTCAGGAAACGTGGACAAGCTGGTGGCCTGCTGGGCCAAGATGACGCACAGTGCAAACACCCCACTACAGCTGCAGGTAACCAGTCACATTTCTGTTACCCAAGAGTGTGGCATTAATTGAACTGGGGGCTGGCAAGTTTGACAGTTGACAAGCTGCACAAGCAGTTGATTTATCAAAAATTTCGAGCTTCCTGTCTGACTTTTTAAAAAAAATTTCAAATGTAAGAAATGGTCGTTTCAGTGATCAAATGAAAGCTCACTCCTCGTCATTTGCATGACAAGATTGATTGCGCTGAACAAAACAGTTGACTCCAAGTTTATGAAAAGTGGACATAATGTTCTTGTGAGATGCCATTTTTTCTGAGACGGGTCAAATAGAAATATTAATTTCTCTCATTGACTCTCTCAAGGCATGTTATCGGCATGTCAGGCTGTGAACTACAAATGACCGAAACGACAAAACCCTATGTTGGATTGAATGAAAAGTTCACAGATGTTCACAGACTCACAAGGAATGGCTTTTCTTACATACCAAGTTTCAGAAAGATCGGATTAGGGACAAAACCACCTCTTGTGGGATTAAGCATGGTTTTTAGCTCCGATGCTCAAATTTCCCACCCGGCAGGATCTGGTGGAAAAGGTCATGATACTCCGCAAGGCTCTACAGCTAAAGACGGGCAACGGCACTGAGGTCACCTCACCAGTGCTGGCCGAGAAGCTCACCAGTTACGCCCAGCTCCTGGCGGCCCAGGGCAGCCTGGCCTCAGCCACGGCCTACCTGGGCGACTCGGGCCAGCCCAAGATCCAGGAGCTGAGGGAGCGGCTGTACCGCGCCCAGGGCGTGGTCACGGCGGGCGGCTCGCAGAGGAGCGTGGCAGGTGTGGCACCCACGAGGCAAGCGACCGCGCAGCCGGCAGGGAAGTCTCCATTCAGTCGGGTGAGGCATTATTTTCTTAGCTGTTACTTCCATTGAATGTTCAAAACAGGTAATCCGCCTGCAAGGTTGCATGGTCTTAGAGCAGCCAAAGGTTTCTTGTTTCGCCTGGAAAATTTGTCATTAACGTAACTGTCGTGAGCAGTCTATTGTATGCAGGAAATTATTTGTGATTGTCAACAGGGTAACATTGTGGACCCGTTCAAAACTACGACTGTCTCTAGCAGCCAGTACTACACTTCCCAGGTCAGCGCCACGGCACAGTCTTCAATTTACGGCTACGGACAGACGCAGCAGCCCCAGGTCTCGTCACAGCAGGCCGCAGGCGACGCCGCGGCCGCCAAGCAGCGCCACCCAAGCGGCGACCGGCACGCCAACCTGTCAGGCCCCCGGCAGTACCCCCACTACCAGCAGGGCAGCATGCAGCAGTATTACCACCAGGAGCCCACCCAGCAGCAGCTGCAGCAGGAGCAGCGGCAGGCCCACCCTAACCCCAGCATGTACAACCCGGCCGAGTACATGGGCGCCTCCACGGCGCCCGCACTGGCACCAACCCCCCTGCAGCAGAGGACACCGGGCCTGGCCGGTTACCCGCAGCGGGTGCAGCCAACATCGGACGCAGCGGCTGCGCCGTCTGCAGGGTACCAGTCAAGCACCCCAGCTGCAATGAAACCCAAGGCAGTTGTTGGAGCGTGGAATGATCCTCCTCTGATCAAACCAAAGGTAACCTTAAGACCTCCACAGGGTTTCATTCTTTAAGTACAGCTACATCCCAGGTACATATCCTATAACTGAGTTGCCGGTTTCACCTTGTTCTAGGCCTATGTATAAGGCCATTTTCCAAGGCTGTGATTTTGTTACATAGAAAGGAAATTGAGTTGTAAAATGTGTTACCACGGTAAAACTAAACAGAAGAATCACACGTTCTCTTAACTCGAGGACTTTAGAACACCATAAACTTGGGAATGATTCTATTTATGAAGCTCATAGGGGTTTTGCGTGATAGCCATCTTGGAGGGCAGTTCTTGTATTCCACAGGGAAACCTCCTTCGTGCATACTCTCTGGAACAATGACACTGGTCTGCAAAATGGCAGCCATGCAAACCCTCTGTAGCAGTTTCTTTTCAAACGTCCCCTCAAAATGCCATCTTCACCAATTTCGCTCTTATTTGGTCGCGACCCCAAACGACCAGGAGCAGCAGAAATTCACGGCGCCCGAGCCCATCATGGCACCCATCGTGGGAGGGGTCCAGGACCCCACTCCGCCCCACTCGCCCGCCGCGTTGGCAGCCGGGGAAGGGGTGTACAACCCGGCCGAGGTGCCCGCCCAGCAGGTATACCGTCCTAGTCAGGCCATGTATAACAGCCAGCCCCTGCCGAGTGGTTCCCATATCGCACCGCCACCTCCCTCCTCCTCACAAAACGCTACCCGCAGTGCCAAGGTAAAGCTTGCACACTAACAGCCGTCCGGGCCATTTAAAATAAAATGATCCTGTTTGTCATCAACTATCAGCGGAATTTCAAAAACGGGCCCAATTTTTTTTCTCTGGGACGTGTAATGAAGGTTATGCCATTTTTTGTACATAGAAATCATCGAATTGATTGCAGCGTTGCAGAGAACGCGAGTTATAGGGTTCCTTTTTAGCAGAAGGGCCTTAACCAATTGCACGGTAGCAGGCCCTTGATGATAAACAGAAATCTTTTTTTTTTTTGAGTGGCCCGAATTGTGTCATGCCAGTGGTAGCCTTCCAGTCATTCACAGAGCTGCTCTGTGGGGGAAAACGCCGTCAGGCAAACTTCCCAGTCAGACATAGCCGGCGACCTATGTGAGTCCCGGTGACGCTATAAGATCCTGGACTGGCTCACAAAAAATCTTTGCTTGACCGATGTTTCTGCCCATCAGCTCTGTGAACAGACCCCTGGCGTGCTAACTCACAATGTCTTTCTCAATCCGGTCAACCCAACTAACTGACTAAGACTAACTCTAGCTTTCATTCGGGTCAGCTTGACATCCCTCCGTCCGGTGTTCAAGCTGTCGTGTGAATCAAGTAATGTCAGACTTTAACAGCTGGCCGTATTCATAAGTCGGCCATATTGAATTGAAAGTGAGGTTAACATGGGGGGAGGGAAACTGAGAATAAAAATGAAAGCAGTGAAATGAAAGTTAATCGCATATTAATGCCATTTCTGGTGATGAATAATTTCACATTTCTGATTACTTATATCGGAATGTTTTAAGCCACATTTTAAAAAGGGAAAGTGAGACGTGGACACCAATGTAGTCTGGTACCTCCCCATTTAGCACATTACAACGAATAAGAGATTCTGGGAACTTGATCAAAAATGGCTTCCCTTTGTTCTACAAAGAAAGGTGATTGGCTTTTCAGGAGCGGTTTGTTGAAAAGGTGATTTTTACTAAGGTCTTTTTCTGCTGGGCTTTGCTTACCAGTGTTGTGTTCGAGTTAATCACAAGTCCCTGTAAGTCCATCACAAGTCATTCAGCCTTAAGCCAATTCACAAGCTATTCAAATGAGCTGTGACAAAAACAATCCTTTGTCATTGTTCACCCTGTTACTTATGACTGGCCTTGTGAAGGGACTTGTGACTGGCCTTGTGAAGGGACTTGTGACTGGCTTGTGAAGGGACTTGTGACTGGCCTTGTGAAAGGACTTGTGACTGGCTTGTGAAGGGACTTGTGAAAGGACCTTTGATGGACTCGAATACAACGCTGTTGCTTGGCATCATCGGGAAATATCTTAACAACTTGATTTTTCACCAAGGACTACTAAAAAACCAGAGCTTTGCGGTCGTGGTTATTGACTTCTTATTCCATCATCTTTTACCAATCCTTTATTCTCTTGGTATTTTCCAGTTTTGGTTTTTGGGTTTTTTTTCCCATTTTTATTTTTATTATTTTTTTATTCACTTTCAACACAGTTAAAAGCACAGTGTTGAGGTTAAATGTTTGCTTGAAAGTGATTTCAGTGCTTTCTGTTAGTCAGTGCTCATCGGAAAATCTGAAATTATCATGTCCCAAACAAACTACGTCCTTGGTGTTATGGGAGGGTAGGGTACTGGGTGATTTGTGGAAAGATGTATGAGAGGTGTTAACGTGAACACAGTACAAAGAACAAAGGACCCACATTTCGGCCTTTAACTATGTCCAAAAGCAATGTAACAAGATTCTTGGGGTTGAAAGCTGCACTTCAGCAGTGAGAGTTGGAGAAGTTTGGTGGATAGAGTCGCCGTCTTAGAAGTGCCAGAGATTTCCAGATGAGCTCATTTGTCTCTCACTCTGTAGGCCCCTGAGCCTGAGGTGGCCAAGGGTCCCATCCCCGCCGAGCACCAGGAGCTGGCCGACACCTACGAGGGGCTTGCTAGGCGATGCAGGGAAGCTGGTGGAAACAACCCGGTGAGTACAGTCTCCTGGGCAAGACCACTGTCCGTCAGGGAAAAAGCATCTAACGACACCTAGGCAGGATCCTGCTGGGAATTGCTTGCAGGTGGAATGCACCAAGTGGCAAATTGCTTGCAGGTGGAATGCACCAAGTGGCAAATTGCTTGCAAGTGGAATGCACCAAGTGGCAAATTGCTTGCAGGTGGAATGCACCAAGTGGCAAATTGCTTGCAGGTGGAATGCACCAAGTGGCAAATTGCCTTTGAGAATTCACCATCATAGTGACTGGATTGGTATGGGTTTTTTTTTAAAAACAGCTTGTTTTGTTTGAGCAAGGTTGCTACAGTTGCAAGAAGAGACAGGATCTGTCTGACGTTTGCTATTCCGTGCAGTAAAAAAGGCCTGAGCACTGTCAACAGACCACGCCTTGGATTTGGTCATATTACAGCTGGACCTTGTTCGGATGAAAATTCAGCGTCCAGAAAGTTAGTGACTTCGCTGCAACCGGCTGGCCCCACTTGACTAAACCCATGTTCCTCTTCTGATTTCAACTTCCTGTGTGTTTTGCAACCATTACAGCAAATCAAGAGAAAGCTTGATGACGTGAACAAGAAGTTGAACATCCTCTATGACAAGCTGCGTGCGGGATCGGTAAGTGCCAACATGGACTACACCAAGACACACAACTGAAATACAGTATGCCTAACTGTCTCAAATTTCTAGTTTAGTGCAGTTCTGCATGAAACAAACTCTTATTTTCATTCATTCATTTTTATTCTAATTTCCAAAGCTCTACATTTCACACAAAAAAAGTTGTCATTTCATGGGATTCTTCCCAAACTATGTTTGATTTTGTTGGACAGGTTGCTCACACGGCATAGTTTGTGAAGTAGTTCAGGCCTGACAATCGACTTGAGTCTAAAATTTGTGATTCAACCGTACAAATGAGTCCCAAGTTCCCAGAGTCACTTTTCAGTAGCAGGTTTTCAGAAGAATCTTGAGCCTTGTGATTAACATCCGCTTAAATGTCCATTTTCATCAGGGTACCAGACTGAGCGATCCATCAAAACAGCTCAGTGTACTCGGCTTAGACTTAAACGAGGTTACTGGAAGAAGTGACCTCAAGACTCACTTTGTTGGATCCGGTCAGGTTATATGTTTAAGAAAGCGAAGATTTGCTGGTCCCAATGGCATCATTATTATTCATTGTTCGCCTTCAGCTGTCACCCATGATTCTGGCCGGCCTGCACGAGATCGCCTCCGGCATCAGCAGTTACGACTACCAGACGGGTCTTTCCGTCCACAAGCGCCTGGTCTCCAGTGTCTACTTCTCCGAGATCAGCTCTTTCATGCCAGGCCTCAAGGTCCTCCTCCAAGTCTCCCAGCAGTTGCGAGTATGATGACAGGTGGAGGCATTGTGCTTCAAGATTTGCCAGTGGATATCTCATGGTTCGGGTTTTGAAATTTTGTTTTTATGCAAGTATGCAATTTTTTTCGTCTCAAGTATGCTTCTCTCGGATAGAATGTAAGAAAGCTCTCACTCTGGTCGCTGTTTTCTACGGGATTTGATTGGATTATGTTAGTCACATGACTGCTAGCTTTAACGTGGTACATTCCTCTTGCTTCTGAATGTAATAGACACCTCTTTTCACCCTCAGTAATGTCATTGTTGAGTTAGACTCGACCTAAACGAAGATGAAATATTTATCTACGTCTCTCTCTTTTTAGATGAAGATCTTTCTTTTTTTTTCTTTCTTCGGTTCTTGTATCAATCAACCTTCACAGTTCAAGGCAGCTTTGAAGATGAGAGAGCGTTCTGATGAAAAGACCAATTTAAGGTGTATGTAATACTTGCTTTGTTGAAGGGGCTAGGTCATGTCTCCATGCTGAGAGAGATTTCCATGGAAAGGATACCGCCAAAAAGTCTACACTTGGAAGTCAAATGAGAAGGGCATTTTACATTGAAAGCCATGCAGTTAACAAGACACGTTTTTGAAACCGGACGACTGTTCGAAATACCTGAACAAATAATCGTCATCGCTCTCGGTTTGGGGTAAATGAATTGATGAAAGAAACTTTAAAATGTGTTTATGCAAAGAATTAATGGTAATTTTTTTAAAATGTTGCACGTTGTTTGTGCCCTGAAGGTAGATGTCTCGTAGGTTGTAGCGCTATGTGCCATATGGTATCTTTAGATTTCAAGCCGAAAGTTTTATTTTAGTGTCATGTCAGTTTTCCTTGCCAATGATCTGGTGAGAAATGAGTCGGGGGGGGGGGTTGACTTATTTCTTGTTGGGGCGGGTCACAAAACAAAACAGTGCTAGCTGTTGGTAATATATGTCACACCAGTTCATGGATAAGCACTCACGCGTATTAAAGTTCATCATTAATCACATAATTGGGCGTTATAAAATTCCCTACTTTACGTATGCTATTCGCGACAACAGAAATTCAGCATATGAGCAAAGTACTGAGTTACGCACAAGGACGAGAATCTCAGTCACAGCCAACCTCGATGAAATGTGTTATTTATTTACTTGTAGCACACTTAATAGGGAAAGATCAAAGCAAAAAAAAAAATTTAAACAAGGTTTCTTAATGAAGTGTAAATAACTGTACAGAGGCAAACAAAATGAAACATATATCTCTGCAATCTGTAGGGAAAAAAACCCCAGCTTTCCAGAGTTCGTGGAGTTCATGCAATAGGACTTTGGTGACTGTGGATATGATACAAGTTGGTCTTTTTTTTAACTAGATCATGTTTTATTTTTGGTCGTTCATATTAAGGGCCATTCAAAATCTTCACTGTTTTTAAATTTCATTTTTTTTTCTCCAAATGGTGAGTCAACAAAAAAAATGAAAATGGAAATTCATTTTTGATTTAAAGAAAACCAACAAAACAAAAAGAGATTAATTGAATTGCCTGAATTTTGGTATCAAACTGAACTTCATGATATGCACAACCATGGTCCAACATACCCGTACAAACTACACACGTGCAGAGGCACATTCATGTATTTACTTTACATGTGCAAGCATACATGTACATGTACGTGCCTGCAATTTTATACGGTACACTGGACTGGCAGTTTTATTACTGGATAACAAAATCACTTTTTGGTTAATTGAAAATGGGGGTGGATCAAAAAAAGTTAGGGAAAAAATATCAAAATTTAAAACATTGAAAAATTCTGATTGGCCCCTAATACACAAAGGCACATTAATAGTGACACCAGAAAGGGCGAAATGATGGGGGGTGTAAAGTTTGATGAGATATTGATAAGATGATATTGGCAACTTTGTTTATAACCAGTTGCACAAATATGAGTCATTTTTAAATGAATGTCCTTTAAAATCTGACACTGGTATGTACGGATTTGTATCAGTGTTTTCTGCACAGTTCCATAAGTAAGAATTCGAATACGTTAACAGGTAGTAAAGATTTTGAATGCAGGAGATTGTAAGTGGAATGAAATAAAATTCTAAGAGTAACTTTGTACATATTTAGCTGTGTGCCACACATGACCTGCTTTTGTGTTATTTCCACCCAATATTCCTTATTTTAAAAGGAACATTTTTGCCTGATGTTTGACATGGTCGCTGGCGGGGGGGAGGTTGGTCTTAGCCCCCAAAACTTTGTCTAGCCCCCCCGCAAAAAATAAAGCAGTAGTGAAAGTTAAAAAGTGAAGTCACAAAGGGTCCTGCAACCGCCCCCGCCCCCGCTCTAAAACCATGCCTGCGTGGTCGTAACTTGGATTGTTAAAATGAATTGGAGGGCCCAGATATGAAGTCCACAGGTCTTTCTAAACGTACGCCCAGGGGCGAATCCTGAACAAAATTATTTGAGAGCTAAAGCTGGGGGGGGGTTCAAAGATTTTGTTCGTGCAGAGAAATGAATCCACAACTGAGCCTCATCCGTGTGACTGCGTATATCACTTTGCAGAAGGATTCATTGCGTTTAGGACAATTTAGGTCACGACGCAAAAGTACTGAAATTGTAATGTGCGGAAAGAGACTGCGGGATCGAAGGGACATTTCTCAGACACTTGTGAGCAGAATGGAGCGCATTCACTTGCGTCTGAAATTTATATAAGAGTTGGACGTCCCAAAAGCAATGGCTTACGGAGGACCTCGTGAAACAGGAAATTGATGCCACGTGTACTTCATCGTTGAAGTCCTTAACCAAATGTTCATGACGTTACTTGGGTGATACAGGATGTGATTAAGAGATATGTTTATTGCATTCAATGGGCTCTCTTCCAATATTTACATGGAGGTAGCGCCCACTTGAACCCACTCATCAGAGGTATGAATATCAACTTCTTGCGGTAATCTCAAGGTCCGCGTTGTACCCTTCCACTGAACTAACCTAATCCTTCATTCCAGAAAAGGTTGTATTTTACTAGTCGACTAAACTACCAGTTTTCTAGTAAAGAAAGTCTACGGAAAGCTACGGAAATCGATTTCTATTCCGCAAGTCGTTAACAACAAAACTCGTTAGTTTGTCTTGTCTTTTATCTCCCTCTTTTTGTATAACACACAAACGTTTATCAATGGAGTAGCATTTTGCAGCTAGAGTGAATCATTCTTGGTACTGTTTCTGAGGCAGTCGAACTCGTCAGATCCCCAATGAACAAAGCGCGCCCTCTTAGATTACTTCACGGTGTAACGTACACACCGTGCACACAGTATTGTTGTAAGACCGATCGATATCAACAAACGTGAACCCCACACGAAATACACGTTCCGGTTTAGCTGATGATTGATGGATGATAATCTGATTTCACCTGTCCCAGCAAAACGAGCGGCGTCCAGCTCCACTTTGGCCGCGGGAGGTGTGCGTATTGTCCTCAGATCCTCCGATTCAGATTAAGTCTTTTCCACATACATCGAGCAGTTTTCAGGAAGATTTCCCGTCTGCCTATCACTGAATTTACCTCCTAAGGAACTTGACCTAACTCGAGCAAACTGGAAAATCTTCGTGTCAAACTTGTGGTCCGAACGCCAGTCCGGTACATGGTCCAGCGTGCGTGGGTTTCATGAGGTACGTGGTGTTCTTCGGCCGGGAAGTTGACTGTGATTTATCTACCATGTCAAAGCACCATTCTTCGGGTAGGTGTACCCCCAGGCGACGCCTTCGCTATCCAGCGCCATCACTTTACGCGTAGGAACAGAGTGAGGTAAGACAACAAGGTCGATCGTTTTTCACGGGGGTCGTTACTCCTTTCAGCGTCAAACTTTTGCGCAATGGCTAACGTTATTTAACATATTTAATACGTGTCAGAAAAGTTTGTTTGCTCATGAATAATAACCTTAACCCTAACACTCTTCAGTCCTCCAACAGGTGAAGGATTGAGGAGGGTTAGGGTTAATAATGCCTAATGCATGTTGAACATGATCTCACAATCAGTGCTTGAGTCTTGAGTCGATTAATCCTTATCCAGCTAATTGTAACTATACTAGGATACTAATTTGTTCAAATGCTGATATGCTTTAACGTCTTTAACTTTTAAAAAATGTTCCCTTGATTATTTCAGTCCGACAACAGTTGTAAAAAGGGCAAATTATTTTTATTCAATTTCTATGTAGTTTCCATGGCTATTACTTTCAAAAAACTTTTTTTTTAATGTTTTATAATTAACCTAATCAAAAATGGATTAAAATGGTGTATTTCCCATGAATATACACGCTCTCCAAATTTTGTGTTTTCATTGTAGCAGCTGGAATGGAAGTTGCACATTTGTGCAGAAAATGACTACATTACTTCCTTTATTTGTTTTAGAATATTAATACAAGCAATCCAACAAAAATGAGTAAATGGATTTTCTAAACATTCATGTTGTACCATGTGACAGTTTTGAAATACATGTATGTATGTTTTCCATCTCGCTGATGGCTTATGTCACTTTATAACTGCACCATACTTTGAAAATCCCCATACTTTGATTATCATCAGATACAGTTAGATGTGCATCTCTTGTGATTCATGCTTTTCCACATACACCTGTGCTGAGTGATTGATGTGTCAAAGTCATTAATTGGCATTGTGTAAACAATGTTTAAGAATGACACATTCTTACAACTTGTTAGTAAGGTGTGTGTAAAAGTCACCTGGTGCAATTTAGTTGTCCAAGGAACTGTGCGTCATCTGGAAACCACTCCACCTACATTGTATTTTTTTCATCTCCCACGTCTTTTGTGTGTCTGCCTTTTCATTGTCTGGTTTCACAAAGAGACGAGACGTTGGTTGGTTGGATCCTGGGGAGGATGTATCATGACGTAATGCTTGGATACCTTTTGCCAAGATACCGCTGAATATTTAAGATGTGAATTTCTTTGGACTCATTCTATTTTGGTAAGCAGTATACAACAGCTCACCAGAATGAAACAGTTCACTGTTGGTTCTGTCTGTCCCACTCTGTGTCTTAGCACCAGTTGACCTGCAGTTTTGGAGAGAAGTGTATTCATGGGAAAGTTAACCACCAGATGTCATTGACCAGGACAAGTTTAGGCATTTTCATGTATTTCACCCTCCTTGTCATTAGTAATGCACTAAAAAGATGTTGAGTTGAGCCTTAGAGAATTTGGTTTCTGTTATTAAATGGATTGTCAGTGTGGATTGGTTCTGTTGTGGATATAGAGAGTAAATTTTTTTCAGAACAAAGTTGTGCGAATGAAAATCTTTTTTGACATATTGTGCACATGTTCATGATTTGGCTGACAGTGATTGAATGGGGTTTGGCAGAGCCTTGAAGTAAATTTATAGGGCATTGGCTGTTGATTACTTTACATTGAATGCCCTGCTGCAGTAAAATATAGATGAATTCCCCTCCAAGTTGACACCCTGGAGCCAAACCACAACAATGACTGATCTGTAAGCATGTACTGGAAAGCCTCCTCCAGCACTGTAGTGAAGTGTTATGCCCATTGAAGGCAACCCCTAAGAAATTTGGTGAAAATGCAGCCATTACCATGTGAATGACACTCGCCTCGGTGTGGTTCAGTGCAATGAGCACTTGGCTTTCTGGACTAAATTGGGGATCTGGAGGTGTAATACTCTGACTTCCTATCTATAAAGGTTGTACTGGCTATTAGACCCAGGGGCCAATTTCATAGAGCTGCTTAAGCACAAAAGTTGCTTAAGTGTGAAAAAACCTTGCTTAAAAAGCAAAGGTGACCAGCTCAAACTCTGATTGTCATGCTAACCAAAAGATGGCTAAATACAATCCTGAAACAATTGACATGACATTGAGTTTGGGCTGGTTACCTGATTTATCAAAAAAGGTTTTCTTGTGCTTAAGCGGCTCTATGCAATTGGCCCCAGCTGGTTATGAAAGGAAACACGCCAAATGCCCCTAGCTTTCCTCGTTGTGCTGTAAGCAATTTTCAATGAAACATATGGTTGATTCCAGAAATTAGGTGTCCATTTTTTTTCATGTCCCTGTCACATTTGACATATGATTTTGTAAGTTCAGAACTCATTTTCTAATTTCCAAGAGTGATGAATAAATGCAAATTACCAGCCAAACAAATAGTAATAGTTTGAAATCAATTCCGGTGATATTTCCATGTCAAATAACAAAGGTCAGATGTAACAGGGGACACAAATGTCACACTTTTGAACCTCTAATCTCTGGAATTATTCATATACGGATACAAAAATATTGCAAAGGGGATTAATATCAAACAGAAAGACTGCACTCAGTAAATTTGCTCAGCACAGCTCAGCTGAGAAATAATCATACCTCAGTCACACATGTTATGCATGCGGTGACCGTGTGTCAAAATTTATTGAGCAACTATAATGTGAATTTGATGATGAAGATGTCAAATGTTTGAAAGGGGGCCAACTTACTCTTCTTGTTTTAACTGATGATGTGTAAAAGAAGTGCGTTCTCTCTGCATGACAATTAATGCCAGATGCAAAAGTGGGTTAGTGTACTCAGAAGCTAAAACAGGAGTTTTCAAAGAACAAGGCATCTAAGCCTGCTCTCAGGACAAAAGTTAATACACTACAGATGTAAACTTTGGATTTTCAATTCACATCCCAATCATTTAGAAGGGGTCTGCATGAATTTGAAAAGTACCATTGTGTCTGAGTCAATGTTGCAAGCTGTGTGTGATGTCAGGGTCAGGTTTCTGTTCAAGGGGTACCAGTACATGTACATGTTTTGAGATTGGACTGATATGGCTGATACCAAACGTGGACAGTGGACATTGATATTTACGTGTTGAAATGTAAATCTGTTTACAAATTGTCCCAAACACTAACCAAACATTGAAACTCGGATCTCGGTTACATGTACCCTCTACTTTTGCCTTGCACAGAAGCACTGACGTGTGTCAGACTACTCAACAAAATGTTTGAGTCACCTCAGTGCTATGTACATGTATTTGATAACACCAAGGGAGATTTTATAAACCCTAACTGAGCCAAATCCACCTGAATCCCATGTGATTAAACACTCAACCTCAAGTGATAGTACTACATAGAATGTTTAATTTCAGACTTGATCAGCTCTGTGCTAGCAGAGAATTCAGTACAAGAGAAGTTTTGTCACTGTTGATACTTTGTCATGTTGCATCATCATCATGAAGTGATGGCAGCTTGAGCTGCCTTAAGTGTTTGATGCACATTCCTCCTGTCCTGAACTGGTACTTAGAGACTGACTTAAGCCTCACCTTGGAGGAAATTACAAAGTTGACTAGCAAGGCATTGGAATATGCCCAGCCAGATTGTAATTCAGGGGAGGTCTTTTGGGATGCAACTATGCAGAAGCAATATTTGTGACCTCCGTCAGATTCCTGTGTCGGGATTTAAGGCAGCCGGCCATGCACTTTCACTTTTACTCTTGTACTTTGTGGCATGGGGGTTTTATTCTTCATAGCACAATAGTGTTGTAGGTTTAACCGTGTGGTTTTGGGACCTGGGCGTGAGACCGTGATGCAGATTTCACCTTTCTGTTGTGAATTTGTGTTGCATTTCAGCCCAAAACAGGCTGGCATGATTTGCTTAATTTGGCATGCACATAAGTGTGAAAACTCACATGTGATTTTTTTCTGAATGTCCAACTGTGTATTTTTCTTGTTGCATTTTTGGTTTTTATGTTACCCATTTTCCAACAAATTTACAGATACAAATATTTTTCCTCAAATTTAAGAAAGAGGGTAATCTATTCTCTGCTTGTAAGCAGGGGGTCCCATGTTGCAACATCAGTCATGCTGTATCACGAACCAATCACAGCCGTATATTTTATTTCAGTTCAGTTTATTACCGTGCCATTGTAATTATATATAACAGGTTTTGCCTTTACCCAACGTATATTAATAAGCACCGTATGCTCAGTGCTTGTCCGAGAGCTTGCGAAAAAAACCCTCACAAGCTTACTCGGGTGGGACTCGAACCCACGACCTCCTGCTTACTAGTGCAGATGTCTTAACCACTCGACCACCGAGCTTGCCGGGATCGGCTGGCCGGTCCGAGTCAAATGGAGCAGCGGGTACCATTGTAACATACAAGGTATACACTCCTTATTGTGTTTTATGGTTTGGGAAAGATTTCAGGAGATTAACCCTCTACAGTAAGTACTCTGAAAAGTGCCTTGGCTTGTACAGAAGGCCTGTTCCCACCTCCTCATTGCCTTGTTGATAGTCAGGTTTGGGCCACACATCACTGGGCCTATTTTCAGGCAAAGCAGAAATGCAAACTACAAGTGCAAACACTTGAGTCCTCTCACCACAGTGAAGTTTGTGCAAGTGTTGTGGAAGTTGAGTATTGTTCGTTTGAAGAAGTGCTCCCAGCATACCTGGCATTTTTTTTGTCAGAGGGGTGAGAATGAAACATATTTGAAACAGAAGACAATCTGTGGACGGGCTCCAGCCCTGTGATTGGAGTGTTGTGACAGTCGCGTGTGAGATTCACCAGCAGTTGCTTGACCGATGTGGATCTTTTCTCTGACAAAGGGAACTTTTTATGGTCGATGTACGTGCCTCACACTCAAGTCTCAAGCCATGTTGATCCTTGATACACACCTCCTGCATCTTGGTCTTGCATTCTTCATTCTGTATATCGTAAAGCTGTGGGCACAAGTGAAAACGCTAACTGCAAAGTTGGTACAATGTACCTGCTTAAATAGACAAATAGTTGGTTCAGTGCATAAACTGGGAGGGCCGGACACGATAAGAAGAAGGACTCAGTGAGATGAGAACCAAAGTGACATTCCACATCTAAAATTTGCAAGTTCTTCTGTGTCTCTGGTTCAGCTAGCTGTTTTGTCGTTCTGATTTGAGTCAAGGCAATTCAGAAACTTACTTTATGTAAATCTGCCTTACTGATTAAATCTTGAATGCATCAGATTGTCATGGGAGCAGAGCAGTCTCTTATTGCAGCCTGGCATTAAATTGTGGGGTTGTAGGCCAACTTTCTCTAGGGCCTTCATTTTCTGTTCATTTTCAGGAGGCTCCCCCAATTCATAGTGTTTCAACCTTGGAAAGATCTTGTCTCCTTCATCCTGGTTATTGCTTTTATTGGGAGTCAAAAAGACATAAATTAGGTTTAATGGAGGATACTTCCCCCTCCATCTTCCCCTCAGAAAGAGAAGGAGAAACCCACAAACTGTCCAGTCAGGTGTAGAAAGCATCGGCGGGTATAGTAGATGGGCTGTGGATGGGATGTTCTGTGATAATCAAAGCCGGCTCACAATGGGCTATTTAAGGAGCGGACCCTTTCGCCCCAAGATTATGTTTTGTCAGAAAGAAAGCCGAGAAAGGAGAGGGGGATTCTTTGAATAAAAAGAAGGTTAAATATTGGAAGAGGATTACTTTGGACCCTGGTCAACTGATGCAAAAAAGTTTGTTGCTGTGAAAAACACTTCTACTGTTTTGTTTTTGTTGGGCATGTAAAGTTGGGGAGGGTTCTTGAGGCATGCTGTACTTTCACCGAGGTGACTGAACTGCTGATTTGCTGGCCTTCAGAGTCTGAATTCAAAGTCTGATTTTAAAGGCGGACACTGAAATGCGGCAATATTGAATGGTACGTGTGGCATTCACCTGTCAAGCAAGAAACCACAGAGGATAATGGAAGAAGACAAGAGTCGACAGTCCTCCTGCAAGACTTGACGCATGGCATAGTTCACTCTGAGTCTCGATTCAACTGTCTAAAAGTTTAAAACTTTAACTTTCTGCTCCTAGTCCTAGTCTCCTGTACATTTTTTCAGTGTGATAGACACTAGCTCCTGTGGTCTGTGCTGACTCACCTGCCATTTTCCCAAGTGGAACTTCATGATCTAGTGGCACAGAAAGATCCCAAAGTCAATAGTTGTACCAAACAACGTTAACTTGAGAGGCATGATTGAGTAAATTGAGTTTGCATGATAGGTCTGACCTACAAATACCAACTGTCCAAGAAAAAATCTAGGGCACACTGTAATTGTTGACTTTTTCAATGGCAGAACTAGGGTACATTTACGGTGTGTAGAGCCTTTTAACACCAGACATGTATGTAGATAGGCCTACACACATACGACATCACACCTGTGCAATTCTGGGGTATGGGTAGTACCCTAGTTTGAAAAATCACCAAATAAAGTTATTTTGTCACTCTGAGAGATTCAATTTTAATATTCTTTGATGTCATTTAAAGTTCAACTAAACCTTCAAAGTTTGAATTCAAGCATTTTTACCAGGTAAAGAATTGGGCCATGTTTGTTTCACGCGGATTGGGATCACGATCAGTGATCCATTGTTGGTTTATGGACACCAAAACGTGCCTCATGGATGGTGCAAACTAGTGCTAGGATCACTGATCAAGATCCAGATCCCTGTGAAGCAAATAGGCCCTTCAACTTGCAGGTGCAAAATAACAGATCCACTGACAAAGAAAAAGAGTTTAAATAAATTACGCTTAGTCACAGATAAGATTGCAGTTGAAACAATAATCTTTGTAATCTTACCGTTTCAAAATTTAACCCCTAGCTTGCAAAGTACCAGGTTAATTCCTACCTCCAACTTTAAAAAGTCATTCAGCAAACTAGAAAAATAACTGATCAGTGACGGTTACTAACAGAGCCCTGGATACAGTTTTGTACACATTACATGTACATGTATACATATGTGGTCCCATTTGGGGGGGAGGGAACTTTGCTTGTAATTTTTGTGGTTGTGTGCTGGTATGTTAAAGCACTCATCACTGTTATATATCAATAGGCATTTGACAACCACAAATTAGATTACCCACAAGGTCAAGGATAGGCAGCACTCAACATCAAAAGCTTTCCCAGAAAGTTGACATAATGTGGAGGCTTTCTTGGGCACCGTTTGTAATATGAGCGAACACGGATGTGTGCCACAGTGACAAGTGTAGTATGGTATGTGCTTTGACTAGTTACGTATTCGTATTGATTCAGATCGTTGGTTTAAATGGTTATTTCTGATGCCACATAGGTAGACGTTTTTCCTGTTCAGATCCATACATGTACCACTTCCGTGGGCTTGGAACCATGCTGTATACAATTTTTGAACTGCAGTATTTCATATAGTGTGGGGCAGGCCGTGCATGAAGAGGAAAAAGTAATGAACTGATTGTCGCAACAGTGTGACCTGTTAATTTGGTAAGTATTAGGTCCATTTTATTAGCAGTCATGAGGTTCTCTGGAATTCAAGAATGTTCCAGCACTGACAGTGTAGTGAATTGGTTTCTACTTTGTTGGCCGAACTTCCTGAAATATTCGTACTTAGCTGTGAACTTGTACAAATGTGTGCCATAAACAGCCTTCACAGTGTGTACATGTATTTGCATACAGTTTTATGTGTGCAAGTTGTGTCCAAACTTAATGAAATAGAATAGGCATCTTCCATCGATACACTTACCAATCAAATAAAAAAACATGAATGCTTCAATTTGGTTTTAAAGTCTAGTTTGTTAAGAAACTTTATCTTTTGGAAAGAGACTGTTAGAGACAATTATTTCACTCCAACTGTATTTTGTATACAACAAACCTTGACTACAACAAACCTCCACAGTTTTATGCAGCATGCAAAGGATTGAATGATTTAATCTTTTGCGTGAATATACTTGCTGACATGAACGTTATTCACTTGTTGATGTCATTTACAAACAAACATGTACAAATCACTGTGGATGTGACTGTACCGGTAAAAGACAACAAAATTACTTGGAATACGTTTACAAGCCTGGTGAACTTTACACGCTATCCAAAAGAGTGGATTTTTAATCCTATGCATGACTGTGCACTGACGCAGATGAACGTGTCTCTGTCATCATTATAAAGACGATTTATCGATGTATGGGGTTTGTGTCCCTGTACACACCCGGCTTTGTGTTTGCTCTGTTTGAAGTGGTTATTGTGCTCACACAAATCCTACAGATTGCCGGTATTTGTTTTTTAAACATTATCAGTGCTTGTGTGTCCATATTGACTTTTGATATTAAATGGAGATGTACAAGAGTATGTGAAGGCATGTCGTACAGAATTGGTTGTACAACCTCAAAACTTCGTAGGAACTAAAACAGGTTGCACGTGATTACTTGGACATGGGTTGAGAGTTTGGTTAGGTGTGGTAGAGTGCAGGGTGGCATTGCACTGCATGCAGTCAGTTTGCTTGTTGAGTTTCATGTGGTACAAGTTCAGAGAAATGCGGCTTTACTTAACTTTGTTGTGTTCCATACCGATTTGCTTCAGTTTTGTTACTCGTTGTGCCAAAGTTTATTTTGCTTCAACAGGTCAAACATGCTCGTAAATGATTTGGCTTGCTCGGACACCATAGTTGGTTGAGCTTGAATGATTTTGGCTTCATTTTTGACTTGGTTGATGTTTGGGATTAAATTTCCAAGCAAGTGAGAAAAATCTTAAAAGCTGACCTTTCCAACAATATTTCTCACAAACTAAACTCAGTAGAGTTCAGTAAATCAGAGCCTCGGAATGAATCTTCTTTTTGCTTATTCAAAAAAACAAATCAAAAATAAGTTGTGGTAGGCCTTTATTTGCACTTCTGTGCATGTGCTAAACAATCAGTAAACTTGTTAAAATGACACCACACGGGTATGAAATGTTTTAAGGGAACTTCACATTGCATTTTTCCTTTTGCCTGACTGCATATGGCGAGTGTAATCAGGTAAACTGCTTTTCTCAGTGTTATTACTATTTTTCGCAACCGATTAAGCAACTTAATTCCCGGACCCATCAAGTTCATCGCTTAACATTTGAAAAGCTCCAAAAATGTATGACCCAAACCCATTTTTGTCGCCCACTGCACAGATTTTACAGGCTGCCTTTTAAGCAGTGTATAAACAAGACAGTGCGTTCACAATTCCTGTCGCTAATCCGCATAGAACCCTTCCAGAGGGCAAAAACTCAAATCCTCGGCATTCTTTTCAGCTAATTACATCCCCTTGAATGATAACAGCCTCATACCACAGGGTCCTCCGCAGCTAAACCATAAACTTGTTGTACACTATCGACTGTCTCTGCGGTGTTAAACCAGCTCGGGGAATCGTGCCTCAACCAGCAATTTTGCCTCATGTCCTGGCTTGACCTTTTCCTATGTTGTTTCACAGCTGGTTATTTTTCTTGCTCTTTCACTCTCCGATGCCCTTACTGGAAAAGCGATATTGGAAAACCAGATCCAGACATATTTGACATTCTTACCTTTGTTGTCACCCGTAAGAGTCAACTTGACAGTATCTGACAAATAAACAGATTTCAAGATGAAAAATAAATTCATTGTGCCCTCTTTTTTTATTCAAAGTGGACAATAGAACATCTGTTTTGTATGTGGAACTCGTCCGGGTGTTAAGCCCTGAGGCTGTTGAACTTTTCTTTGTGAACTTGAACCTTAAACAGATTATCATAACAAAGATGTCATTTGTTATGCTTAGTTGCATCCGATCAGGTTAAAAACTCGAGTGTTTTGCCAGCCCAAGTGAGAAATACCCCATAGTTTGTTGAAATTCAGCTACATATACACAGAGATGCATTGAAAAACTTTTAGGATATCCTTTTTCTATGTCGTTTCTATGTCTACTTGGTTGCACTTTGTAATGGCAGGTGTTTTTAGGCAGCCAATCTTTTTTCATAAACCTTTGCCATGTTTCGCTCACAGTGTTGGCTGTTCCATTCTTTAAAGAAGTGGGGAATTTATCGGTAAGTTCACACTACAGTATGGCTCTAGTGTTTGAAGTGTGAGGTTGGCTCAAGTGGTTTTATTTCATTTTTATCAGCAGCATTTTTGAAGGGTTGTGGTTTTAGAAAATAACACTGAAAAAAAAAATGGTGCTTTGCTTGGTTATAGGTATCCAGGCTCTCATCTCAGCCCTCTAAGCCTTATAAAAACCTGAGTTTTTAAGTCAGTATATCAGTCATCATGCTCTTAAACACCATCTGCATCTGTATGTGTAAATCATCGTCAAGTTGACATGGGGAGGAAGGTGAAGACCAGAAAGATGTCATAAAAAACACTTGTGTATGACATCAGAGTTCATGATTGCCTGGTGAGTTGCACAGAAGTGTGTTAACTTTATTCTGAATCACATGTCACTGCACTCCCTTCCTTGAGGAAAATCGCCCAGCAATTACGGCCCCCTTTTACCCCCAAGAAGTTGGTCTTTCCCTCACTGACCAGACCCACAGAACGGCCTCCACTCACAGGCCAATAAACCAGGCAATTTCTTCTGCGTGGCAGCACTGGGACATTCCCTCAAAAGTGGGAAATGTTTTTTGAAAGAGCATTGGAAGACCTGCCAGCACCCACCTCTACACCCTCCCTACTGTATTCAAGAGGTGTTATGAGCCGGTGGTATTTATTGTTGGCTATAAATGCCTTGTCCCAACCACAGAGGATAATCATCCAACAATCTTGGAAGCTAAGTGATTGTTGGTGAGTGTTCAAACTCTGATTCAGACTTTGGAAGTTGCGTATATGTATAAATAACACATGTACTGTTTGAGAAACCTGTTTTAGTGCCCCGCTACCAGTGTGCAATGTTAACAAAAGGATATGCACCAAGGAATCGTCATACATGCACGTGTACCACTGGTATTTATTGTTGGCTTTGTTCTAGCACAAAGGACACAAAAATAGCCACTCCAGCTAAGTTGAAGGCTGTAACCTGGTCAAGAGGTGTTAGTTCAAATGACAACAATTTCCCAGAAAGTTACCATGTGGATGTGGAGTGTGTCACCTCAAGCACAGAAGTTAAAGTTGACAGTACCAAAGATAAATCAACCCACACACATACAACTTACAGTATTTTGAAAGAAGTGATATCATGAGAGATTAGTGGCAAGATGTGGTCAACACTCTTTGCTTATTGTTCACATATATGTAGCTCCGGGACCCATAAACACAAATCCTTATTTTTTTAAATTTAATTTATTCAACCATTTTCTTCCCTACTGGGCAGAAAATTAACACAAACATGATTTTGTGACATCACATCACAACTGTTTACGCCGTG